>NC_083097.1:121363077-122563077 GCF_949774975.1 Lagenorhynchus albirostris | reverse complement strand
GCATGGGCTTAGCTGCTCCACAGCTTGTGGGATCTTTGCAGACCAGGGCTCAAACCTGTGTCTCTTGCATTGGCAGGCAGATTCTTAACCACTGTGCCACAAGGGAAGTCCCCTGTACCTCTTAGTTTTGATAAATGTACCATGGTTATGTTGACACTAAGGGAAGCTGGGTGCAGAGGATTTCGGTATTAGCTTTGCAACTCTTCTGTAAATCCAAAATTATTTCAAAATAAAAAGTTTTTAAAATATGTTTTCAGCTTCCAGATAGCTAACTCTCAATGATGTCAAGTGCAGAGGGTGGAAACCACAGCCATATTGTGATGTATGCCTTATTATCCATCTATAAAATGAGAGGGTTGGACAAGATGCTCATCCAATGATCAGGGCAAGCAGTGCACAGAAATGTCCCTAGTAAAGGCTCAGTTACCTGAGTGCCAAGAGAGCACCCAAGGTACCCTTGACCTTGGGAAATACGTGTGGTTAAGGATTGTACTCCTAGCTTTACTGTTCTCCAAATATATTTTCTTGGCAAAATAAGACTAGAACCAGGGACTTCCCTGATGGCACAGTGGTTAAGAATCCACCTGCCAATGCAGGGGACACGGGTTCAATCCCTCATCCAGGAAGATCCCACATGCTGTGAAGCAGCTAAGCCCGTGCACCACAACTACTGAGCCTGCACTCTACAGCCCACAAGCCACAACTACTGAGCCCATGTGCCACAACTACTGAAGCCTGCGCACCTAGAGTCCGTGTTCCACAAGAGAAGCCACCACAATGAGAAGCCCGCACTCCACAATGAAGAGTAGCCCGTGCTCACCACAACTAGAGAAAGCCCACATGCAGCAACGAAGACCCAACACAGCCAATAATAAATAAATAAATATATTTATTTTAAAAAAAAGACTAGAACCAAAGATCCAATTTGATAAATCAGAATGCCAATTTATTTACAGAGAATTACACCTGTCGATGAGCCAGACATTCCTATCCTCTCTGTGGGCAGAATTACAGAGCAAGCAAAATTATCAGAAAGCAGTTCAATGTGATTGGAAGCAGAACAAGGGCAGTAAGTTATTTGATTTGAATCTTTAGTGGGATTGGGTCATGATAGTCTGAAAATTCACTATTCCAAATAGAGATATACTTTCCACTTAGAGCATCTTTGCCTACTCTTGCATTGGGAAACTCTCTGTCCCACCCAAGAACCTCTTCCTTGCATATATAGCTAAGCCTACTTCTCTAGCTAAGAGGAGATTTAAAAAGAGGTGTGTTCTTTTCTGTTCCGCTCTATAGGAAGCAAACAGAAAGGAAGTCATTTTTATTATTAACATCACTGGCTGATTCAGTCAACAAACAATAAATAATTAGTGAGCTCATGAATTTGCAGTCCTTTAAGATAATTTCATGGACCTCCTGGGATCTGCAAGCCACAGGGTAGAGTACAGTACTCTGGGATGACCATCTATGTTTCGTTTCCACAATTTTCTCCCAATAGAATACCATATAATTATTTAGGCTTCCACTTATTAAATGATAATCACATTCCCTAGGATTACCCTCATTTGGATTTGTCCTAGAATAATCAACCACTCATTTGCAATCCCTTGGTTTATTAACATAAGTGACTATACCTAAGTCCATTGTATTATATATGCATTTTACTAGTTTAATTCCAAGAAACTCTGGATTTGTTCCAAAATACTCAATGACACATTTATAATCTCTTGGTTCATTATTATAAACTGTTAATCAAATGCATTGTTTAAAGTAACTGCTATTTATCTTACTAAATTGGTGAGGCATTTCTCTTTCCTTCTTTTAGCAACAACAATTATGTCTTTTGGGTTTCATTCCAGCTCTAAAATCATACTATTAAAATTTTTCTGTTTTTCTTTTTTTTTTTTTGCGGTACGCAGGCCTCTCACTGCTGTGGCCTCTCCTGTTGCGGAGCACAGGCTTCGGACGCGCAGGCTCAGGGGCCATGGCTCACGGGCCCAGCCGCTCTGCGGCGTGTGGGATCTTCCCGGACCAGGGCACGAACCCGTGTCCCCTGCATCGGCAGGCAGACTCTCAACCACTGCACCACCAGGGAAGCCCCAGTTTTTCTGTTTTTCAAAATTAAAACAACATCATCTCAGGAATCCTCACATAATGGTTATTTTTTTAATTAGGAAGTTATGGATTTTTTTTATTTTAAGAGACGTTATGATTGAAAGCGGTGAAAGGACAGCTCTAAAAGATATTTTATTTTAACAGACTTTAATTAGCTAGCTAAAACAACAAATACTTTCCCTACACATAGTAAAATGAATGGGTGTACTGTCTAAGGAAGAGGTGTGTCCCTAAAGCAATCCTGGGACCCAAGGGAAAGGGTTCAAGTTGGCTAAAGAGCATTCTTAGTCTTTGTTTTTTTTCGTAAAAGTAATATTTAAGACTCTATTATAATGCAATTGTTTTAAATACTGTCATACACAATTTCCCCAAATTGCCAACTTGAGAAGTTACAAAAGGAGTTAATTGGAAAGGTAAAAAGAATCTTTGAGATCATCTAGTCCAACATTCTTTGCACAAATTTGATGAGGAAGCAGAGACCCTGAGAGTTTGATTATTAACTTTCTCACAGTCACATATCCAGTTAGTGGCAAAAACAGGACTAGAACCCAAGTCTTGACAACATTGTGCTTCCTCAGTTCAATTTGAAAGCTCTGTCTCTTAAAATTTACAAAACTCAACATCTGTAGTGTATCATTAAGCACCACACCAGTCTCAGGACAAAGTAAAGTAATAATTTGTTATTGCTGTAGCAATAACTCCATCTTAGAAGTTACATGAACTCCTCTCCATTACAAAAACATATCAGACCAAGTGTTCTAATTTCGAATTCAGAAGATAATTCATTTGTCGATTTGGCAAATCCATTCATTTGTCCATTTGGCAAACATTTGATGAACACTTACTGTGTGCCAGGAACTATCACAGTTGCTAAAGAAACAAGACTCACTGTCCATGGAGCACACAGCCTAGAAGAGGAAGTAGATAAACCAAATCATAGCCATGGCAAATGACTAGTGTTGACTAAGCGATTACCACATGCAAGCATTTTATATGGAACTTCCCAGTTAAGTCCTCATGACAGTCATATGCGGCAACAATTTATCCCCACTTCACGGATGAGCTAGCTGAGAATTAGAAAGGTTCATCGAGTTGCCCAAACTCATACAGTTTAAGTGGTGTAGTCAGGTAATTCCACACTATTGCATTTGCCCTGAATCTTTATGCCATACTGCTGGGAATTCAGGCAGAAACACAGAAGCAGGGGCTCTGATTGGAGGGAAAGTCCACTGTGAAGATGGAAACTGAGGAAGCAAACAAGGACCAGGAAAGGATGCATTAAGGGATAGCATTTTGGAAGCAATTTTAGGAACTAAAGCACTGATGTACAGGGGAGTGGCAGGAGATGAACTAGAAAGGTGGGTGAGGTTATATTTATTCCATAGGTAATAAGTTTTGTGGGGTTTTTTTGCGGTACGCGGACCTCTCACTGTTGTGGCCTCTCTCGTGTGGAGCACAGGCTCCGGACGCACAGGCTCAGCGGCCATGGCCCACGGGTCCAGCCGCTCTGCGGCATGTGGGATCCTCCCGGACCGGGGCACGAACCCGCGTCCCCTGCATCAGCAGGCGGACCCTCAACCACTGCGCCACCAGGGAAGCCCGGTAATAAGTTTTTATTCAGGGGTTTCAAGTAGGGAAGTGACAGGATCAGATTTGCTGACTACAGTCAGTATGATGAGTTAGAAAAGAGTTAAGTTTGCAGTCAGGGAGACAGTAGAAATTGTTGTGATTGACCATAATGAGACTTTGAGCTAAGACAATGACAGCAAGACTGGAGAAGAGGGGACAGGTTCAGGAGCTTTTTTTTTTTTTCTGATTAGAAGTTATTTGATTTGAGTTGGTCAAAGACCAGAGATATGAAATGTTGCAAATACATCATCAAAGATAAGCTCTAAACAAACAGTTAAGTGTAACTGTGAATTTGTAATCTTTTATAGATTCGTCCTTATTACATGTAAGTGTGTATATATATGTATGTATATAACTTTTCAGAAATATATTTTGTAAAACAGGATGGAATCACCTGTAATTAAACAGAGAGGTTGCAGGTGTAATATCAAAGGAGAAGACTGTAGAAACTTTTAGCTATTTGTCCACTTTTCTGCAAGTAGCCCTTGCTTGAAATATTGGCATATTCCATTTGGAACATACTTCTATTCTCTTTCTTCCACTCAGGTGGAAACAAAGTGAGGGGTTTTTTTGTTTTGTTTTTTCCTTTTTCTTTTATTTTTTTGCCGCACCCGTGCGTCCTGAGGGATCTCAGTTCCTGGACCAGGGATTGAACCCTGGCCACCGCAGTGAAAGTGCCAAATCCTAACCACTAGACCACCAGGGAACTCCCGAGGGTTCTTAAATCTCAATGAGATTATGATGATTGTTGAAACGCAAAATGGTCAGTTATACAAGCCTCAGCCCCCGAAGATCCGCGTTGCTGAAGCTAATGGCTAAGTGAAGACAATTTGAGAGAAGGGAAGGCAGCAAAGCGACACATGTTGAAGGGAAATGACTAGCTTTCATACCTAATCTATTACTTCACCCCTTATGTCAAAGGCCATGCCGACAGTCTCCCTTCGCTGGCGCTGTTTTCCGCCAGCCCTCTTTCATGCCTGACCTCGCGAGATGCACATGTGCTCTACCTCCTCCAGGGCACCTCACCTGACAGATTGCTGGTTCCCCCGACTGCCCCAGAGCAGGAGCTATTTAAAAGGTAGGATCAACAAAACTAGGTGAGTGATTGGATTTGAGTGTGGGACAGGTGGGGAATTTTAGGCCACATTAAGATTTCTAACTGGGGCAGCCTGGGTTACATAGGGATAACTTCTCCAACCTTAAAGATCAAGTATATAGTTATAGTCACAGACATAAATTCTAAATAGACTTGCTGGGTTTGGACTCTCCGTATCATATTCAAACTTCCTTGTTTACCAGATACTGTAGGACTTTTAGAACAAAACAGAAACAGAGGAATGTGGAAATTAAATGGTTTACCCACAGCCCAGTTACTTGCATCAGAACATCAAAACTTCATGAGATTTGAATTAGGAAGTTTCCAGAACTAACATGAAAGGTCACAGGTCCCTTTATGCAGAAGAACTTGTTAGGCCAAAGTAATCATACTAAAAAGTAAATAATAAAGCAAATCACTTTTAGTGGAATTCACTATTAGTGAAATGACACATTCATTCATAGCCTTTCTAACTTATACATTTTTACACTTGTAAATGGAAACAGTATAACGAGACCCAGCTCCTGCCCTCAAGGAGCTTATGGTCTAGTTTAGGAAGACTAAGAAGCAAAAACTGCAGCACAGATGATAAAATTTTCAACAGGATTAGCTCAGATGCTGGGAATCCCAGAAGAGGGTAAGGAGACCCAGCCCTGCGGGCAGTGGCCCCTCCCCCCTGAGGTCAGGCCGCCTACCCTGTAGGAAGCATGTGATTGTATTAGGCACAGACAATGTGGTGAGCATTTCAGGTAGCAGCAAAGCATGGGATGGAAGAAGGACATTTTGACTCACCCCACCATTTTGTTCCAGGGGATGTTTCAATGCTGCAATACCAAGAAGTAAGCAAGCAATATCGAAGGACTGCTGCAGCTTCTCTGTCACAGGTTGCCTGGGTTTGGATCCTGGATCTGCCTTTTACCTGCTGCATAATTTGGGACAATTTATTTCCACTCCTTGTGCCAAAGTTTCCCCATCTTAAAATGGGAATAATAATTGTATCTCCGCAGAGTTTCTGTGGGGGTTAAATGAATGTAAGCCCATTTAAAGTGTTTAGAACAGGGCTTATAGTAAGTGCTCAATAAAAATTAGCTATTGCCATTTCTATAAATATAATATTTTTTTCTTATTATTTGACCTCCTCTTGCTGTCTTTATCTCTCGTGTCTGAATCTTTCTCTCTGTTTTACCTGGCTCTCTCTGTTGCATATACTGCTCTCAATTTTCTCATAGGTTAGCTAAGTAATAAATACAAAGTATTAGTCTGATGTCCAATTCATAATGGATATTTCTGGTAAAAATAACCAATACAAATTGAAACTGAAAATAGCTATCATTGCATGTAGTAAAATGTGATATTGACTAAAAATTGACTGAAGATCAAATCTTAAAGTGCAAATATGCAAAATTTGAGCCAGCAAAGTTGAGCCTGGTAGAAATAACAGTCATTGAAGAAACTTCACACAACTATATAACAATTGATAAAATTTGATGCAGACAGAACTGCTGGATGACTCAAATCTTCACTCTGAAATTTAAATGAAGAACTAATTCTGTCAGAAATAACCCTGGTAAAGCAGTGGTTAAAAATCCGCCTGCCAACGCACGGGACACAGGTTCAATCCCTTGTCCAGGAAGATCCCACGTGCCGCGGAGCAACTAAACCCGTGCACCACAACCCGTGCGCCTGCGTGCCACAACTACTGAACCTGCACTCTAGAGCCTCTGAGCCATAACTACTGAAGCCCGCGCGCCTAGAGCCCGTGCTCCGCAACAAGAGAAGCCACCGCAGTGAGAAGCCCGCGCACTGCAACGAAGAGTAGTAGTAGTAGTGGGGGAAGAGTAGCCCCCACTCGCAGCAACTAGAGAAAACCCGTGTGCAGCAATGAAGACCCGATGCAGCCAAAAATAAATAAATAATTTTTTAAAAAAGAAACTTTAGTAAATAAAAAAATAGCAAAAAATGAAAAAATACTGTCTAATACGGAAAACTGATCCAGAAAAGTATTGGTGTTTTGGGGGAGGATTATTTATTGGGGTTTATGATTTATTGGACTTTGATCCTGAAAATGCTTTCTCAATGAACCTGTAACAGTGTTGGTATAATTTTGATTCAATGTCAAAAATGCCATTAGGGTCCAAAAAATTAGGGTCAGGATGGGGGTATGGATCAAGGGGTGTACGTGTGTGTGTTTGTGTGCACAAGTGTGTAGAAGTTAGGGAAAAACAAAAGGCAGCATGGCCTCAGAAATGGAGTGGCATGCAGATTATCCCCCATGCTATTAGTAATCTCCTGTTAACCTAACTGATGGGCCAGAGACAGAGTAGTGCACAGGCTTCAGGATCAGGCAGACTTGGGTTAAAAAAGGGTTCCATCACTCACTAGCTGTCACCCTGCAAAAGTCACCACCTCCCCGAGCCTCAGCTTCATCTGAAAGCAAGAATGGCAATAGTACTCACCTCGTAAGGTTATCATGAGGACCCCTTGAGACAATGCCCCTGGCAGGTACCTGGCTTTCAGTCTGCCCTTGGAAGAGATGTTAGCCACCATTACTTGTTATTGGTCTACTTTTTCAGTGTGTCTGTGCTCCCGGAAGTTACTCATACAGCTGGCAGCCAGCTAGATGAATAACTTCTTCTGAATAGGGTCTTCATATCATATTTCTTTACCCACCCTCCCTAGCCCAGTTTCCAGGACCCCAACACAATGCCATGCTTATCATATGATCCCAGTGATTTTTAGCTGTATGTTGAGTGCATATTAAAGAAAGAGAGAAATGAAAGGGGAGAAAGAAAGGGAGTTGGGGGTCAGGGCTGTTAGACATATGCGGTGCATCAAAGGACCGCCAGACAGCTGGTGAGTAGGGGAACACTCCTAGGTGCTAGGTACTAATTAGCTGACAGGTGGGTCAAGGGTTGGAAAAGGCGGGAAACAGTATGTTGTTTACTTCCCAGAATGAGAGGCTGCCCCGAGGCCAGGTTCCCTAACATCGCCACTCCTCCTGGCTCAATTGGTACAAGTGAAGACTATGCTCCTCTCCACCTTGAAGAAGCACTGGGCTGAGTGAAGAGGAGCTTTGCAGACAGATTTGATACCTAAACTTACAAGAAAGGCTCTGGGCCACTTTGGCCTCAGCTAGCACTCCACTTCCTCTGGTCACATCTTCCCTGACACTAAAATACAGCTTAGAAAGACAGCTTAGTGCCCTTACAGTCACTGTAGCTTCCTCAAGCTGCAGCCCCCTCTCTCTTTGATGAGCCTGCGGGGCTGTAATTCTCATCTCCTGACATTTATGGGAGGCTGCGTATTAGCAAAAGGCTTTACAGCCATTTTTATGAGGGCTGCCTCCCTCAGACCTGTCAGGTATAGTCACCCAGGCCAAGCAGAAGGAGAGAGCAAGGGCTGGCGAGTAATGGTCCTCGCCCCCCGGCCCGCAAAGAGCCCAGATCGGAGCCTTGCAGGTGCCGCATTTCTTCAGTCGCGTGTCATGGCTGATCGGCTTGCCCTCGTTGCCTTGCCAGCTGTCAGTCATCCTCTGCCACGTCTGACTCATCAGTGGGTCCTGAAGGTGCAGCTCCCAAAGGCATCTTCTGTCCATCCATTTCTGCCCATGTCCACGGCACCACTCTGGTCCAGCCTACCTCCAACACGGCCCCTGCCTGGCTCTGCCTCCTAGGCTTGTCCCCTGCCCTACCTTCCATGATCCACACAGGAGACAGAGTGATCCTCTAGATGTTTACTTATTTCTTTCAAGTACGCACCTGTAAACCTTCTGATACTTCTGGGAAAATCTTTATGGAAATCGTACAGCGAAAATGTCCTACTGAAAGAATAATCTCTTTTAAATTTTATTTATTTATATTTTTGGCCGTGCTGGGTCTTTGATGCTGTATGCGGGCTCAGTAGTTGCAGGGGCTTAGTCGCAGCATGTGGGATCTTAGTTCCCCGACCAGGGATCGAACCTGGGCCCCCTGCACTAGGAGTGCAGAATCTTAACTGCTGGACCACCAGGGAAGTCCCAGAATAATCTTTTAAAAACAAAAATAGCGACCTTTCAACAGCTTCCTCTATTGGGTCAGATTTATTCAGAAGAAAATCTAAGTTCTTTCGCAGACTGCAGGGTCCCTGCATGACCCAGCCCCTACCCGCCCCTCTGGCCTTCCCTCCACACTGGTCCTTGCTCCCACGCCAGGTTCAGGGACCCACTTCTCAATCTGCCCACAGAGCCCTGGGCTCTGCTCTCAGCTCAGCTGAGTTTGTCTCAACCTCCCAGTCTCAGCTCACGTGTCACCTCCCAGCCCCCGAGTCTTAAATTGCCTGTTAAGTGCTTTCAGAGCCATCTGAACAAACTTTAAATGTTTCTTATTTGTTGACTTACACATAGTCTGTCTCATTTGCTAGAATGTACATCCCAGGAGAACAGGGACATGTATTTTTTACCGTTGTACTAATGCTTAGCACAGCACCTGCACAGGGTATAGGCAAAGTATACTTATACACAGTAAATGTGTGTTTGAAAATCAAATGAAGGAATGAAGCAATCCACTGACACCGTTCTCCATCTCGAACCCCCTGCTAGTCTTCATCATAATCAGTAGAGGGCAGCAAAGACCCTAAGTTATCTAATTTCTGGGGTTTCCTCCAGAAACTTTTGAAAACTTATTCCCCTTTGCCAAATAGCAGCGTCGTGTTTATCAGGAATTTCAGGGCAATGTCTTGCCTTAAAATTTCTTTCTTCTCCTTATTCCTGAAGCCTTCTCCTCTCTGAGTCATTTACAGGTTTTTTGTTTTGTTTGTTTGTTTAAGATTCCAGGGACAATGCTCCTTAGGAGATGATAGCAGATGTTGTATTGACTAAGCCAAAAAGAAACCCAATGGCCTGGAGCCTGTACCTCCCTGCCAGACAAGTTAGTGTGGAAAAAAAGATGCCTCTGTCATCACCGACAGCTGTTTGGGACATAAGGATTTACGGCTCTCCCTTATGGTGTTTGGGGAGGAGCAGGTACCAGCTAGGCAGCTGTTGTTTATGTTTTGAGCATTTGTAAGAGCAAGTTGTGCGTGTGTTTCTAGTTCTGTCTTCTGCTTGGATCTGTTTCTGCTTATTCCATCTTCCCTTTTCTTTTTAACAATCCCCCACCCAGGGCAGGAACCTCGGCATCTCCTGCCTTTGCGGGCTCCTTCACCAAGAATGCACCCTGAATCCAGGTAATCAGCAGTAGAATCAGAATCCACAGAATCCCAGGATGGTGTTTTCATTTGATCTCTGCCCTACAAATATTTACTGAGCCCTGTGACTTACCAAGCCTGGGTGTGTGCTCTCTGGGTACAGATGCTCCATTTGATTGAAAGAACAGTTACCAGAATCAAAAGGGAGGCAGAGTTTCTCAACCTTAATGCTATCGACACTTTGGATGAGATAATTCTTTGTTGTGAGAACATTCTAGGATTTTAGCAACATCCATGGCCTCTCCCCATTAGATACAGGTAGTACTCATCCCCTAAGTTGTGATGACCAAAAATGTTTTCAGACATTGCAAAATGTCCCCGAGGGGCAAATTCCCACTCCGCAATCTTTTTTGTTTTTTTAATTGTATTTATTTATTTAATTTTGGCTGCGTTGGGTCTTCATTGCTGCACGCGGGCTTTTCTCTAGTTGCAGCGAGCGGGGGCTACTCTTCGTTGAGGTGTGCGGGCTTCTCATTGCGGTGGCTTCTCTTGTTGCGGAGCACGGGCCCTAGGCTTGCAGGCTTCAGTAGTTGTGGCGCACGGGCTCAGTAGTTGTGGCTTGCAGGCTCAGGAGTTGTGGCGCACAGGCTTCAGTAGTTGTGGCGAGCAGGCTCAGTAGTTGTGGCACACGGGCTTAGTTGCTCTGCAGCATGTGGGATCTTCCCGGACCAAGGCTTGAACCCATGTCCCTTGCATTGGCAGGCGGATTCTTAACCACTGCACCACCAGGGAAGTCCCTACCCCTCAATCTTGAAAGCCATTCTTTTAAGGATCATGGTGGAAATCTTTTGGGGTGTCTTTCCAGCCTGAGTCAATGACCCCTTTTTCTCCTAGTTCTGCTCCTCACTATCCCATGCTTGTGTGTTGTGACCTGAAGCCTATGGACCAGGCAGATTGGACATCTGACCCAACTTAGGTCTCTCAGCTTCTCTCCTTTGGGAATTTGAAACTAGGACCCAGGGACTGAGTACCAGCTGGGTTCTTCAGGGGGACAAAACTTAAATGCAAATTTAGAAGATGTGGGCGGATGTATGATAATGTGGGGAACATGAAGCAGAGATATACTACTGCAGAGATAAGAATGAAATAAACTACGGGGATGGGGAATAAATTAGGAGGTAGGGATTAACATATACACACTACTATATATAAAATAGATAACCAACAAGGACCTACTGTATACAGGGAACTATACTCAATATTTTGTAATAACCTAAAATGGAAAAGAACCTGAAAAAGAATAGTAATAAAATAGTAACTAAATCATTGTGCTGTACACCTGAAACTAACACAACACTGTAAATCAACTATACTTCAAAAAAAAATGCAATAAACTACGGAGAAACACAGAGGAAGAGGCAGACAGAAGTCACCTCAGTGACTGGTTCCTTTCTGGTTCCAGTACTTCCTGCCTTGGGTAGGAAAGACACTGATAACTAATTCCTCTTTTGTGCTAGGAGAGTTTTTGTTTGCTTTTTTTCTGAGTCCTAACTGGTACATTCTCTCTAGCCTGGAAGTGAAATCATAACCAGAAAACATCAGGGATCTAGGCAGTTTAGGGAACTGTTTCTAACCCTCAGGGCAGTTCCACCCACCTCTGCAGATGCGTGCCATTCTCCTTTCTCTACCAAATGGCTTCCTCACCCTCTCTATAGAATTTTTCTTGTCATAACCTTAGCTTGTACATGGCCTGGTGTGTCATGGCCTCAGCTCAACTTCTGGTTTGCTGTCCATTCACTAACAGCAAACCCAGGCTGGGTTTCTTGGCTCAGATTTCTGAGCAAGAGAGTCTGATTGGCTCATGTGGCAAAACACTATTGGCTGCCCATCCCACAATCATCCCTCCCAATCAGTTTTGTTCAGGTGAACAACCCAAGGTGATGAACCAGAATTGGTTTGTTAAGGGCAATGAGACGTAAAAGGAATCTTCTTGGGAGGCTTATGGAAAGAATTTTATCCTTGATACAAGAAGGCAAAGCCCAAGGAGGAGCTAGTCCATCCCCTTCCTGCCTACTTTGGATATGTCATGTGAGGACATGATATATGAAGCCATGGCAGCCATTTTGCAACCATGAAGTAAAGCCAAGAGACTTAGAGAGGAACTGGCAGAATCGGGCTACAAAGCCTTGAGCTGACAAATTAACCAACCCCAGAGCCATGTACCTTTAAACTTCTTGTTACATGAGCTAATTAGGTATCCTTACAGTTTAAGCTACTTTGACTCCAGTATCCTGTTACATGAAGCCAAAAGGATCCTGACCGATACAGTATAGCTCATCTTTTCAGGCCAGGTCACTCAGGTTCCAGGTCACTAGCAGGCTATCCTGTCGCACACCTACCTCCAATCCATGTGTTTATTCCCCTGCCCCAAACTTTTATTATGAAAATTTTTACACCTACAGAAAAGTTGAGGAAATAATACAGTGAACACTGAAATACCCCTCACCTAGATTGTTAACATATGCAGCTAAATGCTGTATATGTTCATTGTATAATATTCTCATATATATGAGGTTATTTTTTTCACTGAACCATTTGAAAGTAAGAGAGTTTATGAAGCTTCACCCCAAAGTACTTCAGCATTTATCTCCTAAGAAACAAGAACATTTTCCTATATAACCAAACAGTCATTATAGTAGATTTAATACTGATTATTCTCTAATGTAAAAATCTTACTAAATTCTTCAGTTTTCTCAGTAATGTCCTTTAGAGCATTTTTTCTTTGGTTTGTTTGGTCCAGTCTCCTTTATTCTAAAACAGCTCTTCTGCTTTTTTTTTTTTTTTGGTCTTTCCTGTCACTTTCAGGCCAGTTGTTTTTATCTGGTTGTTTCTTCAGAATTAGATTTCGTTAAAGATTTCTAGCAAAAACTCTACAGAGGTGATGTTGGGTCCTTCTTAGCACATCACAAGAGGCACAGGGAGCCACTGTGTCCTATTATTGGTCGTGCTAAGTTTAATCAGTTGATTAAGATGCTATCTGCTAGAATGCTCCATTATAAAGAGTTTGAAAAGATGTCTTTACAATTAATAAGTAATCTGTGGGATAGTACTTTGAGAATATCTTGTTCCCCAACAACTTTCACCCAAAGTTTTAGCAGCCATTAGTAAACCTTGCCTGAATCAACTATGTGATTACAAAGATCACATTTTTTTGATTTTATCATTTCCTCTCTACATTTATTAGGTGGCATTCTACTGCTTAAGGAAAAGAGCTTTCTCTTCCCTCACACTCACTTTTTAATTTTCTTGAGTATTATTATGAACTCAGATCTTTCATTACCACTCATTTTCTTTTCGATTTTCAATTTGTCCCACATTTGGCCCCTTCAAGGTGGGAGCCCCTTCCAGCTGGTCTCTGTCCTTCCGACATAACCCCATCATTGTTTGAGCACTTCTTTGCTCTCTAGCAGAGGAAAGCCCAAGCTCATTTTGTACTTTCCTCTGATTCGACCTAGAATCAGCCATTTCCCCAAGATAACTTGATTACTTTTAGTGAGAAGTAGTTCATAGAAAGCAAAAACTGGGTGGTAAGAGTGCTCATTGCTATCGGGATGTCATTGTGTCTAGGTCCTTTCAGTGGACAGAGCCAGGAATTATGTTTGATTTTAAATCATAAATTTATCTTGATCCCCCAACTCCAGTCCAACACCACAGGATTCTTCCTCTTTTCCTCCCAGTGCATATTTTTTATCTCTTTTCTCCCACAGTGAAAACCTGGTTTTCAATCCAACATCAATATATTTACTCATTTGCTCCTCCTTACAATACACCCAATAGTATCAGAATTACTGTATCAGTACCACTACCAAGAACAAATCTACTAATAAAGTTCCAGATTGTTTGCAGTGCTTTTTTCTTAATCCCTGAATATAGCCCACTAAAGGTAAAAAGATCTGTTAAAAAAACTTTTAACCTCGAAATAGGTTCATTTGTTTCTCTTTATATTCAGTGTTAGAGTTTTCCTTTCCTTGTTGACTTAATTTTTTTCTTTGTGATAGTGGGCTTCTTAATTTTTTTCCAGTTTTATTGAGATATAACTGCTATATAAGATTAGTAAGTTTAAGGTATACAACATAATGATTTGGCACATGTATATATTGATACAATTACCAAAGTTTAGTTAACATCCATGACAAAAATATGGAATGCTTCACAAATTTGCATGTCATCCTTGTTCAGGGGCCATGCTAATCTTCTCTGTATCATTTCAATTTTAGTATACATGCTGTCAAAGCAAGAGCTAATTTAATTTTTTGAATATGTAAAACAGTAGCATAGTTAAAAAGTCAAAACTATATAAAATGTAACTCAGAGTAGTTTTCTTCAATCCCTGCGCATAAGTTTCTGGTTTACCCTTTCTTAATTGCAAAAATAAGCAAATAATATATATGTATATGTGCATGCATATACACATATCCTCATTTTTGCCTTTTTTATTCAAATAGTAGTATACCGCATATACTCTTTTGCACATTATTGTTTTCACTTCATATTGTTTTATGTTATACAAATGCAAGTGTTTTATAGCACTGGTGTTTCACTTATTTGTTCTCTCAAATGTATTTGGTATTTAGGAAGGTTTTATTTTTATTTTAATGGTTACTTTTATAATAAAACTAAAATAAACTCCATCCTCCCATCTTATTTTTGTTATTTTCTATTGGTTCCTCAACAATATTAAAATTAATTAATAATTTATTCTATCCTCTCTTATCCCTATCCAGCAGTATCTCATTTGAATAAATATCCTTTTATCCTCATCAGCAACAAGTATATTCTATATTTCATCCCTCTTACCATTCTTCCCTTTTAATTATTATATAATATCTACTTTGCCTGGTCATGTACTCTTCTTATAACCATCGTAGTTTTATAGGTAAATACATATTTTATGCTTACCATCAGTCCTTATGCCAATGTCTTTCCATTTTGGTTGTCTAAAAAACCTTTCTTCAGTAAATTCATGGGAGCAGTAGTCTCTGGTTCTTTCATGTTCATCATTTGTGGCATGTTGACTAGATATAAAATCGTTGGCTCATGTTTTCTTTCCTTGAATATCTTCAATATGTTACTCTCTTTATTTCTTTATTTGGCTGCGTCAGGTCTTAGTTGCGGCACGTAGGATCTTCGTTGCAGCGTGCGGGATCTTTTGTTGTGGCATGCAGGCTCCAGAGCACAGGGGCTCTCTAGTTGTGGTGCATGGGTTCTAGAGCACGTGGGCTCAGTAGTTGCAGCACGCGGGCTTAGTTGCCCCGTGGAATGTGGTATCTTAGTCCCCCGACCAGGGATCGAACCCGCATCCCCTGCATTGGAAGGTGGATTCTTAACCACTGGACCACCAGGGAAGTCCCTGTTTCTCTACTTCTTCTGGAATAAAGTTCAAAGACAATCATTTCTTTCCCATTTAGGTGACTTGGTATTTTGACTAGATGCCCAAAAGAGTTTTTTCTTTTCTTGTAAAGTCCAGAAGTTTTCTGAGAATATACCTTGACATTGGTCATTCTGGATTGATTTTCCTAGGTACTAGTGTCAAATCCTTTTTTACTTCAGGAAAACTTTTCTCAAATGTTTGCTTTTTAAATTTAAATTATTTTAAAATTTCCTCTGCTTTTTTTTTGTGGGTCTTCTATTATAGTTTGTTCATTTGTTTACCTTTCCACATCTACCACTTTCTCACAGATCTCTTTGATTTGTTGGAATTCCCTCCTTTTCACCTACTGTTATCTGATATATTTATTCACTCTTCTGTTTTTTTCTATTTTAGTCTCCATCTCTCAAATGATTAATATTAATTCTGAGTTCTCCTACATCATTTCTGAGCTTCTCTAATTCTGATTTATATAGTCCTTTCCTCTCTGATATTATTTTATTAGTTTTTTATCTCATTTTGAAATAATAAATTTTTCATCTGTTTTATAAGCGTGTCTTTCTGATATGTTTTCACTATTAGAATGTTATTCTGCCCTTTCTTTTTCTTTTATTTTTTAAAATTAATTTATTTATATTTGGCTGTGTTGGGTCTTCGTTGCTGCGCGCAGGCTTCCTCTAGATGCGGCAAGCAGGGGCTACTCTTAGTTGCAGTGCATGGGCTTCTCATTGCAGTGGCTTCTCTTGTTGCAGAACATGGGCTCAAGGCGCACAGGCTTCAGTAGTTGTGGCATGCAGGCTCAGTAGTTGTGGCTCGCGGGCTCTAGAGCGCAGGCTCAGTAGTTGTGGCGCATGGGCTTAGTTGCTCTGCGGCATGTGGGATCTTCCTGGACCAGGGTTTGAACCCATGTCCCCTGCATTGGCAGACGGATTCTTAACCACTGTGCCACCAGGGAAGTCCTCTTTTTTTCTTATAATGACTTAGTGTTGGATTTTTTTCCAGCTTTATTGAGATATAATTAATATATAATGTTGTGTAAGTTTAAGGTTACAATGTAATAATGTGATACACTTATACGTTGCAAAATGATCACCACAATATGGTTAGTTAACACATCTACCTTAGTGCTGGATTTGAACACAATCTTATTCTATTGTTCATTTTTATATGGATTTACTTTTTCTTTTATGAAGGAAGGGTGAATCAGGATAACTTTTCTGGCTTCATTACTTTAGATTCCCTTCTTCTGGTGTCCTTACCAAGAACTTTTTAATGGCCTGTACTTTCTGAGATGTAGTTCCTCTGCTCTTTTATCTAGACTTTCTTTTTCCTTTGCTTCTATTACCCCATCCTTCTTCATTTGGATTCTACTCTCAGAAGTATTCTTCTGGTGTGAGACTTTCTTCTGAAAAGGAGCTTTGTAATTTGAAGTTCACAGAGCCAAAAACCACACCAGCTCCTTTAGGCTTTATCTTGGACCCCACACACCCACATCTTTACTGAAGTGTAGAAAACTCCCTCCCAGTTTTAGTAGTTGTTCTCAAATTGGTCTACCCCGCTTTTCAGTGAGTACTATTGCCAGTTTTAGAGTTCTGTTCTCAGGTCTATCAGATACCTCATGGCTCCCTCCTGCGCAGACACTGATACCATGTGGTTCTTGAGCTATTGGTAGTTTTCCTCCACCTGCTCATATTTTGAGGTTCATGAGAATATCTTGTCCATCTAGAATAAAAATTTGAAAAAACAAATGTCAATCAAGGAGGAACTGGCTTAAAAATTTAGTGATATCATTGTGGTTTTTAGTAAGGTGAAGTCAATGTTGAATTTTATATAACAATATGGAAAGCAGTATATAATATGTTAAGTCAGAGAAGAAGCTTACAAAGTTTTTATAGTATGATAGCATTTATATATTTTTTAAAACGTTAAAAATATATGTGTGTGTACGTTACTGTAAAAGTTACCTAGAAAAAGAAACACCCAACTTTTTATATGGTAATTTATTCAGGTACTAGTGGGGGTTAGCTATTTCCACTTTATACATATGGGTTGCACAGATAAGTAGTGTTGAATTCTTTTTTCTTGTTGTTGTTGTTGCGGTACGCGGGCCTCTCACTGTTGTGGTCTCTTCCATTGCGGAGCACAGGCTCCGGACGCGCAGGCTCAGTGGCCATGGCTCACGGGCCTAGCCGCTGCGTGGCATGTGGGATCTTCCCAGACCGGGGCACGAATCCGTGTCCCCTGCATCGGCAGGCGGACTCTCAACCACTGCGCCACCAGGGAAGCCCTGAATTCTTTTACTGAGCTCAGGATGACCCTCAGATCTGGTCAAGAGGGGCTCCTACCTTGGACCTCATGTATTAGAGAGTCTGAAAATTGCAAACACACAATGAAAAGGTAAGCTTATTAAAGAACCTATGAGATTGGGTACCCACTGCTGACACAGAGCAGCCATCACCCTAAACATCCACACTGATGACTAACACCATTCAGGCCACAGGAAATGCTTCTCCACAGCTCTTGCCCTCTGTCCTGAAAGCAAAAGGTGACTTGATTCAAATGTCAAGAAGAATCATTGGTTGTCTTGCTGCCAGCATTGTGGAAGGACACTGCTTAGGAGTGTAAGGAGAATTTGAGCTGTGGAAGCATTTAGGTAAGAGAAAAGACAAATTAATTCACTTGTCAAATCCTTCCTTTCAGATGTCATGAATGCTATAGATTCTTGCATAATAAAGTATCATTTCCCAGGAGTGCTGAGCATCTACTTTCTTCCTTTCTTCGAGTTCCAGTTTCTAGACCTGTATGCACTCGCAAATTACTGCAGTATTTGCAATAGTTACACGAGGCAGCCAGAGAACATTTTGCAATATTAAACAATATTATCCTTAAATCATTTTTATGCATACCCTAGATATAACATGTTTGAGGCATGAAGCATAATACCACTTTTTGGCATTAGCAACTGATGGATATTGAATGCAAGAATTGCAAATAATTTTGCTTATGAGAATATTTTATAAGATATAATTACATTTTAAAACTAAAGTAAAAACTAAGCTTTATTTGAATTTTTGTTTAAATTTTAATGATCATTAATTATTATTTTTATTTTGTTTTTTAATTTTATTAGATTATTTTGGATATTTTAGAAAAAAAGTGACTTTCTGAGGAGAGGAGGTCCCTCTCCTCAGGGATCCCTATTCTGTGAGACACAGCAAATAAGAAAAATAATTTTAAGTTTTCAATATTTTAACATTTACTTTAATTATATTTTTGCTGACACATATTCAATTTTGGAATCTTTTGAATATGATTACATTTTATCTTTTAATTCTGCAGATCACTGAGAATGAGAACAAGTTGAGATTGGGGTAGAACCACAAAATATGAAAGTGGGGCTCAGGATACTAAGGACTGAAAAGATATAAGTAAAATACATTCAAAGAGGTGGTCTGCTTCAATTTTTTAAATTGCAGACATTGAAAGTAAACACACTTTTGCTGAGCATGACCCACACACAATTCACAAACAGGCATGACAAGTTCTTTATTTAATGTATTTTAGTTACTGAGCAAAACAAGGAAAATATGCAACCAAAGTATTCTTAGCATCCACGACTCGAAAAGGTTGAATGAAACACCTGTTACCTTATGTTCTTTACTAATGAAATTTTTTTCCTGATCAAAAGAAAACAATGAAAAATATACTTTTCCTATAAAATTCACAACTCAGAAAAAACACATGCAATTCTGGCCTGCCCATCAGAAGATAAAGAACTTGCAAGAAAATTGGCAAATTGGATGAGAAATATGAAAACTTTGGCTCTTTACTGTTTGTTGGAAAGTATCCTGGAAAAAGTCTGTCATACCCTTCTGAAATCATGAGACTACTTCAGGAAAAATGTAAGATGACTCAAATTATTGGCTATGAATTTTCCATTGAATAAACATGGCAGAAAATTTAATTATTTTAATTATTTCACATCAAAATAAAATGTTTTTCAAATAGAGAAAGAAACCACAGAAACTTTTTTAATATTTTAAGTTGAAAAAGACCGAAGTATTTTGTTACTATTGTTACATATTTCACAATTAGCTTTGGCCAGTGAAACTATTTGTGACTGGAAATGCTGAGGTTCTCAACTAAAAGAATACAAAATGTTACCTGTACCAAAAACAAACAAACAAAAACCCCAGCATATGCAAATACTAGAACTGAAAAAAAAAAAAACCTAAAAGAATAGCAAATAGTAATCAACCAAGAAACCGGTAAACATGTAAATACTGATATAAAATATTGCTCTGATTCTTAAAGAATAGTCATAGGACTCAATATTTTGTAATAACCTATAAGGGAAGAGAATCTGAAAAAGAATATATATGTGTGTGTGTATGTATATGTATGTATATATGTATATACGTATATATATATGTAACTGAATCGCTGTGCTGTACACCTAAAACTAGCACAACATTGTAAATCAACTATACTTCAAGTAAAAAAAAAGAATAATCATAGGTGTTCCATATTTAGCTAAGCCTTGTGTGGCAACAGTACAACATTGATAGAAAACAATGGACATTTTCTAGTTTGGTAGAAAAAATTACTTTCAAATTTGATGCCAGAATGGCCAAGAATATAAGATAGATTAAAAACTAATTTAAAAAAATCATATAAAAATAGAGAATTCAAAATAGTATTAAAAGTGAGAAAAGAAATTACACATACAATTTTTAACATTAATGATAACTAATTTAACTAGTGCACACTGGGACAAATCATATTGAACAAATAACATTCATCACATGTACTGTCAAACTATCAAAAGATGAAAATCGAGGAAGTCAAAATTAATGAACATTTTATTGGTTTCATGCTAACTGTTAAAATGTTGAACTGCAAAAATAACTTTGAATTTCAGGTATTGATTGAAAGACTAGTGAGGGCAAGCTAACAATAATAGCCATTAGGAAGGAACAAGCATTTTTTGTGATCCATGGACAATGCATCATTTGAATTCCTTATTCAGAGACACGTTCTCAACTGTACTAAGTATGGCATATTTGGAGCAATTCAATGATTACATAAGATATTTTCTATATTTGCCCAAATATGAAATATCTTGATAAGAAAAACATGTCATATTTACCACTACAACCACTTTCAGACACACAAAGGGAATGCTGACTAAATACCATTAAAGCATTAAAAGTTAATTTACACAAGATGACAAGATGCACTAGAATTGTACAAGAGAGAAAAGATGATCCTTAAGTAAAGAGAATGGTGATCTTTGACAAAAAATTATTTTTGAATTTGCACTACCCACATTTATCTGTGAACTGCTGCTTGCTATAATAATATTAGCCAAAGCTTGCAGAACTCCAAAAACTCAAACTGATACAAGTTTGGCTGTTTTGCCTTTTTAAGATGAATTCTTTTTAATTTAGAGAAACTATTCTCCCTAAATTGAAATAAACAGTATGTGAAGTAGGTAACAAATGTGACATTCTTATAAAATATAAGAAAATCAAAACAAGTAAATAAAAATATTTGCACCACTCTAAAAGAGTATTCACATATAAATAATCTCCAAACTAACTTCTAATGAGACTATTTTTGGGTTACTATGGATCGAGGTACAGTATCAATTAAATAGAGATTTGAATAAATCGTAGAACATATTACCAATTTTTGGTCTTCCTTACAATATTTCAGACTTGAAATTTTTAAAAAAGGACTTCAATATTTTATGGATCTAGATACTGCTTTTACAGAAGGTGAAAATTGCAATACAAGTGATGATTTACATGATGAACTTAGAATATTTTATAATATTTCTATGATAATAATTAACATAAGACCCCATCACACTACTTGAACTTTATGTTTAAAATTCATTGTTGATTTCTGAATGCAAATGTTACTACAATAATTTTATTGACTATTTCAGTTGCTATTGACTAAACAGCAAATTTTCTCTATAGGAAAATTGATTTAAAAATAAAAATACAATGACTTAAGCAAGGTTGACTAATTTGGCATTACTATCATTGGAACACAAATTATGTAAAAATCCTAATTATAACAACATAATTAGCAATACTGCTAAAGTGAAAATAAGAAAAAAAATTTTTAACATCTTTATTAGAGTGTAATTGCTTTACAATGGTGTGTTAGTTTCTGCTGTATAACAAAGTGAATCAGCTATACATATACATATATTCCCATTTCTCCTCCCTCTTGCGTCTCCCTCCCATCCTCCCTAACCCACCCCTCTAGCTGGACACAAAGCACCAAGCTGACCTCCCTGTGCGATGCAGCTGCTTCCCACTAGCTATCTATTTTACATTTGGTAGTGTATATATGTCCATGCCACACTCTCACTTCATCCCAGCTTAACCTTCCCCCTCCCCGTGTCCTCAAGTCCATTCTCTGTGTGTGCGTCTTTATTCCTGCCCTGCCCCTAGGTTCTTCAGAACCTTTTTTTTTTCTTTAAGATTCCATATATATGTGTTAGCATACAGTATTTGCTTTTCTCTTTCTGACTTACTTCACTCTATATGACAGTCTCTAGGTCCATCCACCTCACTGCAAATAACTCAATTTCATTTCTTTTTATGGCTGAGTACACATATATCATAATGTATGAACTACATATGCCTTTGTCAGCCAAACAACAAAACTCTCAGATATGTGCAAAAAATTAAAGATCAGTCAAGACAAACTAGAGAACAATTATACCACAGAAGTCCACCCACTGGAGCGAAGGTTCTGAGCCTCATGTCAGGCTTCCCAACCTGGGGGTCCGGCAATGGGAGAAGGAATTTCCAGAGAATCAGACTTTGAAGGCATCCACCATTAGCCCACCAAAGAGCCTGTAGGCTCTAGTGCTGGAGCCTACAGGCCAAACAACCAACAGGGAGGGAACTCAGCCCCACCCATCAGCAGACAAGAGGATTAAAGTTTTACTAAACTCTGCCCACAAGAGCAACACCCAGCTCTACCCACCACCAGTCCCTCCTATCAGAAAGCTTGCATAAGCCTCTTAGATAGCCACATCCATGAGAGAGCAGAAGGAGAAACAAGAAGAACTACAGTCCTGCAGCCTGTGGAACAAAAACCACATTCACAGAAAGATAGTCAAGATGAAAAGGCAGAAGACTAGGTACCAGTTGAAGAAACAAGATAAAACCCCAGAAAAACAACTAAATGAAGTGGAGATAAGCAGCCTTCCAGAAAAAGAATTCAGAGCAATGATAGTGAAGATGATCCAGGACCTCGGAAAAAGAATGGAGGCAAAGATCTAGAACTGTTTGCAAGGACAAGAAATGTTTAACAAAGGCCTAGAAGAGTTAAAGAACAAACACCTAGAAGAATTACAGAACAAACGGAGATGAACAATACAATAACTGAAAGGAAAAAAACACTAAAAGGAATCAACAGCAGAATAACTGAGGCAGAAGAATGGATAAGTGACCTGAAAGATAGAATGGTGGAATTCACTGCTGTGGAACAGAATAAAGAAAAAAGAATGAAAAGAAAAGGACACAGCCTAAGAGACCACTGGGACAACATTAATCGCACCAACATTCACATTACAGGGGTCCCAGAAGGAGAAGAGAGAGAGAAAGGACCTGAGAAAATATTTGAAGATATTATAGTCAAAAACTTCCCTAACATGGGAAAGGAAATAGCCATCCAAGTCCAGCAAGCGCAGAGAGTCTAAGGCAGGATAAAACCAAGGAGAAACATGCTGAGATACATAGTAATCAAATTGACAAAAATTAAAGACAAAGAAAAATTATTAAAAGCAACAAGGGAAAAAAGACAAATAACATATAAGGGAACTCCCATAAGGTTAACAGCTGATTCTCAGCAGAAAGTCTACAAGTCAGAGGGGAGTGGCACAATATATTTAAAGTGATGAAAGGGAAGAACTTACAACCAACATTACTCTACCTGGCAAGGATCTCATCAGATTCGACAGATAAATCAAAAGCTTTACAGACAAGCAACAGCTAAGAGAATTCAGCACCACCAAAACAGCTCTACAACTAAGGCTAAAGGAAATTCTCTAAGCAGGAAACACAAAAGAAGAAAAGGACCTACAAAAACAAACCCAAAACAATTAAGAAAATGGTAATAGGAACGTACATATCAATAATTACCTTAAATGTGAATGGATTAAATGCTCCAACCAAAAGACAAAGACTGGTTGAATGGATACAAAAACAAGACCCATATATATGCTGTCTACAAGAGACCCACTTCAGACCTAGGGACACATACAGACTGAAAGTGAGGGGATGGAGAAAGATATTCCTTGCAAATGGAAATCAAAAGAAAGCTGGAGTAGCAATACTCATATCAGATAAAATAGACTTTAAAATAAAGAATGTTACAAGAGACAAGGAAGGACACTACATAATGATCAAGGGATCAAAATCCAAGAAGAAGATATAACAATTATAAATATATATGCACCCAACATAGGAGCACCTCAATACACAAGGCGAATGCTAACAGCTATAAAAGAGGAAATCGACAGTAACACAGTAATAGTGGGGGACTTTAACACCTCACTTACACCAATGGACAGATCATCCAGACAGAAAATTAATAAGGAAACATGAGCTTTTGACACAATAGACCGGATAGATTTAATTGATATTTATAGGACATTCTATCCGAAAACAGCAGAATACACTTTCTTCTCAAGTGCACACAGAACATTCTCCATGATAGATCACATCTTGGGTCACAAATCAAGCTTCGGTAAATTTAAGAAAATTGAAATCATGTCAAGCATCTTTTCTGACCACAATGCTATGAGATTAGAAATCAATTACAGGGGGAAAAAATGTAAAAAACACAAACACATGGAGGCTAAACAATACCTTACTAAATAACCAAGAGATCACTGAAGAAATCAAAGAGGAAATCAAAAAATACCTACAGACAAATAACAACAAAAACACAATGATCCAAAACCTATGGGATGCAGCAAAAGCAGTTCTAAGAGGGAAGTTTACAGCAATACAATCCTACCTCAAGAAATGAGAAAAATCTCAAATAAATAATCTAACCTTACACCTAAAGCAATTAGAGAAAGAAGAACAAACAAAACCCAAAGTTAGTAGAAGGAAAGAAATTATAAAGATCAGAGCAAAAATAAATGAAATAGAAACAAAGAAAACAACAGCAAAGATCAATAAAACTAAAAGCTCGTTCTTTGAGAAGATAAACCTTTAGCCAGACTCATCAAGAAAAAGAGGGAGAGGACTCAAATCAATAAAATTACAAATGAAAAAGGAGAAGTTGCAACGGACACTGCAGAAATACAAAGCATCATAAGAGACTACTACAAGCAACCCTGTGCCAATAAAATGGACAACCTGGAAGAAATGGACAAATTCTTGGAAAGGTATAACCTTCCAAGACTTAACCAGGAAGAAATGGAAAATATGAACAGACCAATCACAGTAATGAAATTGAAACTGTGTGATTAAAAATCTTCCAACAAACAAAAGTCCAGGACCAGATGGCTTCACAGGTGAATTCTATCCAACACTTAGAGAAGAGTCAACACCCATCCTTCTCAAACTCTTCCAAAAAATTGCAGAGGAAGGACCATTCCCACACTCATTCTACAAGGCCACCATCACCCTGATACCAAAACCAGACAAAGATACTACAGAAAAAGAAAATTAAAGACCAATATCACTGATGAATATAGATGTAAAAATCCTCAACAAAATATTAGCAAACAGAATCCAACAGCACATTAAAAGGATCATACACCATGATTAAGTGGGATTTATCCCAGGGATGCAAGGATTCTTCAATATATGCAAATAAATCAATGTGATACACCATATTAACAAATTGAAGAATAAAAACCATATGATCATCTCAATAGATGCAGAAAAAGCTTTTGACAAAATTCAACACTGATTTATGATAAAAACTCTCCAGAAAGTGGGCAAAGAGGAAACCTACCTCAACATAATAAAGGCCATATATGACAAACCCACAGCAAGCATCACTCTCAATGGTGAAAAACTGAAAGCAAAAAAAAAAAAAAAAAAAAAACTGAAAGCATTTCCTCTAAGATCAGGAACAAGACAAGGATGTCCACTCTTGCCACTGTTATTCAATACAGTTTTGGAAGTCCTAGCCACAGCAATCAGAGAAGAAAAAGATATAAAAGGAATACAAATTGGAAAAGAAGATGTAAAACTGTCATTGTTGGCAGATGACATGATATTATACATAGAAAATCCTAAAGATGCCACCAGAAAATACTTGAGCTAATCAATGAATTTGGTAAAGTTTCAGGATACAAAATTAATGCACAGAAATCTCTTGCATTTCTATACACTAACAATGAAAGATCAGAAAGAGAAATTAAGGAAACAATCCCATTCACCATCGCAACCAAAAGAATAAAATACCTAGGAATAAATCTACCTAAGGAGACAAAAGACCTGTACTCAGAAAACTATAAGACACTGATGAAAGAAATCAAAGATGACACAAACAGATGGAGAGATATACCATGTTCTTGGATTGGAAGAACCAATATTGTGAAAATGACTATACTACCCAAAGCAATCTACAGATCCAGTGCAATCCCTATCAAATTACCAATGGCATTTTTTACAGAACTAGAACAAAAAAATCTTAAAATCTGTATGGAGACACAAAAGACCCCAAATAGCCAAAGCAATCTTGAGGGAAAGAAACTGAGCTGGAGGAATCAGACTCCCTGACTTCAGACTATACTACAAAGCTACAGTAATCAAGAAAATATGGTACTGGCACAAAAACAGAAATATAAATCAATGGAACAGGATAGAAAGCCCAGAGATAAACCCATGCACCCATGATCAACTAATCTATGACAAAGGAGGCAAGGATATACAATGGGGAAAAGACAGTCTCTTCAATAAGTGGCGTTGGGAAAACTGGACAGCTACATGTAAAAGATTGAAATTAGAACACTCCCTAACACTATATACAAAAATAAACTCAAAATGGATTAAAGACCTAAATGTAAGACCGGATACTATAAAAGTCTTAGTGGAAAACATAGGCAGAACACTCATTTTTACATAAATCACAGCAAGATCTTTTTTGACCCACCTCCTCGAGTAATGGAAATAAAAACAAAGATAAAAAAATGGGATGTAATGAAGCTTTTGCTTCATTAGGCTTTTGCACAACAAAGGAAACTATAAATAAGACAAAAAGACAACCCTCAGAATGGGAGAAAATATTTGCAAATGAATCAATGGACAAGGGATTAATCTCCAAAATATATAAACAGCTCTTGAAGCTCAATATTAAAAACATAACCCAATCAAAAAATGGGCAGAAGGACTTCCCTGGTGGTGCAGTGGTTAAGAATCTGCCTGCCAATGCAGGGGACACGGGTTCAAGCCCTGGTCCGGGAAGATCCCACATGCCGCGGAGCAACTAAGTCTGTGTGCCACAACTACTGAGCCCGTGTGCCACAACTACTGAAGCCTGATGCACCTACAGCCCATGCTCCACAACAGGAGAAGCCACCGCAATGAGAAGCTCGTGCACCACAATGAAAAGTAGCCCCTGCTCACCATAACTAGAGAAAGCCCGTGTGCAGCAACAAAGACCCAATGCAGCCTAAATTAATTAATTAATTTAATTAATTTATTTTAAAAAATGGGCAGAAGACCTAAATAGACATTTCTCCAAAGAAGACATACAGATGGCCAAGAGGCACATGAAAAGCTGCTCAACATCACTAATTATTAGAGAAATGCAAATCAAAACTCCAATGAGGTATCACCTCACCAGTTAGAATGGCCATCATCAGAAAATCTACAAACAACAAATGTTGGAGAGGGTTTGGAGGAAAGGGTACCCTCTTGCACTGTTGGTGGGAATGTAAATTGATACAGGCACTATGGAGAAGAGTATGCAGGTTCCTTAAAAAAGTAAAAATAGAATTACCATATGACCCAGCATCCCATTACTGGGCATATACCCTGAGAAAGCCATAATTCAAAAAGACACATGCACCCCAATGTTCATTTCAGCACTATTTACAGTAGCCAGGTCACAGAAGCACTTAAATGCCCATCGACAGATGAATGGATAAAGAAGATGTGGTACATATATATAATTAAATATTACTCAGCCATAAAAGGAACAAAATTGGGTCATTTGTAGAGACGTGGATGAACCTGGAGACTGTCACACAGTGTGAAGTCACAAAGAGAAAAACAAATATCGTATATTAACACATATATGTGGAACCTAGAAAAATGGTACAGATGAAGCGATTTGCAAAGCAGAAATAGAGACACAGATGTAGAGAACAAACGTATGGACACCAAGGGGGGAAAGCGTGGGGGTGGCGGCTGGGATGAATTGGGAGATTGGGATTGACATGTATATACTAATATGTATAAAATAGAGAACAAATAGGAACCTGCTGTATAGAAAAATAAATAAATAAAATTAAACAAATTTTAAAAAAAGAGCAGTCAACTTTTAAGCCTGCTGATATTCAGTCATATAAAACTTGTTCTGTAGGGACTTCCCTGGTGGTCCAGTGGTTAAGAATCCACCTTCCAATGCAGGGGACGCAGGTTCGATCCCTGGTTGGGGAACTACGATCCCACATGCCGTGGGGCAACTAAGCCCGTGTGCCGCAACTACTGAGCCCACACGCCACAACTAGAGAGAAGCCTATGCGCCACAAAAAAGATCCCACATGCCTCAGCTAAGACCCGATGCAGCCAAATAAATAAATAAGCAAACTTGTTCTCTAGGTCTCATGTTATATGTTCTTATCACAAAAAAAAAAAATTTTTTTTAATGTTTAAGGACAAAAAAGACCTATTTTCAATTTTGTTTTAACTGTAGGAGGATAGGACATATTTTACTATTATTTAACAGTTGTTAGCTTGTTTATAACATTAAATATTTAGACATATGTTTCTCCATTTATATTTTTGCCCAGGTCCACAAATTCAGGGGTGGGTCTAATTCAGCACAGGTTCATTTTATAAGCAATGCTGACAAGAACTACCATTAAGTGCTTATCATGTACTGGGCACCGAGCTAGGTACTTTTTATACAGTAGGCTCACAATACCTCTACAAGGCAAATACTCTCATTTCATTTTACAGCTAGGGAAACTGAGGCTTTAGAGGGGTTAAAGTCGCTGCTCAAACCATGTCAAAAGTGAATCAAACGGACATTTACTGTACCCATCCTGAACTGGGACTAACTGTTAGGGCTGACAGAGTACTAGGGAATGGGCTTTATAAATGCAAGGCCTCTTCTGGGAAATGTCTGTCACTCTATCCCAATTCATGCCACCTGAAATTCCACCATTATATACAGTGATTCCTTTTAGTTCTAAAGCCTTTCCAGTCTCCAGAAGAAACCAATGGAAATGCAAATCCTCCCAGCGGGTAAAAGATGCTAACATGTGAAGCCAGGAGTATTTCTCATATTTTTTCCACCAAAGTAACCCATCAGACCAAAATTGAATTCTTAACCCACAGGAGTCTGAAGCCTCAGCCCAAAAGATTCTGATCAATTTCTTTTAAGTCTTGTGTTATTTCTTTAAAATCATGCATATATTTTTCTCTATTTTTTATATATATATATATTTTTTAATATAAAAATGTTTCCCTCCAGATCTCCAAGTAAAGATGATGCTTCACTCCATGTTCCTCTTAGAGCTCAAGAACTCCTTGGTGTAGTGTCCAGCCCTCTGGCTTAGAAAGCAGAGCCTTAAACTGCTATCAGTGGGCACGTGGGTGGGGTTTACTTGACCTCCCCATTGAGATAAAGGTCCAGCAGAAAAATGAGAAGCTGGATTAACTACTTCCTGATTTAGCTCAGGACTGGTCATGCTCATCTTTTATTTTACTCATCTTCCTAAGTCACTCAAAGTCTACCTCTATTTTGAAGGAGGTGAACTCCTTGTCATTAGAAGTGTGCAAGGAGATTGAACAACTGCTTGCTTGGAGAGCTATGACAGGTAGGGCATGGAGCACTGAATGGAGGAAACTTTCAAATGTGATGCCATATGATCCTGCAATGTTCTGAGTCCTCTGCAGCAGTAATTTCCAGACAAATGTATTCAATTCCATAACTGTTTATTCAGCACTTTTCAAAGTGCCAGATACTATGCTAGGCAGTGGTGAACGGGACAGTCTTCCTGAAACTCAGCTGGCTACAGAAGCTAGAAACCAGCATGTAACTATAATACAGCCTAGGTGCTCTTGCAGGAGAATCACAGTAGTTATGGAAGCTCAGGGGAGGGACACCAAGCCTGAAACAGTGGAGATGGATCCTGGTAGGCTTCCAAGAAGAGGTGACATTTAAACTGAGGTTTGAGGAATGAGTAGGAGTTTGCCCAGGTCCTTCTGGAGGCCCCTACAGTTGCAATTAATTTCAGCTATTTTCGGGCCCCTTCTCTGCCCTGCTACATTTTGTTCACCCATTCTACTTGTCAACTCAAGCTACTTGGGAACAAAAGTGCTGACTTTTTAATTATCCATTGTAACCATGAATGTGTGGAGAGAATAAGTGGTCCATCTCATTATGTAAAACTATATCAGACAGGGGGACCAGATTCCAGGTTTGGGGCATCAAAGTTACTGGGCAGACCCTAAACTCATTTTAGATATTCACAGCTGTTTAACCAAGGGGAAGGGAGGGGGTGAGTCATGCTGCACTTGCCTCCTGGGCTGTGAACAAAAAGGAAAGAAAATATTGTTAAGGGAAGAAGCAGGCTCCTCCTTGCAATAGTATGTTTTTTGGTTGTCACGCAGTAGACAGCAGAGCCAATAATCCAGTCTGTGAAGTTGCCAGCTAAAAAAACCAAACCTTTTGAAGTAGCTAATGAATACACTCTTTTTAACTTATTCCGATCTCATCGCTGAGAGCTGTGCAGTTGCTCCTGGGCAGAAGTTTCACTAATGTAGGGATGTTGACTGGCCACTGCATCAAATATTTATCAAGTCACAGATGGGAATCTACAAAGAGTTTGCAGAGAGGTTTAGTGTCTCCCTTTGGTTCTAGGGGAAGCACGTCAGCACTGCAAAATGCAAGTCCACAAATACATAACTTTAAGCTTAGGCGTATGGTTGCTGACCCATTTAAACAGGTTAAGTGGGGCCCGATTTAAAGAAATCACCTTTTTTTCCCCCTTAAAGTAAAAGTAGTACATTTTCACTGTAGACGTTTTTAGAAAATACCTTTACACTAAAAGAAGAAAAGAGAACTCACCCATAATGTCACCATCCAGATAAAATGTACCAATCTTTTAAGTCAAAATTAAATCATTCTGTATCCGACATTCTGTACCTGTTTCACTCTTTTGCTTTTCTCGTTTAACAATATATTCTTAACATCTTTATACAACATTTTGTATTTTTCTACAGCATATTTTTATATATTTCCACTATTCTAGTCTATCGATGTACCATGACTTACCCAACCAATCTCCTGGGATTGGATATTTAAGTTGTATTTAGCTTTTCACTATTTACTGTAAGTGATGTTTTTGATGAGTAGCCTTGTAATTAATTACTTGTGCCTAATTATGATATTTTCTCAGGCAAATGAGTGGAAAAGGAATCACTAGGTCAAGGAGTTAGCCTGACACACCAGTTTGCATTTCCATCATCAGAGTATGAGAGGGGGTGGGGCTGCCATCTTTAATGGGCTATCAGCTTGCCCATCTCAAGTGAGATGGTCTTCAAGGCCACTGAGAGCTACATATTGGTCTAGGAGTTTGGGGGTTGGTTTATTTGTATATTTGTTTGTTTTTGTAACAGCCTCCTTGAAACTTGAACTTTTTTCCTCTTTAATTTAACAGCTATCTTATTTCGCTAATCTCCCATCTTTATTTAGTTACACTGGAGAGAAAGAATGATCTCTTCAATGATAAACAGCAGCTCCTAGGTTCAACAAGGATTTATGGCTTGCTTTTTTGCATTGCTATTAACCACAATTATAATGGTGGGTCTATCAATACCTTTTTCCTCTAACTATAGAAGGCAAGCTGTTTCCTGCAATTGAAGTCTCCTAGAACAGAGATTCAGTGATATATAGAAAAAAAATAGAGGAGGAGATTGTTAAGATAAGATTGCCGGCTTTTTGTTTTGCCAAGTAAAGCTATTGAAACAATCACAAGAAACAATGGCAATCTATTATCATCAGGCAACCACTAAAGCATGAACATTTAACACACATGTACTCATACCAATATAAGAACATAATTCCAGAATAAAGTACATTCTTACCTAAGAAAGAACAACTGGCATTCCTGCCCTGACATACACAGCGTCCTTATTTTTCTTCTCACAAAGGATTTGGAAACAGCATCTTGGATTGTCGACCCTGGCTTGAGAACCACTGTCTTCCAGGCTCATGACCATGTCTTCTATGGGGAGCGGGATCTGACCCAGTCCTCTCCCACCCTGGAAAAGAGAGAAGTGAGAGAGACCCTCTAATTCCTTCCAGGTGTCTCTTCCTACTCGCTTGGTCTATGCAGTGTTCCCAGGTTGCAGTAATTTGGGTATCGTTTTCACAACTTGCCCATCTCCACAAATCATCTATATATTGTTTATTTAGCATTTGTTTTAAATCAACACTTGTCTTAACTTCAAAAATAAATTTATTTCAAAGGGAAACTGAGTACCTCAACCATCAATGGAAAAACCAATATCGCTTGTCATAAATAAAGCAAAACAATGTTATTAGATTCTAGATTTATCTGCCAAAGGTTCTGAGACAGAGTCCTGCACTTTCTTGGTTTCTAAAGAGAGAGGGAGATTAGCAAGTAAAAGGTGTTAAAGATATATTAGCACAGACAGGAGACTTTGCCCTTGGCAGAACTAAAGGGCAACTAAGATTGAAGGAGAAGTGGAGCAGAAATAAACTTCTCACCAGGTGAGGTCATGTACTCTGATGCTCTTGCCTGTGTGCCACTGGTAGCGGTCCCTGGTTTGGAAAGTACCAGTAAAATGGAAGGAGAGTTGGACTTGGTTTCTAGCCCTGGCCTGGCCACTTGCTGATTATAAATCCTCGGGCCAATCACTTCACCTCTTCTTAAAACCTCAGCTTCCCCAGCTGTAAAATGAGATGATAATAATCTCTGTAATGGGGATGTTGTGAGGAATACATGAGAATAGTTAAAACATTTTGTAATCTCTGAAATGCTGTACATGTAATGAAGGATTAGCCTCGCTTGTAGTGCTTTTATTTATGGGTATCAGATTTCTTTTCCCAGTGGCCCAGGATATACTTCCAGGCCAAACATCTCACTGTAGCCTAAAATAAGTAAGTGTATTAAAGCCTTTAAAAATGAATTGTTGGATCCCAGATCACGTAGAATAGGTCCTAGTAGGACAGAACGAAGCATTCTTAAGAATTCTAACGGATTTTCCTGGTGGCGCAGTGGTTAAGAATCTGCCTGCCAGTGCAGGGGACACGGGTTCGAGCCCTGGTCTGGGAAGATCCCACATGCTGCGGAGCAACTAAGCCCGTGTGCCACAACTACTGAGCCTAAGCTCTAGAGCCCAAGAGCCACAACTACTGAGCCCGCGCGCCGAGAGCGCATGCTCCGCAGCAAGAGAAGCCACCGCGACGAGAAGCCCGCGCACCACAACAAAGAGTAGCCCCCGCTCACCGCAACTAGAGAAAGTCCGCGCACAGCAACGAAGACCCGATGCAGCCAAAAATAAATAAATAAATAGATAGATAAATAGATAGATAAATAAAGTCAGCGCTAAAAAAAAGAATTCTAACTATTGGATCAATGGCTCTAATTATCGGGAGGGCAGAAGCATGCCTGGTTTGTTCACTTCTGTGTCCCTTGCACCTAGTTCAGGGTGTGGTCCATTAAAGTTGCTCAGTAAATGCTGTGTGAATAACTGAATGAGTGAATGAATGAATGGCTAAATCAATGAGACGACAGCCCTATGTTAGACCTTGGTTTTCATAGTACATATCTGTGGCTTTTTATCACCCCATACTGTATTCATCATGTCTTTAACTTTCTATATTTTGTGATGCTTTGACATCTTGAGGCCCTGTGGACCCCGAGAAGAACGGCCCCTCCCAGGGGTAGCTAATTCCTAGAAATAGCAAACAATTTACCAGCGAGTGCATCTTTAATATGCAAACCAATCAATCCTGAGCCCATGCCCCATATCTACCTCCTTTTACTAGGCTCCTGCCTTCCCGGACACCATCCCCCTACCCTAAATCACCCAGGGCTAGGTACCAGGTAACTAGGGACCACCCCTGCAGTCCAGAGCCCTCCAAAATTATTCAAATTATTCAAACTCTAAACCTATTCAGCTGTTTACCCTCCCTAGCCCATTGCTTCCTGTGGAAACCACAGTAAAGGCTTTTTCTCATGCTCTGCCCTTGCTCCGTCTGACTCCTGGTGCTTCCCCTTTGTGGCCCTGCATGGCGTGGCATGCCCCCTCCTCTTGGGAACTCTGAGTAACAAACTATCTTTTCAACAGCAGTCACCTCCTGATGTGTCGACCTGTCCATATCTGTATAAAAACAAAATCCTAGGTACATTTCTTTAAATGAATTTATTTTTTGGCTGCGTTGGGTCTTCATTGCTGTGCGCGGGCTTTCTCTAGTTGCAGTGAGCAGGCTTCTCATTGTGGTGGCTTCTCCTGCTGCGGAGCACAGGCCCTAGAGCGTGTGGGCCTCAGTAGTTGTGGCGTGTGAGCTCAGTAGTTGTGGCTCGCTGGCTCTAGAGCGCAGGCTCAGTAGTTGTGACACACAGGCTTAGTTGCTCCGTGGCATGTGGGATCTTCCCGAACCAGGGCTCAAACCGCTGTCCCCTGCATTGGCAGGCAGATTCTTAACCACTGCACCACCAGGGAAGTCCCCTAGGTACATTTTAAAATAAGTATCAACCCTGAAAACCCACCCCAACTTCAATCTCAATTCATGATTAAAGGGGAGCTGTTCTCACCTCCGGCTCAGGGAGGAATATAGAGCTCAGGTCTAAGCCAGTCAACCTGTCACATCAAGAGTGTCTCAAAGATGGACGTATGACCACAATAAAGCTGCACACGTCTCCTCCTGGGACAAAAACTGTTGACATTTTTTTTTTTTCCTGCTGGATTAGAGACTGGGGAAGTTTTAGGTCTGGAGCTAAGCAGCCATTTTGCTAGCTAGAGGCAAACAACCTGTCTGAAACAGAGCCAATCGAAGAAAGCAGAGCCAAATGACAGAGGAAGAGAGAAGTCAGTTCGCGGTGGCATCACCTGAGGCAACCCAACTCCTGGACTTCACAGTTACCTGTGTTTAAGCCCATTGAAATTGGGCTTCCTGTACTTACAAATAAAAGAATCCTAACCTACAAGGTTTGCTTTCCCCTTTTCTTGCCACCCAAAGCCACATGTGGAGATATTTAAAACAGCAATTTGAACTAATCCAGTTCCACACTTAGTGTGTGCGAAGCACTGTGCTGGTCCCACATTGATACCACATCTAAGACAGCCCTCCAAGAGCTTCAGTTTAGACGGGAAGACAGACATGCAAACAGTCAGCGGAGAGTGGAGTAAGAGCTTCCCCAGAGGCTCCAGCAAAGGCTGTGGAGCAGGGAAGGAGTAGCAAATCTGCCTGGAGGTCTACCCTCTTCAACCCTGTACGAGTTACAGCCTTGACTCGGCTGGATCCTTTGTGAGTGTGTGTGTGGGGGGGGTCTTTCCACTTCGAGGAGCATCAACTACTGAGTGCTGACACTGAGTGAGGATTTCCTGTGTCACTGTGTCCCTGCTTATTTCATTCTCTGTTCCTTTATAGGACAGATATTACTATCCCCATTTTAGAGATGAAGATTCCTCTATTCAGAGGCTCAGCTAGGGTAAACAGTCCTACTTCACTCAGTGGTAGAACCCAAATTCAATAGAACGTGTGGCCCCCAAGGCCAGGCGCCACATTGCTAAGCCGCTCCCTCGTATTTGCTGAGAGCTCCTTGTGTACCAGACTGCACCCCCTAATTGTAGAAGAGAGAGCAGCTCTCCAAAAGCACTCCTTACCTTACAACAGATTTTGCTTTAGGATTCTTTTACTGTATAGTACATGGAAAACAATAGTCAGCTTAGAAAAATCTGTTGAACACGCAAGTGATTTTAAGGGCCACATCTAGTGAGTAAAATGACGTCCACCTGTGTATGTCCACATCCTAGCTCAGGACCCCAGCCTCTCATTTGAGATGTCTCCACCTGGCAGTCCTCTGAGAGGTGGAGCGGCCAGGTGCAGCACCAAGTAGCAAAGAACCTCCTGGGGCCCAAGATCAGGATTGCCTGTGGTTGGAAGGGGCTAGGCGAGATCTCCAACTGACACACTCAGTGAATTGCGCCTTTACTTCCAGCAGAGCATGTGGGGCTTCTGAGAATTTCATCGTGCCTGATGGACGCACCGCAGGCAGCCTGAGCCCCAGGTGTATCAGCCACCGAGGCAGATTTCCTTTTTAAGCTTCCTGTTGCCTTGTCAACCTCATCATCCCAAACGAGTTAAACAAACAATTTATTAGGCTGGCAGCCCCTCTGGATGTTGTACCTTTTCTTTAAGGGACTGTTGGCTTTTCCATTTTCCACTACACTTTCCTGATTTTCTTTCCAGAGGAAAAAGGGTGCATCTCTCAGCTTGGGTAAGAAGTGTATTGTATGAATATTCATGGGCTGTCCGGGACATATCACATCAAATCTGTGTGAGGGAGTAAGTATTTCATTTTAAAATCAAAGCTGAATAGGATGCTTTTAAATCATCATTAGGTTTTTATTATAAATGAATGCATTTATATTAAATTGGATTAGAATTAGATATAATTCACACAGTACATAATTAGATAACTCGCTTGCTTCCCTTAATGGTATTTCTCCAAGATCTTTTTATGATCATTTAATTTTGAGTCTTTTGAAATAGATGTGAATAGACACATTGGGTTTTGTAACACATTACTGCCTCCTTTATTTCAAAATTGCTATTTTAGGCTTCTTGACAACTAAGAATGGCCTTAGTTTTTTCTGGCACTTTTTAAAATAATCGGTCAGGAAAACGTGGATGTCACTGCCCTGTTTTACTTTGCTTATTCACAGATCTCCTTTGCATTCAGTTTTCACTCCTAGAAAATTCTTTTGCTGTTCATTTGTCCTATGAAATATACAAGGCTTCATAATGACAGTCACTACCGCTTGGCAGTGCTTACCCCGTGCCATCCTCTGTGCTACGTACAGCATAGCTTGTTCAAACCTCATCTGTAACCTAGGAGGCAGACAGTATTTTTTCACGCTTTATAGTTGAGGAAACCAAAGCTCAGAAAATTCAAGATAGCTTGCTCAAGAAACCTGGCTCATGAGAAAAGGAACTGAGTGGTCAATGACTCCCAAGTCAGTACACTTATCTTGCCCATTTATTCTTTCATTCCACAGGCATCTGTTGAGCCCCTTCTAGGTCCCAGCCACTGTTCTGAACACTGGAGATACTCCAGGGAACAAGACAGACAAAAGCCCCCTGTTCTCAAGGAGCTTGCAACCTTCCCAGCGTCCCGATCGAGGCTGAATCGTAAATCTGGACTCCTGTCCACAGATGTGGTGGAAGATGCACATCTTCAGCACGACTGGATTCCCCGCTGGTTTGAATCCACCACTGAGCATGTCTCATTTTGGGGGGCTGGGACTTGTATCAATGCCTAGTTCAGTGGCTACATCCTTGTAAGTTCTTAATAAATATTAGTAGTTGTTGTTTGACATTTAGGCTTCCAAAAGAAGTGGGGGGGGGGGTGGCCAGGTTGCTTCATATGAAAACACTGCATTTAAATATCCCTTTTAAAATGTTCCCGCTTTGATTTTACTCTTGACCTGAATTCACTCCCATTCTTCCTTGGCTGCAAGTGCCTGACATGACCCTGAGGACGACTGGGAAGGGAATGTCATCTTACGCCCCACACGGGCATTGTTATTGCTGATCCCCCGCAAACCTGAGGACCAGGGCGAGACTCCCCAGACCTGGTCTCTCCCCTTCTGAGGCTGCCACCTTCCTGATAGTTGGGGCCTGGCTGGCTTCCCACGCCTTCCTGTCTCCAAAACACAAGAGGGGAGATGAAAAGAGGTTTGCTACCATCTCAGCCCTTGCCATCCGATTTACAGCGCCTGCCTCTTGATCAGCCAAAGAGAGGGGAGATGCAAAAGACCCATCAGCCCCGCCCCCAAACTCCTGTCTGTGTCAGAACTGCTTCTTCAGGCTCCAAAGCATGTGGAGCTTTCTCACGGCAGGAAACTAAAACGCTTTTTTCCCCAGACATGATTGCTTAGGTCCTCCCCAAGCAGTGGGACCTGTGTGTCTTCCATTGGAATCTTTCATCTTCGTTTACAATCCCTCCTTTTCGGAGCTTCTTCCGTAACTGATGGTGTTCTCAGTGGCACGTCCGTGGCATCTCAGGGTGGAATCGGGGTGGGAAGGCTGGGGAAGAAGAAGGTGATACTGATGTGGCCTCACAGAAGCCTCAGCGGTGGCCTGTGTCCTCTTCTCTGTACCCCCTCCTCCAGCGCCCTCGCCCAGCGCCATGTCCGTGAAAGAAGTTTGTATTAAATCAGGTTCTCTAGATGCAGGGGCCCAGATGGCGATTCTTGTGCAAGTGATTTATTGAGGGACTACCCTCAGAAGAAGCCTTTATTGGGTCAGGGGAGAGGGGATAGAAAGAGGGAGAGAAGGAGAACGGGGCAGGAAAAGGAGCTGGGCAAAGATGGGATTTAGGAAAAACCTAGCATAGATCCAATCTCCCTGGGGCCTCTGCAGGATGAATTGCATCTCCACGGATGTCCTGCCCAGGTAAAGGGGCTGGACCGTTATGTTCCCCCCATTAAGAAGCCAAATGCCATGTCATTCCCACCCTTGGGGTGGGAGGTAACGTCCCAGGCATCTCCCACCATGAGGCTCTCTGCAAGCATGGATAACCCTCTAGAGAAGAGTACAAGTATGTGAGCCGGTAGCAGCCAACATCTGCAGCAGCTGGGGGATGCGTGCGCTGGCCTGGTAAAGGGATCCAGGTTGGGTACCAACTGCGTCTGCTATGATGCTTAAGAAACAGTTTTTGACAATGTGAGAATGACTAAGCAGTTCTGTTCACGTTGACAATATCTGTTAACGAGGCCCCCTCCCTCCCTTCTTTCCTCACTCCCTCCAACAGATACTTTAGTAAACTAGTCCTCAGGGTGCTTAGAGTCTAAGTAAGGAGTCAGGCAATGAACAAGGAAATAAATAAACACACAAAATAATTCCAAATTGTGACCATTGCTCCGAAGGAAGAAGAGTACGGGATAGACGATAACAGACAAGGGGGGAGAGGCACCTATTTCCGTTGAGGTAGTCACAGAAGGCTTCTCTGAGTGGGTGACTTGTAACCTGAGGCCTGAAGAAAGAGGAGGACGCAGTTGTGAGAATGCAGGGCGAGGCACAGTCCAGGGAGGGAAGCAGCAGGTGCAAGTCCCTGGGAGAGAGGTGCGCATGCTCTCAGAACTGACGCAAGGTCAGACGTGAGTCGGGGGAATTTGACCTGGCGCAGATGGTGCTGAGCTCTGTAAGCCGTGGGAAGGAGCTTGCATCTAACTTACCTGCAAGTGGAAACTTACTCCACTGCATTCAGATGTGCAAAGAAAATGCAGTCTCTATTTTCTCACGTGGGTCCAATCTTAAAATTTTCCTAACTCCAGCAGGAACTTGACTTTTCAGTATTCATCATATCTTGGTCTCAGAAAATGCCAGGAGGATCTGCCCCTTTTTCTTCTCAAGATGGCCCCTGGGGTATGGGAGCTTACACACAAATCCTTGTGTTGGCGGGGGGAGGGTCTTGGACCTAATGCGGGTCCTTGTGAGGGTCTCGGAGTCTTTCTAGACTCTGCAGCAGGAATGCGCCCTTGCTTTCCTCTCCTTACCTCCCTGCTGCAGAAAGGCTGTAAAGAGTGAGCATGCCTCTTTGATCCATAGTGGTGTTCCCAACCCACAACATCCCAGCCCAGTTGACCCAGTTTTGATCTTGCTGGTGCTACAGACCTGCAGCCTGCCCTCAACTCCCATTCAACCCTGGGCTTGGGGGTCAGCCTTCTAGTCCTCAGTTATTCCACAGTCAGTAAGCTTTCCAAACAGCTCTGCTACATCCCTCCACGGAGCACACGGGAGCTTCTGGATACTTTCCATGCTATAAGGAGCCAAGGTTGGATTTTTTTGCGATTTAACTCTACTGATGCCGTGCCACTGGTTTTACCCTGAAGTGGCTTTTCCACATTTGCCCAGATAGCACCAGCAAGGCAGTCTCCTCCCAGAGTCCAAATCAGAGTCAGGAAGCCAAGTAAAAGTCTCCCCTCACTCCACCTAACAAGGGAGATTGGGCACACGTGTTTCACCATCTCTGTCCCCTAATCTTACCTCCAGCCCCCTGGGGTAGAAGGATTCAGCCTCCCTCTTCTTCTTCCTCTGGTCGGGACTTCCTGCATCACTTTCTCCTTCCTCCAGAAGAGACATCACCATTCACTCTTACCAGAGGCTGCTGTGGCCAATCAGCTGTTTGAGATTCTTCTTCACGGGGAAAAGAATGGTATATTAGTTTAAATTTTCCAAGTTACTATTACTGTTACAAATGATATAAAAATATCTCTGCAGTTGCAGTGTGGAAATTGAAGAGAAAGTTGGAAGCTGGTTTATTGCTCTCCAGAGGAAATATTAGCAGCTTGAACTGGAGTTGCAGTGGAGCTGGAGAGACGTGGACAGACTGGATACATATTTGGGGTGTCGATCGGGCCAAGAGTCTATTTAACAAGACTTTATTAAGCACATGCTCTGAACAGGCCCAGAAAAGACACAAAGATGGGGAGGACATGGTCTCTGAATTCAAAATGCTTATAAAACAATAGGTAAGAAAAGACATGTGACAACTGATTTCATGCTAGGTGAGCACTAGAATTATGTATAAGGAAAACCAGAAGTAGGAATTACTAAGGGCAGACTTCGTAGGTCCAGTAAATGGTTAATGGGTTTCAATACCATCATCCCCCTAATAGTCATGTGACCTTGGGTAAGTTACTTAATGTCTCTAAGCCTCAGTTTTCTCACGCCAAAAAAAAAACAAAAAAGGGATGCAATAATAGAGTCCACTTCACAGCGTTGTGTGAGCAGTCAGTGAGATTATATGTAAGGCGCTTCGGATATGCACTGACTCATAACATATATTTTTTAGCCATCAACTTAATTGAGCACCTTTATTAGCCATGTACCCTTACTTCACTTCCCTGAAGTGCACTTCCCTGACTATATACTTCTCTACATCGATAGGAGGGCTTCCAGACCATGCAGTCTTCCATGGCAAAGACGATGTCAATTAGCTGCTAACATCCACCCATCACTCCTGCCTAACACTTGTACAGCAGATGCGAGCTGACCCATTATGGAGCCTCTGAGCTGATTGGAAAGATAAGGCTTTAAATGTGTGAATAAGGAACAACACAAGGCAGCACCAGACTTAGTGATTTCATTCAACACTAACTACTGAAGGCATATAGAGTGATAACAGGCTTATTCAATCCTCCCAGCTGCCCTCCCAGGAAGGCATTATCAACCCATTTCACAGATGAAGAAACTGAGGATAAGTAATTTACTCAAGATCACACAGCTAGTAAATGGCAGATGTCGACTTGACTCCAAAGCCCACAGTTGAATATGTGTTTTCAGCCAGTCAGTAGCTGCCTTTAAGTTCCCACTATGGACCAAGACACTGCTGAGCTCAGGATACTCAATTTGGGCAGACTTCCAGACTGTGATATAGATGCGCAGAAGATCAAAGGTTAAATGTGTGCCACCCTAGCTGGGAAGAGCATTGGACAAAGAAGGGGCCCAGAACAGTTTTTATGACTCTAAAGGAGGCTTGTAGCGTGGTTTAGAAGCAAGGCTTTGGAGTCAGACAAACCTGGGGTGAATTCTAGCTCTGCCACTTAACAAGCTGCATGCCTGTGGGCAAGTTTATCTTACCTCTCTATGCCTCAGTTTCCTCATCTAGAAAATGGGAGGAAAAATCTACTTCTTAGGGTAACTGAGAGCATTAAACGAGATGATGTATGTGAAGTGCTTTGTCAGTGCCTCACCCAAAATCAATGCTTTAAAATGGTAGCTGTTCTTACATGATATTTGTTAAAACTGGGTATAAATGATGGTGAACATCACAGGTTTGCAGCACAGCATTGCTTCTTGGTGCCACCCCTGACCTCATGAAAGCTTATATAATCATTCTGTTAAACAAGCACATCTTGTGGGGTGTAATCACAAAGATACTTAATGTTTGACCCCTCTGTCCATTTAAATCTGCCCTGTGGGGAGAGTTCTTCTGCTACAGGATAAAAATTTAGGCAGGTTCCCACGACTACGCTGTTTACTTTTAGGCAAATTTTATTCACTTTAATTCATAAAACATCATCTCAGTTTGGTAATTAAGATGCCCAGTCCCCATGTACTAATAAATATATCTAATATGACTTAAAGTTAAATGTTCAGCTCTCCTGCCTTAGAGCTGGAGTTGGGGAATGGGATGTGACAGACTTCTGTCTTATTCCTAACTCCCCCTAAGTCCTGCAGGGCCAGGCGGGCTGAGGAAAGAGGTAACAGGATGTTGGGCTGGACCTCACAGGCCTGCAAGCTCTGCACTTACCCAGCTTTAAGACCAAAGAAAGAGCTCAGAGTCAGTGACAGAGACATCAGTGGTTTAATGGATGGGGGATCTTACATGTCTGAAGCAAGGTCCTGGAGCGACACCCCACTGTGTGCAGCGGACAGTGGGCAGGCCATGGCGGCAGGCTTCGCTTCCGGGGGAGGAAGAGATTGCCAGTTATAGGGGGAACTGACATCAGGTTGGCTCATTAGTTACCAGGGAAACCAGCAGAGCTGCACGCCCCTCACCGCCCCTTTGATAAGAACAGTCACCAGCTGGGCCTGGGGCAAGTATGTAGGAAGGCCAGTCATGTGCATAGGGTGTAGGTGAAGCGGTCACTTGTCGGGCCGGGGGTGTACGGAGAGCAAGAGAACGGCCATCTTGAGTGGCCTGACCATACACAAAAGAAGGAAAGTTCTCCCTGAACAATGCTAATATTAGACTTGGCAGAAGGATAAAGCTCACCCTTTCTCTTGAGGCGCTTTCTTGGGTTCTTTGGAGACCCCCATCAATGCAGATCACTTGCTTCCATTTCCTTGATGTGAACGACTGCGCGCCTATCCTGATCATTGCTCATGCCTCCACCCATCACCCCTGGGCATCTTGGATTCCACTTCCATGTTCTTTCTACCAAGACCCCTTTGCCTCTTGTGGTGGTCTTCTTGGGCAGAATCCACAATGACCCCAGGCTGACTTTCTCATGCACATGGTCCACACCTGATCATGGGAAATACTCACGTATCCTTTGCTCCATTAAACTCTACGAGAGCAATTATCTCCCAAGTTTCAGGCCTCCATTCAGTGCCAGAGGCCACTCCAGCCAACCTCATCTTCCTTAGATTTCTCGGACACGGCTCACACCCATCCACTGTACACCAGGAACAGCAAAGGACTCATTTTAAGCTCTTTGATGGTTTACTTGAAGTCTTTTTCCCTGAACTTCAGGTGAAGTTCAGCCTCCACCCTCCCCCTGGGGTGAAGAAATCCTCTTCGAAACTCCTCTCATCTCCAACTAATGGCCCTTTTATGCCCTTGAGGTAAGTGAGGGGTTTCTCAGCCCCCCCTTTGAAAATGTTTGTTTTGTTCAAGCACCTCACTTTAGAATGTGCCTCAGTGAAAATTTCCCTTTTAATGTCCTATTACACTTATGCTCAGTGACTGAGCTAATGACTCCTTCTCCCTCAAGGTGGGTGGGAAGGCGCCCTTAAACAGCCATTACGAGCCCTCAGTTCTTCTCCTAACCTCCGCCCAGTTTTTCCAGGTGACCTTGGAGCAGCCCTTTCATCGCTCTGGGTCTCAGCTTCTCCTCTCAGTGAAATGGAAATCAAATCTCTCTTCTGGCCCTCTCTCGGGGGAGGTATTGTGAGGAATAATAAGGCAATGCCTATAAAGTGCTTTAAGTACTTCGGGGAAAGACGTTGGCTAAATACCAAATGATAATAATAACACCGTCATCATCATCCACATTATTATTCATGGGTTGAGAGGAGAAAGCGGTTGCTGATGGTATCTTTGCTCTGTGGGAAGGAGGACTTCAGGCCCCAGGATGTTCTATCGATAAGTCAAAGCCAATAAATACAGAGCACTGGAAGTGGAAGTTATCTAGCCATAAAGGCTGAATGTACATGCCCATTTGTGTTTGAAATGACAACAACCGACTCCGTTTCTCATTTAGTATTTTTACAGGTAGTGCCCAGGGCAGCTAGAATTGAGGGGAAATTGCATTCCTTTTCTGGGAGATGGGGGAGCAAAGGGATTACGTTTTTTTTTAATATCTTAGATTTGACTACTCACCCCTCTTCTTAGCATATCTTATTTTCTCTACTCCCCATACTTCCCTCACCTCTACCCTCCATGCCACCCACCACCAAGTCGAAGCCCTAATCAGAGGCAGGGGAGGAGTCCGGTAGGGGATGAGAAGCAGAGACGATCAGAGGTGAGCCATGTGGGGAAGCAGACTCAGAGCTTGGGACAGAGAAGGAAGGGTCTCCCTCCTCTAAAGCTCTGATTCAAATTCATTCATTCTTTTGTTCATCAAGAAAGGAGTATCACATTGTGTCACGCGCATGTTAGGGTCCAGAGCTAAAGCTAGAACAAGAGGCAGCCCCTACCCAAATTTCAGTCCCTTAAAATCCTGCAAAATCTTCATTAGAGGCCAGGTAGGACAGCACAATTCCCTGATCATCAGATCTGTTTCCAGTAACGCAACTAACTGGGGTTGATAATGTATTACCTTCAGAAGTCTTCACCCCAAGTGCCTGCCAAGTTGACACTTGTGATTCTAGAGGAAAATTTTCTCATCACCACCCCAAATGAGCAGTGTATGGTTCGGAGTCCACGAGATCATTCCCAAATGCGCACACATCTTAAAATATGTGGTGGTAAACGCTACGGACTTCAAGTCCCAGGCTACTACTTACCTTCTACATTTCTGTAGCCTCAGTTTCTTTATATGCAAATTGCCAGTAAAAATGGCTGCTCTGTATACTTCCCAGAGTTGCTGTGGGATGGAATGAGATGATGAAAGAGTGCCGTGCTCTGAGGCTCTATCCAGATGGACCCTATTATTACTGAACTCTGGTTCACGCTGCCCAGGCACTGTGCTGAGTGAACTTGCCCCCTGAACTCTATACACCTGGAGATTTGAGTGCTAAGCTGCCTGGGCCGTTGAGAACTTGCTGGTTTCTGCTCTAGGAGTCTGTGGGCACTGAGGGGATAGGCATCCAGCTTTGTTATCTTTTTTATTTTCAAATTTTATATAGATAGCATTTTTGTGGTTATAAATGTAATACATTGGGTCTCTGCACAAAAAAAAAAAAATCAGAAAATAGAGAAAGGTATAAGGAAGAAATTCTAAATATTATACAATCTTAGAACTGTGAATTTTAGGGAGTATAGCTTGCCAAAATTTTTGCTATATATTCACATAATATTTTTCCAAGGATGGGGCCTTTTATATGCACTGTTTCTCAACCTGCCCTTTTGATTAAAAATATACCCTGGAAAGCTTTCCACCTGACTTCACTTAAAAGGCTCTCTGACCAGATCTGCAGGACTCTTTTTTTTTTTTTTTTTTTTGTGGTACACGGGACCGGGGCACGAACCCGTGTCCGCTGCATCGCCAGGCGGACTCTCAACCACTGCGCCACCAGGGAAGCCCTGGAGGACTCTTCTTGAGACATAGCAGCCCCTTCGAGTTCTTCCAGCATCCTTTATGGTCCCTTTGATAGCATACAGTCACTTTCAATGGCCACATTGGGCCATTGAACTCCCCCTCACACACCTCCCTGCTCAAAGCAATCCAGACTGAGTACATTTGCAAGCCCTGCTTGCTGGGTTCCGAGACTTTGACATCTTGTCATTTTTCCCCCTCTTTTTCAAATTTCAAGTTGAAGTTTGATGTTGAATTAAAAATGTTGCCAGGGGCTTCCTGCAGGGCCTTCAGGCTAAAACAGTGGCAGCATCTGCCAGGGGAGACCCACAGGTCCTTCTTCAGACCATGGCAACATACAGCTGGCATCTGAGCCCAGCAGAGAAGGGGAGAAGTGTGCCTGTGTAGGGAAATTAAAGGATCACTACTTTAAAAAAAAGAAAAAAAAACAGCCTGGCAAGTGCTTATCCATTTTACTTGGGTTTTATGACTAAATACCTGTGGGACATTTGTGTTCAGATTTTTCGAAGAGGATGGAGAGGGAGTAGCCACTTGTGGGAGAAACAGCAGACCTCATTAAATGTCTCAGGACCCTGAATGAGCGCTGTGAAGGGGACACGTGTGGAGACAATCAGCAGATTTCCTTCACACGGTTAGGCTGTTTGCGGAGAGGATCAGAAGAGAAGATGCTCTGGATGTGGATGTGCTCTGGAAACAGGAAACCGTCTCCAGATGAAGCCCTGAATTCACCTACATGCCTGTTTATGCAGAGGTCTGGAAGGACTCACATAGACCTGGAGACAGGAGTCGTCTCTAGAAAAAGAAACTCGGTGACTGGGAGACAGGAGAGGGAGAAAGACTGACTTTTCACTCTAGATCATTTTTTTTTTTTTTTTGCGGTACACGGGCCTCTCACTGCTGTGGCCTCTCCCGTTGTGGAGCACAGGCTCCGGACGCACAGGCTCAGTGGCCATGGCCCACGGGCCCAGCCGCTCCGCAGCATGTGGGATCTTCCTGGACCGGGGCACGAACCCGTGTCCCCTGCATTGGCAGGCGGACCCCCAACCACTGCGCCACCAGGGAAGCCCTTTTTTTTTTTGATTTTTGTACCACGTGCATGATTTGCCTTTCAACATAATACATAAGTAAGTAAGTAAATAAATAAATAAGCTCAACTCAATCCTGGCTCCTAGGACACATCCTTTAAGGAAAAATACTCTTTGGTAAAGGCAGCCTTTCCTTATTCCTCAAGTCATGTTAAACCCACTGAGTCTTTTCACTGAACAGAACTGTTGGCCTCATTCTTTCCTACAGAGTACTCTTCCTTTGAAAATGAAAAAGAACGCTCAAATCAAAGAACCAGCCTAAAGTCTTAAATTATTATTGTCTTTATGATTTGGTGTGCTATATCTTTTCTGGCTGTGGAAAAGAAACGGCCTCAGATAGCATTTGTAGCTGTCGGTGAGACTGACTTTTGCATGGGTCTTGTGATTGCACTGTATTACTTAATAAAACCTATTTTTTTAATAAGTAGTACTATATATAATATACTTCTAATATACTTACATTAATACACTTTATCATTCCAGCTCATTCTCAGTTCTAGCTGTGCGCCTTGGACAAATTACTTAACCTTTCTGAGCCTGTTTCTTCATACGTAAAATGGGGGATAATAGTAGGACCTGCCTCACAAAGCTGTTACGAATTAAATGACAGCGCACATAAGGGCTCAACAAACATTCTTCTTATTATTAGTTGTTTTTTTTTTATTACTACTATCTTTGGACAGAACCAGTTGTTGAAACCTCAGACCGATTTATATGTATAATTGAGGAGGAAAGATGACTGTAAAAGGGAATGGAAGCAGTACGGAAAAATACTCAATGTCCCGAGATCTATAAATCCTCCTGAACAAATCCACATAATTCTCATAAGCAGTACCTTCCTAGGCAGCTTGCCTCTCAGTGTGTCTCTAGCCTGATGCCTAATTTTCTTTTACTATCCTTAACTTTGTACCTTTCTCTCCCACAAGTTGTCTTGCACAAAAACAAGGACAGAGCCAGCATTGTGTTCAGTGAGATTCACTGCTTTTAGGTAAATTATGAATGCTGGGAGAACCCATGAGGAATACACACACCTCAAATTGCTCATCCTTGTTTTCTTTCTTTCAGCGAATAATGATTGAATGTCGGCCAGTGGCAGGCACTCTTCTAGAAGCTTAGTTCCCAACTGGGGACAATTTTGCTCTCCAGGGGACATTTGGCAATGTCTGGAGATGGTTTCGGTTGTCACATCTAAGGGGCGCTACTGACAACGAGAGGTTAGAGGCCATGGATACTGCTTGACATCCTACAAAGCACAGAACAGCAGCCCATCACAAGCCTGAAGGTCAACGGTGCTGCAGATGAGAAACCCTGTACTAGAGGCTCGGGAAAGTAATATCCCAGAACAGAAAAAGATGAATAAATTCTACAAGGAGTCAGAAAACAGACTGTTAAAGTAATAAGTAAATTAGAAGGTGATAGGTACTGCAACAAGAAAGACAAAGTTGAGCAAGGTAAAGAGAATCAAGAGTAGGGGACATGGGCTTCCCTGGTGGCGCAGTGGTTGAGAGTCCGCCTGCCGATGCAGGGGACACGGGTTTGTGCCCCGGTCCGGGAAGATCCCACGTGCCGCGGAGCGGCTGGCCCTGTGAGCCATGGCCACTGAGCCTGCGCATCCGGAGCCTGTGTTCCGCAACGGGAGAGGCCACAGCAGTGAGAGGCCCGCGTACCGCAAAAAAAGAAAAAAAAAAGAAAAAAAGAAGAGTAGGGGACATGGCAAGTATTACATAGGATGATCAGAAAGTGAGTGGGTGAGATTTGAACAAACATTTCGGGGAGGTGAGGAGGATGGGCAAATAGATATGTGTGGGAAGAGCATTCCAAGCAGAGGGAACAGTAACAGCAAAGATAGAGTGGCTTGGCATGTTCACGTAACAGCAGGGAGGCCAGAGTGCAGAACGGAGTAAGCCAGGGAGAGGATGAGGACAGAGAGGGAGTGGGAATCTAGATCACACAGAGCTTTGTGGGCCTGTGTAAATATGTTGATATTTACCCCAAGGGAATGATTTGAGCATAGATGTGACATGATCTGACTTATATTAGCTGCTTTGTTGAGAACAGCCCAAAGAGGGGCAAGAGTGGAAGCAGGGAAACCCATTTGTTAGGAGGCTGCCCTAGGAGACGATGACAGCCTGGGTTAGGGTAGTAGCCATGAAGGCAGTGAGAAGTGGGCAGATATATTTCAAAGGAAGAGTTAACAGGACTTGCTGATGAACTGACATGAAGAATGACTCTGAGTTTTTTGACCTGAGCACCTGGAAGAATGGAATTACAATAAACTGAGATGGAGAAGGCTAGGGCTAGAGCAGGTTTACTGAGGAAGATCAGTAGTTCTGTCCTTGGACATATTAAGTTTAAGTGTCTATTAGACATCTGAATAGAGAAGTCAAATCAGCGGTAGGATATACAAGTCTTAAATTCAGAAAAGAGATGAATGCTGGAAATGTATATGTGTGAGTCAACGGACTTGAGATGGGATTTGATGAGATGGTCAGTAGAGAGCGTGTAGGTAGAGAAGAAGTCCAAGGACTGAGCCTGAGACGCTGCAGCTAAGAGCTGGGAGAAAAGAGAAGGAACCTGCAAAGGAGACAGTGAAGGAGTAACCAACGAGGTAGGAGAAAACCAAGAGAATGTGTCATCCTGAAAGCAAAGTGAAAGGTGCGTCAAACAGAAGGAGTGATCAACTGGTCAAATACTGCTGATGGGTTTAGGATGCTGAGGGCTGATTATTAACCAATGAATTTAGCCAAGTAGAGGTCACTGATAAAACTGATAGAGCAGTTTGGGTGGAACTTGAGTGAACTGGATGCAAGAGAGATGCAAAGAAGAAGAATTGAAGACAGGAAGCACAGACAACTCTAGAGAAGTTTTGATGAAAAGGGGAGCAAACAGTAGCTGGTGAGGGGAATGGAGTCAAGAGAAGATTTTTGTAAGATGGGATTAATATGCTGTAGAGAGCAAAAATTGATTATGTGGGGAGTGAGGACAGACTTTTCAGTTACGTCTTGAAGTGAGTGAGAGGAGAGAGGATTTAGCACAGAAGCAAAGGTACTGGATTTAGATACGAGTATGGAAAGCTCCTCTACAGTAACAAGAAGGCAGAGTAGGTGAATGAAGACACTGGGAGGTTTGGGTTTGGTTGCTGTTAGCTTCCGTTTTCTCCGTGAAGCATAAAACTGACTTACCAGTTGAAAATGAGGATCGGGGAGGAGGTATTAGGAAATGGGAAAGGTAATGTGTGAAATAATTGTGTAGGATATAGGAGGATGAATGAACCCAGGACAAGTAATATGATTGCCTGGTAGGGGGCCGCTGGAGTTTCAAAGTCATCTTTTTAAAGTGAATCCAGTCGATGTGGTGGTGGGATTTCCTCCAGCACATTCAGCTGCATGGATACAGGATCAGAGTATGTAGGTGTTAGGATGAACAAAAGCTGTGGTTTTCATCGACTGTGAAGAAGTGACAGGAGAGCCAAGGGGTTAAGGATATGTGACAAGGAATCATTATAATAGTTCCTCTCAGTATTTAAGCTATTTATCTTTTAATAATGTGCATTTTCATAATGAAGGTGCGATTTTGTAGCATAGAAACGGATAGAAAGCCCTTTGTTGAGTGAGCCAGATCCCAGATTTGGCCAGATTTCGTAAATTCATAGGACCAACATGAAGACGTCACCATCGTCTGTCTGCTTTCCTAAGCAGGCAAGACTCTCTTTTGTATTTTGTTTCCTAAGAAGATGCCACCATGCCCCAGAGAAAGCTAAGACTAATGCTGAATAACCCACGCTTACAGAAATATTTCCCAAATAGCTTAATCAAATTTCCCTTGCTCTTATGTAATTATTTGCTCATCGTGTATTCATGGTAGTGATAAAAAATGAATTTCCAGCTTCTCTTATATTCTTTTATGCTACTAATTCATTCATTCATGAAATGTAAAATGAGTACTGACTGTGAACTAGATGCTGGGTGTAGAATGGTGGGAAACCATGGTCCTTTATCTCCCCAACTATACAGTCAAGTGGCTAAACATATGGGATTTCAATATGCTGTGATAAGAGATATAATTGGGGTGGAACAGAGTCTTATATGAACACAAAACAGAGGCAGTAATCTAACTGATGGAGAGAAGGAGGGAAGGAGAAGCGCATGGATGGCTTCCAGGAAGAAGAGATGTGGAAGATGAGCAAGACTAGGTGAAAAGCTGGACTTCCGGGCTTCCCTGGTGGCACAGTGGTTGAGAGTCCGCCTGCCGATGCAGGGGACACGGGTTCGTGCCCCGGTCCGGGAAGATCCCACATGCCGCGGAGCGGCTGGGCCCGTAGGCCATGGCCGCTGGGCCTGCGCGTCTGGAGCCTGTGCTCCGCAACGGGAGAGGCCACAGCAGTGAGAGGCCCACGTACCGCAAAAAAAAAAAAAAAAAAAAAAGCTGGACTTCCCTGGCGGTCCAGTGGTTAAGACGCCATGCTTCCAATGCAGGGGGTGCGGGTTCAATCCCTGGTTGGGGAAATGAGATCCCACATGCCGCACAACGCAGCCAAAGAATTTTAAAAATAAATAAATAAAATAAAAGGAACTTGGGCTTAAAAAAAAAAGACTAGATGAACAGCAAAAGGGACAATGTGTGAACATGTGTGAACGGCTGAGGGTGGGAGAGAGCAGAGTGTGAAACATTCAGTGTGCCAGGAACACAGGAAGGCAAGAGAAAGGCAACCAAGATGAGGCGGGTGGGGCTGACAAGAGCGTGTTAGGAAGGGCTACCCATTTATACCAAGAACTTGGACTTTATCCTAAAGGCAGTGGAAGCACTGATGGCTTTTAAACAGAGAAGGGACACCATCAATTTGTGCTTTGAAAGCTTCACTCTGGCTGCCTTGGTGTGGGTAAAGAGTTAGAGGAAAACACCTCTGGGGATAGCAGAACTAGCTAAAAGGCCATGGGGTGAGAGTTGATGGTGGCCTGGAATAGGGACGTGGCAATGGAGCTGGAGAGAAAGCAATGGATTTAAGAGATGTTTTAGTGGGTTGAATTAATAGGTCTTACTGATTTGTTGGCTTTGGAGAGTCAAGAAAAAGGATGAGTCAAAGAGGATGCTCCAGTTTCTGACCTGGAAAACTGGGTGGCTGCTGATGCCATTTGCTGAAACATGGCACGTGAGAGAATAAATAAATCAGTTTTGAAAATTTGGGTTTGCATGACATATCCAAAAGCATATTCTTGGGGGCTGTTATACACAGGGCCTGGCACTTAGGGAAGTGAGAAAGAGAGAGACGTACGTTGAAGATTTATCTGCAACTAGATGACAATGGAAGCCATGGGAGTGGATAAAACAACCCATCATCTCTATGGAGTATAAAGAAAGGAAGACCTAAGTCAAGCCCTAAAGAATACCAGCGTTTAAAGGATGGGCAAGAGAAGGGCCTTCCAAAAGAAGATGAGAAGAATCAGCTGGAGAAGTGGGAGGGAAAAAATCAGGAGAATGTGGAGTCGTGGAAGCCAAAGGAAGAGGTGATTTAAGAAGGAAGGAGCGGTCCCATGTCCAATATTGCCAAGAGGCCAAGTAAAATGATGTCTAGAGAAGGCCCATTAGATCTGACTATGGCGGCTGTGAGGGCAGACACCAGACTGTAGTGAATTGAAGAGTGACATGGACATGAAAAATTGTAGACAACAAATGTAAACAATTCTTTGAAGAAGTTTGACATGTCTCCGTGCAAAAATAAGAAAATAAAATGGAGAATTGGGTGCAAATTTTCACACAAATTATCTCTTAAAAGACACCTTGGTCCTAGATGTTAAAATATTTCAGGGGAAACATTTTCACATGAGTTTCCGATTTTCTCAATTCTTCATCTTGTTTGAGAGCATAGACTCAGACAAAAATGGTTATTCTAAGTCAGCACAAATTTCCTTTCTTGGGACAAAATGAGGTTTCTTTAAGTGGACCCCACAAATCTATCATCTGCTAATCATTTTTGTGACTGTCCTCAGAATGCTTTTCAAATCCTTCAAGTTTCTCTTCAACCACTGACGCATCATGCAATGAAAGGTTTACATGGTAGAGACTCATCAGCTAGGTGAAAAAGACTAACTGGTTAATAACTTGGGCCAAAAAAGGGGGAGGACACTTGTTAAAAAGCTATGGAGGAGCTCACACAAACACAGAAAACTTAAAGAATCAGAAAGGGCAGAAACCACAGTAGCTTGGGGCATCTGTGTGGCAGGAACTGATAAGAACTCTTTCTTGAGGATAGTGCTCTCAGGGAACAGTGTGGCCTGCCTGGATCACAAACCTAGTTTGTCCAAGAGGCAAAGATGCCTTGATTGACAGCTTCATCAAGAGGGAAAATGGATGTCCCCCAAGGACAAGTGAGGTGCTAGAACAGGAAACAGAGGTTGGACATTCACCGCAGCCCCTAGGAGATTCAAGTCCTGGAGTACCTAGCTGCATATAAGACCTCATATAGTTGATCTTTGAACAATAATTATTCAAACCAAGATTCCTTACAGTGTGGCTTTCCTTACCAGCAACACTCCTTTGGCTATGATTTCCACCTGCCCCTTCTTTCTCTATCTCCTTCCTGGGCTTAAACATACAGACAAGTCTTCGGACACTACAGCAGAATATGCTGTTGTCCTCTCTCTGGCCAATCTTCCTCCTTCCTCCAAATTAGAGTTTCAAATCCCCAAATTCAGCCTGGGCCATTGATGGATAGAGCATCTGAGCTCCGTACTTCTCTTACCTAGTTCATTTGATTAGTGGAGACAGCTGCAATAGAAAATTCAGACCCCAAAGTGTGTGTTGAGCCTGGATGATTCCATTTGGCTGAATCCCCAGACAGGAGGACTGGAGAGCTATCAAATACCCACTTTCCTTTGTGCTGGGCACATGCAGCCGGCTGAGTCCTAATGCCTTTGTAGTAAATAACCTCACACAATTCGCTGTTATCCCAGACTACAGTTGTCCTTTGTGCATCCCAGTCATCACTTAATTGTGTGCAAAAGGAAAGGTCAAGATCTTTCCCTTTTAAACTCAATCATGGAGAAAAAGTTGTGGAGCAAAAGGGTGATAGGTAAATAAGACTCTTAAACAGGAGTCATTTTGCAAAGAGATGTATTTCTGCAAAGATACATGTAAATAATTTGGGAATTGTTTTGTTTGGTGTTGCTAAATTAACTAATACTCATTTTCCCATTGGCTAATGAGTTCAGAATTGCTTCATTGCTGCCTAAGCTTCAGCCTTTCGAAGTATGATAATGTGGCAGTAAAGTGTTCTGGCTTTTGAAGCAGCCAGCTGGAGAGTTTGAATTCAACTCCACTTTTTACTAGGTACATCTCCTTGAGCCCATTACTTACTGTTTTCGAATCCCGTTCTCTATGTGTGTAAAAGAGAGTTTGTCTTGGTCTTAGTGAACAATGCATAACAACACACAGTACTTGGCACAAAGTAAATATCCAGTGAATTTTTGCAGTTATTATTACTTTTAGCTCTTCTTTAAATTTCTGTGCTCTCTAGCTACACTCAACACTACTTGAAAACAATTCTTTTAAAAAAATTTTATTGTAAAATTAGTAAATGTTTATTGTAGAAAATTTGGAAAATATAGAGAAAGAAGAAAAACACAAATAATGATCCTTAATCCACTTTTGAGAGATAATCAATCATTCCTAACACTCTAATGTTATTCATGCATATAGATGCCTTTTTGGTACTCAGTTCTTCCAAGTATTAAAATAACTGTTAATTAAAGGAACCATGCTCATACAGGTGAATCTTTTCTTTTTTTAATTTTTTGTTAAAAAAATTTTTTTTTGTTGAGATATAATTAAAATACCATAAAACTCACCCTCTCATAATATTCAGTGGTTTTTAGTACGTTTGCAAGGTAGTGAGACAATCATCAGTATCAAATTTCAGAAAATTTCATCATCCCCCCCAAAACCCCATACCTATTAGTAGTCATTCGCTATTCTTTACTCCCCCAGCTCTTGGCAACCACTGGTCTATCCTCTGTCTATAAGGATTTCTCTATTCTAGACATGTCATGTAAATGGAATCATACAATATATGGCCTTTTGTGTCTGGCTTCTTTCACTTACCATAATGTTTTCAAGGTTTATCCATGTTGTAACATGTATCAGTACTTTATTTTTTTTTATGGCTGAAAAATATTCCATTTTATGGCTATAACACAATTTGTTCATTTATTAGTTGATGGGCATTTAGACTGATTTCACTTTTTTTAAATAAATTCATATATATTTGATTAAGAGGCATCACATCTGTGTTGGTTTTTTTGGGTTTTTTTGTTTTTTTAGATGTTGGGGGTAGGAGTTTGTTAATTAATTAATTTATTTTTGCTGTGTGGGGTCTTCGTTTCTGTGCGAGGGCTTTCTCTAGTTGTGGCAAGCAGGGGCCACTCTTCATCGCGGTGTGCGGGCCTCTTACTATCACGGCCTCTCTTGTTGCGGAGCACAGGCTCCAGACATTCAGGTTCAGTAGTTGTAGCTCATGGGCCTAGTTGCTCCGTGGCATGTGGGATCCTCCTAGACCAGCGCTCGAACCCGTGTCCCCTGCACTAGCAGGCAGACTCTCAACCACTGTGCCACCAGGGAAGCGCTGATTTCACTTTTTGATTATTATGAACAATGCTGTTATGAACATTCATGTACAGATTTTTCTGTGGCCAAATGTGGTGAATCCTTTTGAAAAGTAAAAACTTTTCAAAAATCTAGTAGACCTCTAAAATGCTTCCCATAAATGGCGTTATGGGTTGAATTGTGTCCACCAAAAAGAAGTTGAAGTCCTAACCACTAGTCCTGGTAAGTGTGACCTTGGAAATCGGGTCTTGGCAGACGATCAAGTTAAGACGACCGTGTTCTTATTAAAGGGGAAATTTGGACACAGAGATACGCGCACAGGGAGAAGGCCAAGATGAAGGTAGGGAGAAGGCCAAGATGAAGGTAGAGATCAGGGTGAAGCTTCTCCATACCAAGGAATGCCAAAGATCGACAGAAGAGCACCCGAAGCTCAGAGAGATGCCTGGAATAGCTTCTGTCACAGCCTTCAGAAGGAAGCAACCCTGCTGACACCCTGATCTAGGACTTCTTGCCTCCAGAACTAGAAGACGATAAAATTCTGTTGTTTAAACCACCCAGTCTGTAGTGCTTTGTTACAGCAGCCCCAGGAAACTAATGCACACTGGAATGAATAACCTTGGCATCTAAACTAGAGATCAATGATCTGAGGTTACTGGATACCTGCTTTGGCATCTATATCTCTTCCCTTTGTCACCATGGATATTTTTTAGGGATTTTTGGTTTGCGTTTTCTGTTTGTTTGCTTTTTGACTTTTTTAGCTCTTTACCATTCTGCTTTTTGTTCTGTAGGCCTAATTCTATCCACTGAGCCCTTAAAGTTCCTTTGAGCTTAAAACATTTGCACAGCACTTTGGGAGATTAGCTATTGTTCAATATAACTGAAAGCATTTAACTTGTTCCTGCTTAATATGTCAGATAATTTTTCCAGTTTTTTGTTTGTTTGTTTGTTTGTTTTTGCGGTACGCGGGCCTCTCACTGCTGTGGCCTCTCCCGTTGCGGAGCACAGGCTCCGGACGCGCAGGCTCAGCGGCCATGGCTCACGGGCCCAGTCACTCCGCGGCATGTGGGATCTTCCCGGACCGGGGCACGAACCCATGTCGCCTGCATTGGCAGGCAGACTCTCAACCACTGCGCCACCAGGGAAGCCCAGTTTTTCCAGTTTTGGTGTTCAGTGACACAGGCTACTTATGAGTATACAGTAGACATAAAAGGTATCCTTGATCCCAAGGTGTTTCTGGATTCAATGGGAGACTGACTCTTAGAGAAAACTTGCCTCCAGAAAATGTGTAAGAAGAAAATATTTGTCAAAGATATATATTTTTTCTAAATCTGATGCTTAAGAAATGCTGATCCAATGGGAAAATAATTCTGGGGGCCTGGTGCAGGCTCCTTACTAGAAAACCAAGTGGAAAATCCATAAAAGAGAGAATGGGGGGAGATTCAGACAGAGTGGGGACTATGAGTAAAGCAAGAGAATTGGAATGATCTAATTATTATATATTTTGAAGAGCAATAGCAGAACAGAAAAATCAATTATGGGATTCTGTCCAGCAGAATTCATAAATGAAGCAGAGCTACATGTAGTGACATGGACAAATCTCCAAAATAGGAAGTTGTTTAAAGATACTAATATAGGGCTTCCCTGGTGGCGCAGTGGCTGAGAGTCTGCCTGCTGATGCAGGGGACACGGGTTTGTGCCCAGGTCCGGGAGGATCCCACATGCCGCGGAGCGGCTAGGCCCGTGAGCCATGGCCGCTGAGCCTGCGCGTCCGGAGCCTGTGCTCTGCAACGGGAGAGGCCACAACAGTGAGAGGCCCACGTACCGCAAAAAAAAAAAAAAAAAAGATACTAATATAGCAAAAAAATAAAAAATGTTTTTTAATGGGCATGGGTAATATACGCCTAACTTTAGCAGACCAGTTACTTCTGGGAGAATGTGAATAGCAGAAAAAATAAGACTGAATTTGGAAGCCCCTGGAAAGTGTTAAGCTAACAAGCCCTTACTCTGTTAAGTCAATTTATATACATTATCACCAAATCATCCCAATAGTCTCAAGAGGTAGATAATTTTATCATCTCCGTTTTAAAAGTGAAGAAACTGAGGCACAGAGAGAGTCAGTAGGTTTCCATGGTTTCACTCCAGAGTCTGTGCTCTTCAAATCTGCACTCTAGAGCCTTTTACAAATGTTAGAAATACTAAATTGCTGGGGATATTATCATTACAAAAGAACAGAGCAGTTTCAGTTCTTCTGCTAGAAACTCCTCTAAAAGAGCAGGCAGTTTCTCTAGGAGGATCAGTTGCCCACTCGAACCTCAAATATTACACTTGGCTTAGAGGACAGCTAAGCTCTTCCATAAAGCTGGGAGAGGAGGGGTAAATGGCAGCATTTAGCTTTTGTGACTGAACTGTGCAGGCGTTGGAACCCTTCCACCCACTTGAAAAACGGTCGCCCATCTGACATTAATAGAAAAAGACCATTAAAAAGCTTTATGCTATTCTGTTCTCCTGGTTCTAGTCCCTCTTTGCCTTTGTTGCTGCTGGCATTTTATAAATTATGGATGCGCCTAGGTGCTGCTGTTCCCCCTGCTTCCTCTGTAGAGCCGCTTGCTCCCCGCGCCTGCATCGCATCCTTCCTCTGAGCAAAGGACCGAGCGGCCCAGACCCCACACCCGTGTAATTAGCGCGCCTCACACAGCTCGGGTGTCAGGACTGCTTCCACTCACTGCCAGCCTTCCGCCAGCCCCTGTCACTCACGCGGAAGTCAGCTAGGCGGCGGCAAGGCCCTCCGCGCAGGCCCTGGCGGCGGGGAGGGGATGCTCAAGGTGGAAACTTGGCGTTCCCTGCCGCTAGCTGGCGTCTGGGGACAGCTCTGGAGTTTGGCAGCTGCCTCCGACAATGTGGAAAGGAGGGACGTTAATATCTGCCCCTTGACTGGCCCCAGAGGAAGCTGAGGAGGGAGTAGATGGAAAGTGGGTGGAAAACTCCTAAGAAGCCCACAGCTGGGATGCATTTGGGGGAACAACCAGACCCGTGTTTCCAGAAATACGCTGCTGGCGAAATATGCAGTGTCGATGGTAAGGAGAGTATTGGGGTGATAACACTTGTATTTTCATGGATCTGTATTTATTTTAAAGTCGATAGAGTTAGGGACAGAAATAGAGACAGAGACAGAGAAGAAATAGAGACAGAGATACAGATACAGATAGAAACGGAGATGTAGCTCACTCATCAAACCCATGCTCACAATTTCATTAATATTGTTGTTAAAGCAGATATACTCCAGCGTTCAACTTTAAAGAAATATTAAATTACACACAGTTGATATGCAAAGAGGGCAAAGATGATAAAGGACACACAAATGACAGAGAACTGCATGAGAACCAGCGATTCTTAATAGTTTGGAGGGTCATGCATCCCTATAAGAATTTGATGAAAAAAAATTTTTAAGAATTTGATTAAAGCAAAGGACGTGCTTGCACCTCCACAACACAAATACAAATACTCACAAATTTAGGGTGCAAAGGCAAGGTTCTTGCAGGTGCCCTGAAGGCCCTTTCTTGACCACAAGGGATATACGTGGACCCCAGACTGAGACCCTCTGAGCTATACTGTGAGGTCCTCCAAGGCAGGAATTGGGCGTTTTTCCTTACTGTGTCCCAGGTGCATCGGAAATGCTCAGAAATACTTGCTCAAGAAATCCATGAGCTGTAGTTCAAATCCTCTTCTTTTTTTCCCCCAGAAGAGCCCAGAAAGATCACTGGATTTGTCCATAATCACAAAACTAAGGCAAAAACCTATGTCTCCTGATTCCCAGCTACTCCACTAAATGTTCCCATCTCCCACTCACCTCTATCCCCTAACTCTTTAACCACCCCTACTACTTCTGCCTGCATCACCTCCCAAGAATCCGTTATTTTAGGACTCCAGAGATGGACAAAATATAGAAGGAGAGAAGGAAAGTCAGGATAGGTGCAAAGAGGATGTCAGGTTTGGCCCTGGGCCCTCCCTCCTGACACTTCTACCCCACCTTCCTCCCAAGCACCTGTGGTCAATAAAGGAGATACAGAGAGGGCGGTGAGCCCAGGACCACCCTCTGTGCCGTTTGTTAGTGATGGCATGGAAGAAAGAGACAGGTATATAGATTTAATTTCCTTGGAATGTTCTACCTAAGTCCTTTCCCGGTTGGTTATGAGTTGTACAAAGTTTACATAAGAGACCCATTAATGATCCATCTCTGGGGTTAATGTTTAATTACACAGGTTTTTTTAAATGAATACTATTATGGGGGAGAGTGCTTCAGTGCTTGTCTCTTTCCTCTGGGATGCAGTGTTCAGATACAGAATTCTAAGCCCCTCATGGTCCCCATGGAAACGCTTGCCACTGGTGACTCCATGCCAGTCACAGGGGGCAGCAAAAGCCTAGAGAAAACCCTAGATGTAGGAGACTTAAAGAGCTCTCTAATCTCCTTTAAGGGTTCAGCCAGAGACCATCTGGCTGACTACATACATCCAGTGTCAGGGACACCACTATTCCAAAGGGAGCCTATCCAATGTTTGGACCATTCTGATGGTGCCAGAGACCTTCTGTAGATTAACATCAAATTACGAACTTCTAGTGGTCTTAATTCACCAATGTGTGGCCAAAGAAACCAAGTCTAACTCTTCTTTTAAGTGGGTTTCTAACTATCATCATTATTTGAGCACGCCTGTAGGTAGGTACTACGCTAAGCAATTTACATACACATCTCATTTAATCCACTCACAACCATGTGACATGGGTATCATTAGTGTCCTCATCTTTCAGATGACCTGAACAAGGCCATCAGTAAACACTGGAATGGGATTCCAACAAATCCAGGTGTGTCTGACTCAATACCCCATGCTTTTTACCATCGTGCCACACAGCCTCTCACTGCTTCCCGCTCAAGAACCCCTGAGATACTTGAAGTAAGCTCTCGTGTTCCCCATCCCCTCCTGACTCTCTGAGGTTTCTCTTTCTAGGTGAAAATCCTCAGTCTCTTCAGCCCAAAGTGAATGGTTTCTGACTCCCCCTCACTGGGGGGCCAACGCTGATGATTCTCCTGTACCCACTCTCCACTTGGTCTACGCCCCACTTCAAGGTGGGTGTCCACAACCCAGCCCAGCACTCCTGCTGGCTAGTTCATTCAGAATACCATGGGCCTTATACTCCCCACAGGCAGTGCAGACATTGCAGTGTGAGATGAAATTTCTGTTGGTTCATATTTCATGTTAAGGCTTGACTCAAACCCACATGTGTTTTGTTGCATAAAATTTTCTTTTGTTAAACCATGTTTTCCAGTCCTTTGCCTCTGCAATTGTTTGCAACTATGTATACATTTTTAATGTGCACTTCTCACTATTTCAATTACGTTCTTACATCTGGTCCATCAGTCCAACCTCTTGAGATATTTCAGAACTTGATATTCATTGCATTTTTTCTCATCTCCCAACTCTGTGCTATTTCGAAACACGATAAGCCTGCCTTTCAGGTTTCTAAGTTTTTCATAAACATTAAACAGCAGCGAGGAGAGACCCTTGAAGTTGAACATGTGTGGATACTGCAGGGGCTTTGCGTGCCCTGCCCACGCCTTCCGTGCACCTGATTTCAGTGCAGCGGTGGCTAGCGCAGCACACATGGTCAGCATCTAGTTCTCCCTCTGGTGTCTCTCTGCTACTCTACTTCCAGGCTTTCTCCAAGGCCAAGGGTGGCCACTTAGCCCTGGCACAGCGGAGCCTGGAAGTTGGGAGGGAGTTGAAGTTTCCAAGAGCAATCCTCAGTCAATGGTGCATAGATGTCAGTGGATAAATGCCCAGCTTCCCATCTTTCAGAGGGACCGTTCAGCTGAAGCACAGATCCCGTGGTTCCTCAGAGGACTGCGAGGGAGGCTGAGCTCCAGTTGCTCCAGTGATAACCAGCTCACAAGTGCACGCTGTGTGTATTAACTTTTCTTCATTGTGTCTCACTTTCCTCATTCTTTCAGTCAGTTTTCCCGGGATCACCTCCCTAGAAAATATCTGCTCCTAAGTTTGTGTCTCGGCTTTCAGGAAATGTATAAACTGAGGCAAGTATGAAGCTGGGGCGAGTAAAGAGATAGAAGGTGGATCATTTTTGTTTGATTCAGGACTTTCGAAAATATTTTATGCTTAAATTCATTAAGAAAAAATATATTTAAAAAATAGAGAAACTTTCGAACTAGAGAACTGAAGGGGAAACTCTAGCCATAATACCACCACCTTAATAAAATTACTAGCCAGAATTTTTATATGCTATATTTTTTAATTAATTAATCTTTTAAATACATTCATTTTATTAGTTAGAACTTCTTGCATTGATAGTAGGGTAAGCTTTCTCTAATTTGCAAATTACAGGAATCTTAATCCATCTATTTTCTTTTCTTTTTTTTTTCTGGTCCCATGCACTTTTTTTTTTCTTCAGTTTTTTTGAGAAATAATTGACATATATAGCACTGTATAAGTTTAAGGTGTCCAGCAAAATGATTTGATATACTGTATTTCTTTTCAGTCTTTTTCTAGGCAAATTTTAATATCAAGAGAATTATACTCTATACGTCACTGCATATCTTACCTTTTTTTTTTTTAGTTAAGAAGAGGAGTTATTTAGAGAGATACATATTCTATAGACAGAATGCAGTCCGTCTCAAAAGGCGAGAGCGGCCCCAGGGCATGGGGTCATCTCAGAAATTAAGAGAAGCCGAGGCAGAAACACACTCCACAGAGTGTGGGCCATCTCAGAAGGCGAGACGCCCATATCTTACATTTTTAAGTTAATGTTTCCTTATTCTTTCAATGTTATCAAATAGTCCAAAAACCATTACTTTCGATCACACTATTTAATAATTATTTCTTTATTTATCCATCTCCCCAGGGGTCCTTGACCTCTTGAGGGCTGTGCCTGTGTCTTATTTATCTTTTTCTTCCTAGCACTAGCTCAGTGCCTGGCACACATTTAAATGTCCATTAAAGCTCATTAAATTGAGTGAACACACCATAGCTTATTTTGGCATTTGCGTATGGCTACACGTGAATTGTTTCCAATTTTCCAGATCTTCATTCATGCTGTTGTGAACATATGGTAGTTAGAACGCCTTGGATTTTCCATCACCCTTTCTCTCCCTGCATCTATATTAGCCTCATTCATATAATGAACTTTGATAATCCATTTCATGTGAAAAGTGGTGGAGCAAACAACTCAGAACATGTTACCTATTTCACTGGTTCTGCAGCTTACAAGCAGGAGCAGTTCAACTTGGATAAACAAACCAAGCAGGTAACCCTAAACTTGCCATCCTTATTGGAAATTTCCATGAGGGTTACTCCATGTTAAGTAATACTCCACCGGTTCCCAGAGAGGACACATTTCTATTTCTTCCATTGATCACAGAACTGAGAATGTCCAATTATTTTTATATCAAATAAGTTTTTTTTATATCTTTATTGGAGTATAATTGCTTTACAATGTTGTGTTAATTTCTGCTGTATAAGAAAGTGAATCAGCTCTATGTATATATATATCCCCATATCCCCTCTCTCTTGCATCTCCCTCCCACCCACCCTCCCTATCCCACCCCTCTAGGTGGTCACAAAGCCCCGAGCTGATCTCCCTGTGCTATGCGGCTGCTTCCCACTAGCTATCTATTTTACATTTGGTAGTGTATATATGTCAGTGTTACTCTCTCACTTCGTCCCAGCTTACCCTTCCCCCTCCCCATGTCCTCAAGTCCATTCTCTATGTCTTCATCTTTATTCCTGTCCTGCCCCTAGGTTCATGAGAACCATTTTTTTTTAGATTCCATGTATACATGTTAGCATACAGTTATTTGTTTTTCTCTTTCTGACTTACTTCACTCTGTATGACAGACTCTAGGTCCATCCACCTCACTACAAATAACTCAATTTCGTTTCTTTTTATGGCTGAGTAATATTCCATTGTATATATGTGTCACATCTTCTTTATCCAGAAAATGTCCAATTTACCTGCTGACATCACCTAGTTTTATAAACACTATGCCGAGTTTTATAAACACTAATAATTCAATAATAGTAATAGTAGATCAAATTTATTTTTCATCTCTAATATGCCAGGTATTTTATATATGTTGTCAATCACATATAACTATCACAGTACAACTCTCTTCCTATTATTATCCCTATTGAATAAATGAAGAAATCAGGGGTCAGAGATTACACAAAATGGTAATTGCCTGGGGTTACACAGAAGAATAGAGAATTAAAAGTATAATTTCATTTTATAGAATAAAAAATTTTTTATCAAGAATTAAATGTTAACTGTCAGAACTAGTTTTGTGAATAGGTGTAAAAGTCACCTGCTTCAACGGTATAACCTGAGGGATATTAAAATATTGTCCTGACCCCAGAGCTTCACCTATCACTTTCTCCTGCCAGTGGGCCTGGAGATGCCATCATGAACTTACTTTTTGACTATGGCATTGCCTGAAGACAGTCCTTGTGAAAGAGAACCAGAACTGCCCTAGTTGGGCCAGTATATTAAGACATTTGCACCCATTGTCATGTCAACCCCAGTTAGATTGTCAGATTAGCTAGCCCTGTGGTTCTCAACTCTGGCTGCACATTATAATTATTACCTTTGGAGAGCTTTAAAATATACTGCTGCCTAGACCTCAGCTGTCCCCCTTGAGATTCAGATTCAACTGAGCTAAAGTGAGGCACAAGCAGTCTTGAGAATCCCTGAGCCAACTGGCCACTTTATAAAACCCTGAAAAAAATGAGATGTAGAACAAGTAACGCTGGTTGAGAATATCTATTATGATACCAAGTAAAAAGGCAACTCTCAAGTTCAATATGTAAGTGGAAAATACCGAACAAGAAAACAGGGTTTGGAAGACATTAAAGATAAATTTTCTCTGTGTTTGCCATAGACCAACCTATTTTGTTAGAGCTTTGTCTTGGAATTCTCAGTACTTTCTTCCATCTTTTACCTAATTATGTATAGTTTCCTTGATGACTAGTGGGGTCTTAGGCTCCACGCTTAGTACAGGCTTCAAAGGCCTGGGCTAGGTATGAAATAGGAACAGTACTGACCGGGGATGAAACAAAGATGAAGCAAATAATTCATTCTACTCAGGTCTCACCATGACAGGGGCAAGCAGAGAATTAGGAATTTGGCCTGAAGCAACAGGATGGGAACTTAGAGTCCAGAAGGGGGAGTGGGCGTGTGAAGGGGCTGAATGGAAAACTGGAGGAATGGCCTGGAAAGTTTCCCTGAAGCACTGACATATAGACAAGGAGGGCTATTATAGGCACCTGTGCTCTGACCTCAGGTAGCAAGGGAACCATTGGTTACCCTGAGGACACTAAGCTCGTAGAGAATTCTCCTATCCTTGCAGGAAGTTCAGCCCGACATCTGAAGAAAGAATCATTCCCTTTGGTTATCTTTAGAAGATGAAGCATTGTATCCCACTGAAGGAGTAGTGCTAAAAATAATTAATTTATTGATTGTCTACTTTTTTTTTTTGCGGTACACGGGCCTCTCGCTGTTGTGGCCTCTCCCGTTGCGGAGCACAGGCTCCGGACGCGCAGGCTCAGCGGCCATGGCTCATGGGCCCAGCCACTCCGCAGCATGTGGGATCTTCCCGGACCGGGGCACGAACCCGTGTCCCCTGCATCGGCAGGCGGACTCTCAACCACTGCGCCACCAGGGAAGCCCCCATGATTGTCTACTTTTTGCTAGTGTTCAAACTATTTCATTATCTTATTTAATCCTCACAATAACTCTGTGACATAGTTACTATTATTATTTTCTGGTCTGGATATGGTTCAGTTGTTACTTGGCATCAATTTCCATCTTCTTCTTCTTTTTTCTTTTGGCCACACCATGCGGCATGTGGGATCCTAGTTCCCCAACCAGGGGCCAGACCCTCGCCCCCTGTATTGGAAGTGTGGAGTCTTAACCACTGGACCACCAGGGAAGTCTCAATCTCCATCTTCTTTAAGGTAGCTTCCTGTTTTGGAGAGGCTAGAAAGCTAATAATTCATTTCCAGGCTCCCTTGTAGGACTCTAGATGTGAGATAGATTTCATGAAGTAGATATGCTCAGGCAAGATTTAGAAGGCAGAAATAAAGTGAAGGGCAATTTCCTGCTATTATGCTGTTTTCAGCTGGCAAGAAAAAGTATGGAGACACTAAGGTCTCATCTCCAGCTTCCGTAGGCAGTTGTAGTGGTAGTGGCAGCTGGTTTCAGTGATCTAGTGTCCACATTGGACATTGCATTGGCACTGGAGGCTTTCCTGATTCCTGGAGAGCAGCAAGATGATATGTTCTGGACCTCAGTTGTTCCAGTGAGCTGCCAATTACTCACTGTCAAGATTGTGACAAAGGTCATAGCTCCCATAATATTCTGAGAGTCATCCCTACATGTCTAACCTACAGCCCACGCCTTCTGCCCTTCCAACAATTTTGTAAGTACTGCATTCCCAGTAATAAATCTCTGTGTTTCAAAATTCTTAGGGTGATTTCTGATTCCTACACTGAACCTTTTTTATGGATAATGAAATTGAGTCTTAACAGAGTATAAATATAATAGATATAAATAGATCTCCAAGATTGCACAGCTTAGGAAAAAATAGAGCCAGAATTCTACACTTCATTCGACAAAAAGTATTCCAGAATTTAGAAGAACAAGAGTGAAGTATTCACGGGCTGTATTTCTAGTAGATTTGACAAAGCCAAGTTCTGCAAAGCCAAGTTCACGTATCCTCTCTACCCACTTTTAAACCTATGAGTTGCACTTGTGACTGCGGTAAGTGCTTAACTTAATTGGTTTGTATCCACGCCGGGACCTCTGGGATGCCACTTACATAACTCATCCATAGGAGTCTGTCTTGCCAATAAGCACTTGCAGAGGCTCTCACTCAATAGCCACATAAATCACAGAGCTCTGTTCTCTATAACTAGCTACTTGCCTACCCTAATTCTTGGGGTTCAGAGGAACTAATGGCAAAGGAATAATAGTAGCTGACACACAGTAAGCACTTACCACGTGCCAAGCATTGTTCTGCTACTTTACATTATTTTCTGGTATAATCCTCACAACAACCCTGGGCGGTAAGCACAACGATTGACCTGCATCTTAAAGATCAGGACACCGAGGGCTTCCCTGGTGGCGCAGTGGTTGAGAGTCCGCCTGCCGATGCAGGGGACACGGGTTCATGCCCCGGTCTGGGAAGATCCCACATGCCGCGGAGCGGCTAGGCCCGTGAGCCTGCGCGTCCGGAGCCTGCGCGTCCGGAGCCTGCGCGTCCGGAGCCTGCGCTCCGCAACCGGAGAGGCCACAACAGTGAGAGGCCCGCGTACCACAAAAAAAAAAAAAGATCAGGACACTGAGACCCACAGAGCTGAAGTCACTCTCCCATGGTCATGTGGCCAGGGAGTAGCAGAGCCTAGATACCAACCCAAGCACTCTCTTATTTATCATGCTATTCTGCCTCCCAGTCATACTAAGCATGCTTTGTTTTAATTTTGTGCACCATGGTAAACGGCATGAAATCCTCCCTGTAGTAAGGTCAGAAACAAACAAACAAATCATGAGTGATGGCATCCTTTGGAATCAGCCCTCCTCCTCCTTGCCTCATCCCACCTCAGTCCTGTCAGGGTGCAGCCTCTCCCACGTGCTGCTGGGCTGGAGTCTCCAACTATTCTGAACAAGACAAACCAGACACGATCAACCTTACTGCAACAGCTCATGGGGCTACATTTGTCTTCTCCATTCTTCTTTCTGTCAATATGTTATGATCACCTCAGACACAATGGTCTCCCTTTCCATGGGCATACAGGGCACAGATCTGTATAGTTAGAGCACGTGTGTGGGCACAGAGAAAGAAACATATTACTAGAAAATGGTTAGACCCTCGGCAGGCTCATGAAAGTTTAACATCCAAGTAAACACGAGGTTCTCTAATTAGACAGCCCTCTTTCTCCTGCCCAGCATTTCTACCCAACTCCCGTTTCTCCTAGAAATAGATCTTCACGAAGGGAAGCATCTTTTTAAAATTCTGTGCTACAGACAGCCAGACTAAGACGGTTCTGTCGAAATTACAAAACACTATACTTTCAAATAGATGCTGAATTATTTAGTGACTTTACACTGTCCAAATGCTGGGCTCTTTGGGTAGACAATGTCTTGGTTTCCCTCCTGTCTCTTTTGTTATGACATTCAGTAAATAGAGAGATATTGCTCTTCTTCATAATTTGTAAAATAATAATCCACATTAAGGATCAAGCTCCTCTGCTAGGTTTGGGGTTTCAAATCGGGTAGCCAAGAGAATGAGAAGCTCAGAATTCTCTTCCAGTTCAGTGAAGTGATTGGGGCTGGCAGGGCTCAAGCTTCACTTCTCAGGATTGGCTTCTGTCTCATGTCAACGTTTTCTCCTTCCTATAACTTTTCCTTTACCTTACTGTGGTTTCTTGAAGTATAAACTGTATTTGCTATCACTCCTTCCTGAGAGCTCTCGGATTTGGTCTTACAGTGAAATACATATACTAGAAGCAGAAAAGCAGCACAATGTATTTTTGGCATGCACCTGACATTTCAAAGGTTCCTACATACTTGGGCAAAGCCATTTCCCCCTTACCTGTTTCAGAAAGAGCGAGAGTGAGAGAGAAAGAAGGGAAGGAAAGAAATAAGGAAGGAAGGAAGGGAGGGAGGGAGGGAGGAAGAAGGGAAGGAAGAAAAGAAAGAGAGAAGGAGGGAGGGAGGGAAGGAGGGTGGAAGGAAAAAGAAAAGAAAACCTATTTAAGATGAGGATGGGCTTGCTTAAGTGCATATTCCTTTAACTCTAGGGCACATATACATTCCCTAACCTCTGTGTAGAGTTCACTGCAAGGTTCACATGAATTCTGTGATAGCTATAAAAATGATTAAAATGAACAGCTATCCACTTATCTAAGATCAAAGAGTTCTAATAAGCTCTGCAAGTTCCTCAAGAGCAGGGATCCTGCCTTTTTTCTCGCTGTATCCCCAGTACAGTTTAGTGTAGTACCTTGCATGTCCCTCCAGTAAATATTAACTCAGCGCTTACAGTTCTTACTGAGGTTACACAGATGAGTAAGACCTGGAGAATAAGTACATCAACAAACATGGCATGTCATGTGGGAGAACAGAGAAAGTAGCTACTGGCTGACTCAGCCCAGGGAAGACAGGGAAGCATCCCACAGGAGGTGGCCTTGGAGTAAGGACTTGAAGGATGGATGGAATTTTGCCAGGGAGAGGGAACAGCATGTGAGAGTTATGGCAGCAGGAAAGCATATGACACAATGGGGAAACAGGGATATTTCTGAATGTTTGGAGCGGAGAATCCATGCAGAGCCTGAGCACATGGAGTGGAGGCTGAAAGATGGGTAAAGGGACTTGTGTGGCATGGTGAAGACATCCTGGGAATGCCAGCCAGAGTGGGAGACAGAGGCACTTTCTCACGTTGCTGTTGGGTACGTTCAAGGCATATGCTTTACGGAGAACAAATTGGCAATATCTATCAAAAGTACAAATGCATATCCCCTTTGACCCAAGAATGACACATCTAGTAATCTATCCTAGAGATAAGTTGTGAAGTCGCATAGGTACAAGGTTACCTATCACAGCATTGCTCGTGAAAGCAAAAGACTAGAAAAAACTTCAACTCCATGAACAGGGATTGGTTGAATAAATTATGATACGTCCCTAGAATGGAATAAAATGGGAAGCTGTGAAAGAAAAAGAGAGAGAGAGAGAATAAACTCCTTATATATTGACAGGGAATAAGCTCCAAGATATATTAAGGATAATAAGAAAAGCATAGAACAGTACGCATAGTTTGTTACCACCTTGAGAAAAAAAGAATACATGAAAACACATATACATAAATATGTATTGATACACACATACATAAATAAGAAAATACATATGCTTATAATTAGTAAAATTTCTCTGGAAGGACACACAAGAGATTGATAATAGTGCTGGGTGGATGGGAAGAGAAGTAGAAGGGATTTTAACTGTATAGCATTTGGCACCTTTTCAATTTGGGACCATGTGAATGGAACACCTAGTCAAACAAATTGAGTATGATTAAAACTAAAAAAAAAAAAAGTTATGATATGATCAGACGTATTTTTCAGGAGGATGAAGATTGTGAGAAGCCACAACCCAAGAGGAAAGAGGCCAGGGGCTTCCCTGGTGGCACAGTGGCTGAGAGTCCGTCTGCCAATGCAGGGGACACGGGTTCGTGCCCCGGTCCGGGAAGATCCCACATGCCGCGGAGAGGCTGGGCCCGTGAGCCATGGCCGCTGAGCCTGCGCATCCGGAGCCTGTGCTCCGCAACGGGAGAGGCCACAACAGTGAGAGGCCCGTGTACAGCAAAAAAAAAAAAGAAAGAGGCCAGAGGCAGGGAGACTAATTACGAGGCTACTGACCCATGCAATTGTGAGGCAGTGAAGCCCTGGAGTCAGTGGAGGTGAGCATGGAGGAAGGGCACAGATTCGGGGGATCAGGCGAGGGTGATTGTACCTGCCCTATTTTGAGCGTTTACTATATGCCAAGCACTTTATACACATCGAGTCATTTAATCCTTCCTACCAGCATAAAAGATTTTACTAGCCCCATTTTACAGATGAAGAACCGAAAGTTCAGAGAGGTTACATGACTTACCAAGAGTCAGTCACACAGGTAGAAGAAATGGTAGAACCAGGATTCAAATCCCTAACCCCACACCACTCACGGGGCTTCCGTAGCACCAGAGCAGGTAACCAGATCTGGAGGCAACTTGCTGTGAATAGAAAAAGAGGAAAAGCTCAGAGAGAGCATGGAAGCCTTTCGGCATCTCTGAAAGATGGAGCTCCTGAGGCTGTGGACGGCTCAGGAAAAGAACCAGGGCAGGTACAATGGTCTGTGGGTGGCAAATCAGGGTGATCCTTGAGGGGCAGATAGTTCCTTTGTCCTGAGATCCACTCTGACACATTGAGAGAAGCTCAGACAAACTCTCCCAGCTCACTGTCCCCTGAGGCCTGCTAGGGCAACATGTGCCTCTCCCTCCCCAGCTGGAAGGGGTTCCCTGGGGTGTTGTTTAGCTGGAGCGGGCTCCATATTTTCCTCTCCCATCTCCCTGCGGTATCAAGTGTGTGACTATTGATTTCCTCCCTGCATTTGTTTTTGTTATCCATTATTTATGGGATCATTTTTCCATCCTTCGTTCATGAAGGCAAATTTTGTGTAAAAATCAATTGAGTGAGTGCCGCCGATGGCTCGTCGCGTTTTCTTGGCTTTCATCTCCGAGGCTCCAGTTCTCAGGAGATGCAAAGCCGGATATTAAGGAGCATGCCAGAATGGGAAAAGGAGGTGGGGGACAGGGCAGGGTTCCGAAACCCGCCTTAAGGGACCTAGTCCTTGGGGCAATGGCTTCTCGTTCCTGCAACAATATACTCTGTTGAGCTCACCTGGAAGTCTAGGTAAGGATTAATGTCTTCCTGCCCTGAACGGATCCCTACTTCCCTTGCCCATTTGCTGGGCTGTGGTCTAGAAAGGGGTGGGGTCCCAGCTGCAGAACCTCATTTAGATTTATTTCATTGTAGAAATCCTCCAGGATCAAGGCCTGGGGGCCTGCTCTCTAGTCGCTTAACCTCAAGACCCCAGGAAAGACATCCCAAAAGATTAGACGTGGAGGAGTGGGATTAAGGGCAGGGCTGTTATTGAATAAGCAGCTTGAGCACTTCACATATATTCTTATTCGCGCTTCAGCACACCTTGTAACATAAGTAGAATGAAACAAGGAGTAGGGGACTTGGTGTCAGAAAGTCCTAGTTAAAGTCCCTACTTGGCCCCTTCCTAGGCTGTGTGACCTTGGGTAAGATACTTAACCTCTCTGTGCCAGAGTTTTCTCAGTTATAAAGTGAGGATAACACTGGTGCTTACCTCCAATGAGGTCCTTCATTTAAAGGCAGGTGACCGGTTCATGGTAAGGACGCAATAAATAAAATCATCCTCAGCTTAAATGTCACTAATACAGGAAGCCCATCCCTTTTTACCTCAGCTAAAGGGGGTACTTGCAGCCCTGCAGTTACTTTCCATCATGTGTGTATCACAATTTGCAAGTCTCTACGTTATCTGTGTACTGCCTACCTCTTCCTATGCTCTAATTAAAATATAGGCTCATTGAGAGCAGGCATCTCACCTGTCTGCCCAGAGTCTAGTTGAGTGACTGCACGGCACATAGTGGAGACTCAATGAACGTTAGTTACTAGTACCATCATTCTCGGTTTCCAGATAAGAACAGAAAGGCTAAGCCATGGGACCTGCCCACGGTCACATAACTAGTAAGTGGCATGGCTGGCATTCACACCCACGTCTTTCAGACTGCAAAGTCCATGCTCTTTCCACTCTCTCCACTCTCAAGTTGCCATGAGGTCAAATTCAGGCTAATGGTTGGTTAAACTAGAAACTGGCAAGGTGTCTCCTGAGGTACTGTTCTCTCTACTGCACCCTCTTCCCTTTTCCAGCTACCGTACAGTTTGGCAGTGGCCAAGATCTGGGGCTACCTTTCTTAACAGGTGCTTCTGACTGAGTCATCAACCTCCCAAAGAATGTCTTCCTCCACTTTCCGGGGCCCTGAAGATGGAAAAACCAGCTGCCCCAGAGCGAGCCACCCGGCCTCCACACTGGGCTCAGGACAGGTTTCTGTAGGGTACAGAGGCACAGAAGTTTCAGTGCCTCTGCTCCAAGCTGGGTCTCTCAGGGGTTAGGAATGGTCTTTTGTAAAACTTGGCATGATCCTTCAATTCTCCAAAAAGACTGGTTGCCTGGGCTATGCCACCTACAAATTGGCGCTTGCCATCCACCTCTGTAAGGATCAAAGTATGAGCCACTGCAGCTGCTGACCATCAACACCCCCTGAAAGGAGTTCAGGGTGGAGATCAGGAATGAGACACTCTGTGCTCTGGAAAAAAAACTGGCAGAATGGGTCTTCAGACAGTTAGATATTTTCAGGAGAAGATTTTATGAGCCAAATTCTTGCATCTTCTTGTACCTAGAAAACACTACAATTCTGCATGGTGACGTCCGCTCCTCGTGACTAGCAGAAACCTTCACAAGACTAGCAGAAACCTCTACAAAAAATATGTGCTTGATTGCATGTACTCCCCCTTCACCAAAATCACATGTATACTGACCTGCTCCCCCCTACCTTTTTGGAGCAGTTTCTCAGAGCAATCTGAAATGCTGCCCCCCAGGCTTTGGTCCTCATTTTGCCCCAAATAAAACTTAACTCACAACTCTCATGTTGTGCTTTTTCTTTTTTTCTTTTTTTTCAGTTGACAGCTACATAGAATTTCTCATTCAACCCAAAGTTTTGTTTGATAAGATTCTGTCCCAATTCTCTTCTAGGAGAACAAGCTATTTTCTGTTTGAAGGGGCTTTTTAAAACCAGAGGCACAGGGTTTGCTGGGGGGATGCTCTGTGACCACAGAGTTCTTTAAAAACGAAAACACCTCAGCATTTTCCAAGACCAAGATATCTCTCAAAGATCACCCAAGGATGTATATATGACTCAAAGGGTAGCAGGCAAAAGCATTCAGGAAGCCTCTAGAAGATCTAAGATCTAAGAATCACCTTAATATCGGGAAAGATCTGTATTAGAAAAGACCCAGAAAAGATCCAGGAGACCCTGGAAGAAATCTTAGACCAAGGGTCAGCAAACGATGGCCTGCAGGCCAAATCCAGCCCACCGCCTATTTTTATAAATACAGTGTTACAGAAACACAGCCATCTGTTTATGCTTTATCTGGGCTGCGTCTGCATTACAATGGCAGAGTTAAGTAGTCGCAACAAAGACTGTATGGCCATAAAGGCTAAAGTATATACTATGTTGCTACATTGTTTCCCAGACTGGGTTCTAAGGAAAACTAGCCTCCCTCAAAACAATGATGACCATTAAGAAAAAAAAAGGGGGGGAGAGGGGTCATTCCTTGGTCAAATATGTTTGAGAAATGCTCTATTCTAGCTTCCTGTCCTAGAGATTCACATTCATCTCAACTTATAAAAGACTCCAAAGAGTTCTGCAGTTAAAACAAACAGAAACAACAACAAACCTGTTTGAAAATTTCCCAAACTTATTTTACTTTCTGACGCGATACTTTTTATAGTGAAACAATACTTTATGAATTATCAGTGGCATGTGAGACCACAGCTTGATAAAAATCCATATAGTTCATTGTTTCCCAAATTTCAGTCATTTGTATGACCTTTATGATATTTGCCTTATGTATATACCACCCATATACTATTTATTAAATACATTTACTAAAAATGTTTACTAACATTTTTCTTTAACTTACTCCTTTTTTAAACTTGGTCTCAGCCAGGCAACAGTATCCATGAAATCATGGTTGGTGTGTGTGTGTGTGTGTGTGTGTGTGTGTGTGTGTGTGTGTGTGTGTGTGTGTGTGTGTGTGTGTGTGTGTGTGTGTGTGTGTGTGTGTGTGTGTGTGTGTGTGTGTGTGTGTGTGTGTGTGTGTGTGTGTGTCTAGACAGTGGGTGTAGCTACAAATACAGACATGTTTTTCTGTCTTAATTAACCACATGTCACTTGCAAAGGAAGACATAACACACTTCAGGATATATTGGTCTGTTCTGCAATGCCCAGTTCAGTAGCCACAGGTAGCTTCTAAATTTAAATTAAATTAAATTTTAAAATTCAGTCCTTCAGTTGAATTAGCCACATTTCAAGTACTCAATAACCACATGTGGCTAGTGGCTACCATATTGGACAGCGCAGATACAGAACACTTCCATAATTGCAGAAAGTTTTATTGGACAGCATTGAACCTTTCTAGAATCTTTTAAAACTACTCAGTCATTGTTGCCTTGTTCACAATTCCCACCCACCCCCAACTTTGTATAATTCTTCCAGCAAACTCTGAGAAGTATAACTATAATGGTCAAAACCAACACTCTCTCTCCATCTTATCTCCTCACCAGAGTCCTCCCCTCTTTCCCCCAACACTCTACCTCTCTTTCACACACACTCTCCAGCGCCACCAATTTCCACCCTTTGGTCTATATTGAAGGACCCAGGGCTCCCCTCAGGGATCCAAGGACCAGTCTAGAACCTTCTCTTGGATAACACTGACAAGGGAGCTTCCTCATTCTGGGCAACAGGATCCCAATATGCAAAAGAAGATTGGAGTAGATCAGATTTCACAAACTGGTGGTCTGTGAGCTAAATCTGGCCTGCACATGTGTTCAGTTTGACCTACCTGATTTTTTTTTTTTTTTTTACCTTTACTTTAAGGAAGGAGAGATAAGTAGATATCACATTTTAGAAGCATTACAGCCTCTCTTGGCCAATCCGCTTCGTTCACCTCACATTGGGCTCATTTCCCCACAGGGCAGTCACCGGCTGGTGCTGAGTAACTTCTACCCCCTTTAGGTCAGGCCCCTGCCCTTCAGTTCACCACAGTCTGCACCACTCTCTGCCACCTTGTGTGTGGCTCATTGTTCTCATCTCCATGACGTTCTGGCATTTGAATCTGTTCATCTGAAAGGATCATTTCAAAGGTTTCATCAGTTACTTTCCACCTATGATTTCAACATGTAGGTGCTCTGTCCCCAGGGATAGTGCAGTGGTTCTTTGGACCTAGGACTATATGGTGTGACGAATAGGAATGAATTAGTTTTCAAGGAATGCCCAGTCCCTGTTGGAAACTTCATCTATGAGCAGCATTGAAAAGTTTGGGGCTGGTCTAATATTCTCCCGAATTTGAGTATCTTCAAACCTACGCCATCTTCTTCCGAATGTAACATAGTCTTGGCCTCTAGAGAAATGATACTTAGATTTTGAGGTCACAGATCACTTTGAGAATTTGATAAAAGCTATAGACTTAGTGAGGGTGGAAATATACACATAATTTTCATACAGTTTCAGGGGGTACAAATAAAACCCATCTCTGACTCTTCCAGGAGTCCTGAGACCTTAGTTCAGAATCTCAGTTCTGGAGATTTCCAGTTAAAGCAGGAGATTGGACACAGGCATCAGCTCCATTCTCTCCTAAAACCTAACCTAAAATGATGAGTAAAGGACATTTAAAGCATACACCACTTACAATGATGAAGAGAATGAGAAAGGAGACAATTGCAAAAAAAATAAATAAATAAAAGGACACTGGAAAGCAAATAGATAAGAGGTAATTGATTTGAGAGACTCAAAAAAGCTGAATCCTAAGTCAGCACTGGGGAGAGCTGATAAGCAAACTGAAATGCGGAGCAGATTCCCTAAAAGACTTTGGAAGGGATAGTAGCACACATCTCTGGAGTTTAGACGAAGCTGCAATGGGTGGCTCGGTTGAGAGTTTGTTTAAGAAGCAATCAGACCCTCAGATTACCTCACCCACTTGGCACAAGCAGGCAACTGCCTCACCCAAACCTGGCAGAATACTGGTAACTCATTCACAAGAAAAAACTGTTTTTTAAAAGTCATTATATTTGAGACACCAACCACAGTTAAGGGTGGGAAACCATATTGAAAACAGAGGAATTACGTGAAATTTTACATTCTAAATGTTGAAAACCCCATTCCTTTCCCTCACTCAGCACCTTGGACATCAGCTACCAGATATATACCCTCCAAACAGGAAATTGAGAGAATCAGCCAGTCCAAAAAATAAAACAAAAACAAAAAAAACTCCTGCCGTGAGACAACTCCAAGATCCCAAGGAAACAGCCCAGCCAGGTCACTCTAGACAGAAAACCAAAGTAAACAAGGCCAGCTGAGATGTGCAGAGCTTCCAATCAACGTTTTACTCAATTAAATAAACAATACCTAATACAAGGCACAGAGACAGAACAGTGCTTTAAGTTTTTTGAAAATAAAAGCACTTTGGAGGAAATAGACTCTGAGGGAAGAAGAAATTAAAGAGAAAATATTATCAATATTAGAGACATAACTGAATAGCGCTCAGAGCTACAACTAAAAAGATAGCATCCATGAAACAAGAAAAAATTTTTTCCTCAATTTAAAGAACAAAAGATCTATTAGATTTATTTATTTATTTATTTTTATTATTATTATTTTTTTGCAGTACGCAGGCCTCTCACTGTTGTGGCCTCTCCTATTGCGGAGCACAGGCTCCGGACGCGCAGGCTCAGCAGCCATGGCTCACGGGCCCAGCCGCTCCGCAGCATGTGGGATCTTCCCGGACCGGGGCATGAACCCGTGTCCCCTGCATCAGCAGGCGGACTCTCAACCGCTGCGCCACCAGGGAAGCCCTAGATTTATTTTTTAATGATAGGAGAAATTTAAAACTCAGTAGAAGGTTTGAAATATAAAATGTAAGAAAACATCACACAAAAGAACAAAAAGACAAAGAGAAAAACAGTAGAGAAATGATAAATAAATCAAGAAATCAATACAGGTGGCCCAGTATAAAAACAATAGGCATTCAGAAATACGAAAATATAAAGAAAGAAACCCAGAAAACTTCAAAGAAATAATGCAAGAAAACTTCCTGTAATAAAAATTGTGAATGTCAAGATTGAAAATTGCTCAGCAGGGACTTCCCTGGTGGCACAGTGGTTAAGAATCTGCCTGCCAATGTAGGGGACACGGGTTTGAGTCCTGGTCCGGGAAGATCCCACATGCCGCAGAGGAACTAAGCCCGTGCGCCACAATTACTGAGCCTGTGCGCCACAACTACTGAGCCCGCAAGCCACAACTACTGAAGCCTGTGCGCCTAGAGCCCATGCTCCGCGACAAGAGAAGCCACCGCAATGAGAAGCCCATGCACCGCAACAAAGAGTAGCCTCCACTCAACCAGCTAAAGAAAACCCGCGTACAGCAATGAAGACCCAACGCAGCCATGAATAAATAAATAAATAAATTTATAAAAATAAAATAAAGTAAAGATAGTGATGTAAATAGCAAAAGAACCAGCTGGAAGCATTGAAAGCTGTAAGACAGCTCTTTATCAAACCAAGTCTTGCTGAACTATTTGAATCTTGGAACTATGGACACATATAACTTTTATTTTAAAAAGAAATTAAAAAGAAAAGAAATCTTGCTCTGACTCTTGGGAAAAACATAAGCATCACCTAGTTCCTAACTAATCTCAATCCTAGAACACAACCTTTGACCCTATTGGCATCAAACCTCTCATCCTTCAGAAAAGAAGCAGCTCTTCTTACACTCTCCTCACCTTAGGAAACCGTTTAAACTGGGTTTAAACTCTGAAGAGTCCAGCTGCATACAGGTCAGCAGTTAGTTTGTTCTGGAGAAGAGGCATCCATCTCAACACGGCGTGTACAAAGAGGAGGGCTATGTAAAAGCTGGATTCATGCAACTGGTGGTCCACGGGAGACACAGGGAGGGGCGCCATCAGTGTCATGATCTGGTGTGGTTGCCAGGAACACACACGTTCCTCTCCACTTGACTATTACTTCCACTTGTCATTTTTTTCAAAAGAATCAGTCAGGTTCCACAACTTGTTACCAACTGCTGTGATGCAAAATCACCAGGCTTTGGAGGTTATTTTCTGTCTCTTCTTTTCAGCTCCATGACTCTTCTCCCTGAAGAGGAGGGCAGGGGTGGGGGGAGAGGAGAACAGTATTAACAGGTTACATAGTATGCTAACAGAGACATTCAGAAACTTTAGGACTGGTTCTCAAACACTGTAGACAGGTAAAGGTCAGGTTAACTTGGTCAACACCTAACAAAGATATTGGCCCTGAATCCCAGGAATGAGATATCCTAGACCCCAATTTGAGTGTAAGCTCCCCGGGGGAGAGGTCTGAGTCCCAAGTTTTTGGCTGAATCCCCAGCATCTTGAGCAAGGCCTGTCACAGAGTAATAACATAAATATTTGTTGAACTAACTCATTATATTTCTAGACCTCAGCTGTTTATTTTTTTTATTGAAGTATAGTTGATTTACAATGTTGTGTTAAATACTGTTGTATAGCAAAGTGATTCAGTTATACATATATATATACGTTCTCTTTTTTTATATTCTTTTCCATTATGGTTTATCATAGGATATTGAATATAGTTCTCTGTGCTCTACAGTAGGGCCTTGTTGTTTATCCATCCTACATATAATAGCTTACAGCTGCTAACCCCAAACTCCCACTCCATCCCTCCCCCAGCCCCCCTCCCCCTTGGCAACCACCAGTCTGTTCTGTATCAGACCTCAGCTATTTCTGACGAAACCAAACATCTCCACGGAAACCAGAAGAGACCCCATTTTTCTTCAATTCTTTGGTCAACTTGAGCTAGACATAGCACAGTGTTCATAATCATTTTTATAATTGTATTTATTTTATGTTGGGTCAAATGAAGATCTTTAGAAGCTTGCAACCCTGAATGCTTTATGTTACCCATTCTACTGTATGAAATTTAAAACACTATCTCATAAAACACATGGGAGGAAGTCCAGCACCCTTTTGAACTCGACCACAAGGATGATTTTCTACTTTTTAAAATTTTAATTAATTATTTTTTTTTTTTTGGCCACGTGGCTTGTGGGATCTTAGTTCCCTGACCAGAGGTTGAACCCGCACCCCTCCCCCACCGCCAGCAGTGGAAGCTTGGAGTCCTAACCATTGGACTGCTGGGGAATTCCCAGGATGCTTTTTAAAATACCAAATACTGAAGTCTTCCAAAACATCCTTTGTTATTTTGGGGTGTCTTTCCTTTGCAAGTACCCAAAGTGCATGTTTAGACTGCCTTTTGGTAACTGAGCCCTGGCTCAGAGCGTTCTACATAGTCTGTTGCCTCTGGAGCCTTCAAGGGTCCAGATGAAAAAGTTAAACAGTAACCAGTCCTTGCAAGCACGTTGACACTGTGATCAGGGAAAGGGAGACAGGGAGAGAAAGAACTGAAGGAACAAAAGAAAAAAAGCTTTTTTTTTTTTAAGGGGGAAAAGATGGGAGAGGACACAAAGCCATGCCAGTAGGCAAAAGGCAGTCAGGGCCCCCAGTCTGGTCCGTACTCTACAAAACCATTTTAAAATAACAGCTCCTCAGTGACACTCCCATTCTCCCCTGAAGTCTCTAGTGACCTCCTCTGCCCACACTCAGGCAGCCAAATGTTGTTAGGTTCTTCTAATACACCAAGTCGATAAAGGACCAGAGCCTAACGTTTTTATTTTTGTTAGTTTGAAGTATATATCTTGGCATTCCAAAAGGCAAATGCAGAGAACAAATATTTTTAAGTAATATTTACTTCCCATGCTCCTTTAAGGGAGTTGTACGTTCTTTTATGAGATAGTTCCTCTATATTTTTCACTGGAGGTGACATGGACGACCATGTAGAGCAGCACTGGCTCTCAGGTTGGAATGAGATGTCACCTCATTCAACCACACGTCTGATACTGAAATCCACCCCCAGTGTCACTCACTAAAATCTCTGTTCGGATCCTCCAACCCAAGGACTCACAGTAGAGCCCACTCCTTGGACCACGGTGACTACCAAAGTCTTCTTTTTGCTATGAAACTGAAATTTTTCCTCTCTGTGACTTTCATTTTCTATTTAGTGTACCCCTTGTGGCCCTGTAGAACAAGAGTAAGACTTCTTTCACATAAGAGTCCTACAGATTTTACCTTAAAAACTTAAGTCCATCATCTTCTACAAGAGCAAGCATGGAACAGTGCAAAGAGGTCAGTTCTAGAGGCAGACAATCCTGGGCTTAACTCCTAAATTCTATCACTTATTAGTTGTATGGCCTTGGAAATTTATAAAATATGGATTAAACTAGGCGTGTAAAACATTTTAGAAGGGGCAGCACCTTGAGTATAGGAATATTCCATATCTTAAAATTTCATCCTTGCCTTCCTTCACCTTTGCGGGGAAGGGGTGTGGTCAGGAGGAAAATAAGTAATAATCGCTCATTCATAGACTTAATGTCAAATATTTGTTAAATACCTATTATTCTAAAGTGATCAGTAGCGAGGTTGCTTTTTTTAATTTAACATCTTTATTGTATTGGAGTATAATTGCTTTACAACGGTGTGTTAGTTTCTGCTGCATAACGAAGTGAAGCAGCTATATGCATACGTATATCACCAAATCCCCTCCTTCTTGCATCTCCCTCCCACCCTCCTTATCCCACCCCTCTAGGTGCTGGCAAAGCACCGAGCTGATCTCCTTGTGCTCTGCAGCTGCTTCCCACTAGCTGTCTATTTTACATATATCCATGCCACTCTCTCACTTCGTCCCAGCTTACACTTCCCCCTCCCTGTGTGCTCAAGTCCATTCTCTATGTCTGCATCTTTATTCCTGTCTTGCCCCTAGGTTCTTCAGAACCATTTTTTTTTTTTAGAGATGTTGCTTTTTTTACTGTTATATACTAAATATATTTTATACCATATATTTACTAAATTTCTTTTAGGTCTCATTTTTTGCCCTACAATAAAAAGGTTGCAATAGAATTTACTTTCAAACTAGGCTACATATCAGTGTGCAGAGTATGGCTGTAGCCAAAAGTTCTGGGTGTTGCAACAATTTACTCCATGGTAAGTAAGTTACCATAGCAATGGTGGGCAGGGCAAAACAGTCACAGACATGTTGTGGATGGAATGCGAAGTTTACACCACATTTAATGAAATCAGAATTGAAAGAAATTTTGTGTTTCAGGCTATATACCCGAACTCCAGTGCGAGGGCGCTTCGGTGAGGAAAAAAAAAAAGTATAAGAAACATCTTCCTAAATCTGGGCAAATAAGCAGAGACATGCGGAGACATGGTGAAAAATATAGATTCCTGGGTCCCTAGAATGACAACATCATATTCTCCAGCCAGTGAATCTCTTAAGAATTCATCTTGGCTCACATTCTAGGATTCCATGCTTCTGACAGTGACAATATAAAGCACTTGAGTAAATATTATCAAAACTCTTTTTTGTGATGGAAAAACCCCTACTGTGACAGTCAAGAAATACAAACCTTCCCCTCGATGACCTAATAGCATTAGTAGAAGCATAGAGTCATACTACACACAACCAAAAGCAACAGTAAAGAGCTGTGAGTGAAAAACTCAAGACGTCAAAGCTACAGAACAGAGGAATTAGGGGAAGGTGGTCAAAAGATTCAAACTTGCAGTTATAAGATAAATAAGTCCTGGGATGTAATGCACAACCTGATGACTATAGTTAACAATACTGTACTGTATATTTGAAAGTTGCCAAGACAGTAGATGCTAAAAGCTCTTACCACAAGGAAAAAATATTGGAACGATGTAATGTAATAGCTGTTAACTAATCTTATTCTGGTAATCACTTTGCAATATATATAAATATCAAATCATTATGTTGTACACCTTAAACTTATACAATGTTATAGGCCAATTATATCTCAGTAAAATGGGGGAGGGGGGAAACTATAAAATAGACAGAAGAAATTCTGGTAAGTTGGAAATGGAAGAGTTGAAGTTGACATGACATTCTTATCATTTCACTTGAGCAATGTAACCAGTAAGGGCAGACCCTCAAGGGCTGAGTGAGCTCACAGCTGCAAACACTAACCCAAGTCAGAAGGTAGAAAAACTGAAGATCTGAGAGCAGACAACAGGAGCCCTGGTCAGCATTCTCTTATCTGTGGATTCCAGCCAGAGCTGGGACAGGCTTGGGTGCCCTGCCCAGCCCACAACTGCCCTCTGCTCCCCACTGGGCTGAGTCTCCCCAGGCCTGCTGATGACCTGGCTTGGCTGGGCCAGAACTATTTAGTCTAACAAAATGTTTTAATTTCATCCTGCCTCCTACTCCCACCCTGCCTTTAAATTTTAAACTTACAAACTGTTGTTGTTTTTATTTTGCCATTAGGTGTTGTGCTTCTGCCACGTGGTTTTAGAAGCCTCGGCGCTTAGGAACCCAGGAACTAGGGACTAACCTTTCTTCCAGCACCACTTTGTACAACTATCCTTTTGAAAACAAAAATAAAATAAACCAAAACAAATACCAAATGTAAGACATGCCAATGTCTTTACGTATAAGCTCACATGAAGTTACAGCTGACAGCTTCAGTAGTCATGTGGTCCAACCCTCTCATTTTACTGATAAGAAAAGCGGGAGCCAGAGCAGGGAAGCCCCCAGCTCAAAAATCTCAATTCTAGTTGTTGGAAGACTGGTAAAAAAAAACACCTAGATTTTGACCCCTAATGTAGTGCTTTTTTCGCTCCACCGCATTACCTCCTGGGAGACTGACTATTGATCTGAAAAATAATTTTGCCAAAGCCATTTGGAGTCTTTATCAACAATTGGCTTATAGTCTAATTAACACTTTATTTTTGCCTTCAGTAAAGTTCTTCCCAGTTTCCTAAACTGGTTTCAGTGTTTACAGGTATTTGACTGTAAATTCAGATAGTGACATAAAGAAAGGACTTTAGATCACCTAGTCCAAGGGGTATTAACCTTGGACCAAAAACTCCTGGGTTGAACCCAGGGAATCCATGACTGAACTCCAACAAGTTAGCAAAACTTGTGAGTGCACAGATGTGCATTTTTCTGGGTTAGAAAAAACAGTTTTCCTCAGATTCTCAAGGGAGTCCAAAAACCCTCATCAAAACTGAACTACTACCTAGGTCAATTTCCTCAAGTTAGAGTTGGGGAAACTGAGAAATGAATAGAGTTACCAAGGCACGAAGAACAGAGTAAGGCCTGGAATTCAGAACTTTTTGTGTACCTTCCAAGAACCATGTGGCCTGTGCTCTGTAGGGTGACCAGAGATGATTCCAATTCTCCCAGTTAACTCTCTTCCAGTACAAGCTTTTTACTAACAAGAGGAATTCACTGAGAGAATATGCAGGGCTCAATACAAATCCATCCTGCCCTGGGAACAATGGTTCCCTGTACCTCTCCAAGCAGCCAGTCAGGATCACCACTTTGAACCTCTGTCAGAGGTAGAATTTATTTCCCAAAGCACTTGGCTTCCTCACGTGTGGGAGCTCAGCTGGAGTTTCTGTAGTCCGATGCTCAATCCCTAACCTTAGGTGGATTATTAAATCATTTCATCCATGTCTTCCCCAGATAGGCTGCTTTAAATTCTATTTGGAAGGCTAGAACTCAAATCAACCTATAAACACTCTTTATCTCTGTGAGTAGGCAGTTTTTATATATTTGTGGTGTCCACATCTCCAAATTAATTTTTGGTCACACACACACACAAAAGAATCAGAATTTTCAACTGCCCATGCAGTTCATACTTTTTAATTATTGAGTTTATACAAAAGTTCTTAGCATACTTGGTGTGGGGAGATTATTCAAGATTATTATATCTCTAGTTCTCTGATATCATAGCAAGAAGTTAATGCGCAATGACTAAGAAAGACAAATCAAGAAATGGCAGCCAATAAACCATCTCTGAAGTAGACACAAGAAACTGATGTTACTTGCCTTCAACAAAGGGAACTGGGTAAGTTGGGTCAAGGGTGAGAGAAAGACTTTTCACTGTAAATCTTCTAATTCTTTTGAATTTGAATCATGTATTATTTAATCAAAATTTTAACATTTCTTAAAATTCTTAATAATATTCAAATAAATCTTGAATTTTTAAAATAGCTTTACTGGAGTATAATTGCTTTACAATGGTGTGTTAGTTTCTGCGGTATAACAAAGTGAATCAGCTATACATATACATATATCCCCATATCTCCTCCCTCTTGCGTCTCCCTCCCACCCCTCCTTTCCCACCCCTTTAGGTGGTCACAAAGCACCGAGCTGATCTCCCTGTGCTATGTGGCTGCTTCCCACTAGCTATCTATTTTACATTTGGTAGTGCATATATGTCCATGCCACTCTCTCACTTCATCCCAGCTTACCCTTACCCTTCCCTGTGTCCTCAAGTCCATTCTCTACGTCTGCGTCTTTGTTCCTGTCCTGCCCCTAGGTTCTTCTGAAACTTTTTTTGTTTTAGATTCCATATATACGTGTTAGCATACATAAACCTTGAATTTTAAATAGTGCTAAATATATATTATTTAGATATAATTAACTTCCAAAAGAAACAGCTAAAAGTGGCTAAGGAGAGCGTTGGTCATTTTGCCCTTCTGTATTCAATTTTTTAACCATGTGCATAAATTACTTTGACAAAATGTAAAACTAATTAGAAAAGAAAGAAAATCACCTCAACCAACTCGTTTTATATGTAAAGAAACTCAGGCCACTGGGGTGGGAGAGACTAGTTTCCCAAGGTGGCAGAGCTGGGATACCACTCAGGTGGCTGTGTCCCAGGCCAGACCTTTCCTTAACATGGTGTAGCTGGTGTCCAAATGCCTTCTTCTTATTGTTATTATTAATATTATTAGATTAAGACATTTTAAGAATATTTGAATAAAATTGACCTCTCCTCATTCTGATCCTCTGTGCTAATAACTGTACCCTTTTTTATTCATTCAATTACAAGCAAATTGACAGGAGACATTTATATGAGGCAGCTTAAACCCTAGCTAATGGAGTGCCTAATGACTAATTGATCAGATCCCAACCCAGAGAGCAACTCTGAGTGGCCTAAAGGAATTTATGCAATTAGTTTAGGTTTTGTAGAAATTGAGTGCATATGAAAGTAAGCTTTTTATGGTCTTGATTTATGACGGCTGGACATTAACTATATCTGTCAAGAGGTGAGCTGCTTAGCAAAGCCCCAGGCATTGGGGGGCACTGTCACGGCGGGGATGTTGGGTCTTGGAGCTGGGCTGATGGGGGGCAGGGGGTTTGTCAATAGAGGAAAGAGATATTGGCCTTAGGAGTGGGATTCGGGCAGAGAGCTCTTGAAATTATGGTGGTTCCTCCTCCCTATGTAATTCCAAGTAAAATCAATATTAAATCCTAACTATGTATAAAGAACTCCAATGAAATTCGGATTTTCCCAGGATGAACACCAGGATTTTTGTGGGTGTGAAATTCTAAAACTGAAAAACTCAAAAGAGAGAGAATGCAATTTCGGTACCAGTTTGCCTCCCGTGCCGGACTGGGCCGGACTGGGTTGAGGGACGGAGCAGAGAACTGACGTTTTACGGAGACAGGTACTCCGCGCGCTGAGGACCGGAGGCAAGGCCGGGGGTGGGGGGATGGGGGGAGGAGAGGAGGACTCCCGCGAACAGCCTGGGACCGGCGCCCACTCCTCTCTCCGAAACGCGCCGCCCAAAGTCCAGGGTGCCCCAGGCCCGGAACGCGGCAGAAGTCTCCTCTGGAGGCGCGGGGCGGAGCCAGGCGAACCCTGACCCCTTGGGGGAGCCCAGGGAGCCAGGCCGGTGCGGAAGCGCCGTCGCGGGGCGGAGGGAAACCTGACCTGATCAGAAAAGAGCGATCAAAGGAGAGACTAATTTGTCCGCCGGGGTCCTCGCTGGCTCCGTCTTGCCCGCCGGGCGGGTTACCGCGGGGGATCCCGCCGCTCAGCGGAAGAGAAGAAAGAAGGGAAAAGGGCTCTGTGCTCGCCCCGGGGACGCGGCCTGCCTCGCTCCTGCACTTTGGGGCCAGACTTTCGCGCCTTAGAAGTCCGAGGGAAGCTGAGAGCGGGTGTGTGGGAGATAAGTAAAGAGACACAGAAAGGAACAGAGACGTGAGAGGCGCAGAACCGCGAGGGGGAGACCTGCAGAGATGGAGCCCCCCAGAACCCGGCGAGGAGAGCGGGCCTCGTCGGCTTCCGCCACCTCCTCTGCGCCCCTGGCGTCTCCAGCCAAATCCGACACGCCTGCTTCGCCCCCACCCTTGGCGGCCCCCCTCCCCTGCCCCTCGCCAGGGTCGAGTCTCACTTGGGGACGGGTGAGGCGAATCAGCAGGTTTCTGCCAGGTCTCTCCACCAAACAGCTAAACAGTTGAACTAAACAAGTTCACGACTTGCCCTGGGCAAGTTACATAAACACTCTGTGCCTCCGAGTTCTCATCTGTAAACTGGGCTTGAAAATGGTACCTACTCGGGCTTCCCTGGTGGCGCAGTGGTTGAGAGTCCGCCTGCCGATGCAGGGGACGCGGGTTCATGCCCCAGTCCGGGAAGATCCCATACGCCGCGGAGCGGCTGGGCCCGTGAGCCATGGCCGCTGAGCCTGCGCGTCCGGAGCCTGTGCTCCGCAACGCGAGAGGTTGCAACAGTGAAAGGCCCGCGTGCCGCAAAAAAAAAAAAAAAAAAAAGGTACATACTCAACGGTGTTAAGGATTAATAAGCCAATGCATATAAAGTGCTTGGAACAAAACCTGACATACAGGAAGCCCTCAATAAGTGTCTGATATCATTATTACTCATTTATCCAACAAATATTTGTGGAGCGCTCACTCTGTGTGCTGTCCTACACTCGATTCAGGGAGACCGGGGAACTGGGCCGACATGGTTCTTGCTCGCCCCAAGCGCTTTTACTGCTCAATAAACAAACAGGGTGCTATCAAGGAGTAATAAGGACTAAGAAAGAAATTCAACGGCGTAGTTTGATAGCGTGACAGGGTAAAAGAACAATTTAAGGTAGAAAGAGCGTGCCCGCCCTTCTCTGGGCCTCAGTCTCTCCTTCAGTGAAAAGAGACGCTCTTCGCTCTGCGTCTTGGCTGACGCATTCTAACCCCGGGGGCCAATGGTGGGTGCAGGGCGGGGAGAACGAGCCAGGGGCCTCATCGTCAGCGCCTCCTCTGCCCTCTGGAACCCCGCCCTTCCGGGGGAAGCGCCGCGCTGAGTCTCGAACTGTCACTGACAGTTGATGTTTGCCAGGATTCTACAGAGGAGGAAGGCTTGAGTCCAGAGAACTGCGAGAGGGTCAAGTCTCTTAGTAGGAACTACAAAATCGCTCCATGGGCTCCTGGGAAGCGAATTCCTCGTTTCTTCCGTCACTGGGATGAACAGAATGCAAAGAAGTTTCTTTTATGCTTTCTAGCTTGCCTCTGACAGAGGCATCTCTCACTACTCTCATTTTGTACATGAACAGATGATGGTTCACAGAGGGAAAATGTTGATCCCACCTGACTCCAAATCCTGAAATTTGCCACTGCAACATAATCTCTCATTTTTCTGAGTATAAGTAATATTTTAAAGAGAGTATCCATTAATGCCTACTGTGTGTCAGGCCCTGGGCTTCTGTGATTTCATTTACTCATCAAAGCAATCCTGAAAGACAGTCATTTTTTTTTCCAGTTTCACAGATGAAGGCACCGAGGCTCAGAGTGGTAAAGTCACTTAGTCAACTAAGAGATGGAGTAGGTATTCCACCCTAGGCCTGTCCACTCCAGAGCTGGAGCAGTTTACATCTCAGCAGGAAAGTAAAACAACCCAGGCTCATAGTAGGGCCAAGAGAGGGTCAGGCACACTCAGCAGGCCACATCCTGATCCTTGAGATTCCTCTTCAAGTTTCTAAGGGCCCATGTCAAAGAGTACTCCATCTCTACACATGATCACCACAGAGTGAGGCAAGGCCTCTTCTAATTTAAATAGGAAGGAAACTTGCTGTCTTTAAATGGAAGCTTGATATGCAGACCCTTGGCCCTGGCCCTGCTCCTGACTTGTTTATTCTTGACGGCCTCTGTCTTTCCCTATAGTCCCCAAAATCCAGAGAGGATTGGGCTAGAGGGGTCCTCCCATTTTACAAAACAAAACCTCATTCATTCATTCAACAGATACATATTGTCTGCCACTCTGAGCCAGACCCTGAGCTGGCATTAAGCATGAAACAGACAAAACTCACACTACCAGAGACACACAGACAGAGGAAGCTCCTGGCCAGAGATCACACAGCCTGGACCCAGGAGCCCAGGGTTCCTTCCTCCACATTCTGCCTCTCAAGGCTTCAGCCGTGCTGGCTTGTGTATGCCTGCCTCATTCCAGGTCAGGCCCTGGTTCCAGCCAGGCAGGGGCCTAGAAGCCTTTCTCTGGTCCACAGATGACTCTCAAAGTCCCATCATGAGAGGCCAAGTGCAGCTTTCCATAAAAGCAGCCCTGAACATTGGCCTCACGTTCCCTTGGCACAGTCTAAAGAAACCCCCAGTTGGGCCTTAGGCAGTGAATGCTGAAAGCTGATGAGACTTGGTAAAAGAAAATCTGCTCCAGAGTGCTTTTCAATTACTCTTCAGAGTAATTTTTGTGCGCTTGTACAGCCATCAGCAGAGGCTTAGAGAGGTAATGTGACTTGCCCAAGGTCACACGATTAGGAAATGACCCGCCAGGATGCAAATCAGGCCTGCGTGAATCCCAGACCGTCTGGTACCCAGATCCCGACCCCCGCCACACAAACACACATACACACACCCCTTGAGAAGTTTGTGCCTCCACCGGACGAGTGGCAGAGGCGACTGAACAGTTTCAGAGAAACCACAGCTCCCGACGCTTCCTGAGAGAGCCCAAGGAGAGAGGCAGCGGCGCCTGCCCGGCGCGCTCAGGGGGCGGGAGAGGATGGGGCGCTTCGTGGACCCGGCCACAGCTCCCGCCGGCAGGTAGAAACTGGTCAAAGTACTCGTGCGCGCGGACGGTCCCGGGCGTCTGAAGCGGATGACGCCGAAACGCGCGGCTCCAACTCACAACCCTGCCGGGCCACTGCTGACGCAGACCTTGCATTCAGGCGACTCATCTCGCCCTCTCCAAAAAAAGTCTCCCAAACTTTTGAGGTTATTAATAAAACAAACAAATGAATAAGCAAATATATAACAGCGGGGAACTTTCCGAAAAGGAGATGGAGGCGGATATCGGGTTCTTCCCCGGGCCAAAAAAGCCGAAGGCCCTTACCTGCAGGAAACCTCCCAGCCCGCAAAGGCGCGTCTGTCTGGAGCACTTCGCTTCGGCGCGCGGGACGCTCACGGCCACCTCATCTGCAGCCCGGCTGGGCTCTGGCCCTGTGTTTTATACCACTATAGGCAATTAATATTGCATCAGCCGTATTTTAAATTTTCAAAACCCACAATATAATGTAATGGCATAAGGGCATTTATTATTAAAGGACACCCGATGGAGAGGGAGGTGGAGGAATCGCTGGGGCTGGTGCGCAAGGCGGGGGCGACAGGGTGAGACCCAGGGGCTGGGGATGATCCCCAGGTTTGCTTTTGCAATAGGGGGGCGTATCGCGCGGAGGGGAGACCCGCTCTGCTTCGAATTTCAGTCCAGAGGTGATGACGCAGAGTTCTTTGCAGACACAGTGGGGAAATGTACAGACGACTCCAGGACTTGGAACATTAATTTTTAAATCATGAAGGTGTTTCTGCGTCTCACAGATAAGATTTCCTCCCCCTTTTAGAGTATGTGGAAGAGAGAGAAGGAAACCGGCATCTGTTGAGCACCTACTGTGTATAGGCACCAGGCCAGGATCTTTGCCGCAATTATCTCATTATCCACCCCCCACCCACACCCACACACAGACAGAAGCCTCGATAGACCGTGGAATAATCTCCTGGGTGACAATTCCAAATGAATTTCTGAATTGACCTCGAGGAAGCCCAAACGACTCTGTCCCAGCAAAGAACACTTTCCTCCCTTTTTTGCATCTCTCCTCACCTCCCATCTAGCTGTTTGAAACTTTTAAAATAATCATGTTTCCCGAGAAGAGCCAAGCACTACCAGACACCTTAAATAAGTAATCTTACTTAGTCCTGACAATAGCCTTGTAAGTATTCGCATCTTCATGCTGCAGACAACCGATGGAGACTCAGAGAAGTTACACTCACTTCAGGATCGTTCAGCCAATGAGTGGAGGCATTGGGGGCCCCTACTCCCATCAGTCAGGCCTAAAAGTTTTCTGTCTGAGTCAAGTTGAGCAAATAGAAGCTGAAAGATTAGCACGTGGGAAGCGTGGAGGAAGGGCCTGGAAACCCTGAGGTCCGGGGAGGATCTGGGTGAGAAGATGAGGCAGCCCCGAAAGAGGAGCAAGGAGGGAAGATTGCAGGAGACTGGCCTCCTGGAAATGACAGTCCGGCCCTTTTGGGTTCTCACTTTTAAATCCTTTCCAAGACTACTACTCCTTAATCTCCGAGAAAGAAAAAACACTGCAATTCGGGTTGAAAAATAAAGCATTTATTTTAGAAGTTAATTCAAGGGGTAAAGAGAGAAGGAAACAATATTTTATTTGTGTCTATTCGGACAACGAAACCAAAGGTCACACAGCAACACGCAAATTACATGAAGCAACGAAAGAAAACTTGTGACGGGGCCAGAGGGACTTGGGGTGAGAAAGATCCAGGCCGGGGTTTCGCCCCTCTTTCCGTTCAAAGCTATGAGTGAACCTCCACCGAGAGGTTGGGGGATGGAAAGAAGTAGAGTTAAATAAATAACAGTAAATAACGGTGCTAACAATAATAATAAAAGCACAATGAGGTGAGACATGTTAGAAGGACTTGCATATGATTCGGAAAAGTTACAGTTACTTTCGTTCGAGCAGCTGCCTCTACGCAGCTGCTCTGGGAGTCTGGCTGGAACAGCGAGCTGGGGTCAGAGAGTCCTCAGTCTGACTGCTACCAATGCCCTGCTTTCCTGCAGGCGGGCATTACCCCTCAAACTGCTGTCATTACCCAGCAGATCATGGCGGACGAGCCACAGCAGGGGCCGGCTGCTGCTTGCAAACCAGCTACAGGATCCCCCCCACCCCACCCCAGCATTTTCAGTCGCTGAATTGGGCCCACCTTTTCTGGAGCCCACCTTATGGTGGAGACCAACTCAGAGCCCGCTACTCCCCGAACATTTTCCCTGAACCTAATCTATGCTACCTTAGACAACCAAAGGATGAAATGGATAAAATTTAGGTGACGAACGGAGTATAAGGCTATCCTTTGGAAACATACATGTATTTTATACTCTAAATAAATCTCCAGTACATGTTTGCGCCCCACTTAGACTCTGTGTTATTCCTTATCGCTTCCTTCCCATCCCTTCACCCCTTGTCTAGTCGCGCTTAGTAAAGTGGTGTCTTCACCCCAGAGTCGTGCGTTCGGGCCAATTGACCATCCCCTGTATTTGGGCTCCCGCCGTGAGGTCGCGCGGTCTTGTGCGCGAGGGCGATTTTCAGCACCACGGACAGCACAAGCCCCTCCAGGCCTGCCTTTCAGGAATTTTTTTCTTAGCGCCCAAACTTTTCTGGTGGAAATAGAAAGAAAAGAATGGAAAGAGAAGGCCGGGAGGCAACGAGGTGGGATAAAGGGGAAAGTCTGTGACTTCGGGGGAGAGAGCCTGACCTACCAGGAAACGTCTCGGAGCCCCCATAACCGTGCCCCCCAACTCCAGGGGGACATACACTCAGCTCTCCCGGCCCCGGACGCTCCGCCCCGCAGCAGTCAGTGGACAGCCGAGTACTTCATTCGTTTCTGTTTCTGTCTTTGGTTACAGAACCAGACCCTCACCACGTTCTTTTTAAGGTCCAGTTTCTCGGCGATGGCCGCGATCTTTTCGGATGAGGGCCGCGGCTGGATAGCGAAGTAGGCCTCCAGCGAGCGCTTCTCCGGTGCCGCGATAGACGTGCGTTTGCGCTTCCTCTCACTGCCGTTGAAGAGCTCCGGCTTGCTGTTTTTCTCTCGGTAGGCGGCCTCGGCTTCCTCCAGCCAGGCCTGGAGCACCGGCTTGAGGGCGATCATGTTGTTGTGCGAAAGAGTGAGAGACTCAAACCTGCAGATGGTGCTCTGGCTGAGCGAGCCGACGCCGGGGATCTTGAGGTTGGCTAGAGCCGCACCCACGTCCGCCTGGGTCACCCCCAGCTTGATGCGCCGCTGCTTGAAGCGCTCCGCGAAGGCCTCGAGCTCTCGCGGGTCCGACTCCACGTCGCTGAGGCATGCGGGCATGGTGCTATGAGGCGCCACGGCATGTGGGTGGCTCATGCCCATGGCCTGATGCAGGTGGCCCATGGCACCCAGGTGATGCGGGTGGATCTGTGCCGGCATCACCGAGTGCTCGGGGGCTCCCAAGCCGCTGACGCTCAGCGTGGGCGAGATGTGCTCTAGCAGGTCGCCCTCGAGGCCCTGGTGCACTGCGTGGTGCGGATGCGAGGTGAGGGTGGCCGGGTGGGAGATGGGCACGGTGGACGAAGTGGACGTGCAGGGCACGCTGCTCATGGTATGGTAGGTGGCGTCTGGCTTGAACGGATGGTTCTTGCCATGGGACACGATATCCACCGCCGCCAGAGCTTCGGCGCGTGCCAGCAGGCTCTCATCAAAGCTTCCAAATATATTACCCTGCAGCTGCAAGCGAGAAGGCGCACAGCACGGTCAGTGGGGAATACTGTCAACTCAGGATTAAAACACATTTTCAAGCAACCGAGATGCCTCTCCTCAAAGCCCAGGTCATAAAAATTAATACGGAGACAGAGGCTCTGCTGAAACAGACGTGTGGATCAGAGACATGAATGAGAGAGAGAGCGCGCCGGGAGAGAGCACGGGGGAGACAAGGAGAGGGGTTCAGACAGCGGCGATTGTTCTGGGCGACATGAAAAAAACATGAACCCAGTGCCTGTCAAAAAATGTGCCTTAGAGCGGTAATTATGCTCCACTACGTACCTGCGGGGCTGGGAGACAGACTCGGCGCATGGCCTCAGAGCCGGAGTGGAGGCTGGAGAATTTGGGTTCTTGAAGCACCGGGTGCATGCCGAAAGGCTGCTTGGCGTTCATGGCCATCATCTTCGCACGCCGGGCAGGGAGGCAGCGAGGGACATGGATCAGGCTCTTCTCGCTCTCTCGCTCGCCGCACTCCAAGTGAGCGCCGCTCAGCGCCCGCGCTCCCCTCGCCCTCTCGCTCGCTGCCTCCCCTCTCCCCCACCTGCTCCTTCACTCATCTTACAAGCAGCCTGCCAGGAAGGGCCCGGACGCGCGCGCAGGCGTGCTCACGTGCCCGAGACTCGCGGGGGCGGCCCGGGAGGCGAGGCCAGGCAGCAGCTCTCCGCGCGGGCCCCCGCCGCCCCAGACACAGCATTTATACCCTGGCCGGGCCGGGTCTCTCCCCGTCCGCCCCGCCCTGCCCGGCTCCAGCCCGCAGACCTTCCGGATTCTTTCTTCTTCTTCTCGGACATTCTTTCCCCCAAAGTCCCAAACCTCTCCATCCTGTCCCAACTCTCATAACCCAGATAGAAGGGCAGCCGTGGCCCGGGAAGCTGACCCTCCCTCTCCCCCCCCCCCCCCCCCCCGCCCATACACACACTTTGCCCAGCTGCCGCCAAACTGCCCATTTCCAGGGCGCTCCTGGTCCCACGCCGGTGCGGTCCACCAGAGTCCGGCCCAGACGCGCAGCGAAGGGGCGCCTCCAAGCGCCCAGACGGGCTCCGGGGAGGATGAGAAACTACCAGAATGAGCCCCAGGTGACCTCCACCTCCCGGGGTGGAGGTGGGGAAAGTAACTGCCTGCCCAGTGCAGGAGGTCTGAAGTTTCCTCCCTGCACTTGTCTTTCTTGCCTTCGCTTGAGAAAGACAATTTGCCCCCCCCCCGCCTCCCCCATTCCCCAAGCCGCCAGTCTAAGGAATCTTGCAGATTAGTTTTTAGGACTGCCCACCGGCCTTGGGAGTCGATCAGAGGACTTCTGCTGGGCCGCTGATGCTTACAACCGCCATTACCCACAACAGCAGCGTTCATTTTAGAGCTCCTACTGTGCGTTAGGCAATTTAGAGTTAGCTCAGGGTGCCCTCAATACCCTGTGGAATAGTTACTGTTATGCCATTTTATAGACGAAGAAAACGAGGGTCAGATGGGTTAAGCCCAAGACAACATAACTGGTTGGGAGCAAAGCCATTCACTCACTCGTTTCGTTGTCGTTATCCGTTACACACGTATTTACTGGTGGCCTACTGTGTGCCAGGCGCCACGTCTGACTTCCCAGCCTCTTAACCACTTAGCTACTTTGTCTTTCCTCCCGAAGTTTCGGACTTGCGTGCCCTGAGGTTAGTACTGCCCTGCCCTCGCCTCCCCTCTGCTCCCCTCTCCTTCCCTCTTCTCTCCTCTCCTTTCCCCGCGCTAGTAAACATCGTGAATAATGCATGGGGAATCCTGGGACCGCGGCCGCGCCGCCCTCGGGCTTGGGAGAAAAGCCCTGCGCGCCCAGCTGAGCCCACCTCGTCGCCTCCACCGCGGAACGGCCTTCGGGTTTCAGTGATCCTGGCAGCCTGTAAGCTAGGACCCCACGCCTGGGGCTGTGAGTCAGGATTCCACGAAGGTTAATGGGGGTGGGGCGGGGTGAAAGGGGCCACCCCCTGGCCTAAGAGGAAGCCCAACCGGGTCTGGCCTCCCCACCCTCAGGTCTTCTCCGCATCGGAGTCAACCCCCTTGCCTGGGTCCTGTCCTCCAACCAGCGGAGAGGATTAACCCCGGTGCGGGACGCCACGTGTGGCCCTTTCACTAACCCTTTCTGAGCCTCGGTTCCTGAGCTCTAAAATGGGAATTGCATTGCTATGCCTTCTTGGGTTCTGGTGAAGATGTTGACAGCTGGAGTAGAAAGGAGAGCACTGAGTCAACTTCCTCACAACCTGATGCTTGGGGCCTCAGGCTCTGCCCTGGGATCTTGCTTGCTAGAGGCCAGGAGCCAACTCAGTGTCTGTGTACTGCAGTTTCCTCATCTGTTAAATGGACATTGTAGTTTCACCTCCACTGATTGTTGTGAGGAATGCACTGAGATAAGCACTTGACACAGTGCCTGGCACACTGAAATCATGGAATAATGTTTGTTCCTCTCTTCTTCCTCCCTCCTTTGGGAACAGGAGTGACCTGGGTCCTCTCTCTAGAGAACGGTTTGTCTGCAGGTACAAACTGGCTCCTTGCTCTCCTCTGTTCACCTGCTTTGCACCAGAGTCCGTGGTGAAGGTTGAGACACAGATGTGAATCAGACACCATCCCTACCCTCACGGAATCACCAGTCTAAAATCCACTGCGGGAAATTGACAGTGAACTTGCACTGCAGCGGAGGGGATGTAGATTCATGCACAAGACACAGAGCAAGGCGGGTGGGATTCTTGAAATACAGAACACACACCCAGGACTGTGAGCCTCAGGAGGCCTGGGCTTGGGACAGCATTCAAACACTGTGTCAGTGTGATGCTGGCTGAGCCTCAGTTTACCCATAAGAGAGGGCTGGACCAGATGATCGCTAAATGCTTCCAGCTGTAGCAAAAGACTACCATTCTGGTTAATTTAAATGAAATACATTTTGAGCAGGTCAGGAGCTTCTCTCCAGGAATCCTCAACTCTCCAGAAGCTAACTGCAGCATTATTGTATCACTCACCAGCATTTAGGACCACTCATTCTTGTTTTCTGCTCAATACTAGAAGCCAAAAGAGAAAATGGGGACAAAAGCTGGGTATACTGGATCCTCTAGGGAGAAGAATCTGTAACTCTCCTGGCTTCGCGGTGCCCTGAGACCCTAGTTGTCTGTGAAGCTGAACCCCCAGAAATGAAGGGAAAGGCCCGTCTACATCCATTCTTCCCCGCTTTGTCCCTTCAGGGGCCTGGGAGATACTAGCCAGGGTCGAGGTCAGACAGGGGTCAGAGACAGAGCACAACCGACTAGCCCCCTTAGGCCTCCAGTGCAGACCTTTGGCTCACCAGCCCTCACTCCAGTATCCTGAGGCATTCGGATCACAAATCAAAAACCATGCTTGCATCAGACAACCTGTGTTCCCTGGGTTTTTCCCACCCTTCCCTTCAAGAGGGTCTACTAGCAGCTCTAAGCAGCCAGCAGGAAGATGACTGCCGTCCTTAGGGACCACTCTTACTGAGAAGGCCCTGGAGATAACAGACTGGAGAAGAATGAAGGAAAAGGCCATTCAGAAAGTAACTGGAAGGAGAGCCCCAGAATGCAGTTGCTAACATCCTCTATACTGTACGGGATTTGCAAACTTAAATGCTGTCAGGGGCAAGTCTGGTAAAATTAATTAGCTGGGTGTATACAAGGGAGGATTGGGACTGTGGTAAACTGGAGAGCACATGTCCCCACCCCATGCGTTAAATTAGTTAACACACACACACACACACACATCACATATGGGCCAAACAAAATCTGTCTGAGCGTCCAGGGAAGGACCACATGGGCATTTACGCAAGTGACCCTAAATGGGGCATTTTCTTCATGCTACAACCATTTCTGACTACCTACTGACAGCTGGGCCTTGTATAGGTTCTGCAGGTATAGAGCACACTGCTTCAGGGGCTCATAGTCTAGTGGGGACAATAGAATGGCTACACGTAAGCCTAAGTCAGGACACAAAGCACCATGTTCTCCAGAAGGACTGTAGCCCTATAGGAATGCTAGGAAGAGCGGGGTGGGGAGAGGCGTCTTCCCTGAGGAGTGGCTTTCGGCTTTACTGTGAGTAGGAATCATCTGCAACCTCTTAAAATACAGCATCCTAGGGCCACACACAGAGATTTGGCCACAAGGCCTAAGGCGCTTTTTAAATAGACATCCTTGATTTGTGTGCAGATGACCTGGGACCATCAATTCAAAAAACTTGCTCTGCACACTTGTTATATGATGATGATGATGATGATGGTGATGATGTTAAAGCCCTGATTTAATGATGTAAGTTTCACCAGGACCCAAAGAGTTTTCCTTCTTTGACTCTTTCGCATCTTCTTCTATTATGTCTTGGGAAGAACATGATGTTTCATGGTCTCTGTTTCTCGAAGGACCCCGGGACTTCTTTGAGGATGAGTCTTATCTGTGGCCGTGTCTACAGACATAGATATATTAAGTTCCTGTATATATAGGTATACGTGCAGGAACTTAATAATTTGTGTTGAATGAATGAATGCATGAATAATATCCTCCCCAGGACTCTGGCCTGTGATGATAGTGACAACAAGAGGAGCCATTGGTGGGATGGTTCCTTGTGTGCTTTAGAAGTATTGTGCGCTGAATCCCCACATCAAGCCTGTGAGGTTGATATCATTATCTCTGGTTCACAGATAAGAAAACTGAGGCACAGAGACACTGAGCTGCCTGAAGGCAGTAAGTGTGGTAGAGTGGGGACCGGAACGCAGGTCTCTGACTCCCAAGCCCATGCGGAAAGTTGACTAACATCCTGGATTGGCACCAACCAGTTTCCCCACCACCCAAGCCCAGGGCCTGAGGCAGCGGGATGAGCCAGCTTTTACTCCTTTCTCAGAAGGCCATGCTTCCAGAGGCTCAGAGTCTGGCCCTGCTCCAGGCGTGCTTCCGGCTGAGCCCACAGGGAGAAGCCAGCAGCTACCCCTCCTCCCACCTCCATCCCTGGCCAACCTCCACCTTCCAGTGTTGGGGAGAGAGAAAAGGGGTGGAATGGGAGACGACCCCGATAGGACAGCCCGAACTCAAGATGCCATCGCGGGCAGGCAGCTGGCGGGGCTGCTGCCTGGCCAGGTGTTCGCAGCCGCCCGCCTCGCCTTCCTCTCCCTTTCTCTCGTCTCCTTTCACAAACTTCTCACATGTACCCGCCGCCTGCGCAGCTGCTGCGGACTCGCCTGTCGGCCGCTTGCCTCGTATTGTCTGCGCGGCCTTGGACGATCCGAGACGCCCAGTGGGACTCAGGAGCCCGGGGCCGAGCATCCGTGAGGGCCCGGCACGCGCCAGGAGTCCTCCCCTTCCCTTGGGGTCCCCGCCGCGGACCAAGCGCTGGCTCTCAGGCAGTAGGGCTCCATGCAGGTCCCTGATTCCTCACGGCCTGTTTCCTTATCTGAAACATGAGAGGACCGAGCCCAGGGATCGCCAAGAGCCCTTCTCCACCACGCATTCTTTCACTGAAGACATTTACTGAGTGCCTACTGTGTGGCAGCCACTATGTTAAGAGGTAGGAATTCAGCTGCAAGTGAAACAGTCCCCGACTTTCACCTGCCACCCCTACCCTCCTGGAGCTGCTGCTTCAGCAGAAGATGAACAATAAAAAAGAAAGCCTCCAGTAGTGATAACTGCTACAGAGAAAATAAACCAGGGTGATGGAACAGAAAATGCATGGACAGAAAGGGGAGGAGTAACCTTTGAGCCAAGATCGGAAGGAGAAAACGGAAGATAAAGGGGAACAGCACAGTGTGAAGGTCCTGAGGTGGGATCAGCTTGGGGTGTTCAGGGATGGGCAGGAAGGCTAGAGTGGGGGGAGTGTGGGGGGGAAACTGCGAATGTGGGGAACGGCAGAGTCAAAAGGTAGGAGCTGGATTTTGCAGAGAGGTTGGGTTTTGCTCCAAGGAAAGTGGGGAGCCACCAGAGCATTTAAACAGGACAGTGATAGGATTCGAGGTCTACTTCCAGTGGTTGTGCAGGAACTGGGTGCGGTGGTCCAGAGTGGAGGCGAGAGACCCCAAGTTTTCTGGGTTTAGTCCTGGACTTCATGGGGAATCGTTTGAGTTTCAGGTGTCATGGCCCAGGAGACTCTTCCTAATAACTTCCCACAGCTTTTGCATATTCCTCCCTCCACACCCTATGTAGGTCCCCTGTGTCTTCATCTTCGAGCTCTAGACGTTATCATACGTGTTGTGAGCAGTGTGGCCAGCTCTGTGCTCGCCCTCAAGAAGCTGGACTCCATAAACACATGGTTCTGGCATGTGAGGACTGGTTTTGCCTCCCTCTTCTCCAGTTCATAGGTGTCTCAGAGTTCAAAGTCATAAAGCCAATCCCCCGTGGCCTAGCTTGTTGTTATCTCTTCCATGGCCAAAGGATTAGGCCATTTCTCTTACCCAGCCAGCTTGGCTGTGAAGAGGCAGCAAGGGGTGGTGGACAGAGCACAGGAAGTGTGGATTCTAATGTGGATGTATGACTAACCTGCTATGTCATCCTGAACAAGTCACTCGTGGTGTCCAGGCCTCAGTTTCCTTATCACTATAACAGGATTAGGGAGACGGGCTCCACAGGCCCCTTCAGGACCTGTGTGGATACCTCAAGGTTTTAAGTGTAGATCTTGGGGAAAAGGTAGAGGCCAAATCCATCGCCATACACGGAAACCACATTCTGATGGTTCTGCAGTAAAGCAGGGACTTCTGTTGCTTTGTGTATCCATCAGATGCTTGCTGAGCACCTAGTCTGTGCCCGGCACATGCTAGGTCTGGGGATAAAATGATAAACAAAGGCTATATGGTCCCTGCTTCAAGAAGCTTAGCGTCTGCTGTTGTCTTATTCAGTCCTCCTAATGCTCCCAGAAGTGAGCATTATCCCTCCACCTTTTCTTTCTAGATAAGGAAACCGGTTCAGAGAGGTGAAGTAACTTGTCTATCAGTGCACAGCTCATTGTTTCTTGAGCTCTAACGCTGCCAGCCTGGCTCTGTGCTTTATGTCACTTAATCCTCACAGCCACCCTCTCTATGATGTAGGTACTATTATTACATCTGTTTCACAGAGGGGAGCCCTGAGGCTCAGTCAGAGAAGTTAAGTGTGTTCCTTGAGGTCACACAGGAATAAGTGGCAGGGATAGGATTTGAACTCAGGTGTGCTGCCCAGAGGCCACAAGCTTTCCTGCACACACTAGACAGCCTCCAGGAAAGTGGGTGAAACTTCTGCCACTTGTTCACTTTCCTTTAAGCCCTGGATGCAGCAAAGAGAAGCAGAGTCATTAACAAGCCTCTGTAAATTAAAAAGAAGAAGAAGAAGAAGAAGAAGAAGAAGAAGAAGAAGAAGAAGAAGAAGAAAGGCAGAAAAGAAAAAGAAAGAGGGAAGACAGGTGAAGGCTTTGCTCCCATCAGGGGGGAAATCGGTGTCTTGTCGCCTAGCTCCATGCCCTGATTTATGATAAAAAATTTAGAGGAAATCATTTATATTTTAAAGGATCTAAATAGCTGCATGAAAGTTTTATCTAAAGTGCCACTGTATTTATAGGCAGTTCTTCCATGCTGGAGGTAATTAATAGACGTATAAATCGCAGGGCTTTCAGTTCTCCTGCCCGCCCCGCTGGAGGGCGGCGTGGGCCTCCTCGGCACTTGGGGACCACGAGGGAAGGGGCGGGGCGGCAGCAGCAAAGAGACCTGCACCAAAGCTACCGCCCCCCGCCGCGCCCCGCGTTTTGTGAAGCCTTCGCTGGGACCCAGGAGCTATTTCACATTAGACTAGCGGATGCAGCCCGAAGTCGAAGCCTGGCCACAGTTCCCGGCTGCCCAGTGTCTACTCCCTTCCAAGTGTTGTCCAAAAAAAGCACAAAGGCAGCCCCCCTTCTCTCTTTCCCGCCCTGCCGCCAGCGCCAGAGAATATACTGCACCTCTCTGGCGGCCTTATAACTCCCGAAGGTCCCGGTAAATGAAATCTTGTGCTCCCTCACTCCCCCAGCCCAACTTTAGTCGGACTCCCATTTCCCTGTGTGTGCCCCCGCTCAAGACGCCAGGCACTTGTTTTGGAAAAGGAAGCCAGTTGTGAGAGGCCCGAGGCTCTCGGCTTACTTTAATTAAGGCCGTGAAATATTGATGGTTTTGGCTCTCTCTGTGGCTGCCACACCTTACAAGCCGGGAGAGAAGCCCAGGGATGAACAAGCTAAGGAAGGCCAGATGGTTTCCCTTCAGAAAGGCCATGCAAACCTACAGAGGTGTCACCACCTGAGATCATCCTGGGGCCCTAAATAATTGATGGGTCCCCTGAATTTGAAAAGAAAAAAAATCCACCAAACTGGAAATAACAGTGATGACTCACTCAGGGTTGAACCTTTGGAAACGGGGAGAGGGTGAGCTTACCCAGCGGGCTGAGGGTGGAGAGGCTGGGGAATAAAGAACAGCCCCCGTGGCCCTCTTCCTTCATTTGGGTTCCTTCCAGTAGAGCCATGTTGAGCAGCTTTCTGTCTGGAGGTGGGGCAGACAGAACCTTCCCCAACTAAACACCCTCCTTTCTTTTCCTTGAGAGACCAAGGATGGGCATTCCTTACTGAGGAGAAACTGTCCAGCTCCCTTTTGCAAGGTCTTTAATTTCCCACGCTCTGATAATGTACCCCCCTCCCCAGAGTGGGTTTAAAAGAAACTCACACACAGTCACCTATTTACTCCGCCATTAAATTTCAGCTGGAGGATAAATATGTGTCTATGTTTTTTTGCTTGTCCTGGGGCCCTAAGCACAGCACTACTGAAAGAGTTGCCATCCTGGGCATTGAGATTATTTTCAACTAGTGGATTCACTTATGGGACTTAGAAGGGGAGTGATGGTGGTAGTAATGGTGGTAGTGGTGGTGGTGATGGTGGTGGAGACCTCATCTTCCAAGACCCATGTCTTCTGTCTGGTCTAACCCATTTGGGTGAACTGAGATCAAAGATTATTTCAGCTTTTGACATAATTTGACCTTACCATTGACATATTTTAATACATTCGTCCAGAAGGGTTTTACAGATAGCTGCTTTCTCTTTGCTAAAATTAATCACTTTGCAAACAATACAAAACACTATAAGCAAATACTACCCCCTTCCCCTTCTTCCCATGTATATTATCCATAACTTATTACATTTCTCAAACAATTTTTTTAACACAACAAATAAGACAATGAAGTTCTGGCCTTATGAGTGGGTTCAACATCCAAGTTCTAGTAGGTTAGAAATACAGGGAACCTGGAAGCTCTTTTCTAGTGTTTTTTCAGACGTTTTTTTTTTTCCTGTGAAAAGGGCAGTTCATCCATTTCTTCTGCTCTTACATCCTACTTCCTGAGCAGGGCAGAGACTTTTGCATGCATTTGCAGTGGAGGCTTTTAAACTTCAAAATCAGGTCTGGTGGCAAGTAGAAGGATCTGGAAGTGAATGTCATATTCTGAAGGGCTGTAAGCCTCACGATATGGTAGGTGGGTACTCTGTTACATTTCATCTCACATTTATAACAGCCTTATTCTCCAAAGAGCGTATTATACATAATGGGCCAGATTCCGTGCAGTAGGAAATGACTACTTCCTTTGTGAATAAGTGGTAGGTCTTCCGGATAGTTGAGCCCCTGATAAAGGCTATGAGTGGGAAGTGGCCATGTGACGGGGAACGGGCAGAGGATTTGGGGAGTCGGGGAAGCCTTTTCTGAGTTGCTAAGACCTTAATGAGAAGAAGGAAGCAACCACAGGACAAGCTCTGGGGAGAGTTTCTAGGCAGAGAGAGCAGTGAGCTGGGAACGAGTCTGCGTGTTCAGAGACGAGGCAGAAGGCTGCTGTGGCTGGAGCCAATGAAATGAGGGAGACGAGTTTGGAGAGGTGAAGGGGTTAAATAAGACCTTGTAAGCATGGTAAGAAACGTATGCTTTATTCCAAGTGCAGTGGGAGGTTTGAAGCAGGAGAGTGATACATATTGTGATAAAAGTCTTATAAAAGGGGACACGACCCAGTCTAGAGGCAGGCTGCTGGCAGGGAGGTTTTCCAGAAAAAAAGGGGGGTACTTTTGCTGCTCCCTCTGCCTGGAATTCTCCTCCCTGGACGGTCACGCTCACTTTCACACTCCCTTCACGTGGCAGCTCAACTGTCCTCTTCCCAGCGAAGCCTTCCCTGACTGCTCTTTTTAACATTTCAACTCTCTCGCCCTCCTCCCTCATTTCCTCTGCCCCTCCCTGCTTTATTCATCTCCATAACACTCATTATCTTATATACTTCATATAAGATATGTGTATCTTCCTGTTTTATGATTTTTATTGCCTATTTTTCAGATAGAATATGTTTGATGAGGGCAGGAGTGTGGCTTTAGTCCCTTCTACATACCTAGTGTCACAGACACTGCCTAAAGCTCAGTAAGTATGGGTGGAATAAACAAATTAACCTGAGCCGAGTTTTGTCGGCACCTGCTCACTATAGACGAAGAATGGCACTGCCTGCACTGTTGATGAGGCATGTACTTGGAAAGAGTTAGCTCCATCCACATCCCTCATTCAGGCCCTCATGTCTAAGGGGAGGCCACACGGTTGTTGTGCTCTTGAAGGGTATCAAAGGAGGGGTGGGCATCAACCTTACCTCATTCTGTGCCCCACATCATTCTGTTCTAGCCCCATGGCCCTCTTTACGTCCCTCAAACATGCTAAACCCATCCCCATCTCTAAACCTCTGCCTTCATGTTCCTCTAACTAGAAGTTTCTTCCCCCATTTCTTTACTTGGCTAGTTCCTCCTTGTCATTCAGTTCTTAACTCAAATGTCACCGCCTCAGAGAGGACATCCCTGACCTTCGCTGGCCACCCAATCAAAATGATTTCCATTTATCCCATCCCCCCACTGGTCACTTTCTATTCCATTACTCCATTGGTGTTTTTCAACCTAGCGCTTCCGCCATCTGAAAATAACTTGTTCCTTTACTTGTTTACATGCTTATCACTCACGTGCTTTCAATAGAATGTAAGCTCCATGAAAGCAGACGAAGTCACCCTTGTTTTTTATGGACTCCCCGGTGCCTGGCACATAGGAGGTGCTCAAAGCGTGTGCTGAATGAATGCATAAATGAATAAATAAGTCAGACAAGCTAAGGTTGGCCTAGAGGTGCAGAGTAAGTGATTGGCATTGCCCAGGAAATCCAATTCCCAGTTCCCTCCTCCCCTTTAGAGCACACTGCCTTCCCGATGTATGTGGGAAAAGATACCCGAAAAGATAAACAAGAAGAGCTGAAACTTTTCTAAGCCCAAACTCCAGGGGAAACGCTGAGCTCTCGTACAGGGAAGAGGAAGCATGTCCCAGCCCTGGGAGGGTCACTGCTTCCATTGTTCACCTGAGCCTTTGGGTCAAGAAAGCAGATTATTGATATCATAAAACTGATCAGGACAAAAAAACAATAAAAACTCAACACTGGCTATGACATGACTGTTCCATTGTACAATCTGATGGAGGAAATGTATCTAGGATTACCCAGACAGTCAATTATTCATGAGCTAAACGTCCAGGCATCAATTACCTGGCTTGATGCTCTTATTCATTAAGGAGATTGAACAGCCCGACTTAACAAAGCAGGAGAAAGTTGCTAAGTAACAGAAGTTACCTGACCAGCCCACAACACTGCACCCTCCCCAATATGAGTCTTTTCATGGCAAGAGAGGGCCCAGGGATCACCAGCACAAGAGATCAAGTGGTAAACCCCACTGGGGCTAGTTTCAGCTTGGGCAACGGGAAGGGGGTTGAGGGCCGATGGGCTGGGTTTAGAGACATCAGAAGGAATGTACAAGACAGAAGCTAAATAAGTTCATTTGTATCATTTTTTTAGATTCCACCTATAAGCTGTATGATATGATATTTGGCTTTCCCTGTCTGGCTAACTTCACTTAGGATGATAATCTCTAGGGCCATCCATGTTGCTGCAAATGGCATGATTTCATTCTTTTTTATGACTGAGAAAATATAAATAGACTCACAGCCATAAAAAACAAACTTGTGGTTACCAAAGGGGAAAGGCGGGGGAGGGATAAACTAGGAGTTTGAGATTAAAGTATACACACTACTATATATAAAATAGATAACCATCAAGGACCTACTGTATAGCACAGGGAACTATACTCAATATCTTGTAATAGCCTATAATGGAAGAGAATATTAAAAGAAGAATATATATATGTATAACTGAATCATTTTGCTGTACAACTGAAACTAATACAACACTGTAAGTCAACTATATTTCAATAAAAATTTTTTAAAAAAAGACATAAGCTATATCACCTTTTCCAAATGAGAGCAATATTTACCAGGAAGAGTAAGAATATTTTACAACACATACTGTTAATATTTTAGTTAAAAGTCAAAGATGCTTATCTAGCATATAATTGAGCAAAAGCACACTGCAAGCATAACAAAAAATCCCCTGGGTGCTACGAATTCTTGGATTTTTCTCTTCAGGCATCCATCTGAGACTGAGTCTAAAAATCATTGTAAGGACAGGAAAATTTATAAACAGGATACAAAAGTTTGTATAGAGGACACAAAGATTTATACATGCAACATAATTAACTTTCTCCTTATAAAAATATGTTCCACTGTAGATAAAACTATAATCCCCTTGACTGCTACTTCCAGCATTTGTCTGTATAACTTTTATAATCACACAAAAAAAAAAGACTCATGGGGCAATACCCTGGCATCCCGGTGGTTAGGACTCCAAGCTCTCACTGCCGAGGGCCTGGATTCAGTCCCTAGTCAGGGAAGCTGCATGGCGCAGCCAGAAAAAAAAAATCAGATTTGAACATACAGATCGTGAGGAAAGGAGCTTGTGATTCCAGCTTCAGCTCATACAGGGGTTGACGCAAGGTTATCACAAAATCAGGATGCTCACTATATCCGATGTTCCAGGACCTCATGTGGTATAGGCAGGACCAGTTACATAATTTGCCGGGCCCATTGCAAAATAAAAATGTAAATCCCCTTGTTCAAAAATTATGAAGAATTTCAAGATGGCAACAGGGACAATTAAACCAAGCACGGGGCCCTTCCAAGCATAAGGCCTGTACAGCTGTGCAGGTTACACGCCCTTGCAGTGGGCCCTGGTTGCAGGACTAAGAGCTCAGGCTTCCGAGTGAGACCAACTCTGGTGAGCCCAGGCTTCACCTTTACCAGATGTAAGGCCTCGGTGAGCCTCCATTTTCTCAGAGATAATAATGGGAACAAAGTGAGGATTGAGTGAGACCATGCATGGCTCGTGCTAACCACTCCACAGGGAATAATTATCTGTATTTATTTTTATTTATTATTTTTTTTTACATCTTTATTGGAGTATAATTGCTTTACAATGGTGTGTTAGTTTCTGCTTTATAACAAAGTGAATCAGCTATACATATGCATATATCCCCATATCTCCTCCCTCTTGCGTCTCCCTCCCACCCTCCCTATCCCACCCCTCTAGGTGGTCACAAAGCACCGAGCTCATCTCCCTGTGCTATGCGGCTGCTTCCCACTAGCTAGCTATTTTACGTTTGGTAGTGTATATATGTCCATGCCACTCTCTCACTTTGATGCTGTGGAAATATTAATGACAAGCAGTGACAACGGAGCAGGCTCCTCACGGGGAAACTCTACTCGTGCATACAGACTCCACAAGCCAAGCCACTTTCCCTCTACACTTAAGTATCACCTGGTCGCAGGGTTCAATGGAATTCCTCTCTTCCCACAGCTGTTAGCACCTGAGAAGGGCCTGATTTGGGTTGATGTGAATATTTCATGCGAGGTGAAGCTGTTGTGAGTTTAATAACTGAGGTTCATTCTGAACCAGCATAATTTGGCCCTTTCATTCCATCATTCATTCATTCATGAAATACTTTTTTTTTCTTTTTGGTTGTGCTGTCCCCCACCATCCCATATGGCTTGGGGATCTTAGTTCCCCGACCAGGGATGGAACTGGGCCCTTGGAAGTGAGAGTGCAGAGTCCCAACCACTGGACTGCCAGGGAATTCCTCATGAAATACTTTTCATGGTCATTTGCTGGCATTGGGGAAGCAGATAAATTATAAGCAATTCCCGTCCTCAGGGTTGGGGAGTGGGCATGAGGACACGCATTCTGGAAAATACTGCCACAGCCCTACACGGGACTGACTTGTTCGCATCTTCTTAGGTCTCAGCTCAAATGTCAGCTCCTCAGCCAGGCCTTCCTCCATTACCCTCCCTAAAGAAGACTGCCAAGGACCATGTCCCATGACCCCATTTAAGGCCTTCATAGATCCTGTTGACTTATTTGTAAATGACAGGGACAATATCTTGTTCATCTCTGCATCTCTAGAACACAGAGAGAGGCCTGGCTCATAGGAGCACAGTAAATATTTTTCAATAAATTAATGAATAAAGTATGAGGGAATTTTGATGATGCTGTGAGAGCACAGAGAAGGAGTACTGCATTATGCTTGAAATTGTTGCAGATGGCTGCCTGGAGGTGGTGTCATTTCAGGTGAGTCTTGAAGGAGGAGAGGGAGTTTGACAGGCAAACAAAGGTGGGTAGATGTTCCAGTCTGAAGGGACAGCGTGTGCAAAATCAAGCGTCCCAAGGGAGTTCAGGAACTGCAAACTTTTTTCATTTATTTATTTTATTTATATTTTTGGCTGTGTTGGGTCTTCATTGGGGTGCACAGGCTTCTCATTGCGGTGACTTCTCTTGTTGCAGAGCACGAGCTCTAGGCTCACAGGCTCAGTAGTTGTGGCACACGGGCTTCAGTAGTTGTGGTTTGCAGGCTCAGTAGTTGTGGCTCTCAGGCTCTAGAGCACAGGCTCAGTAGTTGTGGCGCACGGGCTTAGTTGCTCCGCGGCAAGGACTGGGGCTCGAATCCAAGTCCCCTGCACTGTCAGGCAGACTCCCAACCACTGCACCACCAGGGCAGTCCCAAGAACTGCAAACTTTTTAGCGGGACAAAGGAGTAGGGCCCAGGTCACAGGAGGGCAGGAATTAGGCCCAGAAACAGAAGTGGGAACCAGATCACTAAATACACCATATGTAATTCTAAGGAAGCTGAGTTTTATACTGGAGGCAGGAAAGCCCACTCCATTCATCCACCTGTTCTGTGCCAGGCACTGAACTAAGTGTGATGAATACAGCCGTGAGCAAGAGATATATGGTCCCTGACCTCAGGGAGCTTACCTTCCAGCAGGGAAAACAGACATGACATCAATCCATAATGACTTATATTTAATCATTTAACAAAACTAATTAAAAGCAGTGTAATTAAACATTACAGAGAAAAGCAGAGTGTGATGAAATCCCGTAACAGGGAGAGCTAACCTGGTCTAGGGATTAGAGAAGTCTCCCCTCTTGGACTCTCAAATCGGTCCTGGAAAAATCCATTGTTTGATGTCAAAAATTAACTTTAACTCCATGTACCAATGGGGAAAAAAACCTCATATATATGTTGATGAGTTCAGTAAATCCATTCCCAGAAAGAAACATTTGGCTTGTTGCCATTTATATAATACTTTAAAGCATGCAAAATATTATTGTCTACTGATACAAACATATAGCATAAAGGCATGCATGGGAATGAAAAACGCCCGAATCAGTGTACTGACTCCCTTGGGAGTAGGGGTGAAGGTTGGAGTAAAGAATATCACTGGGGAGACTGAACTGTATTTATAATATTTTATTTCTAAGCTGGAGAGAGTTACATAGGTTAATTTTATTCTCTATGCCTTTTCATATTTTTGAACTAGTTCACTTAAAAAAATAAAGTTAACTGAAGTCTACACTAAGTATTTTTTATTAGTCGTCATTACCACAAAAGAGATTGTAACATCTGTTCTCCAAAAGAGTACTGGAAATGGAAATACATATGTGATACCAATTCTAGCACATATTGCAGGGTAAATAAACTCCAAGCTCATAAAAATTGTCATTAGGTCAAAAACTTGGCCCAGTCCTGTAAGTTCTTCCCAGAGATTCTGTATATAAAACACAAAGTAAGTAAAGGAAAGAAATGCTATTTTTAAAAAACCTGTCCTTGTAAAAGCAACTGTTCTTATAAACTAAGACTCTTTGGTGACTGTCTGGACCTCTTGCAAATTCCTTTTATCTTTATTTGAGAAAGAGGCAACTAAAATGGAAAGCAATCCAGGGAAGGCGGAAATAACTGGAACCTCAAATTCTCACCAACAATGCTGAAGTCGAGGCGCCAGTGGGACAGCACCCTGATCGATGTCTAAGTGCATGGGAATGGCTGACCCTCAGCCCCATCATAAATGGCTTTCAGTGGTACCCCTCAGAAGGGTCTCCTGGACTTGCGTGCATCCCCGGGCTCTGTGACTGAGGTCAAAGCTTGTATAGAGGAGAAGCAATGGACTTCCTTGATCACAATGTTTCCTCATGAGTCCACGGTGGATCTCTGTAGCAGTCCTTAAAATAGCCAGTGAGGAGTAATTGGACTGGCAGCCAGTTATTGATCATTCAGCAGAGTGCTAGCAGCTGTCATCAGGCCAGAGTAATAGAGACACCATGGACCTGCCCTCCGCTGGCAGAACACATTTCCCCCAAATCCTTATCACAGACCCAGAACTAAAAGCCCTGACTAATTTGCTACTTCAGCAGCACAGTGTCTAATAATATTCTCTGATAAATGGAGAAAATAGTGTTTGGAAGGTGGACAGTGCTTTCTAGATTGACAGCCCAATCCTAGGGAGACACAAAGGCGTCAAGCCATCATCCGAAGTGAAAGTCTATAAAACCATCAGCAGTAGAGGCTCTTTCCCAGCCCTGGACCTGTTTCTATGGGCTATTCAATTGCTAAACCCATCCATCCATCCATCAAAGCATGGTTCAACATCCATCTGTGTCAGGTTCCGTTCCAGGTTATGGGAAATGAAAATGCCCAGGATTCTGGCCTGGAGGAGCTCACAATACATGTTGACCACATACCCACTGGAAACAGGACCTGGCATAAGATTTCTAAGGAAAGATCCTCCCTCCAGCTTTGATACACCAAGTGAATTAGCTGATGAGATCAGTGATGAAGGCTAGGTACTCTTGTCCAGGAATGGCAAATAAGTTTGTTATATTCCTGTGTCACTTACACTCACCTGGTGATGGCTGTCTGGAACACTGATGAGAATGGCTCTGAGCAGACGTTCAGATGGTGGGAGAGAATCTGGTGGTTGATTAGTGATGCCTGTTACAATTGAAGAGGGAGAAAGTGGCTGCACATGTTCGCGTTCTCTGGTGCAATGAAAAGACAATGGGCCTATAGGTAGAGATTCTGATTTTACTTCTATCATTAACTGTGTATCTTAAGCAAGTTAGTTGCTTTCCCTCTCTCAGTTTCCTTAATCTATAGAACAGGGATGATAATGTATACTCTGCTCTATCTTCCTCTCAAGTCTGCCAGTAAGAATTGAATGAAATAAAATATGAGAAAGTATTTATCACTATGTACTTACAACTATGTTGTAGGTTAATATTGTACTTGAAGAATTAGGCTTTAATTGGGGAGGGTGGGAGGGAAGTGGGCAGAAGCAATCAGCTTGTTTCCCTTTTTGATAGATTTAATTTTGGTTTTCTGTTCTGCCCGTACTACAGAAAGCACTTGCACGACGTAGGTCTTTTGGTTTTTTTTTTTTTTTTTTGCGGTACGCGGGCCTCTCACTGCTGTGGCCTCTCCCGTTGCGGAGCACAGGCTCCGGACGCGCAGGCTCAGCGGCCATGGCTCACGGGCCTAGCCGCTCCGCAGCATGTGGGATCTTCGCGGACCGGGGCATGAACCCGTGTCCCCTGCATCGGCAGGCGGACTCTCAACCACTGCGCCTCCAGGGAAGCCCCGAGGTAGGTCTTTTTTCATGTCAAGTAACATTCAAAATAGGAGAAGAGTACCATAAGAATTCCTTTACAACGAGGGAAGAGTTCTCACGAGGACCAGGCTCATGGAGACTGGTCCCTATTTCAAGATAAAGGCGTGGTTTATGGTCAAACATAGCCCTAGGGCCTTATCACTCTCTTCAACGGCAGGAGTCTGAAGCCCCACATCATGACAGCTCTCTCATGGTTACTCCTCCCTGCGATGCTGGTGACGATAATGATGAGGATAAAGATAGCTACTGATGCTTTGTCAGGACTTTAATCACCAACTTTACTGAGATTTCTTCATTTAATCCTTCCAACTGTCCCATGAGGTATTCTCATTTTAGAAATGAATTGAACAAAATCTTAGGCTAAGCAACACCCAAGGTCACAGAGCTAGTGAAGACCATTTGAAAGCAAAGTCTGTTGAGGTCTTGCCCACTACACTCTACTGCCACCCACTGTGGAAGTCTCCAAGCCAGATGACATAACCCCCCAACGAAGAGGAATTCATGGCCCAGGCTAGGAGATGGATGGACAGCCCTGAGTGCCTCAATAGCTAGGAGTTCTGTGATTCTAACCCCACGAACACCCGTGTAAAGGACCACTGTTTTAAGTAGAAGGGTTATTTCTCAGAAACAGGCAACTCGAGGGAGCCAAAGTGAGCACAATTAAACCAGGAATGTTGTAGTTCTATTATTCATGATTTTTTTTAAATAAAGTACTTTGGATTAAGTTCTAGCAAAGCAGCAAAAATAAGAATTTTCTCCCATTTCACTCACATCACCTGTTTCTGTTCCCAGAACTCGTAAAATTTCCATTTTCTAATATCATGTTTTACAGAGCCCTTGTCCATAATGTAGACCACATCCTTTTAGCATTTACATCCTAGCAGGTAAGTAACATTAATTTTAAGAAGTTCCCATCATATGCTTCTTAAGAACTAGCTAAAATCTATATATAGTGCAAGTGCTTGGGCCGTCTAGACCACCAAGAGGAACTACTCTGCCATGCGACACTGGGTGAAGTTTGTGGAACTGACAGTCCCCTTATATTCACTGATTTTGAAATACCTTGTTGAAATTTCACATCTTAAATTGTGTCTATTTTGCCCACCAAGTGGTTACAGGGACTTACTGGTGGACAGTACGGTCAGATGGCACTCAGTTGTTCAGTCCTGAATTCAGCTCAAGCTTAGGAGCCAGAAAGTCCTACCCTTGGGTAGGAAAGTTACAGAGAGTAACTCATCTGCATTCAGAATATAGTATTTGGTATCTATTCATAGGGTTGTTTTAAGGGGAAAAATAGATCAATATGCGCAACGTGCTCAGGGTCTGAAACATGTAGGTCTTCATTAACATTAATAGCTGTTACCATTGTTGTGGTGGTGGCAGTGGTTATCATGTTCATCTTTCCACATCAGTACATAAAGTTCTGTCTTAGCTTTTTCCTGACTGTGTAGTATTCCGTTGTAAGGATATTTCGTGATTTATTTATTCATCTGTATTCTCTGAATTTCTTAGAATGATTATAATGTATCACATATGTAGTAAGAAAAATAGTTTTAAATATTTTGTAAATATTTTGTTACTTGCAATCACTTGTCCCTGCTGTGTATCAGATACTGAAAGTCCTTATTAAACACACACATTTGTAGATATAAGTGAAGTACTATTTTAGAGTTGCTGAAGAAAGTCTCACCCAGCTGATCTTTAAATGACAGACAAACCAATTTCCCAATGTTATCACTAATTAAGCATCCCAGAGAGACTAGCGCATGATGACACCCCTCTAAAGCAAGAAAATTAGATCTTTCTTTATTCTTTGCAATGTTTAACAGCATCCAGACTGCAAACATCAATGTTATGTTCAGCTAGTTAAATGTTATTAAGAGCCCCAGTATGAATTTCAGTCCCAGCCCTTATATAATCATGGTGTCCTGGACAGTGTCCCTTTCTATTATACTGCAACGGGCAAGTGGACTGTCTAAGAATCCACATGTTCACATGCAAATAATCATAATTATGTGCCACCTTCATTTGGGAAGTTTTGGGGGCAGCGAAGGGAAGTTCCTGTGTATTTTATTATTTTAAAAAATTTATTTTATTGAAGTATAGTTGATTTACAGTGTTGTGTTAATTTCGGCTGTACAGCAAAGTGATTCAGTTACACATGTATACATTCTTTTTCCTATTCCTTTCCATTATGGTTTATCACAGGATACTGAATATAGTTCCCTGTGCTATACAGTATCTTATATATTTTAAATGTGTAAACATGCACATTTAAAATATCACATACACTTTTTAAAGACATATAACAAGTTTAAACCTATTATAATGATCTCTTCTCCCAATATACATTTTTTAAGGCAAATGGAATGTATTACATGGTTGGTTCTGAAATGAAGCAAAAGCTTTTATTTCTCATCAGAGGTTTGAAGGCTTTCTCCAAAATCACTGTAATTGGAACAAGGAGGTCTGTGTTTCTCTTCTAATTATGTGAATAAGTTACAGCTTTGCTCTACATTTTATTGTGTCCTCCCATGACTTCTGGTGTGATGTTTGCCTTGTTCTAATTGCATGGTTTCCCCCAAGGCTTCTGGAAGGCAGGGATGTGCGTGGGAGAAGGTTTATCAGGCCACTTGAGCAACACTTTGCAAAGGGCCATTTCAGTCACTGAACGGGCCCTGAGGCTGGGGAAGGGTTTGTGCAGTCCACAGTCACACATCACAGTCCCTTCCCGATGGATCAGTTCTACTCTTTGTGGATTAAAACATCATTGTTATACACTTTACCCAGGGCATTTCAGACTTGTGTCTGTGAACCTGTGAGCATGACTTAGCTCTCTCTGTGTCGTTAAGTGGTAACCACGCGTGGTAGCAATAGAACTAGTGCCTGGAGTCTGTTCCATAAAACAGAAATGGATGAGAGAGAATTGATGTAACCAATTCCCATTAAGAACTTGCGGTGGGACTTCCTGGTGGCGCAGTGGTTAAGAATCCGCCTGCCAAGGCAGGGGACACGGGTTCGAGCCCTGGTCCGGGAGGATCCCACATGCTGCAGAGCAACTAAGCCTGTGCGCCACAACTACTGAGCCTGCGCTCTAGAGGACATGAGCCACAACTACTGAAGCCCGCGCACCTAGAGCCTGTGCTCCGCAACAAGAGAAGCCCCCACAATGAGAAGCCCGTGCACCGCAACGAAGAGTAGCCCCCGCTCGCCGCAACTAGAGGAAGCCTGCGCGCAGCAATGAAGGCCCAACGTGGCTAAAAATAAATAAATAAATATATTAAAAAAAAAACCAAAAAAAAATTTGTGGTATGATAATAAGCTCCAAAAAGTCTTTAAATTCACAGACTTGGAAAACAAAATGTTTGGACGAAACACCCCTGGCAGTAACAGAGTCTGTCCCCAGGGACCTGCCCCTGCTTAGTCCACGGTAGTGGCTGGTGTTGGAAAGGTGAGGTGCAGTTAAGACAGTGAGTCAGGCTCTGGCAACGATCTTGTGCGGTTGGGAAGGGCTCCATCAGCATGTGTTTGCTACCATCAGAATGGCAGATGGGTAACAAGGAACGCATTCTCCTAAATGGGGACCCAGAGGATACATGCAACAGACACAGCATGTATCAGCTCCACTGGAAGACGGTGTGCAATCATGGCTTAAGAGCACCAGCCCTACAGGCAGAGGGACAGGAGCGCTGTGTGACCTGGGCTAAGTTTCAGTTTCCTCATTTGTGAAGTAGGGGTACTACTATTAGTACCTACCTCCCAGGGTTAGTTGTGAGTACTCATTACAACCAGTACTAAAACATAAGCTAGTCCCCATACGACGAGGCTATTCTATCCCTAGTCCCTCCCCAAACTAACAGCAACAACAGTAACAGTAGCCAGGATTTACCAGCATTTACAAAGGGCAGGCATCGTACTCAGCATTTAGGGCACTATTGAATTTGATCCCCACGGCAAGCCTAGGCAGCTTGTACTATTTGTCTCCCCATTTGCCAGTGTGAAAACAGGCACAGATTGTTAAATAACTATGGTGATGGAGAGAAGAAATGTCAAAACCTGGACTTGAACCCAGGGTTGAGTGACTTCAGAGGCTCCCCTCCTGAGGATACTGCCTCCAGTGATGCAGAAAGCAATTAGAACAGGCAGAAGTAACTTCATACACAACTGGCGGGCTCAAGCATGTGCTAGGCTTATGCAGTTTCGCAGTTAAAAATTAATTTTTACCCTGAAAAATATTATTTCTTTAAATTATATTTTCTCCCTTCAATTTCATCCTTCTCATGTCATAGTGATCACTGACCTGGGGGTATTTCAAAGGGAGTGGGTACTGCTGAATGAGGAAGGAAGGTACAAATTTTAAAACATTAGAGGATTGGTGAGGGCTATCAGAGAACTTTGCTGGACTCCCACAATCCCCAAATTATAACTGGAAAAATACAACTTACCTCTAAAAACTATTTTTTCTTATTGTGTGCTTATTATAGCAGTTAATAAATAACATCCTGCTCTTTTTTATCTTCTGGACACTTGTTTTCGTTCATACAACAGTTCATTTCTACCACCCCCTCCAAGCTCTCTCCTCTCTCGATGTTGCCTATCCCACAAATAGTACCACCATTTGCCTAGTTGCTCAGGACAATTTCTAGGAATGTTGTTTGATTCCTCTCTTGCACACCCCACATCCAATCCATTGACCAATCCCTACCTCTCCCACTTTCCAAACTACTTCCAAGGTCATCACTCGTGTCTAGACCAGCGAACCCGTTGCCTTCTAACTGACCTCCTGACTTCTGTCCTTATCTCCCTGTCTCTCTGATTCTCCAAACAATAACCAGTGATCCTTTTAAAAAGAGTTTTATCATATCATACCTTTGCTCAAAACCTTCCAATAGCTTCCCATCACACTCAGAATAAAATCCCAAGACTTATCCAGGGCTACAAAATCCTATATGATCTTCCCCCCTCCCCCACTGCCTCTACAATCTTCATCTCCACCACTTCCCACTCTCTACCCTGCTTCCCACACCCCAGCCTCAGGAACTTCAGGACCCCACTCTGAACTCACGCATCCCTCTGTCTGGAGCCCTCTGCTCCCATATTGTACACATGACTTGTTTTCATGCAGATCTCTGCTTTATTTTCTCATGATCTGTCTCTCCCATCAGAATGAAACTCTACGAGAGCAGGGGACTTTGTTTACCTTGTTCATTGCTGAGGTTCCATGATCTAGTACAGTGTCTATACGTAAGAGACAGGCGCCATAGGTGAGACTAAAAATTACACTAGCAAATGTAAAACTACACCTGCGATAAGTGCATGTACTAGTCAGGATAAGCCGGGTTATGCTGCAATAAAAAACAACCCCCACATCTCAGTCATCTCAAATAAAGAATTGTTTCTCTCGCACATTATGTGTCCATCATACTCCAGTGGAAACGGGAGATGGTCTCTGCCCAGGTCACCCTCACTCAGCAATAAAGGCTGACTAAGTTTTTACAATTGGACAATTCCAAGTCCACGGCAGGGAAGAGAGATTAGAGCAAACTGGACTGTTTCTTAAAGGCTTTTACAGGGAACTGATACATGTTTCTTCTCCCATTTCATGGGCCAAAGCAAGTCATATGGCCACACTTAACTCCATGGAGGCAAGGGATGCCTGGTCCAATTTTGTCCCTAGATGGCGGGGAAGCAGAAGTACAAAGTGTCTGCAAAGTCTGAAAACATAGGAGAATCATAATGAACAGTTTATTAATATTACAATTTGTGAGAGAATTATATTTTCTTGTTTCCAGACTTCTGAATACCTTGCATTTGATCAGCAGCAGTAATGACCCTCACCATGCTATGCAAAAAATGTCCTTTTCATCTATGGTGACTCTGAAAATGTAGAATAGGGATCTGACCCCTATCTTTGGGAAGTGATGTTTAAGCCAATATCTGAAGGATGTGTAGCTAGAGGGAGAAGGAAGACTTCTTGGGCACTGGTCCTGGGGTAGCCGGAGAATAGTAGGAGAGGCAGCAAGACAGACAGGCAGGACCACAGCTCTGTACGATGTGCATTTGTGTATGTCTGGGGGAGAGTGTACACCTGTATCATTTTTACAAAACAAGTATCAAACTCAAATTGTTTCATAGCCTGTTTCTTTAAACTTAACCAATATATCACAAACAACTTTCCTTGTCATTATAAACACTAATACAACTTATTTTTAACGACAGCATAGAATACCATTATACAGCCAAATCATAATTCATTTAACTCATCTCCTATTGTTCAGTTTTGAAATGGCTTCAATTTTTTTTCATCCCGTAAATGACACTACAGAAAAGACTCTTGTAATTCATTCTTTGCAGTCTTCCGCTCTTATTCGCTCTGAATACGTTACTCAAAGCACAATTACCAGGTAAATGGGTACACACAATTTTTAAGCATTTTTTTAAATGAATTGACAAATCATCTTCTGAAAAGCTTCTGTCACTCTGCACTCACACAACAAATATGGCTTTACTTTAAACGTTAAGATGTTTGAACCTTATTGTATTTCACTATTTTCTAGCACAACACATTATACTAGAATCAAGGGAAAGAGTTGGGAGGAGAGAGATCTCCAAGTGCACAGGAATATTTCATTGAGACAAAACAGCAAAACTCATCTATCAGACAATAGTTTCCAGTAAGTACTCATCATCGCATCCACAGTATAGATCTCTCTGGCAGCAAACATTTAGGGGCCATATAATTCAGGAGTCATTGTCAAAACAGATCAATGGGTCCAGTACATGATAACAAGCTTCCACCCGCAATTGACAGCTGGGGCGTCTGTGCCTCTCTCGACCAACCGAGAGACCTGGACGGTGAATGGCAAATCGCCACTCAGCCCTCAGTGGGAGGCGGCGCTTTCTTCCAGCCCAGCCCTGAAGCAGCGGAAAGGGAAGCAGTGTGGCTTTGTGGTTAGATTAGAGGACTGGGCCATTAGAACTTCATGTCCTCTTTTGGGCTCTGCCAATGACTTCTCCCAGGGCCTCAAAACTGTCGCTCTCCTTTTTTTTAGTGGTAAAATAGAGACAGCAATGCTAGCCTCTTCCTCAGAAAGAAGACATCCGAGTGTTTACTTTTTTTTTTTTTTTTTTTTCCCGAGTGTTTACTTTTAACATGTCTGGGCATCCAGAAAGGAAACTTTGTTGCCAGGGCAATTAATTATTTTAAAAAACCACTATTGTGTCAGAGATTCTGTTATGTCACTTTAGAAAAATCTAGGTTTCATGGTCATGTAAAGAGAGCAAATCAAAATGAAGGCACCGATGAAAAATAAGGGATGTGGCAAATTGTCTTTTCTTTGTGCCACAGTGAACCAGTCAGCAAAGTGATATTAAAATAGGAAGCCTGTTAGAAGTATGAAAACAATGTAAAAGAAATACTTTTTATAATTATGGAAAGATAGCAACTTATTGTTGAATGAAAAAGGTAATGAAAGCAACACGATCAACATGATTCCATGTTTAAAATCTTTGAGCACCTATATACGTAAATACATTAAACACAGAGAAAAAACTCTAGAGGCACACAGTTATCAAGTGGTTGTATGTGGATTATCACGTTCTTCCTTTTGGCCAATCTCTATTTTCTGATTTTTGTACAACGCACATACATTACTTGAGTGCTAAAAATTACTTTAAAGTAAATGATGACTATTTTAGAGGGCGATGATCTTTGTGAACCTAAACAGCGAATAAACCGGGAAGCTTTCATATCATGTATATGGACATGATCCAAAACTGAGTAATATGAAATATTTGTTTTCATTGGAAAGATGTAAGTAAATCAAAGGGAGAAGGCATTTCCTGACTTGGAAGTAGACATATTCGGGGCCCTGATTAGGAATAGTTATTGACTTTTGTATCACCACTTAGAAAACTCTGTCTCCAGATATTCTTATAGATCAGTCTCCTTCTCTGCAGAAGATATAGAATTTAGTCTCAGACACAGAGCCGATTATCTCTTCATGTTATACTAGCAGTCACCAACCCAGCCCCCAGCACCACACTCATGTAAGTCTGGAGGCTCTCATGGCCCATGAATACCAAGTACAAGCCTATAGTGCCAAGTAACATAAAGCTAAGTGTGGTGGATCCACGACTATGATGGTAACAAGCCCATATATGGCAGCTCCTCTCGTACACTGCTTGCGAAGCGTGCCAATGAAATGTGGAAAGAATAGAATGAACAACTATTTTTAACGTGACCATCTTCCATTCCCCCTTCTGCTGTTCTACACTTCAACTTTGCTTTGGGCAGCTAGCCCTTCCTGAGCGGAGGCAATCTTGGTGGGACTGTCAGTCAAGAGCCTTGCCCTCTTCTGGGTGATGGTTTGGTATAGAACTCAAGGTCAGCCGGGCCCCTGTTTTCTCCATGAACACTGTCCTGAGTGGACTGAGGAGGGCTGTAGGAGCTCACTCACCACAATTGCAACACCCGAAAGTTGGGTCCCTTCCTTCCTGTTGCTTCAGAACTGCCTGGTTTCTGCCATTCCTCGAGATTTTCAGGCTTTTCTTCAATTCTGTATGCTACTCTATATTTCTAGTAGTTCCATTTTTCTTTCCGTTAACCAGATTTAGTTTCTATTGCTCACAACCAAGGAACCCAAAGAGATACAAAACCCCCTTTCCATGGACCACTTTCACACCCAGCCCTTTGAGTCTTTGCAAAGTCACAAGATGATCCTGGGTAATGGCACATATGTGCCTGGAGTCTGGTGGGAAAAGGTCAGAAAATATCTATTATTCCCGGGAAATAAAATGAATACATACTGTATATATATACATATACGTATATACACATAATACATATATAGTGCTCCGAAAATAGCACACTTTTGAAATTAAGATGAGTCTACCAGCACCATCTGCTATAAGAAGAAAAACATTCTGATGTACAACTAATGCAAAATGAACAGAAATCCTGGAAAACGTAACCCAAAGCAATGATGATGGAGCAGCAAAATTTTGTGACCCCACCACGTAAAAAGCTCTGAAAGGGAGAAGAGGGTAAAAGAAGCAAAGATGGGATGATATAACATACAAACCGCTCTAGGCTGAGAATCAAAAACACTGGTCTTTAGGATGGAATGATAAAGCTGTTGACTCCAGGTATTTCTAAATGACAACACCGAGATCTAGAAAGGAGACAGTATTATTCCTCAACCGTCTCTGTCTTTGTCCAAATTCCCAGAAGAGAGTCTGGCTGATTCTGCCCTCCAGTGACTACCTTCCCCTAGGTTAGGTGTCCACCTATGGTTTAATCACCTGCGGCCACAGGAGGACAAGATCATGTCATATAAAACATGATGCAGAAGCCCAGGCCTGGGGGAGGAGAGAACACTTACGAAAGGGGAAAGGGGTGTCTTATGCAGCAGGGTAATTTTAGAATAATAAGGGGATCAGAAAACAGGTCCCCAGTTCCCAGGCTAAGGTTTCAACCACCAGACCACATCATCACTTAGAATACGAGGTTTATGATAGAGCGGGTCGCGTTAGATAATTTCCAAAGCCCTACCAGCAGTACAGCACTGTGGTAAAGTTTAAGTACAGTTTGAGGATTACTTTGTTAGTAAACAAAGAACACTTATTCGCAGCCTACTTTTCAATGGGAGTAGGTATATCGCATGGTGATATAGGGCAGATGTGGGAGTCTGATGCCCAAGCTCAATCCTGGCTCTCCAGTGTACCTCCAGTTCCACATAAGCTCTCCGATGCTACCTCATACACTTATTATGAGGGATACATGAAATTACTGATGCAAAGGCCTTGTTGCAATGCTTGGCATATTTTTGTTGTTGTTGAAGTACAGCTGATTTACAGTGTTGTGTTAATTTCCACTGTACAGCAAAGTGATTCAGATATATATATATATATATATATATATATATATACACAGCCTTTTTTAAAAATATTCTTTTCCATTATGGTTTATCATAGGATACTGAATATAGTTCTCTGTGCTATATAGCAGGACCTTGTTTTTTATCCATCCCATATTTAATAGCTTACATCTGCTAATCCCAGCCTCCCACTCCATCCCTCCCCTAACCCCCTCCCCCTTGGCAACCATCAGTCTGCTCTCTATGTCCGTGAGTTGGCTTCTGTTTCGTAGATAGGGTCATTTGTGTCATATTTTAGATTCCACTTATAAGTGATATCATATGGTATTTGTCTTTCTCTTTCTGACTTGCTTCACTAAGTACAATAATCTCTAGTTGCATCTATGTTGCTGCAAATGCCATTATTTCATTCTTTTTTATGGCTGAGTAGTATTCCATTGTATATAGGTACTGCGTCTTCTTTATCCATTCATCTGTCGATGGATTTTTAGGTTGTTTCCATGTCTTGGCTATTTGTGAATAGTGCTGCTATAAACATAGGGGTGCATGTATCTTTTTGGATAAGAGTTTTGTCTGGGTATATGCCCAGATGTGGGATTGCTGGGTCGTATGGTAATTCTACTTTTAGTTTGCTGAGGAACCTCCATACTGCTTTCCACAGTGGCTGTACCCTGGCATTTTATTTTTATGAGTTATAAAAATTCCACTACTGTTATAGCAGAAATAAATGTATGAATAAAGGCATTTCTCTCTCTCTCTGCCTGATTTCAGTTTTTAATCCACCATAAACTCATAATCTGATATCAACCTTTCGCGATTATCAATCTGATCTCGGAAATAATTCTTTATTATGATGACCTCTTAGGTGAAAGTGGAATGAACAAGCCAGATATCCCTATTTCATGGTATAAGCATTGATAATTGATTTTTTTTTTTTTTTAGGTGATGAGGGAAAAGGAAGAACAGCTCTCCCTAAACCTTGATTCACACAGTGAATATTAACATTAACCCACCCCCTCCCCTCAGCTCTCCCGCCCCTATCCCCAGGGCCTCCCTCCCTTCCTCCTTCCTGTTTGCATCTCCCTAGCATTGTCCCTGCTCCTGTGATGTACCCTCGCAGGACTATCTTCAAGAGCCGAAAAAAATACACTTTTTATTGATTTCATTTCATATACATTTATGCTGTTGGTTGGCTGCTTTTATGTCACACCCAACCTTCAGAATTCAGATTGGATATGTCATGCCACGGTGTGCAGGAGGCCTGCAGAGAAAGCGCCCCTGGATTTTCATGGGAGCCGAGCACATTCAAAGGAAGAATTTTGCTTTCGGTGTATTTAACATTGTTTGCCTAGAGTGCTGCCTCCACAGGGGCTAACATCTGTGTAAGACAGCAAGGAGGGGAGCTCCTGGCCTCGGCCCTGCTGAGAACAAAGCCAGGACACCTGAGAATGAAACGGCTCCCATCCTTCAAAGCTTTCCTAAGCCGTCAACCCTTCTCATTCCCCTGCGTATCCTGACAGTTTTACTACCTCTGTCTGCTTCACTCAACTGCTCATCCGCAGCATCGTTGTGCCACTTTACAAACTCGGTGTAAGTGGCATCATACGGTGTGCAGCCCACCGCCACCTGCTCTTATGGATCAGAGTTCTGTCTCTGAGATTTACCCACATCCCTCCAGTTCATTCATTTCAATAGCTGTAGAGCATGTTGTTGTTCATAATGTTTTATTTCTTAAGCTGAGTGATGGGTACCTCTGGTGTTTGCTGGCTTCTTTTCTCAACTTTATAGGAAGTCAGAAATATTTCATGATTTAGAAAACTAAAGTCAGTGCTGTAGTTCAGGTTCTCCTGGACATATAATACTTCTGGCAGTAACACGTGGCTGTCCTGGTAGCAGAGTGCAGCTGCCCACTCACCCACTTTCCTGCCTCTGTAGGCTTGAGCCCAGCAACTCACAGTTCTGTGATAATACCTAGCTGTGTTTACTGAACGTGGATGCTGTGCCGGGCGCTGTGCCATGTGCTTTGAGAGGCTGATCTCACTTAGTCCTCATAACAATACTACGGGGTTGGGGGGTGTCATTTTTATCCTGTGTTGATAGCCCGGAAATTTGGTGGCATGGCCAACATCTGACATGTAGGCAGGTACGGAGCCAGTATTTGAAAGCAGGTCTGTCTGACCCCAGGATTCGTGTTCTCACCACCATCCTGTATTTTTCCATAGTTGAGAGAGGGCGGGGTACCATCGCCTTGGTCTGGACGCTCTGTTTGTCTGTTCCCTCCTCAAGAGACTCTCACCCAGATTTTAAATATGCCGATTTCATATTTTCATGTTGGTTACTTCTTTTATTTTCTAATAGAGCAGGAACCTTTAAAACGTGGCAGTGACTTAGACACTAAGAAGGCTTGCCTGGGCTCTGGGGGAAGGGGAAGGGGAAGGGCCAGGGTCTTGTAGGTCACTCTGTGTGCAGGCAATCCCCTCCGGTGCCCTGGAGAACCCTCAAGCTGTTGACAGCCAGACAAAAAGAAGCCTCCTGCATGGTTCTTTATTCACTATCTGTAGAAGGGCCTAATAGAAGGTAACATGAAAGATAACTGGTTTTGTTTGTTTGTTTTTACCTTATGTCCAATCCAAATCAGCACTGGCTGTGGATGAGTAGCTACTGAAAATTGCTATTGCAGGACCAAGCTGACAGGTGACACCTCTCAACTGCAACCTTCCCCCCGAAACCTGCTCCAACAGCCCTGCAGCTATTCATTCTATTCTGCGGCTGTGCTACCAAACTCCAAACCACTGGGTGAGAAAAGGAAATAAACTTCACGCCTCTGAAAAAAATCAGTATTTTATTCATCAATCAGTTGGACAAGATTGCTTCCTAGCCAAGGATCTGACCCACTGTTTCAATACTTCCAAATGTTCTGAGGAGAACCACTGCTTCTTCTAAAAGACAGCTGTAACTTCAGGCACTTGTGACAAAATCTGGGTGAATTATTAGACAATTTCATGTTGGTTTACAGAGTGATGAAAACAAGCGCGTCGAATGATAGCATATGTTATAAAGAGATGGAGCCTTTCAGTTATAAAAGATGTATCAATCAGGGGAAAGCAAATACAAGTTAAAGTTTGATGAGCAATTGGATATGAACTGGTACTAACTCTGCTTTCTACGGCACTTTGATGTGGAGTGGATCGTAAACGTGGTAAGCGATGCCAATAATGTATATTCACTTCAATACAACTTTAAGGCACCATTGATTAAAGAAACCAATATCGCGTTGGAGTTGTGAGTGTGCTGGTGTGCACTTCCCCTGTCGTGCACCTTCACCCAACTCTTGCCACGAGGGCTCTCAGCCACAGCCTGCCAGCTATGTTGCAGTTGGTTAGACAGCTGAGAGTTATCGCCTAGTTTTTTCTTTATGAACCCATTCTAAATTATAGTGGAAACAAATTTCACAGAAAACTAGGGCTTTCTGCTTTTCTCCAGAGTTTTTTCAATGAGCTGCCTAGTCTTTTCTGAATTTAGACAGCAGGCTCAAAAAAAGGAATGCCGTCTCAATGTCGTTAAGCAGACACTCAATAGACATTGTGGTGTAGTCCTATAAATAGCCAACACACTTTATGTCAAATATAACACGACATATTTTATCTCAAATGTCAAAGTAATTTTTTTGCGATTACAAAAATGCAAAAGTGATATATGATCTCTAGTAAAAGAAGAAAATAAAAACTGTCTTCTTTTGTCAATTAAACTGGGAACTAACTAGATAATCAGTTCCATGATGTCTTTTTCTCCCTTAACAATCCATTTGGACAATTTCATTTCATCTTACCTGGATTCATAGCCGAGTTCTGCCATTTCTTCACTGTGTGACCCTGGGCGTATTATTTAATCTCTCTGTGCTTTAGTTTCTCATCTGTAAAGTGGGGATAATAATACGCACCTTAAGGATTATTGTAAAATTCAATGAAACATTTTTAAAACGTCCTTTAAGACTATTATTTAACACTTAGCACTATGCTTAATGTGCTCAAAAAGTTAGCTATTTTCATTACGACAACATTAGTTATAATGGATGGCTCTATTCAGCTGTATTGCCAAACTATAATTTATTTAATCAGTCCACCAATAGTGCTGGTCTTTCAGGTTGACACCAATATTTCTCTTTAGTACTGTAACAGAAAGTGGGGTCCGGCTGCTCGCCGCTTAAAAACCAATAAAGAGGCAAAGGCTGGTGGAATGGAAAGTTTGCTTTATTTTGGATACTGGCAACTGCAGGGGGAGGGCGGTCGCCTGTCCAGAGGCCGACTTCCCCCCACTGACAATCAGTGGGCAAGAGCTTTTATAGAGAGAGGGAGGGGGCTACATGCAGAAACAGTACAGTCAGCTCTGACAGTCATCTTGAAATTTGTCATCGGTGGTCTGACCAGTGTCATCTCGATTGTTTAGGTACAGTTAATCTTCAGTTCCAGGGTCGGTTTGTTTCCATTTCTTTGAGGCCAATTCCCAGAACTGTGGCAGCTTATGTCATGGCTACAGCCTGGTCATCATGTAGTTAACTTTTTCCACCTGGTGGGGTTTTCAGCCTCTACAAGACAGCTCACAGGATGTGGCTCAGAATATTATCTAATAGCCCTTGAGAAGGAACTAAAGGGCCTTGACTATACTTAATGACGAAACTATTATTATTTGGTCTCCTTTGACAGTTTTCCTGTTTCTGCATTTTCTCACTTCTCTGATTAAACTTATTCTTTTGCTAAAATTTTTCCACAGACAAAAGGCAGGTGGAGGACATGGGGGGCAAAGGACCATAGGGTCCTGCTTGGTTTCAGTGCCTGGCACTGTTACTTTGGGATCAATCTTCAGAGGCCACCATGGCTAAGAAAACATCTAAGAAACACAGCTTTCCTTGCTTGCAGTGGTTGCCATTACTTAGAATTTTAGCAAAGCCATAAAGGAGATATACTTTATCACTACATTGGAGGCACTTACTTCTGTATTGTACACTTATTCTACTAGCTTTTTTGTTGTGTTTTTAAATCAACCACAATTTGCCTTTGGTTGGGTGAAGTGTAGCCCAGTTTAGAGCTAGGCTGAATAATTTCTGAAGATTCTTGGGAAGCCCAAGAGGGTACTTTGTTGATATTTGGGCGGGGGGAAGCTTTGCCTATTCTGGGTGTCAGAACCACACAAACCCTGATGTGCATTTGATTTTCTTTATAGAAGGAAATGTAACTATTAATTAGGCTAAAGAGCTTAGGGAAGTATTTTACTGGGCTATTTCCCTCAGAACCTATATTTTTATTGTCTGCCCATTAATTTGAACAGATTATTTAAAGTGCGTGTTCATTAATAAATAGCAAGGGAGGGAACTAAAGACTAAACTGGGGCAAGGGTTCTGTCTGCTTATCAACCGAGAGGAAGCTCCCAGCTGGTAATGACACGGGGCCATTTCACAGCAAAGGGAAGAAAGGGATCAATGCAGAGACAGAGGGGACCTTTGGGTTTTGGATTTGTTTGATGAAAAGGCAGGTGTGTTGTAATATTTTATAAATATTTCAATACAATAAATAGTTACTACTTGCATTAAATTAAAAAAAAAAGGCAGGTTTGTGTGGAAATGAGGGAAACAGGTCACAGAACAGACAACTTGTGATGGAAGGCCCTCAGTAAACAAAAGACATATGTCGTATCTCATTAAAAGAGGTTTCTTTTTATTCATCTATGAACTCAAATGTCATAATTTTCCATCAAAAGTAAATGATCTGTTTTCAAAATAGACAGTGAGTCTCTTTTCCTTAGATCTTCTCTTAATTCAAGAAATATACCTAACGGTAGTCTAACAAGAGTCGGTTTCAGAAGAAATTAATGAGGAACAGCCATTAATTATTTATGCTCTGAAACAGTAGGTCTGCTAATGTTTCTGCTAATCACCAAAGCTAAACAGATGTATCTTCATAAAGACAATCTTGAAGAATAGAATGAGTATAAAAGAGGCACAAATAGAAAAAATACATAAATATATAGTGATGACAGGAAACAGGGGATACATCACTGCCCCCGAGACAATGTTTGTTTAAACTGCAAGGCACAATAAAATTACCAGCGCAAGTTCTGTTCACATTTTCCAATATTTAAGGATTATATTAAGCAATAATAATACGAGATGAATGTAGGGGGCTAAAGCTAATTCTGGAGAACAAAAAGAATGAGCCTGTCCCTCTTGAAAACAGCATTTAGAAAACTGCCCAATTTCCAGTAAATATTCTAAAAGCAGCCTCTTTCATGGAGGTTATATAACTAGTAAGGCTGTAAATTTCTAAATCATCATATACAATTCTGAATGGATTCAAACCTCCATTTTTGCCTTCATACAAAATCTATTGGCTCCTTTTCTGAGTTGCAAACTTTGTGTTAAGGCAGCCCCTGCAGTTCTGTGAGCCGCAGTATGGGAGTTGCTGTTAAAGTGGGGACATTTCTGAGAGCTGGACCATCTGGCTCTTCCACTTAATAGCTTTGTAACTTGGACAAGCTGGCCTCTCAGTACCTCAATTTCCTCATTGGCAAAATGGAATAATAAGAGGACCCAAGTCAAAAGGTTATAAAATGAATTCTCAGGACAACCCAGTTTACGGAATGACAGGACTGGGTCTTCTACACGGAATTCACATTCTGTCCGGCCACAGCTTTTGTGATGGATGGATAGTGACAGCTCCACCTTGCCTGCTAACTCATAGTCTCAGTCATGATGATGTTTCTCATCATCCTTTGAGCAGAACACAGTTCCCCTCACGTTCCACAGAAGGTGTGCAAAATGGTTGTGTCAACATGGGGAGCTGGTAGCAGACTGGTTTGCTAACCCTGTTCTTTTTCCAGTGCCCCTCTCCCGACCCACGCTGGAGGCTACGGATGAGATCTTTTCAAAGGCCCTTGCAGCACTCAGACCTTGGATCCAAAGGGTCACAGGGAATGACCCCTCTTTGGGATGCCCTGCCTGTTGAAATATACCTCATCAATAGATGGAGTGATCCTAGGAAGTACTTCTCATGCTGCCGGCCAGAATCACTTGGGGAAGTTAAAAAAGTTTTAATTTAAATTTAAAAATATACTTATATTGAGTGAGTGTGTGTGTGTGTGTGTGTGTGTGTGTGTGTGTGTGTATACTCAAGCCCCTCTCTAGGATTACAGAAATAGAATCTTTATAGCTGCAGCCCAGTAACCTGTATTTTTAAAGTTCCCCAGAACCTTCTGGTGTGCAATCAGATGTTGGAGCTTCTACTCCAAGGCAGGGATTCTCAACACCTTGTGTCAGAGCACATTTGCATGTCTCGCATCATTTGCTGTGATTTAGAGTGTCCACATTTATGAAAGATCCGCTGTCATAAATTAGGGTGGATTTGAGGTTATCCCCTATAATGAAGTCACTCTCCCTTACTCGCGCTCTCTAATGTTTTCTTGCATGGAGAGAAGAGGAGTTATATGGCTGGGGCATAAACCGGCATCCTGTCTAATCTCTGCGGGTGTCTCGAATGAGTGAGTGCCACTGATGGGCCGTTAGTGAATGTGGTTGAAATACTGCTTTACTTACCAGAAAAAATAAGGGGCGGGGTGCTATTTTCAGTAGCTCGCACAATACATGCACAAAAGCAGAGCGTGCTGCTCAGGTAATTATGCGTCACCCACCAGGTGGGGCAGGGCAGACCCTGCCCTCGCTGCAGCAGACCAGCATCATGTTCTCGTGTGGGCCAGAATGACTGTCTCCCCTTTCACACAAGAATCTCTCTCACTGGCAAGAATCCGCTCGGCCGCCACAATCAACCTCTCTTTAACACCTCTGTCCGTTTTCCCCTCTGTGCCTACTCAGCTGAGATGGCTTCAGCCAAGAACCCACACAAATAGTAGAGGAAATAGACATGAAACAAGACAAGGATAACAGATTCCTTTAGTATCCATCCTTCTGCTGCTTTCCACCATCCCCTGCACCTACTCCTTTAGCATCAGTGAACCCTGGACCAGTCACCAAGTTGTGGAATTAAAATAGAAATACCACAAAGACGGACTTCCCTGGTGGTGCGGTGGTTAAGAATCCGCCTGCCAATGCAGGGGACACGGGTTCGAGCCCTGGTCCGGGAAGATCCCACATGCCACGGAGCAACTAAGCCCGTGCGCCACAACTACTGAGGCCATGCACCACAACTATTGAAGCCCTCGCGCCTAGAGCCTGTGCTCCGCAACAAGGGAAGTCACTGCAATGAGAAGCCGGCGCAACGCAATGAAGAGTAGCCCCCGCTCGCCGCAACTAGAGAAAGCCCGCGCACAGCAACGAAGACCCAATGCAGCCAAAAATAAATAAATAAATAACTTTAAAAAAAAAAAAAGAAAGAAATACCACAAAGAGAGGAGAGCCTATTACCTAAAACCAAGCTCTCTGGAAGTAGCACATTAGCTCATTTGTCCAACGTGGGGAAAACATGCAGGAGCTGGGCAAAGCGTACACGCCCTTAGCCGTACTAACAAAATCAAACCCACATGCTGCCAAAGCTTTCTGTGTCACTTCTATGTTTTATTAAACAACACGACCTGTCGGGCCATGTAACTGGCACTGCTTTCTGTACTCAGACCAACTGAATCCAAAGAGCCACTCAGATATACGGCAACAGTATATTTAGGTCTTTCTACCCACGCTGTTCACATTTCCATTTCTCTCTCTACACATTTCTAACCCGAAGGATGTGCTTATTTGCCATGTGATCTGTAAAAACACATAAACTCTCACAGTGCAGAATGGAATTAATCTGAAGGAGAATCACACTCTATAAACCATAAAAATGAAAAAAGGTGGAAGAGATAAATATTTGCTAATTACCCAAACTTGGTAATACTCATGTTTTGTACATTAAAGCAAAATTTTCTAATTTGCCTATGAAGGTATTCAAAATTACAATTTCCAGACCACTCTTCCATTTCAGTGATCTGCACAAGCTTCTGCTCAGGTATTTTTACTTTAGGACAGATACTATCACCTTTAAAAAGCAACGTCCGGAATTACACCCATTACTAAAATACCTGCAGAGTGTATTGCAATAACAATTAAACCAGCTAGTGAGAGAAAGGAAGAAAATTAAAGAGCTATTCCAGAATTTCTCTTCTTCCCAGTGTTGCCAGGCTCTTATTGCTTGAAAGAAGGAGATAATTCTTATAAAAACCTGAACTGATAAGTTTACGCAAAATCAACTCATATGAGGGGAAAGAATCTTCCCTCTGTGTTTATCGTGTAAGTTAATATACCCCTTAAACAAATGGGCAGATGACACTCATTTGTTCCTGACACAATGCAGTTGGTGCTAAGTTCTTCAAAAATTCTGTAAGTTACTTTTTAGTATAAGCACCAATGCATAGAGTGACAACAGTAAATGATCTTTTCTTCCATAAATGCCCCAGCCTCTCTCATAACCTGTTATTCCAGGGTGAAAAGTACTATAACATTGTAAAGGTTTGAATGATTTCATAATTCTTAGGTTTGTTGCCTGAAAAAAGCTCTGTGTGTGGGTTATAAGAGTGGCTCATTTTTCTTCTGCTGTGCTTACCCTTTGGGGTTACAGTGTAGTATAAGAATGGAATCCACAGGTAATATTCATTACCCGTGGAAAAGTTCCCTTCACCTAATGTTCCAGATCTAGTCCAGAAAGAGCCAGTACCGAAAAGTTCACACCTGCTATCTCCCTGCTTTAATTTTAAATTTGAAGTGCAACTCCGCCCATGGCTTCTGGGTATTCACATTAGGTTAGTCATTCCAACAATAAGAAAGAATCTTGGTTTCTTCAAGCATGGTACCATCATGGCAGTGAATTAAGCATGGTGCCCCTGGCTATCCGTGAGAGAAGCCTGTTGCTATGACCTCCTTTCTTCCTGAAGGGGAATCCTTTGTTACAGGGAATAGGTTAAAAAAAAAAAAAGAAGACAAAATCCTGCAGGTTTACGAATAGAGAGATGATGTCCTGAGGCAGTGTAAAATAGAGATGTGGAAAGAGTCGCAAAGGAGAAAGTCTCCCTCTGGTCACTTTAATAGTGGAGTAAAGTCTGAAGTGAGGAGGGGAAGAGAGAAAGGGAAGGTGCCATCCTAAAACATGTATATTTTCAATCTGAGTGTTTAAAACATTTTTATCTTAGACTCCCCTGGAGGTCCAGTGGTTGGGACTCCGCACTTCCAGTGCAGGGGGTGCAGGTTCGATCCCTGGTGGGGGAACTAGGATTCCCTCCTGCCAAGCGGCGTGGCCAAAAAACTCCCAAAACTTTATCTTCCTGAATGTTCAATAAATCAATATGTTTGCTTAAATAATTACAGTAGAACCCACTAAAAAAGAAATGTTTAAGAGTTTTAACGTGATTCTTTTCACGCACTTGGATGATAATTTTTCAGAGTTGGAGAAAATGACAGCTTGCTTTTAAATATTTTCGGCCTTTTACGCAGAAACACCAAACCCATGAACGATGCGTTTATTTCACATAATTTGTACCAGTGATATGTCTATTCAAGAGCTAATTCCAGTGTCCTCCAAATATATTCTTTATGAAAAATAGTTTCATTAATTTTTCTATTTAAAATGTTTTCCCTTTGTCACACCCTAAAGCATAATTCACTGACCACAATTTAACAATTTTAACAGAATTGTTAAAACAAGGAAAAAAATCTCATTTTGCATAAAGAGATTCACACGTATCCAGCGGGAGCAGATCATATGGCAAAAAACAGAACAACCAGTAGAGGGTGGTTCTGAAGTATTGGCTCTGTTAAGTAAATTCCCAGATCAAAGGGCTTGAGACTTTGGGGGAATACTTAGGCTTTTCTGTGGTACATCACATAAGTATATATAATACTTTTGTTCTTCTGTGGAAGACTGGTAAGGGGATTCTAGACAGGAAATGGAGCCCCTTCACCCATCTGCAGTTAGAGGCTTGTAAGACGGTCAGAACATGCTGACCGTCTACCACGAGGTAGTTGACCCACCTCGTGGCTACGTGTAATGTTCACTAACAATTGCTAAGGATTAGGAAATGTCAGTACCTAGAGTCTGGTTGTCTTTATCTACTTGATTAATGTGATATATTAAAGAAATATAAAGATGCAATCTCAGGTATGAAGTATTCCCTTCTCTTTTTTCCAACATTTGCTAAGCACATTTATTTAGGTGATTCCACAAGATTTAATAACCAATGTAAGAAATTCACTTGTAGTTGAAAACAGCTCCATTCAGAGATACTATCTCATTTAATGCTTATTGCCATCCTGCGACCATTAAATGGGCTCTGTTATTATAAGGCCCATTTTATGAGTAAACTGAGCATTCAAAGGACTAAGTAATTAACCTCAGCTCACACAGCTATTGGGACGAGAGCACAGTACCAAGCAGTGGTTACAAGCCATGCTTTGAAGTCAGATGTATTGTGGCTTCAAATCTTGGCTTTGCTTTGAGACAGTGACCTGCCTGGGCCTCAGATTTCCCTTGGACAGAAAGGGAAAACTCATAGTATACCTTGTAGAGTAAATAAGAATGCTTGAAACCATACAGCACAGTGAGTCACATGATGAGCACTGAAATCATAGCCAATAGTATTTTGACACCAAGGCTAGGGCTCTCTTGACCCCTGAAAGGCTGAGGAACACCTCAGTTGTGGGAGAGGAGTTACCTCCATCAGACCTGTGGGTCCTTGGAGTTCTGCTTGCCATGCCTCTCTGACTGGGAACAGTGACATTAAACGTACAACACAAAAATGGTACCATGCTTAAAGAAACCAAGATTTAAACTGAAAAACAACAATTTATAGGAGTACATCAGGGAATAAAAATAGCCTTCACAATTCCCTTTCCAAGTTTACAATTATTTCTTCTTAGCACCATTAAAATTTGACTGTGGCAAAATGAAACAAAAATTCCCTAAATAAAAGGCAGAAATAGGTTTTTCTTTATGACCTCTCCTGGTTCTTCAAGTCATTTTTTCAACGGTTAATAAAGGGCTTCTGCATGAAACCTATTTTTCCTTGTCTCATGTTTTCTTAATTTTTTATTTATGGCATACACACAAAAAAACCCATTATGTTTCTGGGCAAAAACGGTCAAGGATTGCCCTACAAAAATGTTGAACACTATCAAAAGTCGTTGTACTTTTCTCCTATTTTAAGTGTGCAAATTTTCTTTGGATGCTGATTCACATAGGCCACAAAGAAAGAAAAACAAGTGAAACTCTCTACTGTAACCAGTTCTTCCACCCTGTCTATGAAGCATCAAGCTACAGCCAGTGATGATCCTGGAAACCTCAAAATGAATAAAAAGGCAATCCTCCTGGTTTGTAAAACAGGAGAGACAAAATACACTGTGAACTGTTTTTACAGACAGTGTTCAAAGTTTTCTGAACATGTTTGATCATACCAGTTGGGTTCTTTGTTTTTTGTTTTTGTTTTCCTAGATACAGCCATTTCTGAGAAATGAATAGGTGCCCACAACTCATAGATAGCTTTCCAAAACCACTAGGAGCTAAGCACAAAAGCTAGTCATAAACATATAGAGTCCTTACATAAATTAAGTCTTTACTTCTACACAGATCTGAATCATTTACTTCAATCTTTACAGACTTCTGTCCAGCTTTATCTACTTTATCAATAATAGTCACTGAAAAATGTAAAACTAAGAGTGGATGAAACTTCTTTGACATACTTGGGGCCTCAGGAGACCACACAGCACCATTCTATTGCAATGACTCCAAATAATTTTCACATGAATGGCTAAAGTGCAGAAATGTATAATTTATTAAGATTTAAATAAATCACAGGGAGAGAAGTGCCTTAAAGTTTTTGGTAGAAATTTTTCAAAAGATTAAAAAAAAAAGTTCTAAGAAATTAAGTTCTATGTATAAAATTCTTCCCCATCTTTGATATTTCAAAGCAAAATATGTTGATAATGCTTTAAAAAGAGCATGTATGCTTTTTTAGCATTTGACGACAGTGAGATTTTTTTAATGACATAATCCAAAATTTGGGGCGAAACACCTTTCTAAAAACTTGTACTGTTACCAGCAGAATGTTATAATCATTCTCTTTTGTCTCAGCAATTTCCCTGATACAGTTCCCATACTGGATATATTCCCAATGGCTGCTAAATTTATCAAGAATAAAAAACTTTTTCTGTTGAATCTATTAGAACATGCCTACTTTTCTCATGGGCTGTCAAAGAATAAAAAGCCCCCTTTCTCCCAAGGGTGCTAACATCTTTTCCTTTTTGCAGATGACAATTATTACCATATCATTAGTAGTCAATAAACATCTCTCATAGTTGCCAAAATAGCTAAAATTAGAAATCCACAAGGATTCAGAATGACATTACTAAAATAAGAAATCTGAACATGTAAAAAAATCAAGTAACTCTATAAACAACAGAACAATGACATGAACATCAGTTTTATTCACTGAGAATATACTCTTTAAAAAAAATCTATGGCATAAATATAACTGTGAACAAACACTGCTTTTCTCAGCACTTTCTGCCTAGAAAATTCAGTATACTATATGAAAACATCATTAAATTAAAGCATGTAAACTTATTTATGTACAACATGATTTTTTTAACGCCAAGGTTAAAAGAAAGACGGCACCAGAAATATTGAAAAAACACAAAGAAGCAAGGTAGAAATACTGCAAGATTATCATAATTCTGTTTGCCACAGGAAAAATATTTAAGATAAAATTGAACATAAAATAAACATAGGTTATGATACAGCCCAATTATTGTCAAAGGTATCAAATTGACTGGCTGTACATTATGGAGGTCACAGAAAATTATTACTTTAAAATGCTTCTCCACAAATTAGCATCTATAAATGCTATGTTCTGTGGTTTCCAATATGCTACCTAAAGTATCACTCCCCAAGGGAGCCCGGTTCCAATCCAGGGCAGATGAGATAGATGGAGCCAGAATGGCAGTGTTTGACAGACACTAGTAAAAAAGACCAGTGACATTCTACATACTTGCAATATCCCATTTTATTAGAAGCAGCAGGGCACAGAGGTTAAGCACATGAGCGCAGGAGTCAGACCCATGTTCAAATCCTGGTGCCACCACTACAGGCTGTGTGACCTCTGGGAAGCCACTTAATCTCTTCTAAACTCAAACAGGGAGCACCTTCTTCAAAAGGCTGCAAGCAGAATGCAGGCAAACTACTGAGCCATTATCTGGTTCACAGTCTCCACTCAATACTTGTACTGAACTGAATTCACAAAAGTGAATAGCTTAAAACTATCAACTAATTTAATTAAAAATATTTACTTGTCACCATGGTATTAGAGGAAAGTCAAGTTTTATTGCTTAAGGAATCTGAAAAGGAATGTACATGGACAAGAGGATAGAAATACTGAAATGTACAAATAACATATTTCCATGACCAGTGTTGATTTATTTTGCAGACAATAGTTTTCTTCTGTGGATTTCTGAAAATATGGCAACCTTCACACTGACATGTTCTCAATCTTTCTCTTTACATTTTAGAAACTAGAAAAGCTCAGACATGTAAATACACAAATGACACACTTGCCCAAGATTAAAAAAAGTGGCAAGGACTAATTATTTTTTATATGAGTTTATCAATATCTCCTATTTCTTATGAACCTATGGGAGAATGTTTTAAAAGGGTGAATTCAATGGAACAATTTTGGAATATGTACAATTTTCTCAGAGATATCAAACCTGGTTTGTTTTGAATCGTTGATAGCTAAGGTAAACTCTAAATGCAAAATTAAATTCAAAGCCAAATAATCTTTTCTTGATTCACAGACACTAAATATTTGTAGCTGTATGGACTTCGTGGGCAGGTTTTTCTTTTTTTTTTAAAATAATTCCTGCAAAGTGCCTTAGATTTCATAAAAAGTAGCACCAATATTCTAGCATTCCACTCCCTTCCCAGGGCAAAAAATGACAAAAATATAAAACTACAGGCAAGTTTAAAAAGTCACTCACAGTTGTCTATTTTAAAAATTAAAAACTATAAAATAACTTCATGCTCAAAAGCATCAAGTAATCAATAGAGATTGATGTATACATTATTTTCACCTTTAATTTTAGACTAAAGGTCAACTTCAGACCCCAGACTACTTTTCCAAGCAAAGCACAGAAGATAAAATTTTATCATTTTATACTCAAAATAGTATTGACAATGTCACAGGAAGAGGGATTTAAAAATGCAATTCACCCTGAAACTCAATAGGTTAGTGTTTTCCAAACTGCAATTTTGAAAGCCAAGTAGTGGGTCCTGACAAGAATAAAATATCAGGTGCATACTGGGTTGTAAGGGTAAGCATTGTCTGGTAAACTTTGGTTTTGGTTTGTGTGTACGTATATACTGGGTCCCAGTGCAAAATGTGTTTTTCACTGTTGAGTTGCTGTGAAAAAAAGATTCAGTCACTGCTCTAAGGCCCGCTAAATTTTGCCTTCTGGAGCCCCCTACAGGCTTTAAATGTTAAAATCTTGAATTCTACAGTAAATAACCCTTTGTTGGAGGTTGGTTCAGGAACTAGCACTAGATAGTTTACACAGGATCAGATGCTTACACAGATAAATCGGCAGCCTTTGGTCTAAGAACTCAAAGTAAACATGTGAGCAGCCTCAATCTTGAAGCCAAATCATCCTCAAAAACCGCATTTATTTGGCAAGGTCTACGTTAGCCCTTATTATCTAATTTCATTTCAAATTGAGAGAAATGTATCAGTATCTCACAAAAGAAGCTGTCTGGGGGCAAACTAAGAAGAGAGAGAATCACAAGGACTTTAGAAAACTGTTAAAAAGACATTCACTTTTATGAAGTGCTTACAAAGCAGTGTTGAAAACTCATTCAACAGAAACATGGCTAGGCAACTAAAAGGCTTATTTCTATAACCCTACTCCCCAACAAAGATTTGAGTAAAGAACAAAAATTCTGAACAATCAAGCACTAACCATTACCCCAACTCAAATGTTTTAAGAACTAGTGGATCACTCTATCAAAGTAATAGAACTCTATGGGGACTTCCGTGGCAGTCCAGTGGTTAAGACTCCACACTCCCAATGCAGGGGGCACGGGTTCCATCCCTGGTCGGGGAACTAAGATCCCGCGTGCCGTGCAGTGCGGCCTAATAAGAAAAAAGAACTCTATAAAGTGGTTAGAAAACTGCAGTGATGTAGGAAATACAGACTTTCAATGAAAACAAACTAATAGGCTATTAGATTAGGGCCTTCATCCCTTGCTCACCTTTCATAAAAGGAAAAATATAACATAAATACAAAGAAAAAGTGTTTATCACGCTTCCTAACCACCACAACCAAAAAAAATCTGTTTGCAGAAGTCTAAGATAAGAGTAGACTCAAACCACAAATATCCTGCAAACAATTATCAAACACTATTCTGACCTTAATTTCACCTGTATCAAGTCGCCTATCTCAGAATGCTTGGGATGGTTTAGTTAGCCTAAGGTCGATTGCAGAACCAGGTAAGAGGCCAAATGGTAGATGATCCTGTAGAAAGGAGATCACTTGGCAATAAATGGATTTAGCATAAATGAAGGTGATTCGTAATACCTGGATTAGCAGTGTATAGCCTTTTTTTGGGTCAGTCTTGGTTGGCCCCTCAAGTAGATCTTTGAGACTAAAAATGATGCCAAATGGGGCAGGTTTGACTTGCAAAATGTTGGTCCACTTGTTTAAAGCAACCCTGACTCTCTAATCTAAAATGGTCCTGCAGGTTGACATACTCACTCATGTCTTATGTTTACTGGAACATAATTAGATCCAGCCTAGACAGTAAACTGGGGCTTGTGATTCAAAATTTATCCTTGGCTATAGAATAACTTACATCAAAAGCAGTAAAAAAAAATCACATAAAACCAATAATTAATGAGAGCTCATTTTAGTACTATTTGTTACTATTAAACAAATGTAATTACGTTCAAAATTATGCTGGCTCCCCCACCAAAAGCCCTAGACTCATGTTTATGATAAACATCTATTGGATAAATTATCATCTATTCAAAACAAATGGTCACACAGCTTATTTGCCATTTACTTAATTCACAAAATATGAATAAAACTTGTTTATTTGAAAATAATGAAAATGAAATTTACTCCCATTCTTTATTATTTTCCTGTATAAGCTGAGATTTAAAGAACGACTCTTCTTGGACAATGCATAAACATTCGGAGGGGAATTTTATATGAAAAGCAGTTTTTAAAACAAGAAAATAGGAGCCCAAGTGATATATACATCCTTTTCCCATCACCACATAGTCCTTTTGGGTAAAGATCACTTCCTTCTCTTGTTATTCCTCACAAATATCCATCACAATTAGAACTGTCATATCTTTAGGTCATCTTTTTTTTTTTTGCGGTACGCGGGCCTCTCACTGTTGTGGCCTCTCCCGTTGTGGAACACAGGCTACGGATGCACAGGCTCAGCAGCCATGGCTCATGGGGCCTAGCCGCTCTGCGGCATGTGGTATCTTCCCAGACCGGGGCACGAACCCATGTCCCCTGCATCAGCATGCAGACTCTCAACCACTGCGCCACCAGGGAAGCCCTAGGTCATCTCTTCAAGGTGTCCTTTCCCTTCTCTCTATTGTGCTTAAGGAAAATGTCCTTCCTATTGTTTGCAGGCATCTTGAATATCCTCAAGATAATATTAAAATAATTGCTTTTATAAAATTGTTTGTGCTTTTTATCTGGGATACCAAGATCCATCCATGAACAAAGAAATATGGCTGTTAAAGGTTACTTATAAGTTAACACTTTAATGCCCTTCTCTTTCATTTTCAAGACCACTCTGTCAAAGGAGTGATTCTACTGAATATTTAATAGCCAGTGACTTCGGTACCCAAATTCATATTGAGTGGCATTCTCTCATGTACATGAACCCAACATAACACACACACACATATCCATCACTCATTCATTCTCACACTCAAGCAAGCATACACATACGTTTTCTTTCTTTCCAGAACAAGCCAGAATTACAGCTCTTTTGGTGATTGTTATAATTTTTGGAATGGTTCATAAATTTTCCAAATTCTTTTAAATTTGCAACACTTTTATCTTTTTTTTTCAATTGTGAACCATTCCATATTGCATCTTTATTGCAAAAGTCAACATGCTTCTTAGAAATTCAGATTGTAATCGATAAAACAAACATTACATATATGAATTTAAATGTATAAACAGTTAGAAATTCAACAATATCTCCTATTATACTATTACACAAGTTCACAATTTTGTAAAAACTATAATACAGGCATACTATACATCAAGAGGAACCACAATTCCTTTTCACATGATTTTTTTTTTCTTTTTTGAAATAATGATCCATCAGCATGGACCTCTTTTTTTCACCCTAACAAGACGTTTTCCAATTTATCACCTTAGCTACTGACAATGTTTTCTCAAAGTTACAGCATGAAGAAATTAAGGGAAATTCTGCATTCCCTGGGGTTACCTCTTAAGCCTGGGCAGCAATCCACTAGTAAACCAAGATGACTGAGCCAGGCTGGTGGTTGTTATTGCTCAACGGCTACTTAGAAAGATGTCATACACATTAAAAAGAACAGAATTTGCCTCAGATGGTATATGTTATTTCTGTTAAGTGAAGATGCCAAGAAAACAAGTCATAGTTACTTGCTTTTAAGAGAAATTCTAATGCTTGGGGATCTCAGTCCTAAAGGAAAAAATATATACATTTAACTAGTTTATGCTAACCTTAACTTAAATTTTCTAATATTATATTTAACGCATATTTTGAATACATTTTTGAGAGTCAAACATGTTTTAGAAGTCTTAGGAAAAGACGTTTATGAAGTATTTTAGGTGTATTGAAAACTAAGTTTTATATAAAGGGCCTCAAAACTTACTCGAAAAAGTGTCTAGCTATTCTTCACTTTAACATCCTTCTCTTTCACCCCCCTCTCCCCCAAGAACTAAAAAGGTCAAACAAATCCTCAACTCTCTCTGTACTGAGAGTGTAATAAGATGTCAATTTTAGGTTAAAAAATCATATGAAAAGGAATCTCACTCTGCTGAATTGTCAGTCTACTGAAAATTTCCTTACAGCTCCATTAATTTACTGTAATTTTCAGTTTCCAAATACAAAAATACAACAATTCTTATTGAAATCTATACGCTGGTAGTTTTAGTACACAAAAAAACCAAACAAATTATTTACAAAATTATACAGTTTAAGAAAAAACTTTGTACAAAAAATATATAAATCCTTTGTTCCCTCTATCACGTTTAAACTGTCAGGACTCAAAATATTCACCACAATGAATCTTTCAAAATATATACCAACTGAGCCACAGACATCAGGAAAATTTCGTTAGAGATGACGGAGGAGGAAGAAGCAAGATTGCTTACTCTACCCCACTGTAATGTTTTCCTTCTTTTATAAGCTTATTTTAGCTTTGTGTTTTCAGAAATATAACTATAACCTAGAAAGAGGAAGTCCTTATTATTATGAAGGGAAAATTACATGAAAACTTAAAAATGATCCTGGTTTGACACATCATTCCAGGAAAACATGTAGAAGAGGAAAGATAGTCAGAACATGGGATTTAACTTCTTGTAGCCAAGTAAATCTAGAGTCCTGATGGTTTTAAGTTTCTTAGTGAATAGTTTCTATTTTGAGAAACAGTCTTCACCTCAGGAAACAAAATCCTTGACATAGTGATCACCAAGAACCTTCTGAAGCCAACAGGAGGTTTCAAATTTTCACACCACACGTACTATAAAAACATAGCTGTGTATATCCTTGAAAAAGTAACATCCTATGTACATTAATCATTTTATTTCCCCAGGGGTCAATACAGTGTAGTGTTGCTCCTCTGCTTTTCCATCTAACATTCAGAACACAAGGACATAAATTTACAGATATATTTTACTTAACAGATACTCTATACAGTGTACAGTAAAAATGCACACAGTGAAGGAAACCGTCTACTGAAGGATGCATATGTTCATGGATAGCAACAAGCTACAAAATTATGAAAATATAAGGTCATCTGATCAAAGTCAAGTTATGACTCCCATTTATTACTAGCATACCCATCCCCCTACCCCATCCCACCCCCAACCTATCCCCAGTCACCTCACCATCATGGTTTAAATTTAGGGAAAGAATTTCACACACTTTCAAACCCTTCTGCATAACTATTAACTAAAGTGAAGCTTTAAAAAAAAAAAAAAAAAGCTGGTGACTCTCTCTCCCCACAAATCCTTCCATTATTCTCATCAAAATATCACTTGTTTATCAAGGTGCTGGTTTAAATTTTTTATTGGGGACTGACTTTTGGTGGCCCAAAAGAATCACTTATCTCAATAATGGGTAAGTCAGGCTATTAATAAAAAGGCAGGAGAAAGAAAATGGGGACGAGAAAGGGGCAACAGGTGAAAGCCTTTTATATTCTGAGAATGTTAAAAAAAAAGAAAGGAAAAAAAAAGGACCAACTGAACCAGTGCTCAGTAATTTCAAAGCAAACTAAAAATCAGTGGCAGAAGTCCAGGAGAGTTAATATGATGACAGAATGGAAATCCCACAGAGCTAGCTACCATTGCCTTATAGCATTGAAGAACAGTTACGATTTACACTAAAATATTACTTACTGCTGCACATTAAATCCCCCTGGAATTCAGACTGAATACAAATTGGGCTCCTCCTCAATAAAATAATTAAATTTACTTTTCTTCCAAGACAACTCTTGAAAGCAAAAGGGTATTTTAATTACAAATATCTCCTACTATCTGATGACCCATCCATAATATCTAAGAGATAAAAGATTCCAGGCGATTTTTACATTTAATGAAACTTTATCAGCAAATTATAATCCAAAATAAAATTTCTGAACACCCTGTCATTTACATCATAATCCAACACCAATAGCAACAAAAACAGGTGGTGTGGAAAAATAAGGCTCTAGAGATTATCCAAGTCATTCCTGTGGATCTTCACAACTGTGTAAAAGTCACTAGGCCTTTGGTGCTTTAATATCATGAACAGTTATGAGATGTATTTAAATAGCAAACTTGCTGTCCTTAAACCTACTGTGTTGAAAATAAAAATAAAAAAAATTTTTTTGGCTCATTGACTTCTTTAAATAATTTTAAAAAGTTGTTCTTCTAAACAATATTCCTAAAAAGTATACAGCTCGCATCAGATTTCATCTTCGCCATGAACGAGATTCATATTCATCTTCATCCTCATCGTCGTCATCATGCAAAAACAAATCTGATGTTTCTGTTTCCTGAAGAAAAGAGAGGGTAAAATCTGCTCAGTGGCACAAGAAAGTTAAGTAAAGTGCTTTTTAGGCCAAAGGACAAACAGACTAGTATACAAAGCCCAGGCTGGATTTACAAGTGACGCAAAGTATCTTTGGGGGCAAAAAACCCCCAAAACATTTATTTATATATATATATATTCTTCTCCCCTGCTAATTTTGCTAGTTTAATAGAAGATTTCCATTCTAATATCATCAGAAAAACAAATAACATATGAACATTTAGTGGGGGGAGGGGGATATCTAAGAAACATGTTTTTGATAAAATTAATTTTATTCTATTATCTTAAAAGTGAGAAAAGTAAATAACCATTTGAACGTCTAAACTTTTCCTCTAATATCCGATTGTGAAGGACGAATATAATACCTTGCCTAAGACACTGACATTCCAAATCTTACATAAAAATCTAAAATCTTACACAAAGTAAAAGTATCTACAAACATTCCCGAAATACCAAGATTTTTCTTTTCTTTCTTTTTTAAAGAAGGGAAATGTTTCTGCTTTTGTTATGTAAAATTACCCACTTGGTCGGGAAGACTCTTGATCAGGCATAAATGCTATCTTTTAAAACCAAAATTACAATGAATGAGGAATAACTTGCAATGCTGCCTAAGTGTCCATTTTAATAAACTAATTAGAAATACTGTAGTAAAAAAGCAATATTAATTCTCATGTTTTAAGAAACTGGTTAGTACTTGTATTATTTAAGTCCTTGGTTTTGCTATTCTTCCCTCTTATGGCCATCTTCTTTACACTCTCATTTTAACCAACTATATGTAGAAAGAAAACTCAAATCTATTACTTATGGAACTTGAATAAGTTAAAACTAGAACAATCAGATAAAATTTAATTTGTTCACTTAATCCATGTCTTCATTTACCAAAATAAAAACGTCCAGAGTCCCAATAAAGCCAAAATAAATGCAAATTTTAAAAAAGTACAGTCTCTCCTACACCAGAAAGTAACCCCCAAAAGAGCTTTTTTATTTCTGCACCTAATCTGATTCTTTAATAAACTTCTAGACTAGTCTTAATTAATTACATGCATGAAAAAACTCAATATTTATTTTTAAATTTATATTACTTAATGTTAAGAAAAGCATATAACTGGAAAACAATCTAATTCAACTCTTATTTTCAATCGTTAAATTTACCTCCTCCTTGACTTCCTCTTCCTCAGTCTCAGTGGATACAGAAGGCACCTTGGCCTTGTGCCATGATATTTGTAGCCGACGGTCTTTGAATTTTGACCCTTGGTTTGCAGGCTAAAATAGATTTTAGAAGAACACAAAAGTTTGTACTCACACTTACTAATGATTTCTTCAAATTGTGTGCTATTAAAAGTTTAATGACTTGAGGGGAAAAAAAATCTGTTAAAATGGATCTACAAATAATCTCCAATGAGAGCTAGAAAAAGTGAAGTTCTTTTTAATTAGAAGACCACATGTCTGGTTTTCCCAGGATAGTCCATGATTAATGTTGATGTCACATAAATTTTAAGATCTGTCTTGGTTTGGATATAAATTATATAGTCATTCTACATAGAAAAGTCATGATGAGGACAACAAATACTGTCTTAATATGATTATTGGCCTTTGGCTTTGATAATCTACATATTTAGAGTAAAACCTTACAAATATAAGTAATTTAAAAATTATCTATTCATCTCATGACATCTCTTATATCCCCATCTATATCTGTTAAAACTATTCCCACTTCTTTTCCTGAAATGCTATATAACAATGACAGCTCATCTACGCATCCCACAAATGTTAAACACCTATTATCCTATCTCAGGGTAAAACTACGCAGTTTCAAATGTATTTCTTGTTATTACTGTCTAAACATTTTTTCCTCCCCAGCAAATTTCAGTAAGAGAAACCAAAAGTTTAATTTTAAGGACAAAGCAATCGAGACAAAAGAACAGAGACCCAAAGTTTCATGAAAGTGAAACCTTAATCATTCCTACAGCTTTCCTATCAACAGATCTGGGTTGTAGAATATCCCCAATTCTTGGTTCAGTCCTAAAGTATGTAATAGAAGGGGCTCTTTTAAATTTGGGGTTTCACCCTAGATTTTCTAGGAAAAATATTGATAAACTTCATGAAGCATTTGCAAAATATTTCCATAGAACACTCAGATCATTGCATGGCAAGAATGTACATTAGGCCAGATGCATACCAGTCAATTACTGTCTCTGCTGATACCACAGCCTGTGATTTAAGGAAAAACTCCTATTATCCCTTGTAGGTGTTAAATGTTTATAACCTGACACCAAACATTCTGACTCATGGGACAAACTAAAATGACACATCAAAATGGCCCTAACCCAAATATACATTTACCATCTTTTCAAAATCAGGTAGTTACTAAGTGAGTGGACATTAAAAGTTCTTATCACAAGGAAAAAAAAATTTTAACTATGTGTGGTGATGGATTTTAACTAAACTTATTTTAGTAATCACAATGCACATGTATACTGAATCATTATGTTGCACATCTTAAAATAATACAATGTTGTATGTCAATTATATCTCAATAAACCTTGGGGAAAGAAAAAAACAGGTAATTTGTGTAACAGACATCCCTTGCCCTTACTCTATCCTTTAACATACAGCCCAATTATAGAGATTTCTTCAGTATTTTGTTCATTTCTATATTATTTAAATTCTTTCCAGCTTTACTGAAGTGTAACTGACAAATAAAACTGTAAGATGTTTAAAGTGTGCAATGTGATGATTTGATACACTGTGAAAGGATACCCCATCGAGTTAATTAACACATGCATACCTCACGTATTTATTACCCTTTTGGGAGGGGGGTGGGAGAGGGGGGTTTTTAGAACATTTAAGTTCTACTCTCCTAGCAAATTTCAGTTATATAATAGTGTTGTCAACTACGGTCACCATGTTACACATTAGTCCTTAAACTTTGTTATTTGAATTTTTAAGTAAAGTTATATTACTTTTATTAGCAAGAAAAAGCAATATAAAAATTTTTAACCTATATTAACTGGGTTGCTTTCCAAAGAGGGTAGCAGTTCTATCTTCCAAAAGAAATTTTAAGGCATTAGATGTACTGCATATATATTACTGAAGGAAGGAGAAATTTAATTTGTATGCAGTCAGGAACTAAGAATATAAAACTCCCACTACCTAACTTGTAACAAATAAGATTAATAAATAGAATAAAGATGTATTCTAATAATACCAAGTCAGGAACTCTCACACACCACCAGTGGGAATCTAAACTAATAAAACTGATGCAGTTCACTCAACAAGTCCATGTATATGCAACAGAAATGTACATGTATATATGAAAAGACATTTAAAACAATGTTCACAGCAACACTGTTCATAAAAATGAAATGGAAATAACCCAAATACCTAGCAATAGGAGAATGGAAAAATAAATTGTGGTATATATATACAACTGAAAACCATACAGCAATAAAAATAGCAAACTACTGTTACATGTAATAACACAAATGAATCTCACAAATATAATGTTAAGAAAAAAAAGTAGACACAACAGAATATATACTATGTGGTTCCATATATATAAATTTTCTTAAATACGCAAAATAATACTATAACATTTAGGAATACACATTAAGGTGATAAAAATACAGTTGATTCTCGTTATTTGCAGTAGTCACATAAAGTCCACCCAAGCAGTGAATTAGCAAACACTGAACCATTGTTCCTAGGGGAAATAGAGGGTTAGGTTCCTATGAGCCTCTGGTCAAAACATTTTTGCCAATGATCAATATGTAACCTTGTTTTATGTTTAAGGACATTACTTAATATATACTGTTGATTCATTAACATTGAACTCATGGCCCAAAGCATGACAACTCATGCCTGAACAAGGCTTATCTCTAACACACATCTTTACCATAAGGCACATCACTACCTTACTGAACACTTACACAGCACTTCAGAACTATACTTGGAAGCCATTTTAAACAGTGAAATCACCAATGAAAAGCACAAAAAAATGAGAGAAATATGGCACTAAATAGACTGCAAAAAAGACTTGTTTACAGGATGAGAGCTGAGACAAGAAGGCAGAACATCACCTCATTTGACCTCCATTGGGAACTTGGGCACTGGTCAACTCAAATTTTTCACAGTTCTGCACATGTCTGAAAATGACCACACAAGCACTTCAGGTATTGATTTTGAGGCTGTAATAAATTTTAGTGGGTAGGTGAATGTGCAATGCAGTATCCACGAATAATGAGAATCAACTGTATAAAGAAAGCAAGGAGGTGATTATAATAAAGTGAGGCTAGACGTTTTCTGAGGAGGAGAGAAGATAGTGACTGGAAGGGGGCAGAAGGAGACTTTTGGGGTGCTGGGAATGTTCTATTTCTTGACCTGAGGGGCAGGTAATATGGTACCTTCTGATAAATCACTTAACTATACATTTCTTATTGGTATAGTTTCAATGAACATTTTAAGTTGAGTATTATCTTCATAATTTCAAGAAAATACCAATTAGCCAAGATATTTATGTTAAAAAAGCAATGTTTAGAATGCACCTCTGTATTTATAAATGATCCCATTTTGGTAATTTTTTAAATTAATTAATTAATTTATCTTCGGCTGTGTTGGGTCTTCATTTCTGTGCGAGGGCTTTCTCTAGTTGCAGCAAGCAGGGGCCACTCTTCATCGCAGTGCGTGGGCCTTTCACTGTCGTGGCCTCTCTTGTTGCGGGGCACAGGCTCCAGACGCGCAGCCTCAGTAGTTGTGGCTCACGGGCCCAGCTGCTCCGCGGCATGTGGGATCTTCCCAGACCAGGGCTCGAACCCGTGTCCCCTGCATTGGCAGGCAGATTCTCAACCACTGCGCCACCAGGGAAGCCCCGGTAAAATTTTTTTGATGAGAGACTTAATATATGTATTCTTATATTCGTAATTTTTTTCTATAAATGTATCCAAGAATAATAACTACCTTGTAAGAGTAGGCCAAGATTAAGAGGTGAGATTTTTACTTTTTATTAACCGAATTTTGACCCTTTGCTTGTATTAATTTTTTTAATTAAAAATACTTAAAAAAATTTAGGACTTGCCTCATATACCTATCAAAATATCTAATTTTTCTATATACACATATATATTCTCTCACACGCATATCTATACCACGGCTTGAAATAATGAAATAGTGGAGAAAAGTTAGATGTCCATCAATACAGGACTAATTAAATCTAGTACAGTACATCTATACAATAAATCACCATGCATCCATTAAAAACAAAGCAACATCATATGCACAATTAACAGTAATTGCCTATGGGGAGTGGAACTGTATGACTGGAGGTAGAAGGAAATGTTATTTTTCTTTCCTTTTCTTTTTCTTTTGGCCACAACACGCGGCATGCGGGATCTTAGCTTACCGACCAGGGATCAAACCCGTGCCCCCTGCATTGGAAGCATGGAGTCTTAACCACTGGACCGCCAGAGAAGTCCAGGAAATCTTACTTTTCATCGTACATACTTTTCTTTTTGACTATGTATATGTGTGTTGCCCCTCAAAATAAATCAAATATTAACATATATGAATATATGTGTGAATATGAGCAAATCAATTACATATCATCAATAAAAAATTATATGCAGTGACTTAGAAGCATGTAGAACCTTAGAGGTAGAAGTTACGCAGAGAGAAATTCACCTACACAGCCATTTTCCCAGATCAGAAACTGATGCCAAATCTGTGCCAGTCATGATCATCAATCCCCTGACTGGCAAAGATGAAAAAACAAAACTTAAGTGCTGTTGAGGATATGGGCAAACAGGTGCTCTCACCCAATGTCACTACAAGTTTAAATTAGCGCAACATTCCTGGAGGGTTATCCGGCAAGCTGTACCAAAATTTTAAATACACATACGCGTGCCTTCGATCCAGTCATCTTGCTCCTATGAACTAACCTAGGGCAATGGTTCTCAGTGGGAGACGATAATGTTACTCTAGAGGGCATTTTGGTGGTCACGCTGACTGAAGAGCACTTACTAGTATTTAGTAGGTGAGAGCCAGAGGTGCTAAAGGTCCTGCAATGCACAGGACTGTCCACATAACATTACTTCCCTCAAAAACGCCAAATCCAGTAAGATGTATATAACATTGTCCATTAACAGTGAAAAAACAGGAAACACCCTAACTAGCCATCCTGACTGACATCATGAAGAAAAAGACCTAAGGAAGAAAGCCAACACACTAGGATAGTAGAGGAGAAATATGAAAAGAACCTGTGTAGCTGAGTTTCTTAAATAATCAATCCTAAAACCTCCCTACCTCTAAACTTCTTGAAAAAAAAGAAAATAAATGTCCATATTTTCCAAGTTATTTATCTGTTACTTGCAGCTACTAAATGCATCCTGAGGAGCATTTACTATTTTCATAATCAGGAAGAAGAAAATAAAAAAAATCTACTTCCACTCTATTATTACTGAGTACAACTCTAAACCACACTACCATAGCTCAAAATCTTTGTAGTTAAATGATGCATACTATTGAAAAAATGCCAAAGTACAGTTCAAGTATTCCAAACATTCAGTATAAATAACTTTCCCTGTTGAAATTAGCTGAACCTCTCTTTACCCAGGAGTGAAGGAAAGCACCCTAAGCTCTCATCCTATCTGTGCCCTTAAGCAAGCCTCTATGACTTAAAATTTTCAGCTTTTACCTAAACTTTAATATTAAAATACTTAAAGGAAATTCTTCATCGTCTTTGATACCCTCCTAACTCTGTCAAATGAAAGATATATAAATAAGGATTCTTTTTTAAAAAAAGTTCTTTTGGGACTCACTGATTTTATCTTTAAAATATACAAAATTCTATTTATATATTACATGATATTATTTCCCTTTTTTTAATTTATTATTATTATTATTACTTTTTTGTGTGTGTGGTACATGGGTCTCTCACTGTTGTGGCCTCTCCCGTTGCGGACCACAGGCTCTGGACGCACAGGCTCAGCGGCCATGGCTCATGGGCCCAGCCACTCCGCGGCATGTGGGATCTTCCCGGACCGGGGCACGAACACGTGTCCCCTGCATCAGCAGGTGGACTCTCAACCACTGTGCCACCAGGGAAGCCCTCCCTTTTTAAAAAAAAATTATTTATTTGGTTGCACCGGGTCTTAGTTGCAGCAAACACGCTCCTTAGTTGAGGCTCGCCAGCTCCTTAGTTGCAGCAGGTGGGCTCCTTAGTTGTGGCATGCGAGCTCTTTGTTGCGACATGCATGTGCGATCTAGTTCCCTGACCAGGGATCGAACCCGGGCCCCCTGCATTGGGAGCGTGGAGTCCCAACCACTGTGCCACCAGGGAAGTCCCATATTTCCCATTTTTGAACTTAAATATTTAATATATAAAGTAATAAAATAATATATACCAGGGGTCTGCAAACTACAACCTTCAGGCCAAACATGGCCCAGCACCTTGTTTTTGGTGGCCTGTGAGCTATGAATTATTTTTACATTTATAAAAAATTATTAAAAGAAGAAAAGGAAAAAGAAGAAGGAAGAGGAAGAGGGAAGGACAGGTTTAGAGAGAGGAGGAAAAGGAGAAAATGTGACAGAGACTGTACGAAGTCCGCAAAAGCCTAACGTGTTTACTATCTGGTTCTTTACTAGAAAAAGTCTGACTAGTGATATATACTATTAAAATATTTATATATTATTATACATGTTTTATGTTGTTATAGATAACTTCCATTGTATATAAACATTCTCTGGATTTTAAATTTGTGTATATAGTTGACCCCTGAACCACACAGGGATTAGGGGTGCTAACTCTCCATACGGTCAAAAATCTTGGTAATAACTTACTGTCAGCCTTATTATTGAAAAAAAATCTGTGTACAAGTGGACCAGCACAGTTCAAACCCATGCTGCTCAAAGGTCAACAATTTTTAAATTTACTCATATTTTTCATGTACGTATCTGGGACGTAAAGCCCAAGATTAACACATATCCTCAAATTTGGTTTTAACATATACAGTATAAAAATGCTGGTGTTTCATCTTAAAAATGAATGTGAAGTTAAAAAGTCTGATTTTAAAAATAAGATATGTTCCTTTGGAAAGCACAGAAAACAGAGAAGAGCCTAGAAGGGAAAAAAAATTAAAACTAACTTGAATTCTCCCACTCAGAACTAACAATTTAAAGCAGTTCCACTCCAAGTTTATGACTACTCTCCTATCCCACCTTTCCTTAACCTAAAAGACAATCCTGAGAATTTTCTTATGTCATTATTCTTTAAAAACATGTTTTTAATAGCAGCAAAGTACTGTTGAGCATTTAGATAGTTCTCATTTTCACTATTATAGAAAGTGCTACACTGAGCACACTTACAGTTTGCAGAATCGTTTGCATAATTTCCGTATGATAAATTCTTAAAAGTGGATTAATGCAGGGGTCCTCGACCCCCGGGCCACACAGCAGGAGGTGAGTGGCAGGTGATCAAGTGAGGCTTCATCTGTATTTACAGCCACTCCCCGTTGCTTGCATTGCCACCTGAGCTCTGCCTCCTGTCAGATCAGCAGCAGCATTAGATTCTCATAAGAGCATGAACCCTACTGTGAACTGCGTATGTGAGGAATCTAGGTTGCACGCTCCTTGTGAAAATCTAATGCCTGATGATCTGCAGTGGAGCTGAGGTGGCGATGCTAGCACTGGGGAGTGGGTGCAAATACAGATTATCATTAGCAGAGAGGTTCGACTGCACAGAGACCCTAATAAGTCTCTGCTTGCAGACTCACATCAAAACCCTATTGGTGAGTGGCATGTGAAAACAAGCTCAGGGCTCCCACTGATTCTGCATTATGGTGAATTGCATAATTATTTCATTATATATTACAATGTAATAATAATAGAAATTAAGTGCACAATAAATGTAATGGGCTTGAATCATCCTGAAACCATTTCCCCCCTCCCCTCCGGTCCGCAGAAAAATTGTCTTCCATGAAACCAGCCCCTGGTGCTAAAAAGGTTGGGGACTGCTGGATTAATGAATACAAGAATAAACTGAAGGACTCTAGAATTAGGTCCTCACACTTCAGAACAGCTTCACTAACACCCATCCATCACCTTTTCATACAGATATGGTTGATCCATGATCCTTTCACAATCATTAAGGACAGTAAAAGAATACTGAAAATATACATTTTACTTTAGTCTTTGTGGGATTATAAAAGACCTTGAGGAAGAGTTACCCTATAGGTTTGCTAAATCTACTTTCAATAATGTCTTAGGCATACGTATTTCTGTATTTTTTTCAAAGAAAGCATACTATACTGCCCAAGTATCTGTTACAAGTGTAAGTGTGTTTCTAGCATTCAAGACTGTCTGATAGTACCCTATCAAAACAAAAAACAAACTACAAAACACCATCGAAACCAATAGTAGTGTCTCATTCTTGAAGTTGCCTTACCAGCCTTGGCTTTGTTTGCTCCTTCCCCAAATGCCTGGACATGTCCCTTTCCGCAAACCAAGTGCCGTATTTCAGACTTAACAAATATATGTATATAAAAGTTGGTTATTGGGGCTTCCCTGGTGGCACAGTGGTTGAGAGTCCGCCTGCTGATGCAGGGGATACGGGTTCGTGCCCCAGTCCGGGAGGATCCCACATGCCACGGAGCGGCTGGGCCCATGAGCCATAGCCGCTGAGCCTGCGCGTCCGGAGCCTGTGCTCCGCAAGGGGAGAGGCCACAACAGTGAGAAGCCCACATACCGCAAAAAAAAAAAAGTTGGTTATTATTAGATACTCTAGAATGACTCTACTTATGAGAAGGAAAGAGAGCCATTTGAGCATGACTTCTGGATTAAAACTTAAAGATTTATATATAACCCTCAGGGTAGAGCATGCAGCTTCCTACCTAACAAAATTACCTACTTTTTGTAACTAAAACTTTCTACAGAGCCAAATTTATAAAAATTCTGCTTTATATTATTATACATTATTATCTAATGCACCTCACCAGAGCTGGCAGTGGGTCTAAATGCCCATGCCCAAGTTTTGGCAAGGAAATTCGAATATTATATACTCAACCCTGAGAGACAAAAATCGACATTCACCCAGCCTCCAGAAGAACACCCTGCCCATGTACAGTGCTCCTCCATATATTATCTTCTTTACTCCTCAAAGAAGTCACTTAAAGACAATCTCACACTTTACAAAAAAAGAAAATAACAGTCAGGGTAGTGAAAAAACTGGCTCAAGAGTAAACAGACTGCAGCCCAGGTGGCTCTCAAATCTGGACATCTTATAATAACCCACCATTCTCTAATAGCCAGGGTGAAACAAGATTAATGAGCATCAAACTAATAAGAAACTATGGAGTGAAATCTTGCTCTTTAAGATTTCTTTCACCATCTTTAATACTCAATAGGGCTGAAAATGTTTTCTCTCAAAAAAGTTGTTTGAGGCATCCTGGATGTTAACAGTCAATTGTGTATTTTTACCTTGGTCCTGCCACTTATTAACTGTATGATCTTGGGTGACTTTTTTAAGCTTTAGTTTTCCGATCTGTACACATGGGTTTCTACCTGCACTTTATACAGTTATTTAAGGTTACATGAGATCATGTATGAAAATGCTCTAGCAAAAATAACACTCAAAAAATATTTACTAGATGAATTAATGAGTGGTTAGAAAGAGAATATACTGTTTATGTGCAAAATAACAAAAACATTCACTTGTGGCAAATATCTATTTGCATATTTGTCTAAAAGCAAGTGGTCACCACTGTACACAGAATATAACTAAACATGACTCTTCTCCTAACAAATTCTTCCTTTGGATTTCGTCTCCATCCCAGACTATTTTCACTTATTGACTATAAACATCTGGTAAACCATGTAATAAACCCTAAAGCAAAAATCAAATATAGCTTTCGAATAACTTGTTGCTACAAATGCATTTATGTGAAGTATTATGGAATATAGCATGAGCTGCTTCTTGACCTTCAAATATATTAATAGGAATTTACTAATACCCATGATTTTACAACTTATTTTTCTAATCTATAAAACATTTGACATTTATACAGAAGGCATCAAGGAAATGCTAAATACAATGCTTTTAGAGTTGGCATTTACTATTTTAAAAACTTACTGAAAAATGCTGAAGTAAGTCATCTTTCTCCTCCTCAATGAATCCCCCAACTGTTAGTGCTTTAGGGCGGTGGTCCACCACCATGTGATTTAGTGAACCCCTTCCTCTTCCTCCACGGCCTCGGCCTCTTCCTCGACCCTGAGAGGACATGGTCTTTCCTCGACCCACAGGTAAAATACCTAATCGTGCAGCCTGAATAACAACAAAAAGCAGAATATAACACATCATCAGACTAAATCTAGGAAAACTATTTTTCGAGATGTTAAATGTAGTGGGTAACTCCTCTTAAATCTCACCTCAACCTGTAACTGACTGAGTTTTTTCCGTAACTCTGTTGTGTCTTCTCCTGAGGATAGCCTCTTGTGAAGGTCCAGTTCGGTATCTAATAGTTCTTTTTGGGCCTTTGGAAAAATTAAGAGTAAAAATGTATTTTTTAGACAACCTACAAAATCTTGTTCACAATATTACACTTACAGAATGACACACATCTCTTCTGGGTAAATGTGAGAGCACGCAATAAACATGGGTGTTTTAAGGAAAGTAACTTTACAGATATAATACTGAAAACATGTAGAGAGTATAATGTTATCAGTAGTAACAATAAACAGTATTACTGCTTAATAAGCAAGCAGTATTACAAATGCTTAATTAAGATGGCACAGCCCCTCCAGAATAGAGAGACCCCCGGGGTGGCTGTCTCCAGGTCGGCCACCTGTACACAGGTGTGTGAAGTTCTGAGGCACAGCTCCGTCCATACGGGGCCACTGTGTCCTCGGCAGCACCTAGGGCTGCTACCCACACCCTCTGAAATCGGCTTTGCGAAAGCTTTGTATCTGCTGGGCAGCTTTTGGCTGAAATGCAACAGATGTCGAGCCCTCCTTGTAAAGGAACATTGAGTTTTCCTCTTGTGACACATGGGATGCATCATAAGTCCCTCCCCAAGTCGTAGTTCACACACCCATCCTTCCGACGGCGAGTTTTGTGGTTTCTTTTTTTTTAGTTTTGTGGTTTTTGAAAACAAAAACAATTCATTCTGATTACTGTCGTGATATGAAGGCATCATTTCCATGAGCTTTGGGGGATTTTTATGTGAAATAAATAAACTATCACTGAGGAAAAAAAAAAAAAAAAAAAGATGGCCTAAAAATCAGACCTTGGAAACAGTCATTTGAGATGAGGGAGCTGAGAACATAATAAAGCATCATAAGTGAAACATAATAGGGCAAAATAAATTACACAATAAAAATTCACTAATAGTACAAACATAACAGTTACATAATTGCTTTCAGATCTGAACCCTATAACTATTGCCGCTCTTTTTTTTTTTTTTTTTTGGTAAGAAACAAATTATCAGCCTTTAGCTGGTGTGACTAAGAGATTTTCTTTCCCCCATATTCTCTTAAATTTCTTTCCATAATTAAATGCTCTTTTTATTATTGGGGGAAATTTCAATTAAAATAACATTTTATATTTTTAAAAAGCAATCATTTTTTCTTTTTTTAGATCATAAATTAATCTTTTTCAAAAAATTTTTATTGGAGTATAGTTGATTTACAATGTTGTGTAAAAGCAATCTTAATGAAACACTTTACATTCCTTTAATAACAGAGAACCACAATTTCAAATGTAATATAATATTGTACATAAAAATTTGCATTCTATATATATATATCTGACAAATTTATTCCCAGTTTTCAAAGGGCTGCAAATTTATCTAAAATCCCACTACAGAGCTGTAGAATAATGATGGAACCATGGTGTAAAAGCAAGTATTCTTCTACGGTAAGGAAACAAATAGAAATGAACAAAATTAGACTTAAATGGATCTAGAACTTTTGATTATTCTTTTCAATAGAAAGCCATATTTTTACCCATACTAAAGGCAATGATATCTTTTGAATATTAAAAGGGATGGCTGCATTACAACATTATTAAAAAATTAGAAAAAAAGCTGCTGAAATAGGAAATGTCTCTTTCCTTGCCATCACTCTAAGCAGTTACATCATCAGCATGGAGAACAAAATAATTCAGTTAAAAAACATCTTTGTTCAAACCGGGTATTATCACTTCTTTCAGAGGGAGTGTACAGCATCTACAGAAACATTAAAAAAAAAAGATACTTATAATTGTCTCACACTAGACTATTAGCTACCTAAGGATTCCACAGCACTTTTTTTTTTTTTTTTTTTTTTTGTGGTACGTGGGCCTCTCACTGTGTGGCCTCTCCTGTTGCGGAGCACAGGCTCCGGATGCGCAGGCTCAGCAGCCATGGCCACGGGGCCTAGCTGCTCCGCGGCATGTGTGATCTTCCCAGACTGGGGCACGAACCCGTGTCCCCTGCATCGGCAGGCGGACTCTCAATCATTGCGCCACCAGGGAAGCCTCCATTGCACTTTTAAAGTGCAAAGCACACCACAGATGTTCAATAACCCTATGCTGAATGAAAAATGCAAATAGGTACCTCTGTTTTTGTCTTTACTTTAGATGGTGTGGAGACTGCAGAAGATGTTTTTAACTCATCTTTCAATTGTGAGATCTTTTCTCCAAGCTCTTTTAAAGTCTTCATTATATTTGCTCTCTCTTCTGGTTTCATGTTTTTGTTTTTTTCTAGCTTGGATATTAACATCTATAAAATAAACAGCAAAAAGTAAAACTATGCTTAGTAAATTTTAGTTTAAGTAACCTTTAAAACTCTATTGGGGATATCTTTGTAAAATCCATTCCATACATCAATTCCAGCATGCAAATAACGAACATTTATCTTACCTTTTGGCATTCTATTTGTTTTTCTAACATTTCTTGCCTCTTTTTCCTCATATCTTGTTGTAGCTTCATTGCTTCCTGTACAAACAGGTAAAGAAAAAATCAGTAATGAATAAGTTTGCCCATGATATATATGGCTACTACAGTCTCAACTCATTTCTTCTGAGTCATCCCTTATACGAGACAGATTTTCCTCCTAATCAAAAAACAGCTGAAGCCAGAGATGAAACCTTTAAACCTATTTTCCCCAACACTTCCAATATAAAAGAGTTTATGTTTGTAACTGTACTTTAATATTTAAAATACTGAACACTAATTAGCTGTATCTATGAGGTTTATTCACTTAAATGACCTGAATATGTATGTAAAGAAAAACAAGTTTTCACTTCCCCACATAATAAGCGAAATCCTTATTTTTGAAGTTTGAAGTCTAAAAATAAAGTCTAAAAGTGACATGCAGCTATAGATTAGAAATGATAGCAAAATCTATGGATTTTTGCCTGGAAAATGTTGCCTCCAACCCCTCTGTTAATTAAATCTCCAATTATACTGAGATAATATATATAAATAACTATTTTATTTAAAAAACTGTGAGTTTAAATCTAAGATGATAATGAAACTCAGAAGTGAGTCACATGAATAATAACTACATAATTGTTACACTTCACGTGAAATATTACCTAACTTACGAAGCCAGAAAGGAATTAAAAGAGAAAATAATGAAATAAAAGTGTTTATTTCTCTCCCTTGCGGGGGGGTGGGGCGACAGACGACAGCTCAGTGTCTTTTACTTTTACATAGAAAAAAGTTCTTTCTTTGTGCTTGATGTAGCCACTGAAAGGCAACTGCAAAACATTTTTTCTGTTTGCTCATCTTTTTTTCAAGTGTACAATGCATCAAGCAGCAGCTAAATAAATGTTAAAATGTAGTTTCATAACAACATGAACTGTTCAGAGGTGTTAATATAATCACTTAAGAATTCAACAAATCCCGGACTTCCCTAGTGGCACAGTGGTTGAAAATCTGCCTGCCGATGTAGTGGACACGGGTTCAAGCCCTGGTCCAGGAAGATCCCACATGCTGTGAAGCAACTAAGTTCGTGCGCCACAACTACTGAGCCTGCGCTCTAGAGCCTGTGAGCCACAATTACTGAGCCTGCACTCTAGAGCCCGCGAGCCACAACTACTGATGCCTGCGTGCCACAACTACTGAAGACCGTGTGCCTAGAGCCCAAGCTCCACAACAAGAGAAGCCACCGTGATGAGAAGCCCAGGCACTGCAACGAAGAGTAGCCCCTGCTCGCCGCAACTAGAGAAAGCCCACGCACAGCAACAAAGACCCAACGTAGCCAAAAATAAATAAATAAAAAATAAATAAATGTATTAAAAAAAAAAAGAATTCAATAGATCCTTTCCTCTTGAAGGAAAAGAATTGAGGCTGTTACCTGCTTCTTTTTAAGAACTTCTTGGACATCGTGAGACTTTGATCCTGAACAAAGTTTTGAAGGTGTCTTTAAGTTTGAGGAGCTGTAGATCATTTTTGGATGGCCTGGAGTTGAAAATATCTATGAAACACAAATATAATTAAATTAAATCTTAGCAATACCTTAAAATAATTTTTTAAAAAGACTCCATATATTTTTTTTACATTTAAAAACTTCATTTATAAAACAAGTCCTTTATACATAAACTCAATTGTCATTCAAATATAAAAACAAAAACTAATTTTAAGCAATAATGTTGTGTTTCTGAATACAATCACTTATCTTTCTTTTCTTTATATTTTTTTTAATTATGGGAAAAAGAACAACAACTCCTGACATCTAGGAGCTGGACTGCCACTCACAGCTAGGCCTTAGTGTCCCCTTGTTAAACATAAACAATTTTCATAGAACATCAACCTCAGACAAGGTCACTCTTGTGCCCATGGTGGATCAAGGCAAAAACAAGATCACTCCATTATCACGACTGAACACACACACAAACCATGAATACTATCCAAACCATAAAAATGACTAAACATCTCTCTACCCTGGCTAATATGAGTGACTACAGCTTCTTTACCAATTACAGCTTTAGCATAATTCTAGTCTTCCCTCCTTCTAGGTAAACTACTAGGAAATCTGATCATAGAATTACTCCTGTTTCCTTTAACCCTCCAACAAATCACCTAACACTGCCAATCCTAACATAAGTCCTTGCTAACACCCTCTAAATGAGATGTTCCATGGTTTCACTGTGTATACTCCCTCACTGAATAAGAGTTGTTCAACTACAGGTGTGTTCCTGGAGGTCTTTGGGAGGGTAATGTCATTAAGCTCTTTTCCACAATGCCAAATAAGAATGCATGTTCTAACTGCAAACCCTCCTAAGAATTAAGGTACTTTGCAGTCATAATCTTAATACTATATTTAATCAAATGTTATGAGTTTACAACCAACCATAAGTAGTTAGCTCACAGATCTAACTTTGCAAGTAAAATGGTGACCATCTTTACTGTGCTTGTTTTGGTATTTAGATTCCTTTCTGAACAGAAATTTATTTTTTTTTTCAGAAATTTATTTTTAAACAATTTATAATTTATAATAAATAAATAAATTTATAATTTATTTTTAAATTAACTTTGAATATATGATATAAGGGACACAGGATATAATACTAAGAAATTCATGGAAAATTCAATCACGCAATATATACAAATACAAAACTTATCTCAATCATACAATACTTAATTGTCCTAAAACTTAAGCTACTTTAAATACACAGGAAACTCTCTCAAGTACTGTAGGAACCTGCAGAGATGATGTTCATGCTGTTATTACTATTTATCAAAATAAAAATGGCACTACCTACAAGTTACTGAGCACTTATTATGTGCGAATAAGCACTTCTCTTTTATGCTTTACCAATATGAAATTTTTTAATCCCCATAGCAACTGAGTTTATTGAAAAGGAAACCAATGCTCGCCAGTTATTTAACACAGCTAGTAAGAGGCAGGTCAAGTCAGTAAGGGCTGTGTGACTTCAAAGTCTGAGATTGCTTTTGTTTTTCTATCTTTTAGTATCGAATTTTTTTTTTTTTTTTTTTGCGGTACGCGGGCCTCTCACTGCTGTGGCCTCTCCCGTTGCGAAGCACAGGCTCTGGACGCGCAGGCTCAGTGGCCATGGCTCACGGGCCCAGCCGCTCGGCGGCATGTGGGATCTTCCCGGACCGGGGCACGAACCCGTGTCCCCTGCATTGGCAGGCGGACTCTCAACCACTGCACCACCAGGGAAGCCCTAGTATCGAATTTTTGAAACAAACCAAAGTACAAAATTATATATAAAAAACCTGACGTATCCATCAGCAAGCAGAAACAACCATCAATTTACATTATTTTATATAAAATAACCTTGTTTTATTTAAACCCCCAACTACATCATCATAACACACACATTATTTTATCTGTAAATAATTCAGTTGTATCTCTAAAAGATAAGGACTCCTTTCTTTTTTAAGTAAAACTACAATACCGTTGTCACACTTAAAAGGTATAACAATTCTTTAATATCATTAAATAGTCACATTTCCAGATTCTATTATAATTTTCTAAACATTCTTTTCACATTTAAATTAGGACCTACTAAGGTCCATATAAATGCAATTGGTTATATCTCTTTAAAGTCTCCTTTAATTCCGTTTCCCTCTCTGTATCTTTCTTTTCTTTGCAAATCACTTCTGGAAGAAACCAGGTCATTCATCCTGCAGTATTCACTACAGGATTCTATGGTATCCTTTAACACGTCCCTCTGTCCTCTGAATTTCCTTTAAATTGTGCGCAGTTCTAGAGCCTTTATGACATTTTTTCATTCTTTGATAGGATGCTAGTAATCTTCGACAAATTCCTCACTTTCTGGTTTGACATCTGGAACACTGTCACCCCCAGATCTGGGAACAGCCATTTCTTCAAGGATCCCTGGTTCTTTTTGGAGCTGGGGGAAGGGGCATGTCAAGGTTCATTACCATCAGGCTGGGTCACTGTTTCTAGACCTTTTTGGTGGACAGAATTAAGAAATGTTTTGGAGGTTTTTAAAGTTGTCTAGTTTCTTCTATCCTTGCCGTAACCACCAAGACTTAAATTATATGGGTTCCTTTTTTTGTTTTTTTCTATCATAAGCAAGTATACGTATTCATTGCCCCAACTTTCTTAAATAAACAGTGGCCAACTCTACATTTTTTGTCCCATTTTGCTTTTTTTACTTAATGTATCCTGATGATCACCTCATGGTACACATAAAGATATTCGTCATTCCTTTGCAAAGTTACACATATGCTATTGTATGCATGTACTACATTTTAAGTAACCAGTCCCCTACTGATGGACACTGGATTGTTTCCAGTCTTTTGCTATTGAAGAGAGTCTACATTCCCTAACCTTTCTCATATGTCTTTCTATAGTTTGACTAGTATATTTTTGGCACAGATTCTTAGAGGAGGATTATTGGTTTAGAGTAAATACATACATAATTTTGCTAGATGCTGCCAAATTTCCTTTCACGGAGGCTGTACCATTTAGCATTACCATCAGCATATAAATTTCAGGTCCTTGTGGACATTATCCTGGTTTACTATGTAATTTTAAAAATGGATCTAATTTTTTTTTTCTATCAGGCTATCCAGTTATCCCAATACCATTTACCAAAGAGTCCATACTTTCCCCGCTGAACTGAGATAATGTGTTAGCATATGATAAATTCCTATTTGTGAGTGAGTCTATAATCTCAGTCTTCGATTCTATTCCACTGGTCTGTCTCTTCATGTGCCAGTATCAAATTGTTTGAGTTATACTGACTTCACATTATTTTTTAATGTCTAGGAGGGCTAACCCCACCTGTTCTTTTTCAGTTTTCCTAGCTCTCTTGGAAAAAAAAAAATCACCAATCTGGACAGTCATCATATAGATATATTCCCAAAAGGAAAGGAAACTACTTAAAAACATATTTCAAAATCTGACTTTTGGGGCTTCCCTGGTGGCGCAGTGGTTGAGAGTCCGCCTGCCGATGCAGGGGACACGGGTTCATGCCCCGGTCCGGGAAGATCCCACATGCCGCAGAGCTGCTAGGCCCGTGAGCCATGGCCGCTGAGCCTGCACGTCCGGAGCCTGTGCTCCACAACGGGAGGGGCCGCAACGGTGAGAGGCCCACGTACCGCAAAAAAAATAAAAATAAAAATCTGACTTTCGAATTGACTATGACTGAATCCCCTTCATGATGTTCTTAATTATATTAAAGAAGAAACATTATGAAAGGAATGGATTAATAGACATCTATTAATAAATGGCTAAAAATTTCAAATTCCTATTTAGCTTTCAATAGGAAAAGAAAATTTAACTAGCAAATTTCTGGCTCAATCATGGAAATTAGGGAAGTTTACCGGCCACATTTAGGTTAGCTCTCACAATTATCTTGATTGAGGAAATAAGACATTATAAATCTGGGTGCTAATCAATTTGTTAATTTCTTTGTGTCACTGAACAACTCTAAATATATTTAAAGGTCCACAGAAATATATACCTGGCAATCATCTCCAGCACCACCTGACTGATTCAACAAGTGTGCTGCATCACCCTGGTTACCACTTGCATGTCCAAGACGATGTTTCACAGGAACTTTGTTAAGAACATATGCACCCGATGTCTGTGGTTTGTTCATCATCTGCATATACAAAATAAACATATTTATGGTGGAAGTTTTTTTAAATGCCTAGGAATGATACAAATTTAGGACAGTAATTACCCTGGGGAGGAAGATACGGAAATGCGAAGGAAGGGTGCTTCAATCATCTGTAAGGTTTGATTTTTTTAAGTGAAGAGGTGGATATACACCGGAGCCTGTGCTCCGCAACGGGAGAGGCCACATCAGTGACAGGCCCGCGTACCGCCAAAAAAAAAAAAAAAAAAAAAAGAGTGTCTGATTCTAACACAAAACAAAGAAGCTGTTCTAGATTCAAAGTTGTTCGGTCATGGATGGCTATCGTACTTTAGTGTTGAGAAGAATCACTAAAGGTATTTCTTAAATATGCAGATTTACGGTCCAATATCTAGAGACTGACTCTAGATCTGAGAAGGTAAGACCCAGGAATGTGCACCCAGATAAGTGATTTTGATGCAACACAGCACTTCTCAACCTTCAAGGTACATAAGAATCACCTGGAAAGTCTGTTAAAACGGATTACTGGGCCCCACCCATAGTGATTCTAATTCAGTAAGTTGAGGTGAAGCCTTAGAAACTGCATGTCTAATAAGCTCCTAGGAGATCAGATGCTGCCGGTCTACAAATCAAACTGAATGGCTCTGATATAGAAGACCCCAGGACCACAAATTGAGAAACAATGATCTAGAGGATGGGATTAAAGGACCTTTAATTCCCTGTGAACCAGTAGATTACCTTCTGAATACCCCCATGTACCGTTGAGGGAGGAGACTGGGCCACCAGCACTTGCTGCTGATGAAGGTGCTGTGGCAGGTGATGGTGCTGCTGTGACAGGTGACTAAGTGTTTGCTGCTGTTGCAGGAGCAGCTGTGTTGGCGACTGTAGTGCTGGCTGCTCATTATTTTCCCTGTGCCACAGGACTCGAATGAACCGGTTGTTTAGAACTGCTTCAGTGCTGGAAATGGCTTTTCTGGCCTCTTCATTGGTAAGATACTGGATGAGGGCTGCTTCTGGATCTCCCTTAAAGGCAACCTATAAGAAAAAACAACAGCAACAACAACACACATAAATTAATGATTGTAGTTAAGCAAATATTGATAAATTATTGATAAAAAATTCAAAAGTAGAAAACAGCCTGCTGAAATCCATTGTGAATCCTATGTAAATAAAGTTAGCTATCCCTTAAAAGATAACATGTGTATTTCAACATTATATATGAAAGAATATTGGATTATTTAATAAATAATCCTAGTGATGTTATATAACCACTTGGGGAAAAGTTGTTAGGTTCCTCCCTGGTATCTTACACGTCCAAATAAACTCCAGAGAGAGAAAACATTTTACAAAAAAACCCAGGGAAAAAAGGTGAATATCTGTATAATCTGAGGCTTTGGAAAGCCTTTTTATGCACACCTATAAAGGCAGAACCCATAAAGACAAACAGCGAATTTGACCAAATAAAATTTTAAACCACTGTCAGTCCAAACCTGCCACAAACAAAATGAGTGACAAAACGAAAAAGTAATTTTCATATATATGACAGGCAAAGGCTTGGAAAAGCATTATTATAAATGCCTTCATAAAAAATGGGCAAAGACAGTGGGCAGGTAAATCCAAAAGTGCTGCAAATGGTCTATATACATTAGAGTCTACCTAGGAATAAAAACAAAGCAAATTAAAGCAAGTACAATTTTTCACTTATGAAACTGGTCTAAAAATTTTTAATGGATCCATATTAGAGTTTTGATGAGGTTCACACATTGTGTTAGGGAGCATCAACTGGCACAACCCTTTTGGAGAACAATTTGGCAGTTCAAATAAAAAGTTTTAAAATTCCCTTTAATTCAGCAATGCATCATAAAAAAATAAAAGGTTTATACAAAAGGAGGTTCACAATAGCATTGTTTTTATAAAAAATAGTAAGAACAACATAAATTCCCCCAAATAGAGAATAGTGCTTATATAAATTATGGCCTACTGCTATGGAATGAGTTATGTCCTCCCCAAATTCATACGGTGAAGCCCTGACCCCCAATGTGACAGTATTTGGAGACAGGGTTTTTAGGAGGTAAATAAGGTTAAATGAGATCAAAGGGGTGCGGCCCTAATCAGACAGGACTGGTGACCTTACAGGAAGAGCTCTCTCTGTCTCTTCCCTTCCCTCTCCTTCCATCATGTGAGCACACAGCAAGAAGATGGCCGTCTCCAAGCCAGAGAGTCCTTACCAGGAACCAAATTGGCTAGTATTCTGATCTTGGATTCCCCACAAATAAATTTTTGTTGTTTAAGCCACCCAGTCTATGGTATTTGTTATGGCAACCCAAGCAGACTCATACTCATTTACATTAAAAGCTTCCTAATTTTTCTAAATGCCATAAAGAATAATGACCTAGGAAAAATTTAAGAGGAAAAAGGTAGTGAGAGATACATAAATCGTATTTTGGTTTGATGGCAACACTGCGTGTCAGGGGTAACTGACTGAAATCCCAACTTTAACAGACCTTCTAGTACCCTCAATTACAGCGTAACCCCAACCACAAATTGATAAATTCAAATATCTAACAAACACACAGCAAAATATAAAAGCTTCAGTTTATTTGATGTTAGATTATATGTTACAGTGCCTACAATTCTCAAGATTAGAACCATCCTTAACCAATTAATATTTCACAAAATAAAAGCCAGTCAGTAAACAAAATTACAATCTTAGAAGTTACCAAAAATCTTACCTACTTAGTTAGAACACTAAAGCAGGTAAAAAAGTCATCTGTCCAGAGATACAAGTATGAACAAAAATACAATAACTGGCCCACTGTCTTTCAGGAAGAGGTTGCAGAAAAGAACCAAATGAATTCAGAGGACAAATTCAGCACAACAACTCCGTCATAAAGTTGGGCATACAGATACACAGTGGAATTTAAAACACATAGCAGAGATGATCAGACTAATCACTGGCTTGTTTAAGCAAGGTAAGCTGATAGGAATATTTTTGAAGATACATTATATACATGGATTTTGTCACCAACATAGCTACACCTACCTGGATATTAACAATAGTTCCAAATTTGCTGAAATGTTCATTGAGCTTGGTAATGTTGTTCAATTCCTGAGGGATTTTCTTGACTTCTAATTTGGTGTTTGTATACTGATTCTTTCTCAAGAATCCTGGTTTACTCTGATTGTTATTCCCTTGCCTGAAAGGAATATTAACAGATCTTGGTTAATTCTCCTACATTATGCCTAGGCAAGAGATAATCAGCAAAGAATGTAAGTTTATATTTATTCAAGTATCCTTTGTAAGCACTTAACATTCTTCAGAAATGACTAGGTAATTTTCACATTATCCTTATTACATGGGAATCAAACAGGTAGAGAGAAAGAAAGAAGACTGATGTCTCAATAATTCTAATACTGGGTTAGGCCTAGAAATTAGTACAAATTACTAATATCTATTATCAATATTCTGTTAACTTTTCAATGTTTAAGACATACTAATGATGCCTTTGGGAACCTTAGCTTTAAGGCACACAGATTGAAAATGAATGATTAATGACAACTCTTAATTTTACAAATTTACTACTGCAAACAAAAAACCAGAAACATCAATTAGATGTTACTAATTAGCAAATTATCTTACTTTCCCAGCCAAGGTTTCTTTGCCAGTGGCCCTTCCAAACCACTCATAGCTCTTTTCCGGCTATCTGGTTCAAGAACCACTCTGGTTATGTTGCTATTAATTGAAACAGGAACTGGTGGTTCAGTCTGGATGACAATGTTAGCAGCTGTAGAAAACAAAAATTAACATTACTGACCATGCGCTGTATTTGGGGAATTTCAAATGATTAAAATTATTTAGTCCAAAAGCTAAAAATCACTGTGAATAGCACCTGGCTACTACCATTTCCTTTTCAGAAATGTTTAACAGCAAAAATAAATTATCAATTGCCTCCTTTTTCAAAAATACAATATGCGCGTTTAAAAACTCCTAGCCAACTCTGATGTAATGACTGATTCAGGCAAGGATCATAAATGGAAGGAAAAAAAAAATCAGTGAAAGGGTGTTGGAGAATAAGATATTTATCTGATGCCAAAGTACCACTCCACAAACTTTACAATGGAGAGCTCTAACAATTACAGCAAGTGATCAAACTTATTAGGCCACAAATGGAGTGAAATATTTGTCTCCTTATAGGATTCAACAAGAAGTTCACATGGATAGGATACTACTATGGAATTATGATTTTCTTTTATGTGTGGCAATGATATTGCACGTATATAGTACTGTGTCTTATTCTCAGATGTAAACTAAAGGATCTTAAAGTGTCACAATCTCCAAAATTTACTTTCAAGTGATTCAAGAAAACAATGTGAAGGGAGAGGGGAGGAAGGGGAGGAAGACAGAGAGAAGAGTGCACACAAGTGAGCATTCATGCCCAAAGCTGACAAAATGTTAACAACTGGTGAACCTAAGTGAAAGTATTAAGGTGTTTATTGCACTTTTGATTTTTTTGTAGGTTTAAGATTATTCAAACCTAAACATTGAAAGGAAAATTCAAAGCCAATGTTATAAATTAACACATTCCATTCACAACAGTTAAGACTAAAATACTATACGACGCTGACCTTACGATAGGTTACCTGTCAGTGGAAAGAGGTGTGTTGAACCAAAAAGCAAATACCAACCCAAAACTGCACGTTATATTCTGAGTATTCTCCATAACTTTAGCGACTCCACCAAAAGTAAAATCAGCAGCAAAGAATAATCACTGTGGGGCTGAAAATACGAACTTCCCACTAATTTCAGGTAATTTGGTAACAATATATGCATTACAGCACAGAAAGTAAGAGCATATTCTTTGGAATTAGATAAACCTGGGTCCAAATGCTAGTTCTGTCATGTATAGCAGGGGTCTCCAAACCCCAGGCCAAAGACCAGTAGCGGTCCACACAGCAGGAGGTGAGCGGCGGGCTAGCAAGCTTCCCCATCGCTCGTGTTACCGCCTGAACTATCCCCACCACCACCCGCTGCACCATCCGTCTGTGGAAGAATTGTCTTCCACGAAAACTGTCCCTGGTGCCAAAAAGGCTGGAGACCGCTGATGTATAGAATAGAATAGAACAGAAAAGAATTAATAATGGGCAAGTTCTTTAACCCCTCTTCGCCTCAGTGTCTATATATGAAAAAGAGAATAAAAATAGTACCTCATTTAAGTTGTTGGTAAGGAATATTAGAGATAATAATACATTAAAAAGGATTTAGTTTAATCTTGACACAAAACTGTTAACTGGTAGTAGCAATAATGTCATAAATGGCAGTAAAGAAGAGTTAATAAAATCAGGATAAGAAAGAAGGTAAGAAAAGGAAAATTGTCCACCATATAATTAAATCAGGAAAATATCCTCAGGATGGCACATGGCCAGTCACTCAAACTGAAATTAAATACTGGAAATCTAACTATAATAAGAAGTAAGAAACTGGAATCTCATCAAACGCTTTAACCAAACTTTGTTTTGAGCGGAGGTGAAAGGATGGTATCAACCCATATTAAAGGCAATGCTTGCATTTAATCTTTTAAGATTTGTGGCTATGCTTTATAAAGGTCCTAACATATGGTTTTAATCATAAATAATAGTCAAAAGATAATTTTATCATAGTGTTTAAAATTCTCAATGTTACTACTGTGAAGCACAGCTCTTAAAACACAAAGTAGGCCATTAAATGATTAGTTCTTTGAGGGTGAGGGATCATGTCGTTTTTCTATATCTAACATCTAGCATAGTGCCTAAAATAGCCTAAAGTCCTACAAAAAGAGCAATTAATTAACACTAGTATTATTTTTATTTAAAAATAAATATAAGCAGAATATTTTTATTTTATTTATGGCTTTAAAGTAAAATCTGGAGATATTCAAAAGCATTTGAGATCATTACACAGCACCCTTCAAAGAGAGACTGTTGAAAGTATTTTTAGACCTTAGTGAGGTCAGAAATACTATGCCCAAATGACATTTAGCATGAGAAAAAGTTAACTGCATTCTTACCTCTTGGATTTGCATCCATATCTCCAGAGGTTAGGCCAATCAGGTTTGGGCGCTGTGTCTGTGTTCTTGAAAAAAACTGCCTATACTGAGATCTACCAGAACTGGTAATACTAGGAGCTTCTGGATTATAACCATCTGGTTCATAGGTATCTGAGGGAAAACAAAACAACAAAACATGAAACAAATAACAGTAGTTAAATAATTTCCTATTATAAAATAACCAGAAAAATGAATTTTCTTCAACAAATATATCAACCCATATATATTTCTCTCTTTGAATTATAGTATATAGATAAACCTATTGGAAGTCAAAGAAACAAAAATGTTCCAGTCACAAAACACAGACATGTAAATCCATTCTGAATTACTGATATATTTCTGGATTCGTTTACCTAGCCATTTTTGTCCTCTATATTAATCACCTAATGCAAACTTAAATGCACATTTTTAAGAGAAATTTTCACATACATGAACGCCATATACAAATGACTGGCTGGGTTTCCTCTGTTATCACGTCTCACCTAATTTCTCGGTGTTCTTTTAATTGGGGGAAAAAACCAATCTATTAATTTGGTTATCTGCTTTTCTTTTTTTGGCCGCGCTGCGCAGTATGTGGGATCCTGGTTCCCCAACCAGGGATCAAACCCACGCCCCCTGCATTGGAAGCACAGAGTCTTAACCACTGGACCACCAGGGAAGTGCCTGGTTATGTGCACTTTAAACTGGAGAGAAAAGAGCCAATTTCATATGTAAAATATATCTCAAATGTTTGATTTCAAACAGCTAAATAAGATACATTTTATGTTTATAAATGTAATCATTATTTTACTACCACTCGCTTCATCAGTGCCACTTTTATCATGTTCTCTGTGTTTTCTCTCCAACTAAAAATTTATTTTTTTGGCCACACTGTGCGTGGCATGTGGGATCCTAGTTCCCCAACCAGGGATGGAACTCACGCCCCCTGCAGTGGAAGCACGGAGTCTTAACCACTGGACTGCCAGGGAAGTCCCTAAAAATTTAATTTTTAAAATTCTTATGCTAAATAAATATTTTGTTAGTGTTTAAAAAAAATTCTGAATGTGTTTATCTCCAAAATATCCTTTTCATCGTACATAAAATGAAAGAAGGTTAAGATGGAGTGAAGATGCCGATTCTCACAGTTGTGATTTATCAATATAAATCCTTGCATCTTTTTTTCTTAGTGGAAAAACCTCCTTTGTTGCTCGTATTAGGTTTCAGCTACAAGATAAGGTACATTCAGATCTTTATTACTAGCCAATTAGTTCTATAATTCAGAGTATAAGATCAGCAAATTATGATTTAAAAGTTTTCAGCTACCACTTGGTACTCTTGACAGAAAAATCTACGCTAAGGCTGCAGAAAGTTTTAAAGAAGTTACATAATCAAATAGCCTCGATCTGATAATTCCTGGGAATACACAGAACCCTAAGAAACTTGAAAGTCCTTTAGTTAATCATGATGAACTGAGATCTAAACGTAAAGTGAGAAATGTTAAAAACCTCATGAGACACCCTCAAAGCACTCCATAGATCTTCAAAATGTACATGTCAATAGGAGGGAAGAGTTTTCAAGAAATCACATTATACACAGCCATTCCATACAACAAGGGACAGATGGGAAAAAGACATTTTCATCTATGATCAGGAAGAAACCAGATGTTTTTGTTTTCTTTTAAAGAAAAATTAACCTAGTTTTCTTATAACATGTAACTGATTAGAAACCATTCAAGTAGATACTCTCTTCCTATCTATCGGATTAGAAACTAGTTCAAGGAACTAGCATGACCTTAGTTACAGAGGCATGGAAAGTAAATACAAAGGACACCAGAGATGACAGACACACAGGAGACCTAATCATCTAGGAGCCACTCGGCACAAACCAAAGAAGCAGAGAAACAGAAAATAAAACTACCTAGGAGTTTTAATGGGAATCTGTGAGAGCAGATCAGGATACCAGATCACCTCTTAGGTTGGCCAGTTTATGGTACAAAAGATCAGAGGTGGATGGCCATCTGTAGCAAAGCTTACCTGGGACCAGAGGGGTGGGGCTGGAGACTGAGGTATGGTACCCAATGGAGGATCCCATGAGGTTTCGAGGTGGCACCAAACGAGCTGCCAACAGAGGAGGCGGTGTCCCCAACTGAAGTCGCTCAGATGCAGCAGCACCATGTTCACGAGAGTACATGGGCTGTCCTACAGAGGAAAGAATAGGAGGGCAGCTGGGATTGAGAGTCACAAGCTTCTCGTAAGCAATGATCTACTTCCTGAGACTTGAGCCAAGAACAGAGAAAGTATACCAATGGGAACTGTACTCAAGAAAGATGTTACTAAGATACTTTCTAACTCAAGAAATAGACATGCAACTGGTTAGGATGCATTGAGGTACAAAGAGTAAGAATTAGATAGTGTGACTGCAAAACGACCATTTTTTATAATCTTAAATGGAATAATTACGTGCTGATTTACCCAAAACTGAACAATCAACCATATCAAGTTATTAGACAACGGAACCTTGAGCTATTTTTCATGTAGAGTTTTGTATCCAATGAGACATGTGGTTATCAAAGCTGTCATACCCATTTAAAAAAAATAAAAACACTCCTCCCCAAACTCATAATTTCAGGTATGCACAAACTATACTCCCTATCTGAGAGCAGAAAAAAGAAAAATAATAAAGGAACTTAAAAAAAAGAAGCCCACCACAAGCATACCCTCAGAGAATAAGAAATATTCAAAAGAAAAAATTAAACAAGACAGTGAAAATTCGTTATCCTACTAGCAGGTGGATAACAAACATAGAGAAAGAAAAAAAGGAAAAAATCCCAGGTGAACAGACTAGCCACTGTACACATGAAATTACCTCAGATATTAAGGACCACTTTTGGAAAGAAAGCACATTTAGAATCTATATTTATGGATGCAAGAAATGTCAGAAACAATGAAGCCAAATTCTGTAGAACAAGATTAAAAAAGACAAGGTATCAAGGAGCAAAACCCCCCTTTGGTTGGTTATTTAATAGTATCTTTTTCACTGACTACCTCGTATGAGACCTATTTTTAAGATTTACTCAATATTTTATATCTAAAGTCAGACAGACATTCACTATGTGACACAAAACAAAGTGAATTTAGAATTTTTTTATACCTGATGAAATGTCCTTATAAAGTGAACAATCCAGAAGACTATTAATACACCTTAATAAGACAAGTCACAAAGCACCACTTGATTTCACAGTAAATGCAGAGAAGAAACAGATGTGCTAAACTTTACTACCCTTCTCTTCCTATATACGGAGCAGAGGAGGTGACACATCATACTGTATAAGCAGACCACATAACTGGGGGCTTAGCACCAATCCTTTCAAAACTGAAAAAAGGATCAATCATTACATTGCAAAAACAATTTAACATATCCTCAATGATCTGAAAATAGTTTTAAGCATGACCTACTGCAGAGAATTCCTTGCAGAACGCAGTAGTGAGCTAAAGAGAAAAATGGGAAGTACAATCTCAGTCCATATGACTAGTTTAAATTTATGATACAGCACTCAATGTACCATGTGTATTTAATTAATAACTGTCTCAAAGTAAATTAGAAACTAAAAGGCTACTTTGTACAATGTCTTTTTAAAACGAGTGACAAAGAACATGCATTCAGACACTTCAGAAAGATGGCTGTTTATTCAAATGAGCCCTGATTTTCTTTAACAACATCTATTCAGGTCTCTAAATAGTATTTCAAAAAGAAACAGTTCCTCAGATAAAAGGCTGATTCTAGGACTGGTTAGAAAACTTCTAAGATGGGCCTGGTACACCTTAGTATACCCTGTCCCTCCAAAAGCAAGATGGCTACCAAACACTAGCATGTCAAAAACGAAACAAAGCAATCTGCAGAACCAACATGAAGAGGCTCCCCATGGTCAAAAACTAGACAATTTGAACATCAAAAAGGGCCATAATGGGGTGAAACATACCAAACATTAGAAATCCATGAGTTCTTTATGATACTTAAAAAAAATACAGTGGTACCTCTGGAAGATATTAGGAAACAAACTCATTTTCTGAAAAGTGATAAATGAAAGGACACAAGCATTTATCCTGTCTTTCCTGTAAAAAGTGAATTTCAGGTTAAAGAAATGGTTAACTCCCAAGTTTCACTTTGTAGAATGCCAGCCAATAAATGTAGAAGAAATAATAGAATTAGAGTATCACACTTTTATAACCCCAATGCAACAAGAGATCTAGGCAGGGATCACAAATAACCACGTGCAACTTTTTAAACGGATGCATCAGGATGAAAACACCTGTACACAGTGATCAATATTTGTAACACAGAAAGGAGACAACTTGGTATTATGTACATCATGATATACTGCAGTAGGAAGTACAAAACCCCATCAATAAAATATTCATTCAAAATGGGGGGGGGGAGCAAACATGACCCTAATTAAGTCTCTAGATCTAAACCTCTAATTTACAGGAAATACAGAGGATAGAGGAATGTGTTAAATAACACCAGGGGATGCAATGTGCCAAGTCCAGATTGTGGAAAAATTCTTCAGGACAAATGATCTGTTCCTTCAACAAATAAATGTCAAGGAGAAAAAAAAGAGGTTGGAGAAACTGTTACAGATTTAAAGACTTTAAAAAAATAAAATAAACAAATAAAGACTTAAAAACATATTAACTAAATGTAATATGTAACCTTATTTGGATCCAGCTTCAAATGAACCAGCTATAAAGGAACATCTATGATACAACTGGGAATAATGAACACTGGTTGGATATTTGACAATAATACCTGTTATAAATATCTTGGGATTGTGATTAAAGTATAGTAATTGTGTGCATGTGTGTTTATCCCTTATCTTTTAGAGGTATATAATGAAGATTTTACAGATTAAATGTTATGTTTGGGACTTGTTCTAAAATAATCAAGTCAGGAGTGAGTTACAGATAAAGCAAGATTAACCATGTGTTGATACATGTTGAAGTCACTAAATGAATAATGACAATTAACTACACTATTTGCTCTCCTCTTGTATTTGAAATTTTCCATAATAAAAAGTTTTTAAAAATCAAATTGGTTGGGCTTCCTGGTGGCGCAGTGGTTGAGAGTCCGCCTGCCGATGCAGGGGACATGGGTTCGTGCCCCGGTCCGGGAGGATCCCACATGCCGCAGAGCGGCTGGGCCTGTGAGCCATGGCTGCTGGGCCTGCGTGTCCAGAGACTGTGCTCCGCAACGGGAGAGGCCACAACAGTGAGAGGCCCGTGTACCGCAAATAAATAAATAAATAAATAAATAAATAAATAAAATCTAGGATGTTATATTTTACTATCACTCTTTCACATACCCAGTACAACGAGCCTAGCAGTTACAAAATATTTCTACTCCTACTTCTTCAAAGAAGCAGAATAAACAGGTCAAATTTAAGGCAGAAAAGGGAGTATACTTTAAAATAGTCCTGTCCTGTGCAGGGGGAAGGGGGAACCCACAAAACCCAAAACCCCAAAACTGTACACTGAATTGGTGACTTCAAATTTGGGTAAAATGTTTAAGTACTTCAAAGGAAAGAGTTGATTTTAATAGGTGTTTTTCCATACAATTCCAACTACGTTTCATTATTTAAGTCCCTTTCAGAGTATTTCGGACATCTTAACTCCAAAAAAACCAAATTTCAGAGCTTTTTCTAAATTATAACCATTTCTGACATTAAGTTTTAAATAGCATTACCAGGAGCCCCATGTATCCTACCCAGTTTTCCAGTGAGGTAATTCTTTTTCTTCTTTTAACATTCAACTGACCTCTTAAAAAATGAGTGATAATTACAGACTAGATGAAGGTTTTATTTTGGGCAGAATTAGTTCCTTTGTTACCTGTATTTCTGAGGCACTCTGTTCATTTAGTTTTAACAGCAAAATACACTGTGATTGATTTTTGTGGGTTTGTAATTTTTAACATATTTCTTTCCCACTAACAGATTTTTAGCTTCTTAGGAGAAAAATCATTTCTTATTCATCTGTATATTCCCAGTACCTAGCATTCAGTAGACTCCTATTCTTACCTCCAAAAATCCAGATTTCATTTTTCTATGTTTATTTGGGTCCCTATTGACATAATTTTCACAACTAAATACCATTTGATATGCTGTTCTTCACTTACACACATTTTCTATGCTGTGAATTTTAATGATAGTTTCAATGACCAAAAAAATCTGTAACTTAAACTTTCCCAACTTGTAAAACTTTAAGAATAGCTTAAGTTCCCTATTACATTGCAAACAGACATATAGCTTTTTCACTTCATTTGAACTGAAGCAAGTTCTAATTTTCTTGAAATTATAAAGTATAGCTTAAAAGTAAACCTGAACAATTTGAAGAATTCAACTTATCTGTCTCAAAGGTAATTAACAAAAAAAAGATGTTTTAAAATCAACTGAATAGAAAGATACAAAAAATTTATAAGTAACAAACTACACTCACCAAAAAAAATTTTTTATGTTTAGATTATCAGAAACCATCTCCTAGGTTTTCAAATTTCTCTCTAAATTTTGGAATCACATTTTAACTTTTAAGAAAGGAAGAAAGCAGTTTGCATAGTAGAGTTTTAAACTTCCCAATATTGAATATTCTATAAGTTTCAAAATGTTCAGTTGCCCACCAACTAAGTCTCTTTATAAACAATGACACAGCATATAAGACTATCTTCTAAAGCACTAATTCACAAATGCCAATAGGAAGCTATTGCCCTTTACTGGTCTGAAACAAAAATGGGAAAAAAATGTGATATTTCATAAAGCCAAATTTAAAAGGACTGTCATTTATTCTGAGTTATTTGGTATAAAAATGTATTTTTAAAATCGAAATATTAGATGTCTTCATATGCAGTCCTTAACACAGCAAAATAAGAAGCTGCTAACTGTACTGGTCCCCCAAATTTTCTTAGAAATGTTATCAGCCTCTGAAAAACAGAAACTTGAAACTTCAGTTCTAAAAGGACTTTACTGATATACCAAAAATAGTCTGGCTTTTAAGAAATAACAGAAAAATCATCTTCAAACATGAAGTCAGACATTTTGTTCATCTTGGCTCCCTAGGGTGTAGCACAATGCCTGGCACATAGTAGGCACTCAAAAAATATTTGCTGAATTAATATCAGGCTAAGTCATTGAAATAAATGGTAACTGCCAGATATTTTTTCATTAAAATCAAAATGGAATTTTTGTCATACTGAATGAAGTCAGATGAAAGAGACAAATATCATATATCACTTATATGTGGAATCTAAAAAAATGGTACAAATGAACGTATTTACAAAACAGAAACAGACTCACAGATGTAGAAAACAAACCTGTGGTTACCAGGGGGGAAAGGGGTGAGGGGTGGGGAGGGATGAATTGGGAGATTGGAATTGACATATACACAGTACTATATATAAAACAGATGACTAATAAGGACCTACTGTACAGCACAGGGAACTCTACCCAATACTCTGTAATGACCTATATGGGAAAAGAATCTAAAAGAGAGTAGATGGGGCTTCCCTGGTGGCACAGTGGTTGAGAATCTGCCTGCTAATGCAGGGGACACGGGTTCGAGCCCTGGTCTGGGAAGATCCCACATGCCGCGGAGCAACTAGGCCCGTGAGCCACAACTACTGAGCCTGCGAGTCTGGAGCCTGTGCTCCACGACAAGAGAGGCCGTGATAGTGAGAGGCCTGCGCACCGCCATGAAGAGTGGCCCCCGCTTGCCACAACTAGAGAAAGCCCTCGCACAGAAACGAAGACCCAACACAGCAAAAATAAATTAATAAACTCCTACCCCCAACATCTAAAAAACAAAAAGAGAGTAGATGTATGTATATGTATAACTGATTCACTTTGCTGTACACCTAAACTAACACAACACTGTAAATCAACTATACTCCAATAAAAATTTAAAAAGAAAAAAAAAGCTGTACTTCAGGGCACAAAATTTGATATACATTTCCCCATAACTTATCTGAAATAGAAAATAAAAATCTCATGCTGGGAAAAAAAAAAAAGGGAACTTTTATAGAGTGAGTCACAATGTTAAATTTAACAATATTAAAATAAATGGTAATCGCCAGATCTTTTAGAAATTAAAAACAAAATGGAATTTTTATTGTGAGTCACAATGTTAAATTTAACAATATGAAAATGTGTCATCTGCAAAAGACTCTCAGATAAATAAAAGGCATTAAGAAGTAATGTTAAGAGCTGATTCAGGGGGGAATAGATAAAACAAGACTGATCAACATGAAACATGTTGAAGCTGGGTGATGGGAATGTGGCAGTTTATTATACTACCTTCTTTATTTTTATAAAATTTCCCGTAATTAAAAAAAATGAGAGAAGCAGTAAAACAAATACGCACTGCAACAAGACACTATAGTAATTAGAAGACGGTGAGATACTAAAAGTGAAACAGTATGGACAATTACTTAACTATCAGATGTGGTTTCCGTTCTGAAGAAGCACAGCTGAACATAAGATTTACATAAATGAAAAGAAATCAAATAGTAGGCCTACGTACAATTATATGTCATTACGTAATAAATGCTTTTTGGTACTGTAGGAGTTCAGAACAGAGCAGTAATGTTCCCCATATACTTAGAAGATCTGGGTCTTGCAAAAACAGGAGAGGGAGTACATTACTAAGAATGAAGACAGGAAAACAAAGTTGAGTCATGACAGGGGCACAGACAGGGTTATAATTGGCCTGACCACAGAAAATACACATGGGGGAATAGTGAAAAGAGACTACCAAGAAGTGAGGAATAGATTATAGAAAGAGAAGCCATAGAAAGGGGTTCATCTATGGTTTAGGAGGAAATAATGGCCACTGAAGAGTTCTCATAAGGAACTGTCATGGCTGGTTTTCTTAGGCAGACTAGCTTAGCAGCATTATGTGGTGTGACATGGGGGCAAGATGGGGGTGAAACGTAATGGACTCAAGAAGATTGTAGCAATAATCCGAAATGTGAAGTGATTCAAGCGTGGATGAGGGCAGAAGCCACAGCAGGAAGAGACAGAAAGGGATGCTTCAAAGAAAAAGAGGAACAATTTTTCGATTAACTAGATATAAAAAAGCAAAGCAATGAGTCAGTCATGTCAGGGTTTCAATTCTAGGTGATAAGGTGGGTGTTATTTCCATTAACAAAGAAAGACAAGCATTGTGGAGGTAGTAGAGACTTAAGGGAAGATAACAGGTTTGATTTCAGAGAGGCTGAAATTTATGGAGACAATGATAACTACAAAATTATAATAACTATTCCTTACGTGTAACTTGCTAGGTGCCAGATACTATTCCAGATGCTTTATAGGTATTAATCCATTTCTTCCCCAAAACAACCTTAATGAGGTGAGTAATGTTATTATTATTTCTATTCTACAAAAGAGGAAATTAGGATACAAAGAGGTTAAGTAACTTGCCTAAGGTCACAATGACACAAGTGATGGAAGCAGAATTTGAACCTGGGCTTAATTACTTTTCTAAGTTGCCTCTCCAGGTCATGACAGAGATGAAGAAATGTTTATGATAAACACAGTTACAAAAAAAGATGAATTTATCTATAAAGTTACCTAGCTCTGTAAAGAAAATCTCACAGTCTGACATTTTAAACCACCAACTACCTTATTTTTATGTTTTTGAAGAAAAATTTTTTTAAGCCTTAGTCAACAACACCAACAACAAAAAAAAACACTTAAGAAATAAAAGAGAATTAGGATCCAAGAAAAACATATTATTACAGTTAAACATAAATGTTACAAAACAGCCTAACCACTAAATATTACAGTTTAAATGATGCTATCTTCACTTCAGCATTAAAAGTTAAATAATTAGGTGTATTTTATCGGACCTTTTGTATACTCTTAGGAGATAAGCCTTATGTTTTGGAAATTCAATCAGAGGAACAATTTTTGAACAGAAGCTTCAAAATAAAATTCCTTTAGTGGAGGAATGTTGCTACTCTACAGCAGAGTAGACTTCTCCAATACAGAAGGCCTTGCCCTTCTCTCCCATTATCACACAAAATTAAAATACAGTTATATATCATAACCACACACTAAACTGCCCTTTAAACACACATATAATTTTTATATAGCACAGTCCATAAAAACAGAAATTAATTGTATTTTTTTTTAAGTGTAAGACTGTTCTGAGAAAACTTGGCTTTTCTATACCCTAGCAATTTTAAATCAAATGTATACTTACGTTCTGACACTGTATAAAGGAGGTTCTGGGGTAAGGGAGGAGGTAGTCTTGCTCCCACTGGTGCAAGATTGGGCACTGCACTTGTCCCAGGCTGATCACGGTTGTTTATCAAGCTTGACTGCGTTATAGGTGGTCCTACAGACAACCAAAAGTGAAAGGTAGAGCATTAATGTTTCCCAGCTAATAAAAATACTCACTACACCAAGTATTAATTTGGATATTCACACTTAAAATACCTACTTTGGCTTAGAACAGAATTAAGGAATTTGATATGTGCAGGGTTAAGCACTGGGTACATAATTAATTTAAATGACATTTTAGTTCTGTAACGGACGAAACTAATCTAGGGTGGAAAAATGGCAGAACTGGTTGCATCTGGAGGGGCAGTAGAAAATGGCTACCAAGGGACCTGAACAAACTTTCTGCGGTGAGAGAGTTCTACAGAACTCTCAAGTTAATGATAAACATGTTTAAGTGTACTGATGTTACAACATACCGTGAAATGGCATGAAAACTAAACATGGAGAGATCACATTTTTAGTTAATTGTAGAACCTAGATGCTATTTGTTTCCTTGAAATTTTTCATAGCAAAATGTTGGGGGGAAATGACATTCTTAGATTTAACTTTTAAACAGATATGTTCCCAAAATGAGGTTAAGATCTTTTATTGTGAGAATTCCTATACATCAAAGATGGCTTTTAATCTGGGAAATAAAATCTCACCTTGAGCTTCATAATTATACCATTCATGTGACAATATTAAATACTAACAAACACTGTTAAAATAACCATATTGCTATTGACCAATCTATGCATTAAATGTCTCCGAATCGTTATCAACTTTAATGAAACGTGTTCTATAAAGAATATTACTGCAGGAAAGCTATGTGATGGGTACATGGAATCATGTTAAACTATTTTTGCAACTTCTCGTGAGTTTGCAATAATTTAAAAAAATTAAGATTAAAAAACCCCAAAATTGAAAAAGTACAACTTAAATAAATTAAATGGCAACCATTTTTAAAAATAATTTGCTAACTCTTAAAATATTAAATGTCTTTGGGTAGATATTTCCTTATGCCTTTGTACACATGTAAACTGACTGCCCCAGAATTTTTTCAGTTACATTTAAAAAATTTAGTCTTATTTCTGTTTCTGCTAAACCAGCAACTGTTAAGTAAGTTGTTTTTTTTTTTTTTTGCGGACGCGCAGGCTCAGCAGCCATGGCTCACAGGCCCAGCCGCTCCACAGCATGTGGGATCTTCCTGGACCGGGGCACGAACCCATGTCCCCTGCATCGGCAGGCGGACTCTCAACCACTGTGCCACCAGGGAAGCCCCAGTTAAGTTTTTTTAAATGATCATTTTTAAACATTTCTTACTCTTAATTTTGGTGGATGTGGTAACAGCATATTGATTTTTTTTTTTGAAGTCCTTATCATTGAAGAGATTCATACTGAAGTACATACTGGTGAAATGCTATGACATCCGAAATTTACTTCAGCAAAAAGAAAAAATAAGCAAAAAAATTGTGTGTAGGGAGGGGGAGGAATAAATGAGACAAAAACAGCTGAATATTGATAACCACTTAAGTTGGATGATGGTACATAGTATATTATTATTCTACATCTGTGTATATCCAAAAATTTCCATAGAGGGGAAAAGGAATGGGACGAAGGCAGTCAAAAGACACAAACTTCCAATGATAAGATAAATAAGTACTAGAGATGCAATGTACAACATGATAAATATAATTAATGCTGCTGTATGTTATATATGAAAGTTGTTAACAGAGTAAATCCTAAAAGTTCTCACCATAAGAAAAATAATTTTTTTCCTATTTCTTTAATTTTGTACCTATATGAGATGATGGATGGTCACTAAACTTATTGTGATAATCACTTCATGATGTATACAAGTCAAATCATTATGCTGAATACCTTAAACTTAAACAGTACTGTACATCAATTATATATCAATAAAACTGGAAGAAAAAAAGAAAATTTCCATAATAAAATGTTTTAAAGATTATTTCAATACTCTTGCAGAGATTTTCTTTAAAGACGGAAATTTCACTGAACTACTGGCATGTTCTTTTTTTTCTGACCTCTTCAAAACACTGGCTTTCTTAAGATGCTATCAATTAGCAAGATTCTGACTCCAGGTCAATATAGATTAGACCACTATTGATAAAATTTACACTTGGAGGTACTACAAATAATGCAATGTAACACTGGATAGAAAAAAAAGAAAAACATCTTAATTATGGGAATATATTCCAAATTCTATTAATAATTTATTTTTCAAAAACTTAAAATCTAGTGTCAAGTTAGGTAAAAGGTATGGATTCTTCTAAATATAATTCTCCACTAAAGAAATATTCAACATATACTTACTTGGTATGGGAAGCACAACAGAAGGCGGAGGCTGGCCATGTCCTTGAGGAACAGGAAGTCTCATACTGTGGCCAGGACCTGGGCCTGGGCCTGGGCCAGGACCTGGACCTGGGCCTGGGCCTGGGCCTGGCATCGGAGGCATTAACATTCCAGGAGGTGGTGGAGGAGGAAGCCCAGGAGGAGGCGGAGGGAAAGGAATCATGCTTGGCAAAGCAACTTCATCAACAACCAGGGGATCATTTCCATGATCAAACTGACAAAGGTCACCAAGTACACAAAATCCTCTTTCTGTAAGAAGATAAATCTTATTATGATCTACCCAGAGTTTAGAAAACAAACAAGTCCCTGAAACACCCACCAATCTCATTTATGAGGTGTTTTTTCTCCAGGGAGTCTAAAGCCTTCTGAGTGTTACTCTGTTAACCATCGCATATCCCTGAGGTAGGGGCAGGTGTACTCTCTACTTTCTATACTGTGAGACTACACTTTGTTGAGATAGCAAATAACTGGATCAAAAACAGGCTACCAACCACTATTAGATTAACACATTCGCTATTGAGTTTTCGTAATAAAAATTCAGATATTTTAAATAACAATTTAACGAAGGTGGGGAGGGATAAGGAACTTGAATTAGATGATCTACTTTCAACTATCTACTTTCATGCTATTATTCTAAAGCAACCATTCTTGCTACATCTAGGAATTGAAACTTTAAAGTATTCAACTGAGCATTATGTACCAGGTTATTCACTGCAGCATTGTTTGTAACAGCAAAATATTTGTAACACCTCAAAAGTGCCATCAAAAAGAAACAGGTTTAAACACATTTTTGTACATACAGAATACTAAGAAGTGTAAAAAATACTGAGGAAGCTCTTTATATATTAACACAGGATGACTCCAGAAAATACTGCTAAGTGAAAAAAACATTATGAATAGTATGAATGAAGTATGAATAGTATAGAGTATACTAGAATTTATGTAAAAAAAGAAAGTGGGGGAAATATATGTTTTTGTTTATGTACACATGCAAAGACTATGTTTGGAAAGACACAAGAAATTGACAGCATTCAACTGTCCTTGGGAAGGAGATCTTTGTGGCTGGAAGACCAGGGTGACAGCGATTTAATGCTTGAATCATGTGATTCTATTCCCTACTTAAAAATAAATAAAATGTAAAAATATATACATTCTATATTTAGAGAAAAAATGTTATGATGTCTGTTATTTGCTTCAAATAATACAGGCCAGGGAGAAGTGGTGGAAGTATACACAAAAACAAGATTGCCCATGAGTTAACGCGAGATCATGGATACACTAGGGTTAATTATATTATTCTGTCAACTTCTGTAAATATTTAAATATTTCCATAATAAAAAATTAAAATAAATGCACGCACACACACAGCCTGATCCATTCATTCAAATGGAAAGTTAGCAAGTTAAAATTGTAAGTAGGTTATACATGCTTATTAACAAATTCCCAGGGACAAACACCACACAAAAAAATTAAAATTCCTAGTGTCTACCAAAGTTTGTGGTATACTTATAGTGTTTGAAGTAACAAGAACAACAAAAAACAAACTAAAGGGTAAAATTTAAACATTCTGTTAACAAGAGCCAAACTATTACACCCAACAAGAAGCATATGCCAAAAGAGATTCTCCTCCTCATTCACCCCTTTTAATAAAATCCAGACTGTAATGAAAAGGTATGCACTACTAGCAACATTTGCTTTACTAGTACTTTGGGGTACAATATAGAAGAGAACTTTTACCATCATAATCTCTGCATCGCCTCTTTGGTGGAGGGTTTCGACCAAAAGAATTGGAAGAGCTATGATTATTATAGTAATTAGACCAACTCTCCGTTGTGTTTTCAGAGTGGTGCGCAGGTGCGATCACAGTAACAGTGCTGGGAATAGACTGTGCCCCAGAGGAATACTGCTCAGAAGAGTTCGGAGGTGGTGCAGACACAGACACGTAGGAACTCTCCAAGTCATTCCTCTCACTCTTAAACTTTGATCTTTCCCTATGTTCTGCTTCAGAGACAAAATAAAAACAAGAAACAAGTAAGATCAGACATCTATGTTCTTAAACTACATTTATTTTCTCACAGAAAAAGAAAGATGAGAATACTGAAGTAAACTTACTGAGCTGTCCATATTTCAAAGTGCTCTCATTATTAATATATCTTAAAACCAGGAACATCAACAGTGTGACATATTTTGACCAGTAACTTGTATAAAATCATCTTTTATAACATCAACATCAATACAAAATGAAGAAAGACCTGCTTCTCTACTGATATTTAATAAGAATGCTATCCAAGAACTGACTTCCAGGGCCTCCCTGGTGTTGCAGTGGTTGAGAGTCCGCCTGCTGATGCAGGGGACGTGGGTTCGTGCCCCAGTCCGGGAGGATCCCACGTGCCGCAGAGCGGCTGGGCCCGTGAGCCATGGCCGCTGAGGCTGTGCGTCCGGAGTCTGTGCTCCGCAACGGGAGAGGCCACAACAGTGAGAGGCCCACGGACCGCAAAAAAAAAAAAAAAAAAAAAAAGAATTGACTTCCAAACTGCTATCCTGGGAGATCAGTGGTTGGGATCCCAGTAATCTACTTAAATTTCTTTCTTTTTAATTTTAAATACTCTAATCAACCTTAAAGCAAATCAATTATTTTCAGTCGGGGGTGGGGGTAGGGGAGCAGGCAACCCTCTTCCTCCAGTAACAGCTTTGTTGACTAAAGGACATTTGTTTCAATTATACAACATGACTTAAGTCTACTCACATACGATGATGCACTTATGGATAGCTCTTTTTAGTCAAACTCCTTTAACTCCAACCTGAGACTAGAGCCTTGTCTTTAACAAAAATCAAGTTTTTTGAGATAATTCCAGATTTTACATTGTTCAAACATATTAAAGGTACAGTTACTTTTAAGGGACACTCTGGCACCCTTGTGATATAGGAAGATAAGCAACTACGGAGTTTTTTGGGGAAGGCTCATGGACCCACCAACATTCCTATTGGGATCCCGGTCTTTGCTGCGCCCCCGGCTTCGACTCCGACTTCGACTCAGGCCTCGGCTCTTACTCCGGCTCTTACTCCTGCCTCTTCTCCAGTCATACTTCTCACGGTACATTTCAGTCCGCTCATAGTACCGGTCATAGTCTCTCCACTTGCCATCGTCTCTTTTTTTCTCACGTGTCCTATAATACACAGATATGAAAGCCATATGTATGCTATAGAAACCAAGTCTGAAAACAAATCAGTAGTATGAAATATCCTCCTTGATTCACCAAAATTCATAGCTTCTATACTTTTCCAGAAACCATAAAACTACCATATAATTCCTCTAATCCATTATATAAAAAGAAAAAAACATTCCCTTCAAGTACACTGGGTGGGAAGAAATGAAAAAAAGAGGTGAATCCAAAGTATGGGGAGGGGTAAGAGGAAAAACATATTTAAAACTAGAAAAGACAAAAGGCTCAAAACAAAGTTTTCCTAAACAAAGACTAATTTTTTGATGGTAGGCTGATGATTCAACATATAAACTGCACTACTTGTAAGAAAATGCTACAGATGATTTTAATACTGAGCACCCCTAACAAAATGGAACATTTCATTAATATTCTCTAAGGAGACTGCTCCCACCCCTGAGGTCTTGGGGAAAGCACATAATGAAGACTGTTTATAAAAGGAAGAGAAAGTATGACAAAGACAAAAAACAGAGGGAATGGAAGGAAAAACATTTTCTTTCTTTAATCAGCGTAGAGAGAGGAGTAGAGCATATGTTAAAAATCCCTTTAATGCCCTTCTACGGTAACTGAAAAGTGAGTTATACATGTCTTCCTAATTAAAAATAAACACAAACCTTCGTTCACTAGATTCTGAACGAGTCTTCTGGGGACTAGGGTATTTCTTTTTTCTGCCATCTCGTTCTTCCTCTGCTGGTTCCTGAAATACCTACATGAAAATATTCATTAGAAACAAAAAGAGTCCTTCTATAAATTATAAACCACATCCACCTGATAATCTTTCCGGCACACGAGAGGGCACAAATATACTGAAATACTGAAGTCAAATCACATCCCCAAAAGCTGGTCAACAGGAAGAAGTAAAAAAGATGCTGAAATTACTTTAACAGCAATATGTTAATTTTTAAATGCTAACTTAAGGTAGAGAATAGGAGGAAAACAGCAACTCATTCTTTAAACCGAAACAGTAAAAATAGCAAATCTCTAAGTATCATATAGTAAAATGGTGTGTGTTTTCCTAATTACAGAATATATTCACACATTAATTCATTTGAGGAGAACTTCAGATTTATTTCACATAAAAGGTTTTGGGAACAAATGGTTAAGTTAACCACTGCTATAAAACTAAGTATTTCATGTGAATTATGGAAAAATGGTATTGGAATTACTGGAAATGTTAAGGCTTCTTTTAAAACTTAACAGTCAAGATTGACCAGAAATAGAGAACTAGTGATTCTATTATAGTTTTTAAACAGAAGTTAATCTCAAAACAAATATATGGCCTTTATCAGAGAGAAATGAAATAAAGACATTTGGAAGAGGTAAACAAATGCCCATCTAATGGAGAAGCTCATTTAAAAATACACAAATAAGCAAGTGAATGAATGGAACAGAAGATAACAATTTAGTAAAACTCAGGCAACATAAAATGGCAGCCACAGTATGGCAACCATATGGTGCTGACAAAAACACTCTACAATTATTAGACTATATTTAAAAATCATTCTTTCTACCAATTTACAGGAAATACAGAGGATGCAACCAGCAAAATCCAGAGTCAAAACTCCGTAAGACAAATGACTGAGTTTCTTCAACAAAACAAAATTTAAGGAAAAAAAGAGGGTGAAGAAAGGAAGAAGAGAGGTAGATATATAGGTAAGTATGAAAGGGGAATTTAAAGATATCAAGAGACTTAAAAGACATCAACTTGGAGAACTTTTTCCTTCTTTTCGCTGTTCTGTATTTTCTAAGGTTTTTTTGATGGACATGTATTAATTCACTCTGAATTTTTCTAATTTTAGGAAACTAGTTTTCGTTTTGTTTTTTTAAATTTTTAATTTTTTGGCTGCGTTGGGTCTTCGTTGCTGCACCCAGCTCTAGTTGTGGCGAGCGGGAGCTACTCTTCGTCATGGTGCGCAGGCTTCTCACTGCGGTAGCTTCTCTTGTTGCAGAGCACAGGCTCTAGGCGTGCGGGCTTCAGTAGTTGTGGCACACGGGCTTAGTTGCTCCGCAGCATGTGGAATCTTCCCAGACCAGGGATCGAACCCGTATCCCCTGCACTGGCACGTAGATTCTTAACCACTGCGCCACAAGGGAAGTCCCGGAAACTAATTTTCTATACTACTTTCTAATTAGTTTTTCTAATAGGAAAAACTATTCTTAAAAAGTTAAAGGAGCCAAGAGGAATAAAAACATAAAACAAAACAAAAACCTGTGCAAGAATGTTCACCGCAGCGTTATTTATGATAGGCAAAAAGTATTAACCATTTGCCTATTAATCCAAATATCCATCAACTGATGACCGGATAAAGAAAATATGATATATTCATAAAATGGGGTACTATTCTTCCATGAAAAAAAAGAGAAGTACTGATACGTGCTACAACCTGGAGGAACCTTGAAAGCATTATGCTAAGTGGAAGAAGCCAGTTATAAAAGACTACATACTGTATAATTCCATTTATATGAAATGTCCAGAATAAGCAAATCCATAGAGACTGAAAATAGATTAGAGGTTGCCTGGGGTGGGGGCTAGGGAGGGAAGCACTTGGAAGGTGATGACAATGAGTATGGGGTTTCTTTTTTGGAGGATGAAAATGTTCTAAAATGGATTGTGGAGACGGCTGCACAACTCTGACTACAATAAAAATCATCACATTTGTACATTTTAAATAGGTGACTTGTAAAGTTGGTGAATTACACCTCAATAAGCTGTTTAAAAAAAGTCAAAGGGCATGCACAATATGGATGAATCTCATAAAATAATGAGCTAACAAGGAAGCTAGACAAAGGACTGTATGACTTCTACATCCAGGAAGTGTCAAGTTTAGATTACAGAAGCTAAACTAATCGTTCTAATGGGTGATGGAAAACATAAAAAGATATCAAGAAATCCAAAGCAATATGGGTGAAATCTGATTTAGCATCCTGCAGTACACTACCAAACATGATTTTAAATCTCAAGCATGGTATTTAAGTGGAGAATAAAGGAGCGCTCCCTTGCTATATAACTAAATAAAATGCTTGATTTGTACAGATAAAAAAAAAAGTCTATGTGATTCTTGTAACATAAAATGAAAAAAACAGGAGTACATGGTATTAGAAATAAGAGTAGTAGTAACCCTGGGGAGAGGGAAGGGAGAGAGAATGAGAAAGAGGGAATTTTTTTAAAAAAAAAAAGGCAGTTCAACGAACTTGATTTAGATCTTGATTCAAACAAATGGGGAAAAAATGGACATTTATGAACAAATAGAAATTTAAACACTAAGTATCTGATGACATTAAGAAGTTACAGTTATTTTTATACACGATAAGAATACTTGGGCTTCCCTGGTGGAGCAGTCGTTAAGAATCCCCCTGCCAATGTAGGGGACATGGGTTCGAGCCCTGGTCCAGGAAGATCCCACATGCTGCGGAGCAACTAAGGGCTCGTGCACCACAACTACTGAGCCTGCACTCTAGAGCCCAAGAGCTACAACTACTGAGCCTGTGTGCCACAACTACTGAGCCTGTGTGCCACAACTACTGAAGCTTGCATGCCTAGAGCCCATGCTCCGCAACAAGAGAAGCCACCACAATGAGAAGCCCGCGCACTGCTACGAAGAGTAGCCACCGTGCGACACAACTAGAGAAAGCCCGTGAGCAGCAACAAAGACCGAACCCAGCCAAAAATAAATAAAATAAAAATAAATAAATTTTTTTTAAAAAAAAGAAAGAATACTTGAGGGCTTTAAAGATATAACCTTTTAGAGATACCTGCTAAGTATTTACAGATGAAATAATATGATGTCAGGAATTTGTTTAAAAATAATTTAAGAGGATCGAAAGTAGTTGAAGGTACAGAAAAAGACTGCCCACGGATCTATAATTATTGAAGAGGAAATGAGAGCTTCATGGGGACTCATTACATTTTGCCTTCCTTCAAGCATTTTCATAATAAAAACTTTTTATATAAGTTAAACAAAAATAATCTGTATTCTTTTCTATTTTAAATAAAATTTCCAGAACTTCCTGAGGTAAGGATATGTTTTTCCACAATTATGTAAAACTTTTACTCTGAAATGAGTTACATGGCACTAAACTGTCATATTTTTCTTGAACTAATATGAAGTATATGTAAAGACTTCATACTCCAAAACCTCTTACCTACTTTGAGCCTAGTATTCTAAGAATATGAAAAGTAAATTTCTTTATGGAATGAGATTATGACCAGACATGCTAATTTTAAAAGTTTTTCTTCTATGTTGTCCACCTGACTTAAATTCTTCTACCTCACATCTTCTTTTAGAAGTCTGATCATTACACACATATTTAAGACTTTTTAATTATTTATTATCTTCGTCTATCAGGGCTATACAAGTCTGAAAGCCTCCATTCCACTGGACCATTTTAGATATAAAAGTATACTAAGCAGGTATGTGGATGAGGCAGGATTGGCCCTGGATTGGTGAGCTGCTGGGGTGATGAATACTGGGAATTCATTAAATTATTCTGTCTCCTTTTGATGTGTACCGAAAAGTCTCTAAAACAGGGTTGTTTTTTTTTTTTAATTAAGTGAAATAAAGGTACTTTCAGAAAAACCAAACAGGGGAAAAACTGTGCCAGAGGCTCTCATATTTCCAGTCATAAATCTATGCAGTGGGTCTAAGAAAAAGTGCCTTCTAACGTTTCAGACGATTGTGATATACTGTGAATAAGGAATTATAATATCAAAGATCCACTATTTTCATGATTATTCTTTTGTATGTTCATGAACTCAGACAGACAGGGTAAAGGGTTTGATGACAACTAATTATAACCACAGCAAATTCAGAAGTGATTTTCCAAATGCAGATAGAACACACTGTGCTTCATAAATTATGGCACATATATACCAAGTGTTTTTCCAGCCCCAGGATGAGTTGTGCCAATGATCCAACTTCTCTCACCCGCTTCCCTGTGTGACCAATAGTTTTATTGTAAAACTGATGGTACCGTGTAGCTGGGGACCAAGGGAGAAAGTTAAAACAGCTAGTCCTCAGATTTGCTCCCGTGCTCAGAGCAACTGCATCAACTGAGCACAGACCAGAAAAAGAGATAATTAGCCAAAGGCAGTGCTACCTCAAATCCCCTTCCTTCAATGTTATCTAACAATTACTGTAAACTATTATATTTACACACTATTCTACAAGCTATTATTTGTTAGTAATGACAATTAAGTTACGTATAAAAGCTTAGAAAATGGGGAAAATGCCAGACAGCATCATTTGGGGTAGTTATACATATACAGAAGCTGAAATCCATTTTTCATAATTTTCAAAATTAGAATTTACTACAAAGATACAAAATGAAATAGTGCAACAATTTGGTTTTCTTAAACTGTTCTTTCAAAACTCAAAATAATGCAATTTTCCTCATATTCAAATGAGCTGTCTTTCAAACAGACACTTCCAATCCACTGACCTTCAATGACTGTAAAAAAGGACATACACTGCAAAACTTTTAACTTATTATAAAAAGATTTAACATATACCTTTTTTTAAGTTCCCTGACCAGGGATTGAACCCACACCCTCGGCAGTGAAAGCGCGGAGTCCTAACCACTGGGGAGCCAGGAATTCCCTAACCTATACCTTAAACCAAAAATTATACACTATCAAGTATGGAAGTAAAGTTTCTTCCTATTTCCATTACTTGAAGAAACATACTGGGAGCCCCTTCTTTTTTTTTCTTTTTTAATTGATGTATAGTTGATTCATAATGTTGTGTTAATTAGTGCTGTATAGCAAAGTGACTCAGTTATACATATATATATATATTCTTTTTTAATATTCTTTTCCATTATGGTTTATAATAGGATATTGAGTATAATTCCCTGTGCTATACGGTAGGGCCTTGTTGTTTATCCATTCTATATATACAAGCTTACATCTGCTACCCCCAACCTCCCAATCCACCCCCCCAGCCTCCTTCCCCCTTGCAACCACCAGTCTGTTCTCATGTCCATGATGCTGTTGCTGTTTCATAGATAGGTTCATTTGTGCCATATTTTAGATTCCACATATAAGTGATATCATACGGTACTTGTCTCTCTTTCTGACTTACTTCACTTAGTATGATAATCTCTAGCTGTATGCCCCTTCTATTTTAAAAAGACTTTACGAGACAACTAGAGAGCATGAGCCAAAAACAAAAAAGTGACAGTAATCTCAAGTGATCTTTTTTTTTTTTTAATTTTTTTGCGGTATGAGGGCCTCTCGCTGTTGTGGCCTCTCCCGCTGCAGAGCACAGGCTCCGGACGCGCAGGATCAGCGGCCATGGCTCACGGGCCCAGCCGCTCCGCGGCATGTGGGATCCTCCCGGACCAGGTCACGAACCCGTGTCCCCTGCATCGGCAGGCGGACTCTCAACCACTGCACCACCAGGGAAGCCCAAGTGATCTTAATTAAGTATAGCTACATTTTGTTTTCTTTTAATGTTGGATCAGTTCAATCAAGCTAGCATTTAAAACTGTATCAAAGAGACTTCCCTGGTGGTCCAGTGGATAAGCCTCTGCGCTTCCACTGCAGGGGGCACGGGTCCAATCCCTGGTCTGGGAAACTAACCATGCGTGTTGCATGGTGTAGCCATAAAAAAAAAAAAAAAAAAAAATGAGGATAAAAATGTATCAGAAATGACAACTAAATGCAACATGTGATCTTCAGAATGAATCTTGTACTGGAGAGAAAAAAAAACATGCTATAAAAAAGAGACTCTGTTGGGTCGATTGACAAAACTGGAAAACAGTAGAAGAAGACAGTAGATTAAAGTGTTTTATTGATGTTAGGGGACTTCCCTGGTGGTCCAGTAGCTAAGACTCCATGCTCCCAATGCAGGGGGCCTGGGTTCAATCCCTGGTCAGGGAACTAGATCCTGGATGCCACAACTAAGAGTTCGCATGCCGCAACAAAAAGATCCAAGTCACAATGAAGATCCTGCATGCCGCAATTAAGACCCAGTGCAGCCAAATAAATAAATAAATATTTTTTTAGAAGTGTTTTATAGGTGTTAAACTTACTGAAACTGATAACGGTACTAAAGCCATCTAAGAGAATATCCTTATTCTTATGAAATACACAGAGTATTTGGGGATCAAGGGTCATGATGTATCTGATTTACCCCCAAATGATTCAGAAAAAATAGTTCTGGGTGAGGATATATAAAGAGAGGAAACAGGGCAAATCTTCAATAGATGAATCCAGGTAGATGACAAACAGGTGTTTTGGGTAGTATTCTTTTAATTTTTCGGTTTAAAATTATTCCCAAATAAAAAGTTTATTAAATAGTTATAACAAAAACAAAAGTTGGGAAATACCTCTATATAATAACCAACATTTATGTGCCAGGCACTGGACTAGGGTGTGGGGTGGGGGGTGGTGTATAAATCTCATTTAATCCTCAATGAGACAAGTACTACTATGATCATCATTTTGCTGATGTGAAAATGAAACAAAGAATAACTTATTTTAAAGCTACTATTTTAATTCATACAGCCTAATTTTGGAGCCCATATTCTCATCATGTAATACTAAATACTATGACATCTATATATAAAAAGAATTACAAATGAACTCCGTAAAATTTCCTCCTTGGTTCAAACAATTAGACTACCATCTAAATCATGTTTTTATACTTCAACACTGTAAAAACATTTATTTTCCTTTTCTTTCCTATGTTGAAAGTGATGTTTATAATTCCATTAACTAAAAAAAACTATATGGTTAAAAAAGAAGAAATGGTTTCTCTTCACATGAAAATGATGTAATGATTTCTCTTGAGGTTTCATTAATACTTTACTTTCACTCAAGCCTATTTTTTTTTTTTAATTTTATTATTTTTTTTGGCTGCGTTGGGTCTTTGTTGCTACGCAGGCTCTCTCTACTTGCAGTGAGCGGGGGCTACTCTTCGTTGCGGTGTTTCTCATTGAGGTAGTCAAGCCTATTTTTAACCAAGTTTTCTTTTTCTAAAAGTCACTGGAAAAGATTTCCCTGAACTCCTCAATATTACTAAAATATTTCTTGTAACACTAAACAAGCTATCTGAAATTCTTCCAACTCCTCAAGTCCAAGGAACTAAGAAGCCCTGATAAAGAATCTGCTCTATGCCCAAAACCCAGAAACTTCCATCAAGAGAGCTCTAAAGAGGCCAACTACCAGCTAAGAATGATACTGGTAATAAGATCTAAGAAGCGCCCACAGGCAAAAGAAAACTCTGCATTACCTCTTCTTTAACTTCTTCTTTTTCTTGGACTGGTGGTTTTGGCTCAGGCTTAACTGGTTCCAAAGGTGGAAGGTAGTTCTTAGTATAGAGACTTTCAAATAGTTTATCCACAAAACCTGAAGTCTCTAGGAGAAGAAATAATATGTGTTACACAAACAAACACCAAAAGTTTGACAACACTATTGGCAAAGCTGAGGAAAGTGGGACACCTCATACGCTGCTGGTGGAACTAAAAATGAGCCTAACCCTTATGGGGGAGAACCCCTCTTATGGGTTTTAAAACCCTTTGAACATACTTGCACATGTACAGAATGTTTTATATGCAAGATTGCTTGTTTGAGTATGTAAAAGATTGGATACAACCCAAATGTCCATGAATAAGAGACTATTTAATAAATTATATGACAACTGAACAGAACAGAGTGGCTATAAAAAGAATGCGTACTGATAATATCAACTCTCAAAGATATAAGATTAAATATTTTATCTATTTATATTTGCATTAAAAAAAACCCTGAAAGGACATAAAAATGACAAGTTGTGCACTGGAGGTGGGAAGGGAGCAGATGAGGTGAGAGAGACTTTTCATGGCATATCATTATATTGTTAGATTAAATGTACTGCCTACTCAAAAATTTAATTAAAAATATTTTTAACTCAGTTGAAAAATAAACTTTGATATGAGAAGTGATATGAAAATATCATTTTGTGTTTTACTTAAGGGATGCTCTATTTTATAACTCTTCAGACTAATTGAATGGGGAGGAACAGATGAATTTATGACAAATTAAATGTCAAAATATTTATATTATGTTATTCAAACCAAAGTTAAATCACTTTCATTGGTCCTACCCCTCAGGAACAGCTAAAGAGCATATCAGAAGTACAACATAGACTCTGCTTACACTGCAACTATTACACATTTTACATAAATAGCTATTTCTAAATGTCAAATTAATTTTTCTTCAGAAAAGCATCTTTTCATAAACTTTTTTATGCTATTAATTTGTGCAGTAAGCATTTTCCATGATTATAAAATTGTGAGCTCTTGTTACACATAACTTTAAGACAAATTAATCAGACCGTTCAAAAGTCTTCATGTTCAGAAGACCTTCTTCATATGCTTCTGTATTTCTAAAGCATTTTTTAAAACATGTACTACTTTTGTAATTTAAAAGACATATATCATTACTATCTTTAATTAAAACTAAGTAATATAAATTAATACATTTAGAAAAGAAAATACTCATCGGTACTGGAAGAATCCTGTGTTAGATTTATTATGTATAAAAAGCCTTAAAAATGTCCCCCAAAATATGTAATCCTGTGTTTTAGATTGAGAAGCCATATTTACTATCTTTTCTTTCTCAGTAAATATTTGAGTTAAAGGGTATCGTCTCATCACCAACAGCTAGATCAACTAGTAAGTATGAATTATCCACATTCCTGTTTGTCCATTCAACAATATTTACTGAGTATCTTCTACATGCCAAGCCTGTAGGTTCTGAGTCACCAATCTCAACAAATGGAAAGACAAAGGGGAGGTGGGGAAAGAGATACACATAGATAAACAGACAAATAAACATATAACATGACAAGGAGTAACAAGTGCCATGAAAAAAAAATAAATAAAGCAAGGCTGGGAAGAAGAGAGAGTGATTAGGGGTATGGGGTATACTATATTGTATACAGGATGCTCAGGGGAAACCACTCGAGAAGATGACATTTGAGAAGAGACCAGAAACCATAAGAAACCATGTTTCAAGCAAGGGTAAACAGTGTTCAAAAGCCCTGAGCTGGGAACATGTCTGCCATGCTGAAAAAACAGCAAGGTAGTCAATGTGGCTAGAATAGAAAAAGTGAGGGGGAATGGTAGGAGATGAGGTCAGAGAAGCAGCAGGGAGGCCCCTAGTAAGCTCCGCAGACTACGGACAAGACTTTGATAAGATGATGAAGTTAAAGACACAAAGAGAAGAGGATCATGCCCATTTCTTCTTGGATATCAAGAAGCCCCGGCCAGGAAGAAGAAAAACAGATACCTTCATTGTCGTAATAAACAGTAAGAATAAGCAACTTCATTATCCTTAAATTGCTACCCCTCAACCATCAACCAGGCTCTACCACAAGCTGCAAGGGATTCATTCACCTAAAAAGCACTTGAGTTACCACTGCCTCAATATAGGAGAAGCAGAGAAGGAAAGGGAAAAAAAGTTTTGCCAAAATACACAATAAATAATTAAGCATGAATAGGTATATTCAAGTATTTAAAGGACCCTGACCAATTTCCTTCCTTTCAAGCTTTATCTTCAAGATTTTATCAGGAAGTTTTAAATTTAAAATCTTTACTTAAATACTTGGTTGAAGGCCTATAATAATTACCTTTTTGTAAAAATACGTCAAGTTGATCGGCACAAAAGGCTTTCAATTCTTTCTCAGGTTTGTCCTTCTTGACCAGTGCTACAACATAGTTGGCTAAGGCTGATGGGTCAGCATCACATCTAGTTAAACAAAGAGAAAACAAAAATTTTTAAACATTTTTTTCAAACACTGATGTCATTAATGAAGTCACCCCTATCTTAGAAAGCTTCAAGCCAAAAACTTTATTTTAAAAAGTGACTGCAAACAAAGGCGACTATTTTAACAAAGAGCATATATATAGTACAAGTAAGTTTTTCTTTTTCTGCTTATTCTTATAAAATAATTTGTCTCCTATTTTCAATGTTCTAATCATACTCAGAATTTTGGACCAAATCTACATTTATTTGCTCTCAGTGGTAATAGGGAAAGAGTGGCAACGGACCCTTAAGTTGCAGCTTGACTCCCAGCCTGCAGAAGCACTATCAGTATCTTCAGGAACTATTGGTTCCACATGATCAATGAATAAGAAGCAGGGAAAGTGTGATGCGACAGCTTTCCCCATTCCCTATAACCCCAAGCACCAACATCTAAAAATGGCAATCAATTTCCACTACTAATCTTCTCAGTGAGTATCTTAAGGATCTTTTTAAGATAAAAAGTGAGAACACAAGAAGGATGTCACCTTAAATTTTATTGGCAAACACTTCGGCAGCTATAAGCAAGAAAGAAAAGATCTGGGAGAACAGAAAGGACAAGAGAAGTGGTGAAAGGGCAGCATAGATAACCTTTGTCTACATCACTTTTTCTTTTTTTTTCTAGTCAGTAGTAGTAACCTGACTTTGACATTCAAAATTATCTCCTATGCCAGGGCAGCACATGATCCTTGAGTAGCAATTTGCCAGACTTAACATTTTACATATATTACATGAAATAGAAAGTTTCCATTTTATAAAAAATATTTAGGGCTTCCCTGGTGGCGCAGTGGTTGAGAGTCCGCCTGCCGATGCAGGGGACACGGGTTCGTGCCCCAGTCCGGGAAGACCCCACATGCCGCAGAGCGGCTGGGCCCGTAAGCCGTGGCCGCTGAGCCTGCGCTCCGCAATGGGAGAGGCCACAACAGTGAGGGGCCCGCGTACCGCAAAAAAAAAAAAAAAAAAAAAATACACACACTTATATATTTATATTCTATTTTCCCCATAAATGTACACTTAAGTAACAAATCCTTTGTGGCTTCACAGCACTGTTGTGAAGGTAAAATGAAAAAATTCAGAATGATAGTAAATAAAATCATTATGCAAGCAAAGTGATCACATCCCTATAATACACTATTCAAATCTAACTAATCTTATTCTATAATCCTTGGGCCTCTACCATCAATCAGAAAGTTAAAAAGTTTCAGTTCAAGGTATCAATCACATTTCCAATAACTTTATGAGATTACTAAATAAAAAACAAGCACCAGCACCCTTACTTCCTTTCTAGTGTAATGTATACTTTTAAAATTAATAATTCCAATAAAATAGCAGACTTTTTCATTGTCAATATTAACACTGTTTCAGGCAAGGCTGGTTCTTTAAATATCCATGCTCATTTCTGTACCAAATTCTAAGAGAGCAAATTGCAATTTTGTCAATTTTACAAAACTCAAAACTATAAAAAAAAAAAAGATGGGCAAAGGTCAAAGTGCACTAGGAGTATAAGTACACAGATGATGAGCTACATGTTAATTAAAAGAAAGCTGGAATTTTTAAGTAAAAACTATTACATTTTGGAGAATTATGAACAGATTACCTTAGTAAATCCAACTGCTAAATTCTAAAATGGATATATAGCATTTCCACTTTCAAAAAATGTTACCCGGGCTTCCCTGGTGGCGCAGTGGTTGAGAGTCCACCTGCCGATGCAGGGGACACGGGTTCGTGCCCCGGTCCTGGAAGATCCCACATGCTGCAGAGCAGCTAGGCCAGTGAGCCATGGCCACTGAGCCTGCGCGTCCGGAGCCTGTGCTCCGCAACGGGAGAGGCCACAACGGTGAGAGGCCCGTGTACCACAAAAAAAAAAAAAAAATGTTGCCCATGCCATGCCAACCTTGGCACCTCCATAAACACCTTAAAATAGAGATGTGTAGATAGACTTCATTTCACTCCTGAGGACAGTAAGACCTTTGATCAGTATAGTTCTAATCAGCATTCAAATGGAGGAGAGGAAAAAGAAATTACATCTCTACCTTTACTTAGAAAGTTCAGATCCTGGATAAGGAAGATATTCTAAACACAGAGAGAGAGGATTTTTTTAAATAAGTAAGAATGGAAGAAAAGAAGCAATGTTATTTTCCCCAATGTTATAGGGACCTTCAAGGAGTCTCACGACCTAACAGGTATTAACACTGGGTAAGGATATAAAGTATCTAGTGAGAAACAGGCAAAACTCAGATTACTGGATATATGAGGTGAGTTAAACAAACCCAGATATCTTATACATATATTTAGTATTCAGACTCTGAAAAACAAATGCAGAGTTAGGTTGCTTCTGATGAAATACTTCTTGATGTGACAGTGTTAAAACTCAAGATGGGGGACTTCCCTGGTGGCGTAGTCATTAAGAGTCCACCTGCCAATGAACGGGACACGGGTTCGAGCCCTGGTCCGGGAGGATCCCACATGCCGCGGAGCAAATGAGCCCGTGCACCACAACTACTGAGCCTGCGCTCTAGAGCCCGCGCTCTGCACCAAGAGAAGCCACCACAATGGGAAGGAAGCCCGTGCACCACAACTAGACAAGGCCTGCGCGTAGCCAAAAAACCTCAAGATGAATAGTTACAAGAAGGTAAAAAAGTAGAAAAAGACTAGACACCAAGAAAAAAGAGTGATCACAGATTCTAAATATTTGTTTAATGTGAGTGAACAACTGACTGTTAATAACTGATAGTTAGAATTCTGCACCAAATACAAAAGCATGTTTACAGACAAAGGAATGGGACCATTTAAATTTAACAGCTCCTAATATGTATCCATAAATGCACTGTGAAGGAAATTGCCAGTCTGAAATAATGAGTCATGTTGAAACTTAAATACATTACGGAGTTTTTTGCTGTAATTTTCTATACCTCTATGATTGCTCTTATTTATTCTTTCATCACCACTTACCATATAATCTTTAAAAACTGACAATTACAATACAGTTGCAGCTATGGTACCAATACTAATAGTAGCCCAACAAGACTTCCAGAAGTGTGTCACAAAAATCTGAGCATGGTTAAGATCCTTGATAGGATCAAATGCAGGGCCACTTCCTACTTCTCTTACACAAAAAGCACTACCCAAGAAGAGTATTTAAAACCTTTTAGCTCTTCATTTGTAACCAAAACTTATGGAAATTCATTTCTGTTTAACTACAGGGACAAGTACATTTTGGAAAGAAAGACATTTTAAAATTCTGGAGCCATGGCTATGTTAGATACACACGTTTCTAGACAAAAAGGGGCTTCCATTATAACAAAGAGATTAGAAAAGGTAATAATATCCACCTAAAATTACTATTCTACTATAGTCTTTAAAAGACCCTAACAGCATAATCAATCAATTATTATTCATTTTATAGATACCTAAATCTGTAAATCTGTAAAGACAAATCATGTGATCCATTCAAGAGCAGGCAGGCAGCTTACCTGTGGAACTAAAACTCAGCTGCAATTCCATGCAAGTAAAATCTATCACAGCATATACATTTTACTAATGTTTATCTGCACAACAAATTAATGTGTTATAAGTCTCAACCAATAATCACCTTTCAGTTAAAATAAAGAACCAACAAAAGAAATTTCCTAAGTTTAATGGAAGTTACAAATGAGGATTCCTTAAAATTCACATCTTGCATAATAATGTCCTAAGAACGTTTCAATTATCTATCTTTTAATTTAAAAAATAAAAATTGACTAGAATTAATTTTTATTAGGGGAAGTGAACAGAAATATTGTCCTAAAAATCTCTTATCTGTAAAAACCTCAAATTTGTCTTTTTCCTTCTAAATCTCCATTGCAGGTTCTGACACATCTACTGAGCTAGCACCTCAGCTTTACAGATTTAGACATATACCCAATCCCAAGGACAAAGAGTAAAGGTTCTCCCTTACCTTAAGCCCCAAGCCAAGAAACACCACTAACCACTTTAGGAAAAAGCCAAGGCTACCTAAACCTCGTCCATTTTCAGAAAAATCTACTACATGTTTCTGAATGTGTGCTGTTTTACGTTCTACCTCAGTGTGATTTTTGTTTCAGAGGTGAGACAACTAATGACTACGCTACTGGACCACAGGAAAAAAACCTGATCCTAACGTGTATCAAAAGCCATTAAAAATGTTCATACTTAGGACTTCCCTGGTGGTGCAGTGGTTAAGAACCCGCCTGCCAATGCAGGGAACATGGGTTCGAGCTCTGGTCTGGGAAGATGCCACATGCCGCGGAGCAACTAAGCCCACGTGCCACAACTACTGAAGCCTGCACGCCTAGAGCCTGTGCTCCGCAACAAGAGAAGTGCCCGCTCGCTGCAACCAGAGAAAGCCCACGCGCAGCAACGAAGACCCAACGCAGCCAAAAATAAAGAAATTAATTAATTAATTTAAAAAAAATGTCCATACTCTTTTGACTAGTAGTTGTACTTATGGGAAACAAACCTCAGGAAATAAAGCCAAACGTAGAAAATTTTATGGGTACCTAAGAGACACTAAATACATATACATGTATTATATAAAAACAGCATTATTTTTAACAGAAAAAGTAAAGTCAAAGTAACCACTCTTATTGTTGAATGTTTATGAAACATTAGGCATCCAAAGTGGTTATAGAAACAATACACAAATATTAAAATGCTAACGTCAACTGGAGAAATCAAGATAAAAAATTTTACATTTGAGGGACTTCCCTGGTGGTCCAGTGGTAAAGAATCCGCCTCCCAATGCAGAGGATGCGAGTTCAACCCCTGGTCAGGGAACTAAGATCCCACATGCCACAGGGCAACTAAGCCCGCTCACCACAACTACTGAGCTCGTGCACCTCAACTAGAGAGCCCATGTGCCCCGGAGCCTGCGCACTACAACCAGAGACAAGCCCGCGTGCCACAAAGAAGAGCCCACGTGCCACAGCAAAGACCTGATGCAGCCAAAAATAAAAAAATTTTAGGGCTTCCCTGGTGGCGCAGTGGTTGAGAGTCCGCCTGTCGATGCAGAGGACGCGGGTTCGTGCCCCGGTCTGGAGGGATCCCGCGTGCCGCGGAGCGGCTGGGCCCGTGAGCCATGGCCGCTGAGCCCGCGCATCCGGAGCCTGTGCTCCGCAACGGGAGAGGCCACAACAGTGAGAGGCCCGCGTACTGCAAAAAAAAAAAAAAAGAAAGAAAGAAAGAAAGAAAGAAATTTTACATTTGAGTCTAATTACAGCTACATGAAAGTTCATACACAGAAGAGAAACTAGAAATAAATATATACAAATAATTTTATCCTCTTCTGTCCCTTCTACATTTTCTGTAACGTAATGCTTTTATTTCTACTTATAAAAAAGTAAAAAAACAGGAAGTCTGACACTGAGATCTATGTTCAGAATATTCCTTTGATAAGAAAGTACTGGAAAAATAAGTAAAATCTGAGTTGATTTTATCAGAGTATAAGTGAATAAATAACTATTAATTTCTAAGAACCTGTTAACTCATATTAAGAAACACAAATATTGGTACTTCTACTTCTTTTCAAATGAAAGCTTTCATACTCCCCTTCATTAATTAGGGGCTTTCATAAATGAATATGATGTAAAAGAAAATATCCCTAGATTTATCTGGAGGGGAAAATATATGACTCTCAGTTGTATCTCATTGTGATACTTGGACTATGGCTCCTAGTGCAGTAGCCCCCAGCTAAGCACACCCAGAATATTAGACTACTAAAACAAAATCTTACTTTTCTAATTGTGACCAACCTAAATATACATATAAGGACACTGATTCATTTAAACATTTACTGAGTCTTAACAAAATGCCAAGCATCTTGCTGGGTAATGGAATTACTTTGAGCAAGACAGACCTTGCCCTGCAGTCACAGGCTAAGAGATGGAAATGAAAACAAATAATTATAGTACAAAATATCAAATGCTTTAAAAAAAGAGATTAATAATGAAGTAACAACACTGTGAGAGGATGAGACAAGACAGTGGTAGGAAACATAAGGCTATAAAAGCAATATATGGCTTCTAGCCTACAACAATTGGGCCAGGGAGAATGAAGTCAGAAATATTTAGGAGGCGGACCAAAGGACATAAGAACAAATACCTTCCTAACTTAGTATACTATAACTTGCCAAGAAGTCTTCCGGTCAAAATAAGTCTCTTTCTGTGAAATAGTGAACGGCCTCCTTAAACAAGTCCCACAGGACTTTAGAGGCACACTATTTCTATAAAGCCACTACATATATTTCAGAAAATTATCACTACTTTTTGATCTTAAGAACATATTTACAAAATACTCATTTTACCCTTGTAGTTTATTTATCAGGGAGATGTGATCTAACAGCTGCTACATGGTGATTTTTCTTCCCATCTGAGCAACTGCAGAGATTACTAGTCAGAGTTAACTTGATAAGGACTGCAAACCTATAAGCAGCGTGTAAACTTTAGAGTTCAACCCAAGTATACACCCGCTGACCACGGAGTCATAAAATGACCTAAATGAACCTTATTGCTGCCTTTTCCATCATACTCAGAAATGAAACAGTCAATCTCCTGGTGCATTTTTTTTACAAAGACCTGAACTCACAGAAACTGCACACCAAGTCCTTTCACTAGCAATTCTTGTCCCTACCTATAGGGCCTGTAAGGAGAATCTAACCCTGTCATGCACTAGACTGATTACTTTGTAAGAGGTAGCAGCGCTTAACATTAGTAAGTAAAATATTTTTGCAAAAAGAGTTCAACATATTTTCACATTTCAAAAACCATAAAATTTCATTTATATTTAATGATTCTGAGGTACACAAAGCACTTTTTATAGCCTGCATCATAATACTCATATTAACTCTGTTTAATACAGGAAGGTTAGACAATCTCTCCAAAGTCAAACAGTGAATCACATATAGAACTAGAAGCTAAATGCCCTAAGTCACATAATGATGCTCTACTAAAATAGATACATGATAGATAAATAGATGGATACAACTGTCTAAAAATATTACAAACCCCATCACTCTTTTTAAAACATATTATCAGGACAATTTTTTGTTATTCATAGCTTTTTTTTCTTCCAGTTTTATTGAGATATAATTGACATACAGAACTATATACATCTGAAGTGTACAGCATTAATGATTTGATTTACATACATGAAATGATTACCACAATAAATTTAGTGAACATCATCTCATATAGACACAAAATAAAAGAAAAAATACACATTTTTTCCTTGAGATGAGAAGTCAGGATTTACTCTCAACTTTCATATGTAACGTAGCAGTATTAATTATACTAGTCATGCTTCACTTCCCTAGTACTTATACATCTTATACCTGGAAGTTTGTGCCTTTTGACTGTCTTCAATTCCCCTCCCGCCACCCCCCACCTCTGGTAACCACAAATCTGATCTCTTTTTGTATGAGTTTGTCTGTTTGTTTTTGAAGTAAAATTGACCTACAACACTTATGTTAGTTCCTGGTGCACAACATAGTGATTCAATATTTCTATACATTACAAAATGACCATCACAAGACAAATTTTTACAATAAGCCTAACAAGCAGCAGTAAATTAGATGTATTTGTACGTATTTAACGTATGTAATATAAATAACTTAAAACATTCCTCATTAAAGACAGCATTTTTGGTAGAAACGCATGTTTGTTGTTGAAAACTGCTTGCCTGAACATTTCCTAAACTTGTAGAAATTTCTCTAGTGATTGATTTATCCCCAAGGTTTACTTAGACCCTTACCTTTAAGGAGTCCAAATACTTAAAATGAGCAATTATTTCTAATATAAAGAAACCCAACATGTCCTAGTTAAGCATAATCCCTACACAGTCTCTATAACTAGGATACCTAGGAGGTTTTGAAAGTGAAGAAAGATGAGGACCCCAAAGAAGATCTGTGAGTTCAGTCTGTTCGTGCAGTGGTAGGAAGAGACAAACTCCTTGACTAAGATGGTTTCTCTCCCCTTTACTACACTGCCAACAAAAATGGTACTGGGTTTCTCATAGCCAGCTAAGGAGTCATTTCTTCTAGCCTTCCTCCTTCTGATTTTCCTCTAGTAAAGTAATAGATATGTCCCACACCTACAAAAGGAGTGGAACGAAACAGATAAGCTCTAACAGCATGAGATTTCTTATTTGTCTACAGGGAATAATCACATACAAACTGGACTGGCTTAGTAATATCCTGTTACGTGCCTTCGTTTCACTATGACGAGGTGGACCATGCTTAAAAATCCCTAAAAATCAAAAACTTTTATAAATTTAGTTAACTTTTTTTTCTTTTTTTGGTCACCCGTGTGGCTTGCAGGATCTTAGTTCCCAGACCAGGGATTGAAGCTGGGCCCATGACAGCGAAAGCTCAGAATCCTAACCACTGGACCGCCAGGGAACTCCCTAAATTGAGTTAACTTCAAATTAAGCTAAATGAGAAAGTGCAATAGGAAATGATGTACACAGCTACAGTATGATTCCAACATATCCACTGCAACTACATTATATGAAAGCCTAACAACTGCTCTGAAATGCTATGTTGTAGCAACATGCCAATCTCCTATGAAAATTTTCTTGAATCTGGAATATGCAACAAGTAAATTTACAAATACAACCCACTTTAGCATATCATTTATTACATTTTAGGATGTCTAAACGAAAAATAATCTCCCATGACAACATACTAAGAATGAAAATATACGTGACCTCGGCATTTGCATTTACTATTTCTTATTAACACCTTCATCCAAAATCATTACTTATATGAGTTAAAAATAAGTATTTTAATTTTGTAGTTCTAGGAAAATCATTTGTATTATTAAAGTCTAAGCAGTGACTTTAGATCTTTTTTAACCCTAAAAAAGTAACAAAATTTTTATTAAAAGAAAAGATGCATGATGTGAGCTTTAAGTTGAACATATAACTCAAAACAAATGGGGAAACTAAACAGAAATAATCATTTCGAAAGATAATTTTTACCCATGAAAATTACAGAATATCTATGAAAAAATCAGTGTAAATAGTCAAAAAAAACCCTAGTGAAAACACGCTTAGGAGGTTTAAGTTCCCACCCAAACTAAATTCTGACATTAAGAAAGAAACCAAAAAACATTACCCAGACCAAAACATTTCAGGGAACTTTAAAAAAAGATAGCAATTAACTATAATGTTAAAACTTGTCACCTTCTACCCAAAACATAAAGTACACATTTAATACTTTCAAAAGGATCTCTACCAAAAAACTAAAAACACAAAGGTAAACAATATTCCAATAGACCTTTTTCTATTTCTAGCCTCTTCCATATATGGTCAATTTCACTAAATCTACTTCATGATTTCCCACCTTCATTTCCATCTTTGTGCTCCAAGCTTGTTACTGTGTGTAGGGAAAGTATGATGAACACTCAAGAGGCCCATATCCTTCTATAAAACTTTCAAGGGTGTCCAGAAGTCCCTTTCACTTTAATGAGACCATCACTAATGTAAAACTCAGAGGCTCTTAGTGTACATTTATTCATACCTGTGCTCTACTCACACACTCCTCGTCCTCAGAAAGCAAATAAATATCATTTCAGACATCAAAATGCTCCTAATGCTGTCTCCCTTTCCCATTCTACTTCCTTCACAAGGCTGACACACTGGACTATAGATGAGTCTTCCTAAGTGTTACCATCCCAACCCAAGAAACCAAAACGGCAAAACAACAAAAGTTAGTTAACAGGGTTTCTCAGGAGGACAAGGAAACACACCAACAGGGAAGTAGCTGTCTCCCAACAGCCCCAACTTCACCATACCTCCACACCTCCCCAACTACCCCTTCTTTCTGCCTCTGCAAAAACTCAACTTTTCCACTAAAGTGATCTGATCTAATGAATCAAAGCCTACCCTTCTCTTCATCTACCCCTTTTCTTTCAGCCAGAAAGCCCTCCCCTCCACTAGGAGGATAAGTAAGAAGAAGTGACAAGGGGGCAGCAAATGATCCCTTCCCATGTCTTCCTTCCCAAGAGAGTGAGATAGCACCTCTCTCCAACTCTCACTCCAGCTTTCCCTCTTTGCTCATGGAGATATGCTTCTGAGACTACCTGTGCCCCAGTGTCCCAAATAAGAACTTCACAACCCTGCCCCTTGAAAATGATTATAAAACCAACCAAAAGTTGATACTGCCGCTATTCCTTTCAAGGGTCCCAGCAATATTTCCACAACACTACCCAAAATATTTTTTAAAAAACAAGCCCCGCACCGATAATCCTACACCCCAATATCTTCAGTTGCCCTCTCAGGACTTACAAAACTCATTCTTCCTACTACCCCCCCCTTTTATCACTCCAATACCTGTATCCAAAAATCCCTAGAAGCTGCCGGTATACCCCTCCCAGCTCGTCCTCCAATAATATTAGATACCAGGGTAGTCCTTTCAACCCCCAATCAAACTTACAAAAATCTCAATTTTCCCAATCCCTAATGGTATTTAAAAATCATCAGCTCTCCTGGCACTATCAACTCCTCAATAATAACATCCCTCAATAGGCTTATCAGGTTCCCAATAATTCCTAAAACATTTCGATGCCCACAAATCCCTTTCAACTACCCTATTTTAATTCAATACTCTTGAACCTTTAGAACTCAGTACTTGCTATACATCTCTCAATGTCCCTACTCTCCCTTTCTCATGTTTTCAAAAGGTCCTCGATATTCTGCTTCTAGATCTTTTAGTCCCGTAATAATATTATTTGTAAAGCCCTTGATATCCTGATACTCCCTTCAAGATCCCGATATTCAAATTTTAAAATCCCTCGACAGCCCCGCTTTCTCCCTCAGTTCTCAAAGAGCAATGTTTTAAATTCCCTCACTTCCTTCAGCCCCTTTGAGCACCCCAATATTTACATTTAAAAAACCCTCGCAGTCCTCCCCGCACTCCTCCCCACCCCGGCCCCCCCAGCCACACCGCCTCTACGCCCCTGGCTCTCCCTCCCCCCCACCCTCACAATGGTGATAGTACTACAGAGAAGACGTCGCCGGGACCTCCCGACCGCGGCCCCTCCGCTCCGCCCTCCCCCACGCCGTTTCCCCTCCCCCCACACCCCCACGGGCCCCCAACGCCCACGTTCGCCAGCCCCGGCCCAGCCTGCCTCACTCACATCGGCTCCAATAACTTGGCCAGCCAGGACTTGAGGGCATCCACATCCTCTATGAGCATGGTGCACGGAAGGCGGGCTCCGCCGCCGCTCCTGTTCGGGCCTGCCGCGGGTCGCCCCTCGCCGCCTCCTGACGCCTTCTTCACAGCTCTCAGTGCCCCAGCCCACCGGGCATCTTAGGAGACTTCAACCTACTCCCCCGGCCGGGGCCTAACAGGAACTAACCCAAGAGCCCTCACTCAACGTAGCACGACGGCACGAAAGGGCGGGAGACAGCGTCGAGTGGCGGGCGCGGGAACCAATAGGAGACAGAGGGGCCGTGCGCGCAAAGCCAATGAAAAGGCTCGTTCGCCCCGCCCGCCTGTCGTACCCAGTGGAGGAGGAGGGATTTAGCAAGGTAGGTAGAGAGCTTAAGTGAACTCCTGGTGCAAGATGGTATCTTGGAGAAGGTGCTGTGGCTCTTAAAGGGGCCGCGGCGCCTTTTTTTTTTTTTTTTTGACCACGCCGCCGACCGCCGCGGAATACCGCTGTCTGCTGCTGGAAGTGCGTGGGGGAACCCGGCGAGACCCTCAGACTGGCTCCTTCGTCTCGTTTTTTCCTGGAAGCACACACTCGTGTCCCGAAATGACTCAGCTGTAGTAAATCTGCAACACAACGTGAAATACGTTCACGTTCGACATATCGTACAGAACGCAAAATTTTACTTTTTTTCCTCGTACACTCATTTTGCTCGGCACACATACCGGTATCTTTTGCTGCTGTGCTTAAATTATGCAAAATGCTATGGCAACCATGCCTTGGACTCCAATAATCGTCATTTTTAAAACGTGGCGCAACGGTTGTAAAAAGCTGAGGCCATTTCAATTTTACCAGTATTTTAAATATATTTTTTATTTAGGAAGAAAAAGGATTCCAATTTTTACAAAAATTCTCTCTTCATTGCCTATCTAAAATTCAGTGGGAGTTTAGTGCAGGGAGGATTTTCGTCAGAAAAAAAGTTTTTAAAAATAATTTAAAAAAATTGAAATCACTGAAATAGACAGTTTAGACTGTACTAGATGAAAAATCCCTTTTGGAGTTTTGAAATGACTGGCTTGGCACTGGTGTTAGAATGTTATTTAACAACAAATACTGAGCACCTGCTATATACCAGCACTGTGTAAGGCGCTAGGATTCCAATGGTGAGCAAAACAGAGTCCCTTCTCTTAGAAAGCTGAACAGTATATGGGATAATGCATTATAATCATAACACTATGAAAAATACCTGATGAGCACACACCTCATGTAAAAGAGACGGGTCAACCCAAAATAAGCAGGCATGCTATATATATATGGAGCAGGTGTAGGCAAACTTTTTCTGTAAAGGGCTAGACAGCAAATATTTTTGGTTTTGTGGGCCATGAGGTCTCTGGCAACTACTCAACTCTGCCCTCTTGGCATGAAATAGGCCATAGGTAATATGTAAACAAACGATTATGGCAGTGTTCCAATAAAACTCGTATGAAAATTTCAATTTTAGAGAATTTTCGCAATATATCGTTCCCTTGATTTTTTTTTCAACTATTTAAATGTGTAAAAGTTATTGTTACCTCGCAGGTGTCCAGAAACAGATGTCAATATGGTTTGGCTTGCAGGCCGCAGTTTGTGGACCCCTTACCGTAGAGTGATAAAAGCGAAGTGCACTTAAAAATCATCTAGTGAAACTCCTTCACTGACACCTCCTCCCCAACTTTGCGTATGAGAAAAAAAGCCCAGAGAGACTGAGGATTTACGCAGAATTGCACATCTGTCAATGGAGCAGAAGTAACATCCACATCCTCCAACAGCAAGCCCAGAGCGTTCCCACATTCAACTGTTGCCTCTTCTTCCGTCTCACCTCCCCTTCTTGCTTTATGCTTATCCACATTTTCCCTTTACTTCTTTCCACTACAGAGATGAAGTGTTACCCCCAAGTGACAGAAATTTTAAAAAGAGAAATGTAAAAGTGATTTGATTAGGCCTAGGGCTAGGCAAGAACCTGATAGCATGATTGATATGGAATATGAATCGCCTTTATCACAGTAAATCACTCCTCTGCAAGAATTTCAAGGTACTTTTCAAATGTATTTATAGAACAAATTTTTCAAGCCTTACTTCAGAGGTGAGGGTGTTGAGATACCAACTTCCTAGAGACCAAGGGCATTATTTAACCAACACAGAGAGTAGAACAGACATGATTACAGTAGCAATATCTGGGTTTGGAGACCCTGGATAATTTATTCCTTTCCCCCTATTTTTCAAATGTGATGTTACTACTTTTATAAACTGAATAGAATAAAATAGATAGATGGATATAAACTAGTATTTTGAATGTAGATGTTGAACTCCAAACTGTGTCTTGAGAAATTGGCATCTATAGAAGAGTTGCTTTTCCAGAAGTGGAAGTGGGATACAATACAGGCAATCCCACTCCCATGCCCGACTCACTCCATTTGCTAAACAGTTGGTTCAGATTTGGTCAGTAGCCATGGCCCAGAATTTTCCATATACTTTATATGTTGTATGCACAGAACTGACTCATCTGAAGTCCATGAATGAATGAGGCACTGGTTTCAGTCATTCAGTTATTGGGCTACCCTGAAGGCAATGCGTACACATATGTACTGGTTCAACACACCTATACTTAGTGCTGGTTACCAGATTCTGTGTTCTGGGCTGGGGCAGAGACAAAAGTTTAAAAAGTTATATCCATTCACTGCCTTTCGGGAGCTCAGGTTCTGGTGGTCTAAAATAGTCATGCACTGGAAATGATAATCAAACCCAAAGTTGAGTACATACCCTGTACTGGCCCTATGCTAAATATTTCAGTGTATTTCTGCCTCTCATGCTCACAGTACCTCTGTATAGTAAACAATATTCATAGACAAGAAGATTGCATCCCAGAAAGTCATGAAGCTAATGAGTGAGAAAACCCAGCCGTGACCATGAGTGATTCCAAAGCCCATACCTGTAACCTTCACTTAATCACCTCACTTGCAAACACTGACATATGAACTATGTGGTTCATTCAAATTTCATTCAACAAATATGTATTGATCCCATTATCATCTATTAGGCACTGCTCTTGGATAATACAGAGTAAAACTGATTTTAAATGAATGTTCTTTCCTTAGTTAATTAAGGTGGACATTAAAATGGATACTTGACAAATACTGACTTTTCTCTCAGTTTATTTATTTTCACATGAGGAGAAAAAAAGAGATGCCAGTTTATCAAAGACAAAAGAGATTATTAATATGGGGCATTGAAAAGAGAGAGTAACACTACAAGAAGAAAACACATCTAAACCATCCTTATTCAAACCAAGTTCACTTTCTTGGCTTGAGGGTAACTGTGCCTCCACCAGGAAGAACTGTCAATGGTGTGATTTCACACAAGTGTTGACAGGATTAGACAGGCTTTCCAAAATCAGAGTGTATTGTGCCCACTTCTTTGGAGGGATTATGGGGAGTTTTTTGGTCCTTATTCTCCAACGTGTGGCTAAGAATGTCCAGATGTACAATAAGAGAAGTTGAGGGTCATTTCTGAATTTTCTCTGTGAACGTTACAATCACAATTTGCTTCCTTTACATGCAGTTAAATTAAGCTTTGGTGGAATTTCAAACTAGGAAGCTCATGCTTACAAACAGACCCTCTCATGTCTGTACATTTGTAAATAATCAGCTAATTGAACAACACATGCATCAAAATATCAGTCTCTTCTGAGTCTGGCTCACCTGGAGCAGCCCACCTGGCTCAGAGAAAAGTCACTTCAGTAAAAGTCACTTGAATCTTAGTTATGCAAAGTCAAGGTGAGTTGACAGCCAAATAGTCTGTCAGTCAATTGGAATAGTCTCTCTTCGTTATGGAAATGACAGTTTGTTTTCCTAGGAGAACTACATTAAAAGGGATTTTTTAAAAAGTTGCTTCACACTAAATACCTCTAAGAATAGCTAGGACTTCCCTGGTGGTGCAGTGGTTAAGAATCCACCTGCTAAGGCAGGGTACACAGGTTCGAGCCCTGGACCAGGAAGATCCCACATGCCACGGAGCAACTAAGCCCGTGTGCCACAACTACTGAGCCTGTGCTCTAGAGCCCGTGAGCCACACTGAGCCTGCATGCCCTGGAACCTGTGCACCGCAACTACTGAGCCCACATGCCACAACTACTGAAGCCCGCGCGCCTAGAGCCCGTGTTCCGCAACAAGAGAAGCCACTGCAATGAGAAGCCCGCTCACCGCAACAAAGAGTAGCCCCTGCTCGCCACAACTAGAGAAAGCCTGCGTGCAGCAACAAAGACCCAACACAGCCAAAAAAAAAAAAAAAAAAAAAAATGGCTAACATAAGAAAAAAACCCAAAAAAACCTGACAGTGCTGAATGCTGATAAGGAGGCAGAGAAACTGGATCACTCACACTTCACTGGTGTAACGTAAAATGGTAGCTACTCTGAAAAACACTTCGGTATTTTCTCTAAAAACTAAACATGCAACTACCATATGACCCAACAATTACACTCCTGGGCATTTATCCCAGAGAAATGGAAGCATATGTTCACACACAAAAACCTGTACACAAATGTTTAGAGCAGCTTTATTCATAATAGCCCCAAAGAAGAATCAGCTCAGATGACCTTAAACAGGTGAATGGTTAAACTGTGTGACACAGCATACCATGGAATGCGATTCCATGCTTCCCTCCAACAAGGAAGGAACTATTGATACATGCAACAATTTGGATGAATTTGCTGAGTGAGGAAAAAAGCCAATCCCCAAAGGTTACATATTGTATGGTTCCATTTATATGGACACGTCAATATTCTGATTGTCATGTCTGACATGTCAATGTCAATATTCTGATTATGATTTGCGAAATCATAAAACAAGAATTTTGCAAATGTTGCCATTGGGGGAAATTAAGAAAAGTGTGCAAAAGTTCTGTCTGCATTATTTCTTACAACTGCTTATGATTCTACAATTATCTCAATTTAAAAGAAAGTTGCTTAGCACATAGAGAGCAGTGTCAACAGGGAGAAAAGGTTGAAAGTGGCATCTCTGGATGTGTGTGTACCAGAAACAGTCCATGCCCCATTCTCAAAGATCTTCATAGGGACCTCAGTCTGCCATCCTTACAGATTAGAAAAGCAAACAGGAGGAATGTGCAAAGCTCCACTGCAGTAGGGACTTTTTTTTTTTAAGCAGGAAATAGCAACAGTAGACCGACAAGACACCAGTTCCCTCTGGTTATTCCTCTGATATTAGAAGACAACTGCCCTCTCTTCCTTGGATTGAATAAGCCCCTTGGGATTGGGACACATCAAATAATAATAACTCATACTCCTTGTGTGCCAGGCACTCTGGCCAATGAATTCTGCATGGATTAACCTCTTTCAATTCCTGCATTCAGCCTTTCTTTCTTTCAAGAAATATTGATTGCAACCCTATCATAGGCAAAGCGCTCTTATAGGCCCTGGGGATACAGCAGCGAATAAAATAGGCATTCTCTTGGAGATCTATTTTAGCAGGAGGAGAGTGATGACAAATAAAGAACTATATCATATGTTGGGGGGGATACATTCTAGAAAAATAAGGCAATGTGATGGGAGAGAGAGTGATGGGGAAGGACTGAGCAGTGGTCTGGAGGGTGTTAGTCATGTGGATATCAGGAAGAAGAGCTTTTCAGGGATGTGCAAAGACGCTGAGGCAGGAACTAATTTGGCAAGTTTGAGGAAAGGAGGAAAGCAATAGGGCTGGAGCAGAGTGAGCCAGGAGGAAAGTGATGGTAGAAGAGGTTAGAGAAGTAGTAAGAAGCCAGATCATGGGGTACTTTCTTGGCCATGATAAGGACTTTGAATTTTTATTCTGAGTGAAACTGGAAGACACTGAAGGTTTTAAGCAGAGGAATAAAATTGTCTGATTTAGTTTTTTATTTTTAAACATGATAACTATGGCTGCCTCATGGTTATCAGACTGGAGGGGACAAAAGTGGAGGTAGGGAATCCAGTTAGGAAGCAATAATCCAAGCGAGAAATGATGGTAGTTTAGACTAGACCAGCACTGAAAGAGATAGTAAGAAGAAGTTGGATTCTGGATATATTTTCAAAGTAGAGTCAATGAGTCTTGCTGACAGATTAATTGTTGGTATGAAACACAAAAAGGAATCAAGAATGACACCAAGGTGTTTGGCCTGAGATGGGGAAAATGAGGGAGGAGCAGATTTAGAGAATGGCTGGTAGATCACGAATTCAGTTTGGGACATGAATTAGACATTAGACATTGTCTTAGACATTGGACACAGTGGTAGCCGGCCTCCAAGATGCCCCCCAATGATCCTTACCTTGTAGTTTTCACACCCAGGTATACTTTGCTCCCACATTGGATCAGGGCTTGTCTGTATGATCAACAGAATACACTAGAAATGACAGTCATTGACTTCCAAGACTCGGATAAAAAGCATTGTAGCTCCTATTTTGGACCTCTTGTTCTGGGGAAAGCCAGTCATCATGTCCAAAGGCACTCAGTCAACCCTTCGCAGAGTCCCACATTGAGAGGAAGTGAGGCATCTTACCAACAGCCAGGACTAACTTTCTAGCCTTGTGAGTGAGCCATGTTTGAAGCAGATCTTCCAGCCGGAGTAAAACCTTCAGATGACTGCAGCCCGGGCCAGCATTTCACTGCAATTTCATGAAAGCCCCAAGCCGGGACTACCCAGACAAGCTGCTTCCAAACTCCTGACCCACAGAAATTGTGAGTGATAATTAATGGCTATTATTGTTTTAAGCCACTAAGTTCTGGGTAATTTCTTAGGCATGATAGATAATTAATATAAAACTCCAAGTAGAATGCCAAGTAGACAGGTGGATCTGAGAGTCTGGAGCTCATGAGAGAGATTGGGCCTTGTGTTAAAAACTGGGGATTCATCGGCATGTAGAGTGTGTTGAAACCATGGGCCTAAATAAGATCACCTAGGAAGTGAGTATACCTAGATAGAAAGGTCATTAGGGCATTCTCCTATTTAGAAGGAAGGGGAGTAATATCCAGTAGAGTAAACTGAGAAGACTTGGCCAATGAGGCAGGAGGAGAACAGAGAAAGAAGAAATGTGCCTCAGGAAAGATGGAGTTTTCAACTGTGTCAAATGTGGTTCTTGCATCAAGTAAGATGATGACATGGAATTGACCATTGGATTTGGCATCATGAAGGTCATTGATGACCTGGACAATTCCATGAAATGGAGGAGGTGAACACATGATTGGTCAGAGTTCAGGAGAGAAAGAGAAGAGAGGAATCAGAGATAGTATGACACTCCTCTTGAAGAATTTTACTGTAAAGGGGAGTAGAACAATGAAGGTACCAAAAGGTGTGGTGGGATAGGGAGGATGTGTTTGCATTTCATTCTGGTTTTTTTTGCTTGTTTGTCTGCTTGCTTGCATTAGGTTAGAAGATATGTATGAATGTAGATTGGTATGATCTAGCAGAGAAATGAAATTTGATGATGTGGAAGGTAAAATCTCTTAGTAGGAAAAGACAATGGGAAAAGACATAGTTTAGACCGGCCTGATTTCATTGTTATTGTAAAAATAGGAATCCTAAGTGTCGTAAATGCACAGAAGAAATTTTAAAAATATAGCTACTGAAATTGGAAACTCAATGATATGTGATTGGTTGTCTTTACCTATTTCTTTTTTTCTCCTCCTTTTCTTCTTTTCCATCCGTCTGTCCATCCTCTCCTTCCCTCCTTGTGTTTCTTAAGAAGCCCCTGGACTACTTCACAATGGTGATGGAAATGCTGGTAACAATTTAGATATGTAGATTATCTAGGAACTCAAGTGTCACATTTCCCATATGACCCTATGACACGGCTGGCAATGCTCTGTGCAACGTTGACAAGAGCAGGCTGAAGCATGTGGATCCTGAGTCTGGAGTGGCATGGTATGAGTGAGTGATTTCTAATTCCCAAGAATTACAAGTATCACCACTTTAGGAGAAATCTAGGCAACAGGGGTTTCTCAAAAATTTGGTACTTGAGAAGTGCAACTTCTCTAATTTGGTTACATTTGTCTAAATATAAAAGTCTCTCTAATATGGCTACTTGTTCCTAGTTCATGTCAGTCAGATTTAGAATTCCCATTAATTAAATGACTGTCTTAGTCTGTTCGGGCTGCTATAACAAAATACCACAGATTGGGTGGCTTATAAACAGCAGAAATTTATTTCTCATAGTTCTGGAGGCTAAAAGTCTGAGGATCAGGGTGCCAAGCATGGCCGGGTGAGGGGCCCATTCCAGGTCGAACACTCCTCTTTGTATCCTCACAAAATGCAAGGGGTTGGGGAGCTTATGGGTTCTCCTATATAAGAACATTAAACCCTTTCAAAAGGGCTTCATCCTCCTGACCTAAGCTCCTCGCAAATCTTAATGCCAACACCTTGGGCATTAGGATTTCAACATATGAATTTTGTGAGGACACAAACATTCAGACCAGACCACAGCACTGATCAAACTGGCTTCCAGTATTCACCACTTCTCTTTCTTTCTCTTTAGATTAATCTTTCTTGAGTGCTTAGCCCATGAACCACACATTGGGCTAATCACCTTCCTTGGTATAGCTCATTGTATTTTCACAGCAGGCCTAGGAAGTAGGTACTATCATCACACACATTTTATATGTGAGGACCCAGAGTCCCAAGGTTGAAGGAGCAGAGCTAGCACAGGACAGAGCTTCAAGTCAGACCCCGGCAACTGACTCCAAGGCCAGTGAGCACAGCCATTGCACACACGCTTCCTCTGCTGCCCAGTAACTGTCGGAGGCTGCACATAGAGCAACCCCGGGATCAGCTAAAGTCCATAAAGCCTAGAAGGATCTCCTTCTCTTTATATTCATTGCCTAGGTCATTAAAAAAAAAAAAACTGTTCACCATTCAGGAAACATAAAAGTTAAGGTAGAACACTAATGTAGGAAAAAAAACCCATTTAAAAACAAAAGGTGTCTAATAGGATAGGGAAGTGACAACTATATTTATTTAGTGCCATGGTTGTGGAACAAGTATGAAAATAAATGCCCCCGATTCCTTCCTTGAACTGTGTCATATAAAGGTTGGGAGGCTAGGTAAATATGCATGAAAAACAAATATAAAGAGACTCAGAGACAAGCCAAAGCTAGTTATAGCTTTATGCATCTGAATTTAGAAATGCTGATTCAATTGAATTGAGTAGAGTGACCGGTGGGGTGGGTTTGGAAGAAAAACAAAATAAAATAAGGCAGAAGTGAGTTCTGTTGTGGCATTTTAAAGAATGAGCACAATATGGTCTGATAGTTGGTGAAGGCATACCACACAATTATATGGTGATAACTAGCTCAGTTAGGCTAGGAAAGAGATTATTATGCGGTGCAGGTAAGCTTTTTCTATTTTAATGAGATTCAGATTAGTGTTTATAGATCAATTTTCCTAAAATAGTAATAAAAATATCTGACATTTTAAAGTGCTTACTATATGCTGGGCATATATATACAGGGTTTATACCTAAATACATATTATTTCTTTAATCCTCTATGAGGTACTTACTATTATTACCTTTATTTTACAGTGGTTAATTGAACTGCCTGAGGTCACTCAGGTAGTAAATGATGAACTTGGTCTGATTCAGAGCCTGAGCTAATATCCACTATGCTACCTTTCTAATTTCATTTATCTAGAGGGGGTAATCCACATGGCATAGCAAAGAATCAATGATTCCCAATTAAAAAGCCATATTACTGAGCTGTAATAACTTTCATTTTCTAAATACCTCTTGACTCTGTTTACCTTTCTCTACCTTTACTGTCACCACTAAAGTCTAAACTACTGTCACCTCTCACCTGGACAACTGCAACAGCCTTCTGCTTCCAGTTTTGCTCCCTTTCAACCCTTCTTCAGAAAGATCTCTATGAAACACAAATGGGACCATGTCCCTTCCTTACTTAAAACCCTTCCATGGCCTCCCATCGCTCCCATAGCTTCAGTGTTTGCCTCTTCCACTAGAAGGAGGTGACTGCACTTGTCTTGTTCAAGAGTTGTATTTCCAGCATCTAGGATAGTGCCTTGTATATAGTATAAGTGAATTAAATTTTTGTCGAATGAATGAAAACCAAGTGACCCTTGAAAAATATATTTGTCACTTAAATAGGAAAATTAAAAAGAATGCAGTTGGAGGCATGGAGATAGGTTTTTCATAATTTTCATAATTTGTCATCACACAATCACTTGTTTATTTTCTTCTTTAATGGCTCATGCACTTTAGACTGTAAGTTCCATGAGGGCAGGGGCAGTGTCTGTCTTGTTCCCTACTATACCTTACGTCTATGTCATGTTCATAGGAGGTATTTAATAGATATTGGTTGTATGAATAATTTCAATAACCAACGTGGATTGCAAGCTGATGAGTCAAAGATGACAAATAGTACTGGTTAGGGTAGAATTGGAACAGGAAAGCCTAACCCTAGTTATAAGAACTGTGGATGATGAGGATTCTCTCATTCATTCAATAAATACTTATAAGGCACCTACTATGTGCCGGACACTGTGCTAGGCAGCCTCTGCTATCATAGAGCTTAACTCTAGTGATAAATCAACAGGCAATTAAAATTCAGTGAGATAAATTTCCCAAGGGAGGGCAGGAAGGGGGTGCTTCAGAGAATATTTAGGAACAGACATTCAACCCAGACTTGGGCTGTCAGGAAGTGATGTCTAAATGGTTAGTAGCTATAGGTAGAGAGTGTGGAAAATGATGTGGAGTATTTGTACGTGTAAGAGCCTGGAGGCAGGAGAGCCACTGGTAGGTTCTCTATAACCTAAGGTTCATTCTTAACTTCCTTTCATTCAACAAATTTTTATTGAGCCCATACCGCGTGACAGGCGTTGTGTTAGGCCATCATTAAATTTACATTTCAAAACTAATTGTTGAAAAATGTAAATACAATATATATTACACATATATAATTCAAAATTTATTTTTGTTAAAATTTTTATTAAAATTTTTTTTCCCACTATTCCATTAGGAAGACACACTTCTGGGCTGGGCACACCTGCACCCCTCCAAGTGCTTTGTAGATCCTTAATGATTATTTATTGAATTAATAAAGGAATGCATGTGAGAGTAACTAATCTGACCACCAGAAAGTGAAAGTCTTGGATCAGCACTTTTCAATACATCTTTGTTTGATGATGGAAATGTTCTATATCCGCACTGTCCAGAGATATAGTAACAACTAGGCACGTGGACTTTCCAGCACATGAAAAGTGGCTAGTGCGATTGAAGAAATAAAATTTAAACTTTACTTAATTTTAATTAATTTAAATAGCCACAATGTGGCTAGTGACTAGTACTTCAGACAGTTCAGTCTTGGTTGGTGACACGGATGAAACAGTCTGAGCTTGGCACTGGGACCAGGTGGAAGGCTTCCAGCCTCTCCTTTAATAAAATGGAGATTGTTAATAAATGGCTACAAAATGTCTAAATTCTGGACTTCTGAATGCCACCGACAGTGATAAATATCTGTGCACAACGGCAACGCATAATTAGCACCTCAGTCACTGAGGACGAATACACCTTGCATTCTGGCATCCTGACAAGACACCCAAACCAGCTCCATACGGTGAAAAGGTTGAACGCCAGCTATCCCCACGTTAGTCAGGGAGCACTCCCGGCAGTCTGCGACACCGAACTGCATCATGGGCTTTGTAGTTCAACATGCTCATGACGTCACTACCGGGTCCCCTCTGAGTGGCTTATCGGGTACACTTCCGTAACCTGTTTTCCTCTGGGAAATGTAGTCAATAGATGCCTGTAGGACGTGGGGTTTAGGGGTCTGGGAACTACGATTCCCAGCAGGCTATGAGATGCCCCCGGAGGTACTTAATTAGTGAGCCCGTGATTGCCTCATCAGGTGCGAAGTGTGTGCTTTAGTGTCGTGGTAGGCCTGGCTTCGCAGAGAGGGAGGGGAAAGGTTGTAACCACTCCTTTGAGGGGGATCACCGAAGTCACCGTCGTGGGTTTGCACAGTCGGACGGGCGGCGCCATGGCGGTGAGTTTTGGCGGGAAGAGGGTCCGCTAGGCCAGGCCTTGGAACCCGGCTGGTTACCTGCTTTCGGCAGAGTCTAGGGGCCCCATGTGGTAGCCACTGTCCTGAAGGGAAGAAATCCTTTTCTAAAGAATGGGGAGCCCTTGCCTCCCACGTTTAAGGCTTGGCTGTTGTGAGGATGTGCCTTTTCTTGCTAGCTGATGAGCGAGGCCCTGATATCTTTAACTTTGTGGACTACTTCATGTCACGTGTGTTATTTCACCAAAGTTTCTAAAAACTGATTTGGAGAAAGAGGAGTATGTGACATTGATTTCTCCTTTCAACAAATATTTTTTGAGCGCCTCTTTGTAAAGTAGACAAACATTTCTGCATTCATGGTGTTTACGTGTGTGTGCGTTACATTCTAAAGTATGTGGTAAAATATGTCAGGTGCCGGTAGGTGCTATAAACAAAAAAAACAGATCAGGAAGGAGTAGATCAAGAAAGGCTTTGCTGAGGTGGCATTGTGGCAGAAGGTAAGGGAGCAAGCCATGCAGCTATACGGACGAAAAGATTTCCGGGCAGAGCCAACAGTGTGAGTGGAGTGAAAAACAAGGAGGGTTTGTATGTGCAAAGGACTGTCATTCAGGGGGAGGTGATGATGATGATGATGATGATGATGACGTGTGTGTGTGTGTGTGTGTGTGTGTGTTGGGGGGTAGTGGTGGTGGTGGTTGATTGGTGGGTGGATGTAGGTCATATAAAGCCTCGTAGGTCCTGATTGAAGAGTGTGTTCAAGAATGAATGGGAAGAGAGAGACTGGAGATAATGAGTATGAACAACTCTTCTGAAGAATTCTATAAAGGAGAGCATAGGAATGGGGTAATAGATGAAGGTTAAAAGAGGTTTTTTTTGTTTGTTTGTTTTTGGTTTGTTTTTTTAAGGACAGGAGAAATTATATAGTGGTTGTATGCTTACGGAAATTGTCCTGTAGAAAGGGAAAACTGATAGAGAAAAGTGATGTTCCAGTATAGAATAGAGGGGGTGAGATCAGATCTACTAAGAAGTAGAATTTTAATTCATTTGGTCCCATTCTGGAGCTCATTCTCTTAATTATTGTACTATTTGCAATTGTAAACTATGGGGAAATTTCTTTTGCAAGCACCTTCCTGTAATGAAAGTTTTCTAACTCTGGAAGAAACCTTACCAATAGTAAAGAGTATAAGATAATAAACATGGAGTAACATGGATATAAAATTAGTTTTTATATTATAATTGTATTTGTAAAGAGCAAGCAATGTAATTTCCTTCATATCATAGGAATATTTATTTTATAGAGGTTTTTTTTTTAACTTTTTTTTTTTTTTTTTTTTTTTTTTTTTGGTGGTACGCGGACCTCTCACTGCTGTGGCCTCTTCCCGTTAAGGAGCACAGGCTCCGGACGCGCAGGCTCAGTGGCTATGGCTCACGGGCCCAGCCGCTCCACGGCATGTGGGATCTTCCCGGACCGCGGCACGAACCCGTGTCCTCTGCATCGGCAAGTGGACTCTCAACCACTGCGCCACCAGGGAAGCCCGGTTTTGACAGTTTTAATACCTTTTAGTTACATGTCAGACTTAGACCTGGGGATTTGTTGTAATAAAGATAATAGTCAACTTTAAATTTTTTGTTTTAAAATTTTTCATTTGGAAAATTTAAATAGTGAACAAAGTAGAAATAATAGTGTTATGTACTTCCATGTGCCCATCACCCAACTTCAATAATTGGCAGTTCAGGGCCAATCTCGTTTCAGTCGTACCTTCCCCAGAACCTCCTCCTCCACCTGTCAGGATTCATTTTAAACAAACTGAAGGCACTGTATCATTTCATCCATACATATTTCAGTAAGTTTTTAAAATATAATGAGATATTCTCTTAAAACATAACCACAATGCCATTTTGACATCTGATAAAAAACACGTGATGTCTAGTTGTCTCTCTGTGATAATGGTTAGCATTATTGATCATTTACCATGGGGCCGGCACTATGCTAAGTCCTTCATGCGTATTATCTCTTAATCCTCATAATAATAGTACAAGGTAGATATAATTATTATTCTCATTTTATAGATAGAGAAATGGAGGCTTAAAGAGGTTAAGGATCTTGTCCAAGTTCTACAGCCAGTGGTGCTAGGATATGGCCAGAGTACTAAGAGAAAGCAGAAATAAAAGTCAGAAGATGAGGGTTTTTGTCCAGCCTGACCATTTGCTGGCATAATGATCTCTGAGCTTCAGATTCATCATCTTTGTTTTGTTTTGTTTTGTTTTGTTTTGCGGTACGCGGGCCTCTCACTGTTGTGGCCTCTCCCGTTGCGGAGCACAGGCTCCGGACGTGCAGGCTTAGCGGCCATGGCTCACGGGCCTAGCTGCTCCGCGGCATGTGGGATCTTCCCGGACCGGGGCACGAACTCGTGTCCCCTGCATCGGCAGGCGGACTCTCAACCACTGCGCCACCAGGGAAGCCCTAGATTCATCATCTTTGAAATGGTAATCGCTGGTCTGCCCACTTCTTAGGGCGATTGTTGCCCACCTCTTAGGGTTGTTGTTAAGATCAAATAAGTTAATGTGCATAAAAGTTTTAAGAACTGCAGAATACTATGAATATATGGAAAAGTTTATTATCTAGTTCAGTGGTTCGTTACTGGGGGTGATTTTGTCCCCCAGGGAACATGTGGTCTGGAGACTCTGGATTATCACAACTGGGGGTATGCTACTGGCAGCTAGTGGGTAGAAGCCAGGGATGTTCCTAAACATCTTGCGGTGCCCATGACAGCCCCTGAAAACAAAGAATTATTTGGCCCCAAATGTCAGTAGGGCCAAAGTTTAGGAACTTTGCTCTTGTTAAATAACCTTTTAACTAGTTAAAATGATCAATTGTTGGGAATTTCCTGGCCGTCCAGTGGTTAGGACTCTGTGCTTTCACTGCTGAGGGCATGGGTTCGATCCCTGGTCAGGGAACTAATATTGCGCAAACCAAGCAGTGCGGCCCAAAACAAAACAAAATGAAACAAAATGAGACAAAACAGCAAACCAATTGATTAGTTGAGCAACCAATGAAGAAATTGAGACTCAGATTGATCAAGTGACTTGCTCAAAGTTATACAACAAGTTGATGCTGGGGTCAATATCAGATTTCATTACAATTGACCTTTGAGTTTTGAGGAACAAGTTTTTCTGAGAAGCAGAGACCTCAAAGAAGAGCTTTTGTGCATTTAGCACGCTCAGTACAGTGAAAAGAAACACATAGTTCTAAGTAACTTGTGAAGACTGTTGCTTTCATGGGTAGTTGATGTCATTTTTAAGCAAAAAATATTTGTCATGTAACTTCTGTGTCTATTAGCATTGGATGTGGTGCTGAGGTGACTATAAATGTTCTAAAAGTTGCTGTCTTCCAGGAGTTTACAACCCAGTTGGGTAAATATGAGAGATTATTTGGTTGCATGCAGTGGAAGCCAACTCAAGTTGGTTAAAGGAAAGAGGAATTTACTAATGATACAGTGGGATTTCATATGACGCATGACCCTAGGATAGGAGGTACAACAAGGCTTCATGAGGCCTTAGATAATTTTGCCTTTGTGGGCTGCTTCCTCTGTAAAAAAAAAATATTAGAAATTATCTTTGACAACTGTGTTGTATAAAGACAGATATATTAATATTATCTATTAAAGATTTTTCTTCTATCCAAAAGTTTAATTTTTTCTTCTGATTCTAAAAGATATTAAAATATTTTGTTGAGCCCCTAGAAGTATTGTGGGCCCTAGGCAGTGTGCCTGTTCCACCTACAGATTAAGTTGGCTATTAGGAGTTGTATAGGCTGTTTTAAGGGCCAGGTGGAAGTGACTTACTTTCTTCTGCTCAAAACTCCTTTGTCAGAACCTAGTCACATAGCTCCAATCTGTGAATTCTCCTGGAACCATGGAAGAGTATGCTTAACTGCCTTTGCTGCACTACCCTAAGTAAGGTTGGGCGTCTGTTGCTGAGTAAGAAAGGGAGGGAATGGATATCGCATAGGCAAACTGTCGTCTCTGCCATAGCTTTTTTTCAAATGGTAGTTCTTGCATGTTAAAATTGAAAACAGGGGTCAGCATGTATAGGAATAGAGAGACTTACTTATAACTTACAGGTTACTTGTTAAAAAGAGGATTTTGCAGTAAGAGGGGGCCAAGGAGCTGAGGGTCTAAGTGAAGTTGGTTGGTAGCAGGAATGGAAAAGAGTGAATAGATGGAGGGCCTTATTCTTTCTTGGAGAAGGAAATTCCTTATGCAGCCACATTTAGTTTTATGGAAATTCTTGGGAAGGAGTCCAAATTGCTTAGCAACTTGACTCAAATATGCAACCCAGTTCTTAGTCTTAGGTTATTTTGTTATGGCCGTGGTATGCAAAAGCTGGCAGTGTTACTCATTTCTCTTTTTAAATCTTTAAATGTTCAACACATATTTGAGAGCTGCTACAAGCTTAGACATTGAGGATATAATGAGAAATGAGGCACAGTCCCCACTGTGAACAAACTTATAGTCCTATGGGGAAGATAGACTGATACTGATACTGCGTGATTAGTGCTATCATAGAGGTAATACTGGTAGGTAGGAATATATTAAGAATGGTACCTGATACACTCTTGGGGAATCAAGGCAGGTGATCAGCTGGGACCTGAAGGATGAGGTAGCCAGGCAAAGAGATTGGTGGGGTATGAGGGCGGGGAGAATAGCTCGAACAAAGGCCCAGAGGGGAGAGAGGGAGCTTGGCACACTTGGGAAAGTGCAGGTGGCTTAATAGGCCTGGAGTGGTGGTGAGAGGGAAGAGGGAGGGGCCTGGCAAAGATGAGATAAGAAGGGCCTTGAGTGCCAGGTTTAAAGTATGGACTTTATCCAGAGAGCAGTAGAGAACCTCTGAAGAGGAATTGACTTGGCCAGATTTGTGTTTTGATATAAGTTCTACTCACAGCAATTATGATCTGGTCAGGATTTATAGAAATAAAAAATTTACTTGTCATTTTTATTTTCCTTTGGTACTAGAGAAACTTATGTCCATGACTTTTCAAATGTGGAATTCTTTCTTATTTCCTCTCTGCCTTTGTGGCAGTGTTCTTTTAATCCATCATTGCACCTCCCCTTGTAAGCTGACATTTCATCTTTCTGTTGCTTGTCCTCTTCTATCTTAAACTTGCTTAAAAAAATAAAAAGGAATAGTAAACTTGATTTACTAATCAAATCCTTTGATTTAAAATAAAGAAAACTAAAGGAATTCCCTGGCGGTCCAGTGGTTAGGACTCTGCGATTTCAGTGGCGAAGGCTGGAGTTCAATCCCTGGTCAGGGAACTAAGATCCCACAAGCCCTATAGCATGGCCAAAAAAAAAAAAAGAAAAAGAAAGAAAGAAAAGAAATATAAAACTGAAAATAGTAAAACAGAGTTGACAACTCTATGGTAGATTTGTACTGAATCTTACCCAATTTTAGTACTCTTATTTTTATTACATAATACACAAGGTATATTTAAGATAGTTATTGAAGAAATAGTGGTAAGTTTAGGGTTTTTTTTTAATTGCACAGAAGTCCTGTTTGCATAGTACTTCAAATTTGTGTAACCATTTTTAAAAATAGCTGTCTAAAAATCCAGTATATCTGTGATATGAGTAGAAAGCATGTTTTAAATGGTTGGGTGGAAGGACAGAGGGAGACATGACATGACTTGGCAAGGTCACTTGCCCTGTAGGTTGTAAAGGTATTCAGTATAAGTAGAACCAGGGTATTTTCTCATTTGAAAATGCTGCAAAATCTGGAAATGTTAGCCTGTAAGAAGGGGAAGAAAATCTAATTTCGGTTCAGATAATTTTGTACAAGAAAATAAAATTCTAGAAACTAATATTAAGTTTTCAAAACAGAATTAGGTTGTGTATGGTCCATTGGTATCCAGCTTTCCCAGTTGCCAGTTACATAAGTCCCATGTTCCACCTCGGCTGTAGCACATGTGCTTTTAGTAGCTGATTCTTTTTCACAGAGTCACATACTGAGAGGGAAGTTCTAATCCTTCTTCATTTTCAGAGTTAGAGTGATCATGTATGTTTTTTCCTTTTATTTTCATCCAAGGGTGGCATAAGGGATGATGGGAATGTTGCCAGGTAGATCCAATATGCTGGAGGCATGTTTGCCGTTCTGTTTCATTTTAATTTCATATTAATAGCCTGTTAACCATTTTGGAGAGAAATTCTTCATCAGCTTCCTTGAAAAAAAGAACACGCAGATGACTAATCTTCTCTCAGCCTCTACCCATTAGGCCTCACCATCCTCCTTTGGTGGGCATAATTGCAGCTGGGCAAGCAGGCACTGCACCATCCTATGCTTTTCTAAGTATTCATCTATTTTAACTAAATAGGAACATGTGACAACGGTGTTATATTGTAGTATCTAATTAAAAACAAGTATTTCACAGCTTTTTTATGTATTTAAGTAATTCTTTAGTCATCCCTTTGACGTCTGAAGTGGATAACCCTATCAGGTCATGATAGCCCTAATTTTTAGTCTTACTCATTTAAATTTAAAGATAACCATGGAAAAATTAATCTGTCAATAAACAGCTCAGTTCTGTGTGAACCCAAATTTTTTTTTCTTTTTTTTAAAGCAAGTCTGCTGAAATATAGAGTGTATTAGTCTATCTCTTTTGTGTCCAATAGGAAAGAAAAAGAACAACCAAAGTGGACTTCTTGAAGAAGATTGAGAAAGAAGTCCAACAAAAATGGGATGCCAAGAAAGTGTTTGAGGTCAATGCATCTAATTTAGAGAAACAGACTAGGTGAGTAATAGTTTGTGAAACTCTACACCTTGTGTTTCCAGAACCATTGGCTGCAGAGACTGCTCTGTGGAAGGAATAAGGCAGATTGTATTTACAATGTCTGAAACAGGCTGAAGGAGGTAACTTCCACTTTCTCTATTTCAAATTAGCATCCTCTTTCCTATGGAATCTTAAAGGATTTTTTCCTACGTAAAGGTTTTTTTAAAAACTAATACTTTTCATAGTTAGACAAAGGAAAATGTTTTGAAGTTTTATCTTTGCTGACTGATAATAGCAAGTCATTCTGTTACAGAGATTCATATTATAGTGATAATTATCTCCAAAGGCACAGATTATAAATTTTGAAGGATTTCTGTATTTAAAGATCTTATTTTATAAATCTGTATTGCCTTGATGTTAAGAATCGTTTATTAGAAGACAGACCATAGATAATGATATGATATTGGGGAAAAACAAAGTAACTGCTGCAACACAGTACCACAGTAAATATATGCATCAATTATAAGATGCGTCACAATTTCAGATACGTTGGGCTGTAGAAAAATGTGCTTCTTAGAGTTGAGGAAATGCACTGACAACAATAGCAATAATAGCTAATATTGAACAGGTATTGTTCAGTATGCCAAGGCAATAGGAAATAGGCCATTTTTTAACATGCATATTCTCATTTAATGTTCTTAGTGACGCTTTAAGGTTACCAATATTTTAATTTTTGTTTTATTGATGAGTATACTGAGACACAGAGAGGTTAAGTAACCAGCTTAAGATTGCATGGCTAGGAATTGACAGGGCTTGGACTTCTTATCAGGACTTTCTGATTCCAAAGTCTATCCTTGCTACTAAGCTATACTCTAATGGAATTTTTTTTTTTTTAAGAGAGGAAAAGAATTTGCTCTACTACAAAGTCTCTGGTGTTATACTTTAAACTATAATTTGAAGTTTCTGTTTGATTCTAGAACTTTGGTCAAATCTAAGGTAATTTAAAGTAATCAAAAGTGAATTAGAAAGTGCTTTTGCTCAGTGAAAGAAAATGAACTGAAGAAACTTAGAAATATAACACTGAATGAAAAAAGCTCACGAGTGAAACTAAATGATGTATTGTTTAAATGCATAGACTTATGTGCAAACTATTCAAAAACAAAGGAATGACAAAAGTAAATTTCAAGATAATGGTTCTGTCTGGTGGGAGGGTGGGGAGTAGCACACGGGTAGCTTCAGTGAGTTCATAAGTTGGATGGTGTGTTTACAGGTGGTCACTTATGAAGTGCAGGTGTGCTTTATAACTTACATATGTCTGTTAGATACACTTGATTCATAGAAAAAAGGAGTATAACATAATACATTAAGCAGCTTTAAAAAGGTGCTTTTTAAGGGAATTTACTACATATTGTGTAATTTTGAGGATGTTTTATTTTACCTGAGAGGCTTTGAATTGCTTTATATATATCTAATGAAAGCATATCTCATTTAATCAGTAAAACAGTAAATTAATTCAGTCTCCCTATTAATTTTTTTTTTTAGTATATCATTTTTAACTCAGTATTTTAGCTTAAGTTAAACCTCCAATATTTGTTACAAGGATATTTAGTTCTTTAATAGCCACCTATAAATATCTTAGTTTTTCTAAATCAAAAACAAGTTTCAATTTTAGAGAGCTTTTAATTTCTGGATTTATAAATTTAATTTTCAATGTCTGTTAAATAACTAAAATTTAAACAAGTTATTTATAGTAAGTGTCCCCATGACCCCACCCTTAATTGTAAAAGGAATTTAACATTTTCTTTTTTGTACTTTCTTTTTTACATGATTGTTTTGCAGCAAGGACAAGTACTTTGTAACCTTCCCATATCCATATATGAATGGGCGCCTTCACTTGGGACATACATTTTCTTTATCCAAATGTGAGGTAAAGCTTCCTCTATGTTTAATATAATGGGATGGGAGGGTCTTTAATAAATACTATTTTTAAGAAAGTAGCATCTATAGAATTTATTTCCTGTAAGGGAACTTAGAATTCCTTAATTTTAAGCATGGTTTTTATGTTAAAGTAATTTAATTTTTCTATTTTCACATGCTATATGTGTGTGTGTGTGTGTGCAGGGGTCTAGGTATGTATACATGTTCATAAGTAATTTCTAGGTTGGTGAAAAGACAGAAAAAAAAGGATAACTTTGCAATGACTATAAAATCTAACTGGTATTCTAAAGGAAGATGTGAAGAGGAAAACTCATGATCTTTGTGAAAAGTCAGAAGTTTGTATTCGTCTAGCATTTAAATTTGTAGTTTAAATTGAATTTTTTTTCTATAGTTTGCAGTAGGGTACCAGAGATTGAAAGGAAAAACTTGTCTATTTCCCTTTGGTTTACACTGTACTGGAATGCCTGTTAAGGTAAGATTGCTTTTGGGATTGCTTTGTACTCTTTTTAGCTTAGAGCAAATTAAGCTTAAGTTAAACCTCCAATTCAAGAGCTTGAAATAGGATTTTCCAATATGTACTTCTGTATTACGTTAGAGTGTTTTTTGAAGTGAACTGAATTTATTATCATGAAAATTAATTTTTAGAAAACATTTGGAGAAGTGCTTTAAGGGCACACATTAAGGTCTAAGTGATTTCTAAGTAATGCTGATATCTTTTGGTTCCTTATGTATTCATATTTTTGTTTTAGAATTAGATGATAACTACTAACAAGTAAAATGGGCAGTGTTTTGTGCATTCATGGCATATATAGGCTGTTGGCATAAAATAATAAACAATTCTATCATATTTTGGTCATTTTTGCAAGTGTCTTAAATTTGTCATAAATTCATAATAAAAATAATTTTCAATAAACGATGGGCAAGAAAACTACAGTTGAAAGGATTCCCTAAATCCTTGGGACTTGGGAAATATATCTCATTTCTTTTTGTTCTCCAGTCTTTTATTTTGAAAAATGTCCAACCTATAGGAAAGGTAAAATGATAATGCAGTGAGCACCCATGACCCTTCACTTACAGTTACCAAGTATTAACATTTGCCACAGTTGCTCTAGTTCTGTCTCTCAACATACAATACATGCACACTTTCTTCTCCCTTTTTCTATGAATTCATTGAAAGTAAGTTGGCAGACATCATGACGTGTCACCCCTAAACACTTCAGCTTGTATCTGTTGAGAACAAGGGCATTCTTCTACATTGTCATAGTCCCATTATCCACTCCACGAAATTGAGCATTGATGTATCCTTTCTGGTGGTTTTTTCCTTTTTATTTTGTGGATCACACTTTGCATTTGGTTATCACCAGTACTACATTGATGAGGTTGGAACTTCCCACTGTATCACATCAAAAGTCATATAATGGCAACTTGTGTCATTTTAGTGATATTAAGTTAATAACTGCCAGATTTCCTCATTCTAAAGGTAACTTTTCTCTTTTCTAATTAAAAACTAATCTGTGGGATGATACCTTAAGAGCCTCTGAATATTTGGTTACCCAGTAACTCAGTGGTTTTAGCATCCTTTCATTATCTTTGTCTTTCAGTTATTGAATTTGTGGTTGTAAAATGATGACTTTCTAGTTGTCTCATTCTTGTTAGCTGAAATTCTTCATAGAAGTGTCCCCTCCCCCCCCCTTTTTTTTTTTTTTTTTGGTACACGGGCCTCTCCTGTTGCGGAGCACAGGCTCCGGACGCGCAGGCTCAGCGGCCATGACTCACGGGCCTAGCCGCTCCGCGGCATGTGGGATCTTCCCGGACCGGGGCACGAACCCGCGTCCCCTGCATCGGCAGGCGGACTCCCAACCACTGCACCACCAGGGAAGCCCTCCCCTCCCTTTTTTTGAAATTCACAATTCTATATTTGTATTTTTCTCATAACTTTAACACTGTCTACTTGGTGTCATCTTTGTTTGTGACAGTGGACTCATGGTACAGCTGAAAAGAGCTGGGGTTGAAAGTGCAGGTTCATGTTGTAATTCTGCAGCTTACTAGCTTTATAACCTTGGATAAATCCCTTCGTCTTTCAGTGTTTGTATTCTAACTTAATGTCTGTCCTATCTACCTAAATTTCAGAGTCAGGTTTTTCTTTTAAATAAATAAATTTATTTTTTTATTTATTTTTGGCTGTGTTGGGTCTTCATTGCTGTGTGCGAGCTTTCTCTAGTTGTGGCGAGCAGGGGCTGCTCTTCATTGCGGTGCACAGGCTTCTCATTGCAGTGACTTTTCTTGTTATGGAGCACGGGCTCTAGGCACGTGGGCTTCAGTAGTTGTGGGCACGCGGGCTTTAGTAGTTGTGACACGAGGGCTCTAGAGTGCAGGCTCAGTAGTTGTGGGGCACGGGCTTAGTTGCTCCGCGGCATGTGGGATCTTTCCGGACCAGGGCTCAAACCCGTGTCCCTTGCACTGGCAGGTGGATTCTTAACCACTGCACCACCAGGGAAGCCCCAGAGTCAGTTTTAGTTGGCCATAGAAACAACAACAAAACTCAAATTGTTTCCACCTTGAATTTTTAACTTTACCGTCTCTAATGTTGTGTTTTTTTGTAGGCATGTGCTGATAAATTGAAAAGAGAAATAGAGCTTTATGGTTGCCCCCCTGATTTTCCAGATGAGGAAGAGGAAGAAGAAGAAATCAGTATTAAAACAGAAGATATAATAATTAAGGATAAAGCTAAAGGAAAAAAGGTTTGGTGGTTTGATCATACTTATTTTGGTTGAAGTTTTATATTTATATTTGTCTGATTTATATGTACATTCCCAGTACTAGCATAGTACCTGACACATAAAAAACACTCAGTAATTTTTAAAAAGTAATAAAGGAGAATTATCTTTCTCACTTTTTGATTGCCTTTTTTTCCCCTTTTTACTTTATTTTGATATAATTTTAGACTTACAGAAGAATTACAGGATTGTACAGGGTTCCCTTAGAATCTTAACCCAGTTACATCTTATATAACCATGGTACAGTTCTCAAAACTAAGAAACCAACATTGAACAATACTGTTTAAGAAACTACATACTTCATTTGGATTTAACAGTTTTTCCTTAATATCCTTATTCTGTTCCAAGATCCAGTCCATAATCCCATTTTGCATTTCCTTCTCATGTCTTTTCTTCTGTCTTCCATGATCTTGGCACTTTTGAAGAGTACTGGTCAGATAACTTATAGAATGTCCCTCATTTTGGGTTTGTCTAATGCTTTCTCATGAGTAGATTAAGAGGTGATGTGTCTTCAGTGCATCATATCAGGGAGTATAAGATATTGATATATCTTATTACTGGTGCTGTGAACCTTGATTATTTGGTTTGGGTGGTGTCTGTTAGGTCTTTCTCCTGTGAAGATTTTATTTTTCCCTTTGTAATTCATGTTTGTTTTGAGAGAGATACTTTGAGGCTATGGAAATAATACGTTGTTTCTTTTTTTGTTTTTAAACCATTGCATTGTATACTTCATATTTTAAAGATTTTTATTTATTTTGGCTGCATTGGGTGTTAGTTGTGCCACTCGGGATCTTCGTTGTGGCATGCAGGATCTTTTAGTTGTGTGTGGTATGTGGACTTCTTAGTTGTGGCATGCGGGCTTCTTAGTTGTGGCATGTGGACTCTTAGTTGTGACATGCAAACTCTTAGCTGTGGCATGCATGCAGGATCTAGTTCCCTGACCAGGGATCGAACCCGGGCCCCCTGTGCTGGGAGTGCGGAGTCTTACCCACTGGATCACCAGGGAAGTCCCAATATCTTGTTTATTTTTATATATTTGCTCACTAATTTTAGCATTCATCATTGGATCTTCCCTGCAGCGGTTATTGCTGCATATTTTGTTCTAATGGTGATTTTCAGTTTCCCTCATTCCTTCTACATTTATTATCTGGAATTTTTCTGAAAGGAAAAGTTGTTCTTTCTCCCTCATTTACTTATCTGTTAATTTCTTTTTTATATCAGTGTGGATTCATGCATATTTATTTATTCTTTGGGTTATAATCTAATCCTATTGGGTTTTTTTGAGTTATTGTTATTGCTCAAATTGTTCTAGCAGTGGCCATTGGGGGAATCTTTTAGGTGGGCTCCTGTGTCCATTTGACATGCCCCCATCTTTTTTTCTTTTTTCTATTTCTTTCTTTCTCTTTTCTTTTCTTTTTTTTTTTTCTTTTTGAGCACTTCTATACATTCAGGTGCCACAAGATGCTCCAGGCTCATTTTGTATTTTCCCTGTTTTAGCCCCAGAGTCAACCACTTTTCCAAGGAGTCCTCTTTCCTTTTATTGAAATACGGTATTTAGAAACTAAGTTCCGAGTGCTAGTTATGCTCATTGTTTCTAGGTCCTCTCAGTAGAAAGAGCAAGGAAATATATGTATGTCTACTAACCCACTTATATGTACGTGTCTGTATTTATTTCTTTATACATTTTAAAAAATTTCTTTATATTTTTAAATGAGTTTTTTTAATTAATGTAAACTCTTCCTTCCTTCCTTCCTTCCTTCCTTCCTTCCTTCCTTCCTTTCCTTTCCTTTCCTTTCCTCTCTTCCTCCCTCCCTCCCTCCCTCCCTCCCTCCCTCCTTTCCTCCATCTCTCTCTCACTCTTCACAGTGTATCGTTGTGTTGGTTTGACAAGTGCATGGAGTCATGTTTCTACCACCACAGTACTATACAGAACAGTTTCCTCAGCCCCCGGATTCCTTGTCCTACCTTTTTATAATTCAGCCTTTTTGCCTACTTCCAGTCCCTGGCATGTGGTTACCTTTTTGATATTGGTAAATATTGGAAAAGGAGGAAACTCTTGTTAGCAACTTATTCATAACTAAAAAAGATGCATGTGGTATTTGAAAAAAGGAAATAGAGAAGGTTTGGTGCTAAGATCTTTGTGATGATAACTTTTTATGGTTCCACCTCTGTATTGATAGTTATCTTTGGTGTCAGAATCCAGGTATCAGACTATATGGTTTGGCAAACAGAACAGTACATCCAGATCCTGCACTATTCTGACATGTCAACAGTATTGTTTTAGATTTTAAAAAACTACCGAACAGGATTATTCACTTAAAATTACTGTGGTCCTGGAATTTGTTAGCCAGTTGTTAGTTATTCTTTGATGGAGTTTGGTTTTGCTGTTATTTTCAGAGTAAAGCTGCTGCTAAAGCTGGATCTTCTAAATACCAGTGGGACATTATGAAATCCCTTGGTCTGTCTGATGAAGAGATAGTCAAATTTTCTGAAGCAGAATATTGGCTTGACTATTTCCCACCACTGGCTGTTCAGGATCTGAAGAGAATGGGTTTGAAGGTATGCCCATCACCCCCAGAGTTTAAGGAAATATGAAAAATACATTATATTTGTGTGATTGAATGAGATTTGGACTACCTCTTAATTTAGAATAGTATATTCCAGTAATGACTCAGTACTGTTATTGTCAGATTAGAACCACATGGGCCTCAATGTAAGCAATGAAGTACTTCAATATTTGTTGTTTTGGAATGTATATACATATATTAACAATTAGTAGAAAGGAATTCTGTTCAAAGAATATGAAGAGGCCCACAACATTGTAAATCAACTATACTTCAATAAAATTAAAAAAAAAAAAAAAAGATAAGAAGAAGCCCAAGTGTAGCTTGAATATTTAGGGATACATAAAGGTGTTATGTAAATGCTCTTTCTTAATTTATTATAATTCCTGTATGTTTAATAGGTAAATGTGTGTGTCTAAAAACTTACATATTAAGCACAAATTAACATAATTATGATGTATTATATATTTAATAGGTGGAACTTGAAATTTTTTGGTTTCCTTTGATATTTTTGATATAATTCTAAGTTGGAAAATAAGGAGTAGAAGAGTAAATAATTGATTCATGGGAATTCCTGTTCATAGAAACCATATAAATTTCTCAAAAATTACCTTTTCTTTTCTCCTTCTGTAGGTAGACTGGCGTCGTTCCTTCATCACCACTGATGTTAATCCTTACTATGACTCGTTTGTCAGGTGGCAGTTTTTAACATTAAGAGAAAGAAGCAAAATTAAATTTGGGAAGCGGTGAGTTTGTTGTCCTTCAGTATAATAAAGTAATAATCATGTAATTCCTGCATTATAATTCAGTGTGCCCCAGAGCTTACTTTTTTCCATTATCTTTTCTCTTTTTATAATTTCTCTTTTTGTTCTCTTGTTTCCTGTGAATTCCTTTTTGTTTGGCTGGTGTCTCAGTTTCTCTGAGCTGCTTAGTGTTTGTGACAAATAGAACCAGGGAGGATAGGGGTCTCACTAAAGATTCTCTCTTACGTTCTCACTAAAGATTCTCTTAAGTATTCTAGCCAAGTAGAAAAATAATTTTATTTGTGTTTTAGTTTATCTTTTTGCTCTATAAAATCTTCTATAAAGTTCTTCCTTGATTATATGGATTCATTAAAAGCTATTTGCAATTTTTTTTAAATTTTTGAATTTTATTTTATTAATTTTTTTATACAGCAGGTTCTTAGTAGTCATCCATTTTATACACATCAGTGTATACATGTCAATCCCAGTCGCCCAATTCAGCACACCACCATCCCCACCCCCCTGGCGGCTTTCCCCCGTTGGTGTCCATACATTTGTTCTCTATATCTCTGTCTCAACTTCTGCCCTGCAAACTGGTTCATCTGTACCATTTTTCTAGGTTCCACATACATGCATTAATATACGATATTTGTTTCTCTTTCTGACTTAACTTCACTCTGTATGACAGTCTCTACATCCATCCACGTCTCAACAAATGAACCAATTTCATTCCTTTTTATGGCTGAGTAATATTCCATTGTATATATGTACCACAACTTCTTTATCCATTCGTCTGTCAATGGGCATTTAGGTTGCTTCCATGACCTGGCTATTGTAAATAGTGCTGCACTGAACATTGGGGTGCATGCATCTTTTTGAATTATGGTTTTCTCTGGGTATATGCCCAGTAGTGGGATTGCTGGATCATATGGTAAATCTATTTTTAGTTTTTTAAGGAAGCTCCATTACTGTTCTCTGTAGTGGCTGTATCAATTTACATTCCCACCAACAGTGCAAGAGGGTTCTCTTTTCTCCACACCCTCTCCAGCATTTGTTGTTTGTAGATTTTCTGATGATGCCTATTCTGACTGGTGTGAGGTGATACCTCATTGTAGTTATGATTTGCATTTTTCTAATAATTAGTGATGTTGAGCAGCTTTTCATGTGCTTCTTGGCCATCTGTATGTCTTCTTTGGAGAAATGTCTATTTAGGTCTTCTACCCACTTTTGGATTGGGTTATTTGTTTCTTTAATATTGAGCTGCATGAGCTGTTTATATATTTTGGAGATTAATCCTTTGTCCGTTGATTCGTTTGCAAATATTTTCTCCCATTCTGAGGGTTGTCTTTTCGTCTTGTTTATGGTTTGCTTTGCTGTGCAAAAGCTTTGAAGTTTCATTAGGTCCTATATGTTTATTTTTGTTTTTATTTCCATTACTGTAGGAGGTGGATCAAAAAAGATCTTGCTGTGATTTATGTCAAAGAGTGTTCTGCCTATGTTTTCCTCTAAGAGTTTTATAGTGTCCAGTCTTACATTTAGGTCTCGAATCCATTTTGAGTTTATTTTTGTGTATGGTGTTAGGGAGTGTTCTAATTTCATTCTTTTACATGTAACTGTCCAGTTTTCCCAGCATCACTTATTGAAGAGACTGTCTTTTCTCCATTGTATATCCTTGCCTCCTTTGTCAGAGATTAGTTGACCATAGGTGCGTGGGTTTATCTCTGGGCTTTTTATCTTGTTTCATTGATCTGTGTTTCTGTTTTTGTGCCAGTACCATATTGTCTTGATTACTGTAGCTTTGTAGTATAGTCTGAAGTCAGGGGGTCTGATTCTTCCAGCTCCGTTTATTTCCCTCAAGACTGCTTTGGCTATTCGGGGTCTTTTGTGTCTCCATACAAATTTTAAGGTTTTTTGTTCTAGTTCTGTAAAAAATGCCATTGGTAATTTAATAGGGATTGCATTGAATCTGTAGATTGCTTTGGGTAGTATAGTCATTTTCACAATATTGATTCTTCCAATGCAAGAACATGGTCTATCTCTCCATCAGTTGGTATCCTCTTTAATTTCTTTCATCAGTATCTTATAGTTTTCTGCATACAGGTCTTTTGTCTCCCTAGGTAGGTTTATTCCTAGGTATTGTATTCTTTTTGTTGCAGTGGTAAATGGGAGAGTTTCCTTAATTTCTCTTTCAGATTTTTCATCATTAGTGTATAGGAATGCAAGAGATTTCTGTGTATTAATTTTGTATCCTGCAACTTTACCAAATTCATTGATTAGCCCTAGTAGTTTTCTGGTGGCATCTTTAGGATTCTCTATGTATAGTGTCATGTCATCTGCAAACAATGACAGTTTTACTTCTTCTTTTCCAATTTGTATTCCTTTTATTTATTTTTCTTCTCTGATTGCCGTGGCTAGGACTTCCAAAACTATGTTGAATAAAAGTGGTGAGAGTGGACATCCTTGTCTCGTTCCTGATCTTAGAGGAAATGCTTTCAGTTTTTCACCATTGAGAATGATGTTGGCTGTGGGTTTGTCGTATATGGCCTTTATTATGTTGAGGTAGGTTCCCTCTATGCCTGTGTCTTTTGGTTGGAGCATTTAATCCATTCACGTTTAAGGTAATTATCGATATGTATGTTCCTATGACCATTTTCTTAATTGTTTTGGGTTTGTTTTTGTTGGTCCTTTTCTTTTGTGTTTCCCACTTACTGAAGTTCCTTTAGCATTGTTTGTAGAGTTGGTTTGGTGGTGCTGAATTCTCTTAGCTTTTGCTTGTCTGTAAAGCTTTTGATTTCTCCATTGAATCTGAATGAGATCCTTGCAGGGGAGAGTAATCTTGGTTGTAGGTTCTTCCCTTTCATCACTTTAAGTATATCATGCCACTCCCTTCTGGCTTGTAGAGTTTCTGCTGAGAAATCAGTTGTTAACCTTATGGGAGTTCCCTTGTATGTTATTTGTTGTTTTTCTCTTGCTGCTTTCAATCATTTTTCTTTGTCTTTAATTTTTGCCAGTTTGATTACTGTGTGTCTCGGCGTGTTTCTCCTTGGGTTTATCCTGTATGGGACTTTCTGCGCTTCCTGGACTTGGGTGGCTCTTTCCTTACCCATGTTAGGGAAGTTTTTGACTGTAATCTCTTCCAATATTTTCTCAGGTCCTTTCTCTCTCTCTTCTCCTTCTGGGACCCCTATAATGTGAATGTTGTTGCGTTTAATGTTATCTCAGGGTCTCTTAGGCTGTCTTCATTTCTTTTCATTCTTTTTTCTTTATTCTGTTCTGCAACAGTGAATTCCACCATTCTGTCTTCCAGGTCACTTATCCGTTCTGCCTCGCTATTGATTCCTTCTAGTGTAGTTTTCATTTCATTTATTGTATTGTTCATCTCTGTTTGTTTGTTCTTTAATCTTCTAGGTCTTTGTTAAACATTTCTTGCATCGTCTCGATCTTTGCCTCCATTCTTTTTCCGAGCTCCTGGATCATCTTCACTGTCATTTTTCTGAATTCTCTTTCTGGAAGGTTGCCTATCTCCACTTCATTTAGTTGTTTTTCTGGGGTTTTATCTTGTTCCTTCATCTGGTACATAGCCCTCTGTCTTTTCATCTTGTCTGTCTTTCTGTGAATGTGGTTTTTGTTCCACAGGCTGCAGGATTGTAGTTCTTCTTCTGCTGTCTGCCTTATGCTATTTTCATTTTAAAGGCAAATTTATATTTTACAGTCTTCTGTTTCATACCATAAAGCCAAGATCAGTGAATATTTTTCAGTGGTATTACCTTTGATGAAGGCAGAAAGCTTTCATTAAATAACTATGTTGGCAGTAGAACTCGCCATAAAAGCATAAAAATGATGTAGACATTTGCTCAGTTAGAAGTTTTAGTTAGAAGAAATATTGTGATGGTTAGGTGCAACACTGGCAAATATGTTAGGATAAAACTTGTACGTTATAATAATATTTGTCACTTATTCATTTTTTAGGTATACCATTTATTCTCCAAAAGATGGACAGCCTTGTATGGATCATGACAGACAAACTGGAGAGGTAATTATTTGTGCCATAGAGTAGCTATTGTAATAATTCTTTTTTTTAATAAATTTACTTGTTTGATTATTTTTGGCTGTGTTGGGTATTCGTTGCTGCACGTGGGCTTTTCTCTAATTGCGGCGAGTGGATGCTACTCTTTGTTGTGGTGTTCAGGCTTCTCATTGTGATGGCTTCTCTTTGTTGCGGAGCATGGGCTCTAGGTGTGTGAGCTCTAGGTGCTCAGGCTTCAGTAGTTTGACATGCGGGTTCAATAGTTGTGGCACATGGGCTTAGTTGCTCTGCAGCATGTGGGATCTTCCCGGAGCAGGGCTTGAACCTGTGTCCCCTTCATTGGCTGGCGGATTCTTAACTACTGTACCACCAGGGAAGTTCCTATTGTAATAATTCTTAATGTGGGCATAGAGTTTAAGAAATAGATTAGAAATCTAAAAATCACTTTATTTCAGTGCTGAGGTGTATAGTCATGATACTCTGGTGGCTGTTAAGCCAGAGGCAGAATGTCATCATAGGTACCTGTATCTTGTCAAGGACCTTGCTACTCCAAGAGTAGCACTAGGTTCAGCTGCACCAGCTTGTGTTAGAAAAGCACATTTTTGTTTGTTCATCTGTTTTTTGTTTTTGTTTTGTTTCTTTGGCTGCTGTGCCTGGCTTGTGGGATTCCCCGACCAGGGATCGAACCCAGGCACTTGGTAGAGAAAGCGCAGAGTCCTAACCACTGGACTGCCAGGGAAATCCTAGAAAAGCAGATTCTTGAACCTCACCCCGAAATTGCTGAATCAGAAGCTCTGGGGGTGGGGCCTAGGAACCTGTCTTAACGTGTTCTCAGTGTGATTCATATGCCTGCTAATGTTTGAGAAGAACTGCTTGGAGAGTGCACTGCTCTAAAAGGAGAGCATGAGGAAAGGTAATGAGATATGTGGTTAACTGATATACGCAGATTCCATTTATACTTGCTTTGGTCACATGCCTACTTACTTATTTCCAAAGTACTTCCAGCCATGCATGACATCAGTTCATTCTACATTCCTGTAGGACACATTCGTGACATTATTCCTTGTAATACTTGAATGAAGTAAGGGTAAGTCATTTGCCTAAAGCCTTGGCACAGTAAATCAACAGCAATGCCAGGATCTGAACTATGCAGTCCCTAAGAGTGTGTCATTCTTTGTTACCACCTTTGAACACATTTGTAGTCTAGCAACTACCTTTCAAAATCAGCCTTCAATTATGATGTAACTTATTTGACAGAAATGAGTGTTAATCAAAATTTTGAAAGATTTGAGGGCCTTCAGAGGCCCAGTTTACTATGCTAAGTTTTAATATAGTCAGTGGTAGCAGTATCCTAAATTTCAATAGTACATCATAGTTTTTCACAGCATTTTCCTATCATTATCTTAGCTTTTCCTCAGGACAGTCCTGTATGAATCACAGCACAGTTATTTTACAGATGAGGAAATGAAGGCTCAGAGTGATTGTGACTCCTTGGGTCAAGCCACAAGTGAGGACCCAAGCTAGGTTTTGAATGCACATCATCTGACCCCTGGTCCAGTGTATGTCTGTGATGACTGCTCTGTAGGATTGATGTTGGTTGTATCTTCTAACTCCCATTTTGGCAAACACTATTTTGGCTAATTAATCCAAGTCACTTCATTTTTTTTTCCCACTGTTCTTCCCTCTCAAGGGAGCTCTTAGCATCCTTGATCGGTTTTGGTCTGGTGTGGGGTGGGATGGTGGTCTTCAAGTCATTTTTACACATTAGGCTTCCATGTGGTCAGCACACCACTGGCAGTCTCTTCATTGGAAGAAAGAATTATTCTAACAATGCAGGAACCCATCTTAGAAATTTGAATCAGATCTCTCACATAGATTAGTAGGTGTAATCCAAGCCTTTCTTTCTCCCTTGAATTTTTGTTTTATTTTGTTTAGGGTGTTGGACCTCAGGAATATACTTTAATCAAGTTGAAAGTGCTTGAGCCATACCCATCCAAATTAAGGTAGGTTTGCTACCTACCTTAATAGGTAGAAGAATTGTTGCTTCATCTTTTTGAGATATCAGATAGTTGTGATGGAATCCATAATGTTTTTTGCATAAATGTATATATTTTCTTCTTAGTGGCTTGAAAGGGAAAAATATCTTCTTGGTAGCTGCTACTCTCAGACCTGAGACCATGTTTGGACAAACAAACTGTTGGGTTTGCCCTCATATGAAGTACATTGGATTTGAGACAGTGAATGGAGATATATTCATCTGCACCCAAAGAGCCGCAAGGAATATGTCATACCAGGGCTTTACCAAGGACAACGGAGTGGTGCCTGTTGTTAAAGAGTTAATGGGAGAGGTAAGTTGGGTAGCAGACTTTATTTTAGTGCATGAATTTAGAGGAAAATGTCAAAAATGAAGCTTGAGAAAACATTTAAAAAAACCTTTTAATTGAGGTATACGTTACAGTCAAATGTGTTAAGTCATAAATGTGTATATTTTTGGTGTGTTTTCAAATGTGTATACAGTCATGTAAGCACCACCCAAATCGAGATATAGAACAGTTCCAGCACGCAGAAGGTGCTGTCATGTCCATTTCACGTCACTGCTCAGCCTGCTCCTGCAGAGGTGACCACTGCCATGACTTCAGTCACCAAAGATTAGTTGCTCTTCTTGAACTTTACACAGTGGAATTGTATAGTCTGTACTTTTTTGTGTTTAGCTTCTTTGGCTAAAAGAAGCTAAATACAAAAAAGTACAGACTATACTTTTTCCATGTTGTGTGTAGGAGTAGTTTGTTCTTTTTTTTTTTATTGCTGTGGCGTATTCATTGTGTGACCATATCAGTAAAATAGTATTTTTGAATCTTACATTGCAACTCAGTAACTATCTGGTTGAAAAATACAGACAGCCCTCCCCGAGAGATTTAATAGCTGTGGTAGACACTATATTACTTTTTTAATATGATTACCTGCATTCCTGGAGTGGAATTGCAGCCGCTTTTTTTCTGAAAAGGAAGTCTTGGTTGACCTTAACTAAATCTAGATGGTTACATAGCTCTTATCCTTAGAGTTTATTTACTTATTGGTATTTTTGAGTGTGTTTTATTCCCTTTGGTAAATGCTGATCGTTGGTATCTTAATAAATAATCTTTTAAAAGAAAAGGATGAGTAGAATACCATCTCAATTCTCCTTTTGAATTGGAGAGTTTATTTCTTACTTATTTTGTAAACTTATTTTTTGACTAGATTACTAAATATTCATAAGACTTAAAATTCAAGAGGAAAAGAGGGAATTCCCTGGCAGTCCAGTGGTTAGGACTCCATGATTTCACTGCCGAGGGCACAGGTTCAATCCCTGGTTGGGGAACTAAGATCCCGCAAGCTATGCAGAGCAGCCGAAAAAAAAAAAAAAAAAAAAAAAAGGACAAAAAGTTACACAAAATAGTCCCAGTCACTCAATTCTCCCTTCCATAGGCAGTCAGTAAAATCACTGTCTTGTGTATCCTTCCAGAAGTATTTCATGTGTATACAAGCAAATACGTATATATATATTCTTTGGCCCTCTTTTTTACACACAAATGGCAATGTATTTTATCACATTGTCTGTGTTTTACTTTCTTTTTTACTTAACTATAACTTGGTAATTATTTTATCAGTAGGTAAACATCTTTCTTGTTCTCTCTTTTCTTTTGGGTTGTGCCATGCAGCTTAAGGGGTCTTAGTTCCCTGACCAGGAATTGAACCTGGGCCCTTGGCATGAAAGCACAGAGTCCTAACCACTGGACCTCCAAGGAATTCCCTTTGTTCTTATTTTTTACTGTTACACAGCATTCTGTTGTTTGGCCGTGCCACAATTGTTTAATGATTCTTTATAATGGGTAGTTGAATTGTTTTTTTCTGTTATAAGCAGTGCTGTTACATCTTATTAGTTCCTGATGTTAGAGTTCTGTCTGAGAGGTTTTTAGGAACAGTATTAATGACACAATTTTTTTCCTGTTCTTAAATGCAGCTTTTTTCCATGTTAATTTGAACAGATTCTGGAATGAGGAAAATGGGTGGTATAAATTTAAAAATAGCTTTCAACCTTTAAGGCTATTATGATATTTAGCCTTTATCCTATATGACTGTAAATTCGATAAGCAGCTTATGTATATGAATAGAGTGGAAGGGTGGGAACTATATGGAATTGAAAAGTGCATTCCTTAGGTAAACAAGCAGCTGCAAGCTGTTTGTGTGTTTTGTTTTGTTTTGTTTTTTGGCTGTGCCGAGCGGCATGTGGGATCTTAGTTCCCTGACCAGGGATTGAACCTGAGCTCCCTGCATTGGAAGCGTGGAGTCTTAACCACTGGACTGCCGGGGAAGCCCCGCAAGCTGTTTGTTGATATATGAGAATATGGGTCCAATATTATCCGACCTTTTGATTTTTTCTTTTAAGATACATCTTTTTAATTCAGTTTGTCTTCCTAATTATCATTTAAAATAGAGATGTGGTATTCTATCTTGTTGATGTTTCATATTTTATTAAGTGATTTTTTTTATCATTTAAAGTTTTAGTTTCCAGGTTTTTCTAAGGTAGTTAACACAGCATTGGGGAGATTCTCAAAGAAAAAATAATTCTTTTTCCTGTGAGGTAAATTCCTAGGATTGGATTGCTGGGTCCAAGTTGGATTCCTATATTGTTTTCCTCAAGCAATGTATAAGTGTACTAATTTCCTCACAACTTTGCAAGATTTGGGTATTATAATTATTTTCAGTTATTTTTAGTCTAGTAGGTATAAAAGAATGAGTGTTGTTGATTATTAGCTTCTCAGGGCTTAAAATGTTAACATTGTTTTAAATTTTAATGATCAGAATAAGTTACTTCTGTTTTATGCTGATCTTTTTCTTACATAGGATATTCTTGGTGCATCACTTTCTGCGCCTTTAACATCCTATAAGGTGATCTATGTTCTCCCAATGCTCACCATCAAGGAGGATAAAGGTAAAGAGTTTATTTCTTTCTAGCCATTCTTTGCGAAACACATTCTGGTTATATTAGTTAATTCTACAGTTTCTTTTATAAGGTACTGGTGTGGTCACAAGTGTTCCTTCTGACTCCCCCGATGATTTTGCTGCCTTCAGAGACTTGAAGAAAAAGCAAGTGAGTATCTGTGTTTCATGTTCCTATTTCCTCTTCATCATCTCATTGGTTAGGTACCACTGAACTAATTATTGGATTAGGCTAAAAAGCTATGCATGTGTCTTTGAAATGCTACCTTTAACCTGTTTCTTGATATTTATATGTTTTTCTATGATTTGAATTTTAAATATCGATGTAAAATTTATAGAATCTTTTTTTTTTTTTTTTTTTTTGGCTGTGCTGTGTGGCATGTGGGATCTTAGTTCCCTGACCAAGGATGGAACCCACGCCCCGCTGCAGTGTAAGCGTGGAGTCTTAACCACTGGACCGCCAGGGAAGTCCCCATAGAATCTTTAAGACTTATTTTTTTTAGAGCAGTTTTAGGTTCATAATAAAAATCGAGAGGAAGGTACAGAGATTTCCCATATACCCCCTGCTTCAACACCTGCATAGCCTCCCCCATTATTAGTATCACTCACCAGAGTGATACATTTTTTTTTTTTTTTTTTTACTGAAGATGAACCTACATTGACACATCATAATCACCCAAAGTCCGTAGTTTACCTTAGGGTTCACTCTTTTTTTTTTTTTTTTTTTTTGCGGTACGCGGGCCTCTCACTGCTGTGGCCTCTGTCGTTGCGGAGCGCAGGCTCCGGATGCGCAGCCTCAGCGGCCATGGCTCACGGGCCTATCCGCTCCCCGGCATGTGGGATCCTCCCGGACCGGGGCACGAACCCGTGTCCCCTGCATCGGCAGGCGGACTCTCAACCACTGCGCCACCAGGGAAGCCCAGGGTTCACTCTTGGTGTTGTACATTCTGTGGATTTGGACGAATGTATAATAACATGTGTCCATCATTATAATACACAGGATTTTCACTGCCTTAAAAATCCTCTGTGCTCGGGCTTCCCTGGTGGCGCAGTGGTTGAGAGTCTGCCTGCCGATGCAGGGGTCATGGGTTCGTGCCCCGGTCTAGGGAGATCCCACATGCCGTGGAGTGGCTGGGCCGCTGAGCCTGCGCATCCGGAGCCTGTGCGCTGCAACGGGAGAGGCCACAACAGTGAGAGGCCCGCGTACTGCAAAAAAAAAAAAAAAAAAAAAAAAAATCCTCTGTGCTCTTTTTGTTCGTCTCTCCTCCCTCCCACCCCTGGCAACCACTGATCCCTCTCTCCCTCCCTCCCTCCCTCCCTCCCTCCCTCCCTCCCTCCCTTCCTCCCTCCCTCCCTCCCTTCCTCCCTCCCTACTTCCCTTCCTCCCTCCCTCCCTCCCTCCCTCCGGGTCTTAGTTAGGACACGTGTGATCTTCGTTGCAGCATGTGGGATCTAGTTCCCTGACCAGGGATCAAACCCTGGCCCCCTGCGTAGGGAGTGTGGAGTCTTAAACACTGGACCACCAGGGAAGTCCCCACTGATCTTTTTTTTTTTTTTTGGTGATACGCGGGCCTCTCACCATTGTGGCCTCTCCTGTTGCGGAGCACAGGCTCCGGACGCACAGCCTCAGTGGCCATGGCTCACGGGCCCAGCCGCTCCACCGGCACGTGGGATCCTTCTGGACCGGGGCACGAACCCGTGTCCCCTGCGTCGGCAGGCGGACTCTCAACCACTGTGCCACCAGGGAAGCCCCCCACTGATCTTTTTAATTGTCGCCATAGTTTTACCTTTCCAGAAAGTCATAGTTGGAATCATACAGTATGTAGCCTTCTTAGATTTTCTTTCAATTAGCAATATGTATTTAAGGTTTCTCATGTCTTTTCATAGCTTGATAGCATATTTCTTTTTAGCACTAATAATATTCTGTTGTCTGGATGTACATTTATTCATTCACCTGATGAAGAACATCTTGGTTGCTAACAAGTGTTGGCAGTTATGAGTAAAGCTGCTGTAAATATCCGTGTGCAGGATATTGTATAGACAACTCTTTTGTGTAAATACCAAGGAGTGCGATTGCTGGATCATATGGTAAAAGTATGTGTAATTTTGTAAGAAACCACCAAACTGTCTTCCAAAGCGGCTGTACCATTTTGCATTCTCACCAGCAATGTATGAGAGTTCCTGTTGCTCCACATCCTTGTCAGCATTTGGTATTGTCAGTTTTCCAGATTTTGGCCATTGTAATTGGTGTGTAGTCATATCTCATTGTTTTATTTTGCATTTTCTTGATGGTGGATGTTGTGGAGTGTTTTTTCATATGCTTGTTTGCCATCTGTGTATCTTCTTTGGTGAGATTTGTCTGTTAAGGTCTTTGGCTTATTTATTTATTTTTTTCAAATGAGTTGTTTTAATTACAGGTGGTACAGAATTCAGGATAGAACCAAGACTTAAGAACACATTTTGGCAGGCTTCTGGGCTGGGTTTATGCAGGTGTCATAGTTAAGGTAGAAATGGCTGAGAAGAACTAAAGACAAGATGAGCCGCTGTATGATTTTTTTTTTAACAAAAGTTTATTCTTAAATGTACAGTAGGTTCCAAGACAACACTTTATTCTAGCTATAAGTGGCAACAGATACTATGGCAGGGAGTCCAGATGTTTAAACAGGAATGGAATTAGGATCATCATTGCCTCAAACACAAGGAACAGCTTACTTTTTGCCAGATTTTTTAATAACACCTGTGGCCAGGGGGGCCTTTCCCTGCGGCCTTCGCTTTTAGCTCCTTGAGTTTCTTCTGCTCCTCCTTGTGTTTCTGCTTGAATGCCTTACCTTCCTTGTCTATCTCCTTGGCTTGCTTCTTGGCGTGCTTCAGGGGCTTCTCCTCGCCACCTTCAGGGCCCAACATGGTGCCTGCCACCCCTTCCCCAGAGCCTGCTCCCGGAAGCCTTATTTTTTAAATCAGGTTGTTTGTTTTCTTATTGTTGAGTTTTAAGAGTTCTTTGTATATTTAAGAGTCCTTTATCAGATGTGTTGTTTGAAAATATTTTTTCTCAGTGTGTGGTTTGTCTTTCAATTCTCTTGATGTTGTCTTTTGCAGAGAAGAACTTTTTAATTTTAATGAAGTCCAGCTTATCAATGATTTCTTTCATAGATTATGTCTTTGGTGTTGTATCTAAAAAGGCATCACCATATGCGTGGACATTTAGGTTTTTTCCTGTGTTATCTTCTAGGAGTTTTATAGTTTTGTGTTTTACATCTAGGTCCATGATCTGTTTTGAGTTAATTTTTGTGTTGAGTGTCAGATCTGTGTCTAAATTCATTTTTTTGCTTGTGGATGTCCAGTTGTTCCAGTAACATTTGTTGAAGAGACTGTCTTTGCTCCATTGTATTGCCTTTGCTCCTTTGTCAAAGATCAGTTGACTGTATTTATGAGGGTCTCTTTCTGGGCTCTCTGTTATATTCCATTGATCTATCTGTCTGTTCTTTTGCCAGCACCACACTATCTTGGTTATTATAACTTTACTATAAGTAAATCTTGAAGTCAGACAGTGTCAGTCTTCTAACTTTATTCTTCTTTTATATTGAGTTGGCTATCCTGGGGCTTATTCCTCTCCACGTAAACTTTGGAATCAGTTTGTTGATATCCATAAAGTAACTGGCTAGAATTTTGATTGAGAGTGTATTGAATCTGTTGGTTAAGTTGAAAAGAACTGACATCTTGACAACATTATGTCTTCTAATCCTTGAACATGGAATATCTCTCCTTTATTCAGTTCTTCTTTGATGCTGTTCATCAGAGTTTTGTAGTTTTCCTCATATCTTACATTTACATTGTTAGTTTTGTACCTAAGTGCAATTGAACAACACAGGTTTGAACTGTGCAGGTCCATTTATAAGTCTTTTTTCAATAAATATGTACTACAGTACTAGGTGATCTGTGGTTGATTGAATTTGCAGATGTGGAACCACGGATACAGTGGTCTGACTGTAAAGATATATGCAGATTTTTGACTGCTTGGGGTAGTTGGCACCACTAACCCCCATGTTGTTGAAGGGGCAACTGTATTTAATTTTGGGGGTTACTAATGTAAATGGTATTGTGTTTTTAATTTCAAGTTCCACTTGTTAACTGTTGGTATATAGGAACACCATTGAATTTTGTGTTTTAGCCGCGTATCCTGCAACCTTTCTGTAATTGCCTGTTAGTTCTAGGACGTTTTTTTTGTTGATTCTTTTGGATTTTCTACATAGGTGATCATGCTATCTGCAAACAATGACAGTTTTGTCTTCCTTCGCAGTCTGTATACCTTTTCTTTTCTTGCCTTATTTAATTACCAAGAGCATTCAGTATGATGTTGAAAAGGAGTAGTGAGAGGGGATATGTATTGTGTCTGATCTTAGTGGGAAAGCTTTGAATTTTTTGAAAATCATCAAGTATGATTTTAGCTGTAGGTTGGTTTTTTGTTTGTTTGTTTTTTTCTTTGGCCACGCTGCGTGGCTTGTGGGATCTTAGTTCCCCGACCAGGGATTGAACCCTGCCCCCTGGCATTGAAAGCACGGAGTCCTAACCACTGGACCGCCAGGGAATTCCCTGGCTGTAGGTTTTTTATACATAGTCTTTACCAAATTGAGAAAATCTGCTTCTATTCTAGTTTACTGAGAGTTTTTATCTTGAATAGGTATTGGATTTGGCCAAATACTTTTTTTCATCTGTTGATACGATTGTGTGATTATTCTTTTTTAACCTGTTGATGTGATGGATTTCGTAAAACTTTTGAAAAAAGGTTTGAGAAAAATTTTCTGATATTCACATTTGCATTGCAACCTGGAATATGAACCTCATTTTAAGTGGGGTGTGTGTGTGTGTGTGTGTGTGTGTGTGTGCATTTTTGCTTTTGGCTGTACAGTTTCATCATTTAAGTCATTCACTCTAACTTAAACTGTTTAGTTTTTTAAAATCATACGTCCTTTCTTGAGATATTTTGTAAAATTAAAAAATTGCTCTCTGTGGAGGGAAGAACAAAAATAGTTTAAAAAAGTTTGGAGGGTGCTTCTCTTAATGATTGTACAGTAAGTCCCCTACATATGAACCTTCAGGTTGTGAACTTTGAAAGCTGCGAATGTGTATCTGGTTCCAGCAAGGAACCAGAACCTGTGCCATCCATGTTAGGCATGAGTGAACTTGCAGCTTGCCCTCCGTGTCCTGTTGCTGACGATCCTTCAGCTCTATCATCTCCCACCTCCTGTCCCTCCTCCAGTCAGTAACTCTTCTTGCCTGTCCACTTGATGCCAGCCCCTGTATGCCAGCTGTTGTACAGTACTATTGTAATATACTTTTCAAGGTACTGTACTGTAAGATTAAAAATATTTTCTTTATTTTTTGTGTTTGTTCGTCTTGTATGTATTATTTGTGTGAAAAGTATTATAAACCTGTTACAGTACAGTACTATATAGCTGATTGTGTTAGTTGGGTGCCTAGGGTAACTTTGTTGGACTTACGAACAAATTGGACTTATGAACAAATTGGACTTATGAATGTGCTCTGGGAACGGAACTCGTTCGTATGTAGGGGACTTATTGCACCAGTGAACTATTGATCATTAATATTAACTTACAATTTTTTTGTAGGCTTTACGAGCAAAATATGGAATTAGAGATGACATGGTCTTGCCATTTGAGCCTGTGAGTACATAGATGATTCAGAATATTAATATCCATTTCTTTATTAGAGAACAAAGAGCAGCTAGCACTTTACTTGTCACAGAATTACATAATTGGTAGAGTATGAAATAAGAGGGAGTTTAAGAGTTTGTTTGCTTTAACATGATATCTGCTGTGGTGGATAAGAGCAAAAGAAAAACCAGCAATAGGCATTTTCTTAGCACCTGGCACCTGTAATTCTGAAACAAACAAATAGCCTTTTAGCATTACCAATTTTATAGTAGCTTATTTTCTAGTGTGGCCAATTTCCAGGCTTCTAAAGACAAAATTTTGCCATATTACTCATGAATGTTTATGTTTTCATATTAGTATCTGCAGAAGAAAAAAAAAATTAAATTACTAGTGAATAATTTTCATGAAGAATCCAGAAGACTTAATATAAACCAGAAATAAGACCATCCATAAATTTAGTTGTTTACAGCATTTTGCTAGTTTCAACATTATTGAATTAATTATGTGCCAGTGTGGTGTTGAGAGCTGGGGAAGTTGTGTATGTAGTGAGGGAGGGACAGTGCGGGGGTTGGTGCAGAGAATGCGGGGGGTTCCTATGGAGAGTAGGAAGACACATTCACATCTGGATGTTAGTCCCTAATGTGTGACACTGCCCTAGTGATATATAAGATCTGAAGTGACTTCATTGGACAGTAGAGGCAAAAGGACTATGCCTTTAGGGCTGCTTTTGTGTTTATTCAATGTGAATAAGTTCTGACATTGCTCTTTTTTGCAGGTGCCAGTCATTGAAATTCCAGGTTTTGGACAGCTTTCTGCTGTAACCATGTGTGATGAGTTGAAAGTTCAGAGCCAGAATGACCGAGAAAAACTTGCAGAAGCAAAGGAGAAATTATACCTAAGAGGCTTTTATGATGGTGTAAGTAATAATTTTGTTATCATTTTTATTTGATTTACTTACTCCATGCTCTGTGGTTTTCTTCTTAGTGGTTTAGAAAAAAACTATAGAAAAATTCAATATTGTTTCAGCTCTATCCTGTTTTGAGAAGGGATTACTATAAGATTGTGTTCTTCTATTTCCAAATTTATTTTTTTAATCTATTTTGGTCCAATAGTATTTACGGAAATTCCATTTTTGTGCCCTCTAATCTCTGAGTGAATTTCTTGAGAAGATAAAGTTAGTTCATATTATTTTACAATAAATTCCAAAAGTTTATTGCATGGACCATACCTGGTCCCTTCTTTTGCTCTCTTAATTGTGGAGTTCATATTTTAAATAAGCAGTTTCATTCAGTTCATTAATTTACTTGTTAATGCCTATTCCATGCCATGTTAGCACAACAGACAAGTTGTGAACCTCTCTTTTCTCCTCAATTGTGCATATGTTAACATGGCTTACATTTCCATGGAAAGAAGATGAGGCTAGAGAAAGTAAAAACTCAATCAAGTTGCTAGTGACTTGAGGTTGAAATGAAGATTTTTAAGGCTGTAAGTGAGAATGTTCTGTATTTTTACCTTTACTTTCATTTCTCTGGATAACCAAGAATTGGTTGTATGTCCTTTTTAAAAGTAACTTACACGTTTTGGATGACAGTAAAAGCCAACACTTACAAAGCATTTATATATTAACTTACTTATATCTCAAAATAACCTTGTGAAGGGCCACTTATTCCCAATTTATAGATGAGGAAATTGAGGCACTAAGAGATTAAGTAATTTACCTAAGATCAGCCAGACAGCCAGGCAGAGGCAGAACTGGGACTCAAACTAGGCATCTTGGCTCTAAGATTTGTGCTTTTAACCCCTGTGCCATAATGATCTATAACTATAATTTCATAATGATGAATTAAGTAGATATGAGCATCTTGGTACGTTAGAGAACTGGGGCAGAAAAAAGAACATGTGTCTTTTCCACTTAAGATAGAAACTATTAAGAATGCCCTGGTGGTCCAGTGGTTAGGACTCTGCACTCTCATTGCTCTCATTGCCCAATTTCAATCCCTGGTCAGGGAACTAAAATCCCAATCCCACATGCCATGCAGTGTGGCAAAAAAAAAAAAAAAAAAAGAAACTATTTGAGAGAGTCAACAGGAGTCAGATAGATGGAGATCAGAGTATCAGCTGGAAGGGGATTGTGGCTTTGCTCTGTGACAGCAATGGGCAAGTCATTACTTTGCCCTAGAATTAAGTCTTCCCGCTACGTAAAAGGCAGAGTTGAAAAACAGTAGGCCTTCCTCTAAGAGCCAAGTTTATCACATGGGCAAGCAAAGGAGAATGCTTGCTGGCAACAGGCGGAGTTGTAAAGAGAAGCCTAAGTGGGGCCGAGCTGCATTTACTCAGTTCCTTCTCCTAAAGCCTTCAGGAATGATGTGAGTTAGGGTAGAGGAATTCTCTTCACATGGAAACCTGAGAAGTGGGAAGGAAGTGAGCATTTCTTTCTAATCGTGTTCATAATACTTATCCTAGTTATACTGAAAGAAAAACAAGTGTGTTGTAAATATTAGCTGTCCAAGCTGTGCCAAAATAAAAATTTATGGTTCTAAATGTGATAAATTTCACACTAAAAATATTTTGGTTGTGTGTGCAAGTAAATTTAGTTAGGGAAAGTTCTAGGGGGGGCACCCAAAGCAAATTTTAATTGTATGTGCTTTTTCCCTACTTCTCATCCTTTTAGGTAATGTTGGTGGATGGATTTAAGGGACAGAAGGTCCAAGATGTAAAGAAGACTATTAAAAACAAGATGATTGACACTGTATGTAATAGGCTATCCTCTGAAGGCTGTTTTAGGAGAAGAGCTTTCAGTTAATAGACTTTACAGTGTTACTTAGCAGTGAGTTCTGTAGTAGAACCTGGAGCTATATTAAAGGTATAATTTTATTTATATATAAAACTGGAGACCTATTTAGCAATTCATTTAACTTGAACATCCCACCTGTAATGTTGATGAAGATAGTGTTCTAAAGTTGGCATGTACAAATCACGCACAGAGAATTTTAGTGATGCTTCCTGGCAGTAACCATTCGACGTACTGGTAGTTGACAGTTCTTTATGTAGTACTTTATACTTTAATCCTTTTTCCCCCTCTTCATTTTTGTTGTAACTTTTTTCTGTTGAGTTACTTAACTTTTGAAATTGAATTTTTACTTTTGACAGTTGTGTATACCCATAATACAGAGAGACAATGATCTGTAAGTCTTATTAAAATAAAAAAAACAGCAATTTCCTCTCCATCCTTCCACATTCTCTTAAATTTCTCTTCCTTGGACAGGTTACTTGCATCTCTTTTAGTTATTTCTTTTAGTATTGACCTCTGCCTCTCTTATAGATCTCTAATCTAAATACTTGTAGTGTAATTTAAAAATTTTTCAATTTTAGCCATCAGCCATTGACTTCCTACTGTGGAAGATCAAGATTTAACTCTTCTCCAACCTGTGGCTTCCTCTCTAACCTCGCATTTGTATACACTTCTCCACCCCCCATCTTCCTAGTATAGGTATGTTATAATTTATGTTAGAGCAGTAGTCAATGTGTACGTTTTTGAGACATGGCTGATCCATAATGTAGTATACAATGAGAACTTCTCTTCCCTAGCTTTTGGTTTTCCCTAGAGTTAATAACTGCCCTTTTTTTCCCCCCACTTTTCTTACTTTTAAATACAGTTATCAATACTTCATCCCCAAACTCTGTCCCAACTGTTTATTTCTCCTCTCAGTACCTTCAAACACATGAGTATGCTGTTGTTTACATCTTAGAGAAAGTTCTCCTAGAGCCTTCTGGCCTGTTGTAATTATCCACACCGTTTGCTTACTGTAGGTGTGCACAGATTTCATCTGGGATGTTCCTCCATCATTACTTAGGATTTCCTTTGCTTCTCTTGAGTTGGATCTGCTGTTTCCTTGCTCCCATGGCTTCTTCTTTCTTATTTACTTTCTTGTTTTGGTGATGCTCTGCCTCTAGTAGTGTTCCTGAAAAACAGTGCCTGGAAGGTAAATTTTTGCGACCTTCCATGTCTGAAGTATCTTTATTCTGTCCTCATACTTGAATGCCTGGGTGTAGGATTCTGGGTTGGAAATAATTTTCCCTTAAAAATTTGAAGGCCATTACCCATGGTGTTCTGGTTCAGTGATGCTGTTGAGAAGTCCAAAACCATTCTGGTAATAATGGATCTTTTATAAGTGACCTGTGTCTCCACTGTTCCCTGCACTGCCCCCCACCATGCCAAAGCTTATAGAATCTTCTCTTTTCTTCCAGTATTTTGAAATTTCATGAAGATTTATTTTGGTGTAGGTCAGTTTTCATTCATTCTTCTGGCTGTATGCTGGGCTCCTTCAATCTGGAAACTTATGTTCTCCAATTTTGGGAAAATTTCTTGACTTTTTTGTTTAATTATTTTATCCCTTTCCATTCTTTATTTTTGCTCTCTGAATTCTTATTATTCAGATATTGGATCTCTTAGACTCTGAAAGTTCTTTTGCTCTTCTATCTGGGGGAGTCCCTCACCTTTTTCTTCCTGTGAGTTTTTGTTCGTTTGTTTACTGTTTTTTTTTTTTTTTTTTTGCGGTACGCGGGCCTCTCACTGTTGTAGCCTCTCCCATTGTGGAGCACAGGCTCCGGACGCGCAGGCTCAGCGGCCATGGCTCACGGGCCCAGCCGCTCCGCGGCATGTGGGATCTTCCTGGACTGGGGCACAAATCCGTGTCCCCTGCATTGACAGGCGGAGTCTCAACCACTGCGCCACCAGGGAAGCCCTTCTGTGTTTTTTATATCTGCTACTTGTGTGCTTGTGTGTGTGTGTATAAATAAATGTTTCTAAGAATTCATTAAAATTTTTTTGTGTGGAAAATTTCAAATTTATGAAAAAATGGAGTAGTATAATGAATTCTTGTGTACCTCTTACCCAGCTTCAGCATTTACCAACTCAGAGCCAGTTTAAGAGCTTATTCTTGTTATCTGATCCTTTTTTTATAGGATGCCGCTATTCTTGTTTCAGGGGTATGAAACTTTAATCTCTTATTAATCTGAGGAAGACTGTTGATATTTAAGAGTGGGTACAAAAAGATGATTGGAACCTTTTTGGATATGGGTAGGGCTTGTCTCTGGGCTTTACTGGGAGAGATCTGGAAGGTCCATTTGGACCTTAGGGAGACCCTGATGTTAGCCTTGATGTTAATTAGGGCTTCTTGGTTTGTTAGATTCCCCTCAGAAGATTCTTCAGTTTCCGGTTTAAACGGTCTAAACTAACTGAGCATTCTGGGAGCTAAATGGTGGAAGATTACTAGGTTGGGTTCCAACACCCAATGTGCTGACTTTCACTTAATCCCTCTTTTTCATTATGATACCCATACCCTCAACTTCATCCTCTGGTTGACTCTCTTTTGTCCTCTCCAGAGAGTAAACCTTCACTGTTCTGCTGGCATAGGAAGGGGCAGTTGCCTGTCTGCATGGTGTGGGATTAGGGTGTCTGGGGTTCTAACTTCTTGAAAAGACTTCAGTTAGTCCCCCTGTTTCCAGTCTCACATTACCTCTTCTTCCAGAACTATCTTGTGCCACAAATCCTGAGTCTTTTTGGAGGTTCTGTAATGCAAACTGAATTGCTTTTCAGCCTTCTCTTCTGTGGGCTTAGGATTCAGCTAGCTTCCTTTGATCTGCTAATACAATTGTCACTCATTCTACTTTTTAGTTTCCAAAATTTGGTTGATGTTATTTCTTCTCCCATTCTTGTTGTCTTTGTAGCTTCATACCATTAAGACAAAAAAAGCCTCTTTGTTGTTATTTTGTTAGAATTTTGAGAGGGAGCAGAGTTAATTAAGTGTCTGTTTTTAATTTACCATCTTTAAACCAAAGTCCTGCCTATTTAAGTTCAGTGTGAAGAACTTGCATTAAGAACACAGAGCAATGAATAATTTTTTGAATAATAATGCTGAATTTTATTTTTAAAAATTATCCTAGCCTAATAAGTTTGGGATTATAATACATTAAAAGATATTTGTATTTTTTTCTAAAAGTAAAATTTACGGTCAGTTTTCTAGTGGGAATTTTTCATGATGCTATAAATCTTTAGTAAAAGTATTTTCTGTGTTTAATTTTTATGCATCTCTTTTTTTTTAAAGGCAGTGGTTCTGTGCATCTATTTTCTTTATATATATATATATGTATAAACATCTTTATTGGGGTATAATTGCTTTACAATGGCGTGTTAGTTTCTGCTTTATAACAAATTGAATCAGTTATACATATACATATGTTCCCATATCTCTTGCATCTCCATCCCTCCCACCCTCCCTATCCCACCCCTCCAGGCGGTCACAAAGTACCGAGCTGACCTCCCTGTGCTATGCGGCTGCTTCCCACTAGCTATCTACCTTACGTTTGGTAGTGTATATATGTCCATGCCTCTTCTCGCTTTGTCGCAGCTCACCCTTCCCCCAGAAAGAAAAGCAGATAACTTCTACCCTGGGAAGAGGGAAGACATAATGAAAACCTGGGGTTTTGGTTATGGGTGGTAGAGCATTTTTTTTTTTCTAAAATGTTACTTTTCTTTTCCTTGAGGAATAGAGATTGCCTTGACATAATATCTGATATATTTTTATTTACTTTCGTTTAGGGAGATGCATATATTTACATGGAACCAGAGAAACAAGTTATGTCCAGGTCTTCAGATGAATGCGTCGTGGCCCTCTGTGACCAGTGGTTAGTTTTTCTTATAGCAAGAAGAAATTTCCTCCTGTCACTTTGCTTATCCTTGACTTTTTTTTTTTAATCAATTCGTCCACCCCCAGGTACTTGGATTATGGAGAAGAGAACTGGAAAAAACAGACATCCCAGTGCTTGAAGAACCTGGAAACGTAAGATGGGAGAAAGTGATAGGGAAGGAGATGAGAAACAGGGAAGACAATGAAGCTGAAGAGAGATACTTTATCTTCTACTCTCTCCAGGTTCTGTGAGGAGACCAGGAGGAATTTTGAAGCTACCTTAGATTGGCTGCAAGAGCATGCTTGCTCAAGAACTTATGGCTTAGGTAAGCAGACTTCAAAATTTTCTGTTTGAATGACTTTGCCAGTTACACAGCAAATTAAAACTTCACCTTTTTTTCTTCTCTTCCAGTGTGTTTCTGAATTGGAAGTGAGAGGTTTTGGTTAGAAGGTGAAGGAAACTAGGATGTGGTCCCTTACCATCTACCTGGTGGTAGAAGTATCTAATGCCCATATAGCTTTTTTTTTTTTTTGCGGTACGCGGGCCTCTCACTGTTGTGGCCTCTCCCGTTGCGGAGCATAGGCTCCGGGCGCACAGGCTCAGCGGCCATGGCTCACGGGCCCAGCCGCTCTGCGGCATGTGGGATCTTCCCGGAGCCAGGGCACGAACCTGCGTCCCCTGCATCGGCAGGCGGACTCTCAACCACTGCGCCACCAGGGAAGCCCCCATATAGGTTTTATGATGCAGTTTTTTTTTAATAGAAAGTTTCTAGTGCTTCAACCATTTTGTTTTTTTTATTTACTGGTTTATTTATATTAATTATTCAAGTAAATTTAAGAACCTGAATAGGTAGCTTTGTCAGTGCTATAGACCTGCTCTTAAAAATGTGAATTTTGTAGATGAAGTGTCTCTTAGGTTCCTCATGCATTAATTATCTTCTTTTTATCTCACAGGTACTCGTCTGCCGTGGGATGAGCAGTGGCTGATTGAATCACTCTCTGACTCCACTATTTACATGGCATTTTACACAGTTGCACATCTGTTGCAGGGAGGTAACTTGCGTGGACAGACAGAGTCTCCACTGGGCATCAGGTTGGTAAATGGATAAGGGGAAGGAATGTAATTTGTTAGCATGAGGTGATCTTTTGATTTATGTATTGAAAATTCTTTCTTTTTTTTTAAAATATATTTTATTTTTATTTATTTTTGGCTGTGTTGGGTCTTTGTTGCTGCACTTGGGCTTTCTCTAGTTGTGGTGAGCGGGAGCTGCTCTTCATTGCATTGTGCAGGCTTCTCATTGCGGTGGCTTCTCTTGTTGCGAGCATGGGCTCTAGGCGCACGGGCTCTAGAGCACAGGTTCAGTAGTTGTGGCTCACGGGCTTAGTTGTTCTGTGGCATGTGGGATCTTCCTGGACCAGGGCTCAAACCCGTGTCCCCTGCTTTGGCAGGCGGACTCTTAACCACTGCGCCACCAGGGAAGCCAGAAAATTCTTTCTAATAATTAGTTTTTATAAGAATTCATTTAGTGGAATTTTGTCATGATGTTTTTGCTTTTTTTGCATTGAACTGAGAAAGAAAGTAGTAAATAGCCCGTTCTCTATTATCCATCCTTCATTCTTACGGGAGTCTGTTGACCTCATTTGTTACTGTAAAACATTAAGAAAGTGTTTTCTACTTCACGGTTGGATTAGAATGCTGATTCTTTCAAAGAAATTATATATATATATATATATATAGTTGTTGTTTGTTTGTTTCTTTTATTTTAATACAGACCACAGCAGATGACCAAGGAAGTTTGGGATTATGTTTTCTTCAAGGAGGCTCCATTTCCTAAAACTCAGATCCCAAAGGAAAAATTAGATCAGTTAAAGCAGGAATTTGAGTTCTGGTATCCTGTGGATCTTCGAGCCTCTGGCAAGGATCTTATTCCAAATCATCTTTCATATTTCCTTTATAATCATGTGGCTATGTGGCCAGAAGAAAGGTGAGTGCCAAAAAAGATGCAGACTAAATTTATTGATTATTGACAAGGGTACCTTGTGGCTTCAAATATATAGATGTTATTGTGGGGGGGGTATAGTTAGATTTAACAGTTACATTCTTTTTCTTATATTAAATGTACTGAAGGAGAAAGCACACCTCCTCCTATCTGTTATATCCAGAAATCTTCGTACCTACCTTGGGCCACCAAAGCATGTCACATTTCAGGTACTCTGTCAGTAATTCCCTTGACCTGTTACATGACTCATTTGACCTGTTAGATGCTGGAATAAAGGCGATTTCAGACAGAGCCTAGGACATTAGAATGGGAAGGAAACATCCCTTTAGAGCTGAGAGCCCCAAGGTTCCAGCATTAAGTAGTGATGTTGTGACTAGAATCTGGGTCAAAGATGCATTTGTTAATACCATGTGCTCAAGAGTAATCCTTCTATCATCTTCCCTCTTGATCCAGACATGTCTCTGTGCCTTTTCCTCCTGTCCTCAAGTAGCCGAAGAAACAAACCCCTTCCACTGTTCAAATTTTATTTTGTAAAACCAAAGCAATCTCATGGGACTTTTTGTATTTAGGATGAGATTGCATTTAGAATGAGATTACATTTTCTTTCTCAAGAATAAAAGGGAGATTTTGAAGAAGAGGAATAAAATAAATACGATGTGGTTCTTGTCATCCAGTTATTTTTCTCTATTGGTTAAAATGTGTTTTTGGAGATACCAGGTGTCTCAGAAGTACTTGTTAGTAATATAGTTGAATATTTATCCCCTTGCATCAAGTTTTGGACATGTATTAGGGTTTTAAAAATTAAAGGTAAGTAGTAGCTTCAAGTGCTTTTGTCAGACACTCTTCTAATCACTTTTAGTAACTCGTGTAATTTTCACTACAACTTTTCGAGGAAGGTCTGTAATATCCTCGTTTTTACGGACAAGGAACCTTCGTGAGGCATAGAGAGCTCAAAATGACTCACCCAGAGTTACCCAGCAATGGCAGAACCAGGATGCAGAACCCAGCAGTCTGGCTCCAGAACTCTTGCTCTTTACATTACCCTCTACATGATCTCATTGTTAGCATGAATGAATGATATGTACATAGTTTGAAAATTCAAACAGCTCATAAAGGTACAAAGTTAAAAGTGAACTTTCACCCTTTTCCCTGTATTAGTCTATTTCCCAAAGCTCATCACTGCTACTGCTTTCTTGTGATTTCTTCTGGAAAATGTATGTATGCATATACCAGCAGCAGATATCTATACTTGTTTATTTTTTAATTTATACAGAGATGCCACATTATAGACAGTATTCTGTCTCTTGTTTTTTCCTTGTAATAGTATATTTCTAAGATCTTTTTATTTATATATATATAGCTGTGCCTGTATTTTAAAAATTGTTACGTAGTATTTCATTGTATTCCTGTACCATAGTTTATATCAATATAACCAGTCCTTTACTAATGGATACTTTCCTTGTTTTCATTGGTTTCCTGTTATGAACAGGACTCAATTAATATCTCTGCACATTTGCCTTAGCAATCTTTTATGAATCTTTTAGCATTTACCTCAAATTTTTAAGCCTAAACCATAATCTTTAAGTTTTATTTTCTATCTTTAAACATTTTCCTGTCAAGTGATAAATGGCCTGTAGCTGTGAGAGCAAATGGACATCTCCTCCTCAACTCTGAGAAGGTAAGGCTCATTGCCTCTTGAAAGGTTAAAATGCTACAGAAAAGTTTTTCAGATTTAGGATGTTGTACTTTTTAAAGAAATAAAGAATGTGAAAATCAGAGAGTTAAATGTCTTCCATTTAGAATGTTTAGGACTACCAGCGTAAATGAGAAGTTTATTTTAAAATTGAGTGAGTGGAGTAGATAGTATTAGTTGAGAGGTGGGATGGGGAAAACTTCCCTATTATAACATTTGTATTAGAGTGGCAAAGGGTGACACAAATTTTTACGGGAGGAGAGAGAGAAAGGGACAGGAAATGTAAAGATCCTAGCATTGTGACCCAACAATATCTTTCTCATTAAGTTGAGAAAATAATTTGTTGGTTTTTGCTTTATACTGTGACTGGCCACTAAATTAGAATAATAGAATTTTGGAGTTTATAGGATTTTAAAATGTCATTTAATGCTTCTTTCCAGATGGTATCTCTCTCCCCATACTACTGCAACTTCCCTTTTTCATTACCACTACTAATATATTCAATATATAATTTTTTTTATGCTACATAAGACTTCACCTAATTATTCAATATCCTCACCAGGAGTTATGCCAACCTCTTGACAAGCCCTTGTTTGCCCCATGATGCTTTTGTGTACATTAGAAAGGGGCACCCTTCCTCAACTAAACAAAAAAAATTAAGTTACAATATTATTTATTTCTCATTAATAACAATTGTAATAAGTTGGATTTGTTCCAACCAGTGAATCTTGCTACATCTGATGGAATATTAATGGTAAAAGAATATTCATTGCTATAGGTATGTCATAATGAAAATAGTTATAGATTTAAACATAGCAGATGATATAAATTGCAAAATGAGATGTTATTTTTTACCAGTGTCCTAATATTGAAAGGGAATAAAAAAGTTCATGTAAGGTAATCTGTACATTAGGCTGAAAAATAGCTATTTTATAGATTTTGTTAAATCAACAAGGACTTCGGGCCTCTCACTGTTGTGGCCTCTCCCGTTGCGGAACACAGGCTCCGGACGTGCAGGCTCAGCGGCCATGGCTCACAGACCCAGCCGCTCCACGGCATGTGGGATCTTCCCCAGGCCGGGGCACGAACCCGTGTCCCCTGCATCAGCAGGCAGACTCCCAACCACTGCGCCACCAGGGAAGTCCCAACAAGGACTTTTGATTATCAAACTCATTTGTTCTTTGTAGGTCAAAGTGAACCATATATGTATTTATATATATGTATGTGTATATATGGGTGTATGTATATGTGAGTATATAAATAGGAATCCTGTTATAACATGACATTTCCTTTGGTCTCCACATTGTTGTGCTATATGTACATTATACTCATTTTATTAGAACAAAATATTTTACTGCCATATAATAGAAAATTGATAGAATGACCACCTCTCTTTGGTATCAGCAAAGTTACAAAAACATAAACATTTTTTAAATAGTAAAGATTGCTAGGCTGGGCACAGTTCCTCCTTAGTTGTGCTGCCTTCAGGCAGAGCACAACTTGAGTAGCCAGTTGTGACCCTAATGACAGGAGGTTCCCTAAAACCCTAATTTTGGCCTCATGAGCTTGTCCATTCATTTCTGAATGACTCTAATTGCTATAAAGCTCTTCTGTGTTTTTTTTTAATTTTCTTTCATTTATTTATTTTGGCTGCGTTTGGTCTTCGTTGCTGTGCGCGGGCTTCCTCTAGTTGTAGCAAATGGGGCTTTCTCTAGTTGCAGCAACTCTTGGTTGAGGCGCAAGCTTCTCATTGCGGTGGCTTCTCTTATTGCAGAGCACGGGCTCTAGGCGCGTGGGCTCCGTAGTTGTGGCACATGGGCTTAGTTGCTCCGTGGCATGTGGGATCTTCCTGGACCAGGGCTCGAACCTATTTCCCCTGCATTGGCCGGTGGATTCTTAACCACTGCACCACCAGGGAAGCCCTAAAGCTCTTCTTTATGACCAGCTGAAGTATTCCAGAGTTATGGTGGAATCATCCATGTGTATAAACCAATTCCCAAGGGACAGTGTTGGTTAATGGAAAGAGCCACGGACTGAGTATCAGACTGGAGATGCTGTCCTAGCTTTGTCACTGACTAGATTAGTGACTCAGACAAGTCACTTCAGTTTTTTCCTCTATAAAGTTAGTATAAGGTATCTTTTCCTTTCCATGCTTCTGATCCTTTTGGTTTTTATCTGATTGTGGCCAACCTATTTAATTTGATGTGGCTGATTTCGTTTATTTTATTTATATATACTCTTACTAATGCCTGATCATTGACTTTCTCTTTCAGATGTCAAAATCCACAGGCAACTTCCTCACTTTGACCCAAGCTCTTGACAAATATTCAGCTGATGGTGAGTATGCTTTTTTGTTATTGCTGTTGCATAGTGTCCAGTTCTCCTCATATTACAGAAGGCAAGTTAGCATTGTTGTTTCAGTTTCATTGCTTTTCTCTTTCGCTTTTACCAATACTTTAAAATATTCATGTTTTCTTTGTGTACAGGAACATAATTTTTAAAACATAAGAATTGCTGATCTGATCTGTTTAGGAACAGATTTAAGCTAAGATTATTAGTCTTCTTTCACAGGAAACTCACTGTAAGTGCTACCTGGTTTGTTCCTAATTTCATGCTACTTCTAAGATTAAAGAGTTGGTTTGTAGGGGGACTTCCCTGGAGGTCCAGTGGTTAGGACTTCGCCTTTCAATGCAGGGGGTGCAGGTTCGATCCCTGGTCGGGGAGCCAAGATCCCACATGCCTTGTGGCCAAAAAACCAAAACATAGAAGAGAAGCAACGTTGTAACAAATTCAATAAAGACTTTAAAAATGGTCCACATCAAAAAAAAAAAAATCTTAAAGAAAAAAAATAGTTGGTTTGTAGAGATGTTAAGTATGTAGGAACCTTTTTCAAAGTATTTCCTCCATATTTGGTATACATATAAGTGACTTGAACCTAGGAGCATTCATTTCTTCAAAAAATATGTTTTCTCTGGCCTCATTACTATTCCATTTAACTGTTACTTTGTCAAGAGAAGAAATGCACTGTCTAACCTGAAAGAACCAGTCATTTCTTATGTAATCCAGTCTTTGGTCATCATGGCTGATCATTTGCTGATCATGGCTACTATAGTTTGAGAGTGCACTAAAGGGGATGGGGAAGAACTAACCTAAGTTACTTAGAAAAACAGTATTTTGACTGAACACAGTAAGGCAAAAAGAACTGTGCACAAATACTGTAGTTATTTTCTTTTAAAGAGGTGTAGATTAGCAATTCTGAAACTTTTATGGGTTTACTGGGATTTAACAAATAAATATATTATAGATGAGAGCTCATTGTCAGAAGCTATAAATAGGTCAAGAGGAAATGCTAGAATGAACCCTGTGGTGTTGGATTGGAATTGGCAACATCAGTATGAACTCACAGGTTTTATTTTACATACAGATATAAAAATAAACATAGATTTATGTGTGGGTTAGTATACATGCATTTATTTTCCTAGTTCTTTCTGCTGAGAGAGCCCATGGGTAATGAAACACCTGGCATTGAGATCTTGGTTTCCAAATACCATTCTCCAATAAAAGGAACTAGGGTTCCTAGGAGAAGGGTTGATTTGAGGGCTGGAGTAGGGAACATACAAGATGAGCATGGAACATTTTATGATGCCAGAAAGTAAGGAAATGTTTAAAAAAGGATGGGGACAGTTTGAAAGGGCACAGGAGTCAACCTGACGGGGCTCCCAATTGTCCACATTAGAGTAGTTTAGGAAACAAAGTAAATAATGATAGTATTGAATTATAACCCAGTGAATAAATTATTTATGAATCCATATGAATGTATAGTAATAATTGAATAAATAAATAAGTGGAGTAGGGACTGTTCTTCCTTTCAGAAGAATTCCAAGTAATAAAGTAGAAGGACTGAGTGAAATATAAAATCACCATTAGACAAACATCATAGTAATATTGTCACAGACAAATTCCATCAGTGGTTGCCAAAATCAATGGGTGAAAGTTTAAAAAAAAAAAGATTATTTGCATATTCTCAGAGTATCTCTCCCAAGATATTTCTTAATCACAAAGGGAAAAACAGTAACTTTACAGTGGAGAAACTTGGCAGACAGTCTACCTGACCAAGTGAGGAAGGTTTGCACTTTAGAGTTGCTTAGGTTTGTACTTTAGAGTTGCTTAGTCCTGGTGTATTTTTAAGTTTTCTTTTTTTTCCTCATTACCTACCTCCCTGATAATGATGCACTGAGAAAGGCACACAGCATCACTTTTGTGATATTCTTGCCAGAGGTTCATAACATCAGTTTAATCATGAGAAAACATCAGACAAACCCAAGTTGGGAGAAATTCTATTAAATACCTGACTACTGTTCATCAGAAGTCAAGGTCCAGGACAGACTGAGAAACTGTCACAGATTTGAAGAGACCAAGGAGATACAACAGTCAAATGCAAGGTGGGATTCTGGATTGGATCCTAGAACAGAGAAGGATATTAGAGGAAGCACTGGTGAAATTTGAATAAACTCTGTAGTTCAGTTAATAGTATCATACTAATGTTAACTTCCTGCTTTTGAAACTGTGGTTATGTAAGCTGTTAACATTAAGAGAGTCCGGTAGATGGTATATGTTTATTCTCATCTTTGGCATCTTTTCTGTAACTGTAAAATTACTTCAATATAAAAAGTTAAAAAAATGTGTTCAGCTTCTTGTGTATTGTAAAAGATGTTTAATGCATACATAACTTGATGTTACATATTCTCATCTCCTCCTTTAAGGCGCAGATGGTAGCATATACCCTACATACTGTTTTGAAATTTGCCTTCTTCACTTAGTTCGTATTTGAGATCACTTCATGTTGATACACAAGAGTTACCTCACTCTTTTACAGCAATATAGTCTTCCATTGCAAGGATGTCCTGTAATTTACTTAGACTCTTATTGATGATTTTTTCAATATTTTAGAATGGAAGATTTTGGTTGAAAAGTCGTATTTCGTTAGTAGGAAAGTTGGAAGAATCTGCTTTTAGGACTAAGAAAATCTGTATTTGTGCACATAAGGCACTTCAGTGTTCTTTTTTTTTTTTTTTTTTTTTGTGGTACGCAGGCCTCTCACTGTTGTGGCCTCTCCTGTGGCGGAGTACAGGCTCCGGATGCGCGGGCTCAGCAAGCCATGGCTCACGGGCCCAGCCGCTCCGTGGCATGTGGGATCTTCCTGGTCCGGGGCACAAACCCGTGTCCCCTGCATCGGCAGGTGGACTCTCAACCACTGCGCCACCAGGGGAGCCTACTTCTGTGTGTTCTTAATGCATTAAAATACAATAATATTTTGCTACCTATAAATGAGGCTGAGATGTTGATAGGGATATCTTTCCCCAGTTTAGCATTTTTTCCCTCTGCCTCATTAAAGATCACTTTATCTCATTAACTCAACATGCCTGAGAAGAAACACATATTGATGCTAAGTGTATGCAAATCAATACAGAAAATTCAAATATTTTAGCAACATCATTATGGATTCTACTTTTGGTGATCTTTATTTTTGCTGTTGATATATGCAGTCCTTTAAAGCGTTTGTTATTTCTTAATTTATATGTAGGCTTGGCAGTGTACTCAACTGGATACGTAGTTGATATGCAGTAACCTCATTTTTAAATCATCGATTGATTTTTTTTTTTTTCTTCCAGGAATGCGCTTGGCTCTAGCTGATGCTGGTGACACTGTTGAAGATGCTAACTTTGTGGAAACCATGGCAGATGCAGGTATTCTCCGTCTGTACACCTGGGTGGAATGGGTGAAAGAAATGGTTGCCAACTGGGATAGCCTAAGAAGTGGTCCTGCCAACACCTTCAATGATAGAGTTTTCGCCAGGTAATCTATGGACCCCAACCACTTTGTACTTTAGAGTTGCTTAGTCCTGCTGTATTTTTAAGTTTTCTTTTTTTTTCCTCATTAAATAAATTAGATGTTAATAATAACTACTATTCACTGAAAGCTTACTTGTGCCAGGTACTATGCTAATTACTTTGCATCCATTATCTGATTTTAGCCTTCTAGCAATTTTATATGATAAAGATATTATTAGCTCTATTTTATAGTTAAAGAAATTGAAGCTTAGAAAAATTAAGTATTTCATTAAATGTCTCAAAGCTGGTAATTTCAGAATTGGGATACGAATTTGTTTCTGTCTCCAAAGCCCATTCTCATGACCATTTTACCATGCTGTCTTGCATTAGAGAAGGGTGGAATGGTTAAAGGAAAAGTAGGTTAAAGGAAAAGAATTGTCTTTTCTTTTTTCCTTCAAAAAACATTTATCAGTCTTTTTGTATCAGAAACATCCGAAGCGCTGGTATTACAAAGATGAATAAGACTTGATCCTTCATTGTAGTCTAGCAGGAGAGAAAAACACTTACCCAACCAATTATAAGTGCAATAGTAGGGATAGAGGGAAATTAGAGGAGATGGCACGTGAGTTCTGGGTTTCTTGAAAAGTAAACCTAATTTTTGAAGGAGAGGAGAAAGCCATGGAAAGAGTATGGTATTTATTTGAAGTGTACACTATGTGGAGGGCAGAAGTAGGAGATCAAACAAGTTGGGGCCATATTAGGCCAAATTATGAAGGGCCTGAGGTAGTGTAAGGAATATATTTTTAATCCAATGTCAGTTGTTTAAAATGCAACAATTAAACCTGACTACAGCCTCAGTAAAGCTATTTTCATGTTGCATTTTGGGCTTCTTAATAAAGTTTCCATCAAGGAATTTTTTTGTTCGTTTTTTTAATTTTTGAATTTTATTTTATTTATTTTTTTATACAGCAGGTTCTTAATAGTCATCAGTTTTATACACATCAGTGTATACATGTCAATCCCAATCTCCCAGGTCAGCACACCACCACCCCATCCTCGCCACTTTCCTCCTTGGTGTCCATACATTTTTTCTCTACATCTGTGTCTCAACTTCTGCCCTGCAAACTGGTTCATCTGTACCATTTTTCTAGGCTCCACATATATGTGTTAATATACGATATTTATTTTTCTCTTTCTGACTTAACTTCAATCTGTATGACAGTCTCTAGATCCTTTCACGTCTCAACAAATGACCCAATTTCGTTCCTTTTTATGGCTGAGTAACATTCCATTGTATATATGTACCACAACTTCTTTATCCATTCGTCTGTCGATGGGCATTAAGGTTGCTTCCATGACCTGGCTATTGTAAATAGTGCTGCAATACATATTGGGGTGCATGTGTGTTTTTGAATTATGGTTTTCTTTGGGTATATGCCCAGTAGTGGGATTGCTGGATCATATGCTAATTCTATTTTTAGTTTTTTAAGGAACCTCCATACTGTTCTCCGTAGTGGCTGTATCAATTTACATTCCCACCAACAGTGCAAGAGGGTTCCCTTTTCTCCACACCCTCTCCAGTACTTGTTGTTTGTAGATTTTCTGATGATGCCCATTCTAACTGGTGTGAGGTGATACCTCATTGTACTTTTGATTTGCATTTCTCTAATTATTAGTGATGTTGAGCAGCTTTTCATGTGCTTCTTGGCCATCTGTATGTCTTCTTTGGAGAAATGTCTATTTAGGTCTTCTGCCCATTTTTGGATTGGGTTGTTTGTTTTTTTAATATTGAGCTGTATGAGCTGTTTATATATTTTGGAGATTAATCCTTTGTCCGTTGATTCGTTTGCAAATATTTTCTCCCATCCTGAGGGTTGTCTTTTCGTCTTCTTTATGGTTTGCTTTGCTGGTCAAAAGCTTTGACGTTTCATTAGCTCCCATTTGTTTATTTTTATTTCCATTACTCTAGGAGGTGGATCAGAAAAGATCTTGCTGTGATTTATGTCAAAGAGTGTTCTGCCTATGTTTTCCTCTAAGAGTTTTGTAGTGTCCAGTCTTACATTTAGGTCTCTAACGCATTTTGAGTTTATTTTTGTGTGTGTTGTTAGGGAGTGTTCTAATTTCATTCTTCTACATGCAGCTGTCCAGTTTTCCCAACACCACTTATTGAAGAGACTGTCTTTTCTCCATTGTATATCCTTTCCTCCTTTGTCATAGATTAGCTGACCATAGGTGCGTGGGTTTATCTCCGGGCTTTCTATCTTGTTCCATTGATCTTTGTTTCTGTTTTTGTGCCAGTACCATATTGTCTTGATTACTGTAGCTTTGTAGTATAGTCTGAAGTCAGGGAGTCTGATTCCTCCAGCTCCGTTTATTTCTCTCAAGACTGCTTTGACTATTTGGGGTCTTTTGTGTCTCCATACAAATTTTAATATTTTTTGTTTTAGTTCTGTAAAAAATGTCATTGGTAATTTGATAGGGATTGCATTGAATCTGTAGATTGCTTTGGCTAGTATAGTCATTTTCACAATATTGATTCTTCCAGTTCAAGAACATGGTATATCTCTCCATCAGTTGGTATCCTCTTTAATTTCTTTCATCAGTGTCTTATAGTTTTCTGCATACAGGTCTTTTGTCTCCCTAGGTAGGTTTATTCCTAGGTATTGTATTCTTTTTGTTGCAATGCTAAATGGGAGCGTTTCCTTAATTTCTCTTTCAGATTTTTCATCATTAGTGTATAGGAATGCAAGAGATTTCTGCAAAGTTGTATCCTGCAACTTTACCAAATTCATTGATTAGCCCTAGTAGTTTTCTGGTGGCATCTTTAGGATTCTCTATGTATAGTATCATGTCATCTGCAAACAATGACAGTTTTACTTCTTCTTTTCCAATTTGTATTCCTTTTCTTTTTCTTCTCTGATTGCCGTGGCTAGGACTTCCAAAACTATGTTGAATAACAGTGGTGAGAGTGGACATCCTTGTCTTCTTGTTCCTGATCTTAGAGGAAATGCTTTCAGTTTTTCACCATTGAGAATGATGTTGCCTGTGGGTTTGTCGTATATGGCCTTTATTATGTTGAGGTAGGTTCCCTCTATGGCCACTTTCTGGAGTTTTTTTGTCATAAACGGGTGTTGAATTTTGTCAAAAGCTTTTTCTGCATCTATTGAGATGATCATATGGTTTTTTTCTTTAATTTGTTAATATGGTGTATCACATTGATTGATTTGCGTATATTGAAGAATCCTTGCATCCCTGGGATAAATCCCACTTGATCATAGTGTATGATCCTTTTAATGTGTTGTTGGATTCTGTTTGCTAGTATTTTGTTGAGGAATTTTGCATCTATATTCATCAGTGATATTAATCTGTAATTTTCTTTTTTTGTAGTATCTTTGTCTGGTTTCGGTATCAGGGTGACCATCAAGGAATTTTTAAACAAGCATGTGGTTAACTGTGTTGTCATAAACAGGAGCCCTAAGTAGTGTTACGACCATACTCAAGAGTGGATAGATAGTGCGAGGCTGCAGTGGTCAGTTTTGAGGAATACAAAGATGGTTTTGTGGTTGAGCAGTCTTAAATGTTTCATGCATTGTTCTCATTTTAATGTTTATTAGTATGTGTGGAAGTTTTTTATACCTATATATATGTACTTGCCTTTAAACTCAATTACCTTTTTTTTCCTATTCAATAGTGAAATGAATGCAGGCATTATAAAAACAGATCAAAACTATGAAAAGATGATGTTTAAAGAAGCTTTGAAAACAGGGTTTTTTGAGTTTCAGGTAGGCTATTCTTTTCGTAGCTATAAAATACGTCAGTGTCAATATGATGTATTTCTTGTTTTTTCCCCTCCTGCTGTAGCATTATAACTCATCTTAAGTGGAGAGTGAAAATTTGTAAAATATTCAATACATTGTGATTTTAAATAGTTTTCTTGAGTACTTTTTGTATTATTTCTTTAATGTAAGTAATTCTATTCCTAGTTGAGCTGTGGGTTAATAAAGAGGTTAAATCTAAAAATTAGACACATTTTCCAGGAAAACATTTTAAAGTTGATAAAAAACAAAGGCATAATTGTAACTAATTGCTATTAGTTTGAAAGCAAACATTTTCTGAGGTTTTCCACAAGGTGTCAGCATATCCTCAAGTTTGGCAGTTCAAGTGCTTAAAGTAAAAATGTAGCTTTCCTCAGTCAGTTTTGTAAAATATCACATTGGGATTTATGTAACTTGGTTTTCAGAGATGTGATTAAATAAGGATAAGTGCTGAGCATAGCAGTGTGTCATATTTACAGCCTTTTTGATGCTATTAATACATGCTACTGAGCATTCACCCTTAGTACACAGTTTAAATTGTTCATCTTTATGTCCATTGCAAAATGTCTTTTTCAGATTTTCTTGAGAATCAGTATAAAACTGCATTATCCTTTTGTTAGGATTGATTTACTTTTTTTTTTTTCTGAAAAACAGGGCTAAGTGAACATTTGATTTTAGAATTGAAAAAAGATTTCCTAATCACAAAAACAAAAGAAAGGAATAACCAAAAAAGTTCTGATGAATTTGCCAACATAGATAAGAAAACCATAACTGAAATCATCTTAAAAATACACAGTTAACTGGAAAATTATTTACAGTCTGTATTTCAGGATTTTGACAAGCCCATCAAAAAAATACTAATGGTCCAAAGAACAATTACCAAAGGACATGAACAAACAACGCCCCCCAAAGAACCCTAAATGGCTAAGAAATACTTAAAAAGAAATGCTTAATAGCAAAGATTATCAAAGATGTATAAATTTAAACAATTTACTGTTTTTAACCTAAGGATTGATACACATTTATTTTCAGGTTGTTAAACATAAAGTAAAACCTTTACTAAAGTTTATTATGGAATTTTAAAAGACTAAATACTTTAAAATTCATTAAAATAGAGATACTGAGTTTTTTTTCCTATAATTTTATTTTAAAGAAGTGGGGGAGAGAAATGGTAAATAACTCCAAATTTTGTAGGCTGCGAAAGATAAGTACCGTGAATTGGCCATAGAAGGGATGCACCGAGACCTCGTGTTCCGGTTTATTGAAGTTCAGACACTTCTCTTGGCTCCATTCTGTCCTCATTTGTGTGAGCACATCTGGACACTCCTGGGAAAGGTAGCTTTATGCATTTAAGATGTTCTGGGTGGTTTTGATTTGGGCCTCATTAAATAAATGTTGGGATAATAATGTTACTTAAGAGAGAAAAACTGAAAATGAGCATTTCAAGAATAATATTGTGTTCATTATCTCATAATTATTACAGCAGCTTAAATTGAAGCTACATCGGGTATATATGCCTTAATTTATACACACACGGTGTATATATTTTATCTTATTTTATTAAAAATTTTTGGGCTTCCATGGTGGCGCAGTGGTTGAGAGTCCGCCTGCCGATACAGGGGACACAGGTTCGTGCCCCGGTCCAGGAAGATCCCACATGCCGCGGAGCAGCTGGGCCCGTGAGCCATGGCCGCTGAGCCTGCGTGTCTGGAGCCTGTGCTCCACAACGGGAGAGGCCACAACAGTGAGAGGCCCGCGTACCGCAAAAAAAAAAAAAAAAAAAAATTTAAAAATATATTTATTTTATTTATTTATTTTTGGCTGTGTTGGGTCTTTGTTGCTGTGCATGGGCTTTCTCTAGTTGCGGCGAGCGGGGGCTACCCTTCATTACGGTGTGTGGGCTTCTCATTGTGGTGGCTTGTCTCGTTGCAGAGCACGGGCTCTGGGCACGCAGGCTTCAGTAGTGGCACGTGGGCTCAGTAGTTGTGGCTCGCAGGCTCTAGAGCACAGGCTCAGTAGTTGTGGCACACAGGCTTAGTTGCTCCGTGGCATGTGGGGTCTTCCCAGACCAGGGCTCAAACCCGTGTCCTCTGCATTGGCAGGCGGATTCTTAACCACTGCGCCACCAGGGAGACCCCCCCCCTTTTTTAATTTTTAAAAAATTTATTTATTTTTATTGTATATATTTTAATAATGTGACTTTGTGCGTGTTGTTTATCACCTAATTCTTATTAGGAAATGTTATAATGTATTTGAATACACGTATAACTAATACTGTTTTCTCAACTGTTTGTTTAGAAAGGTGAAAATACTGAGAAAGATGTAAATAACTGTTATGAGCTGCTTATAAACAAAGATAGAAGTGTATACTTGCATAAATATTCTTGTTTTATATAAAGTTTCTGGCATATATAGGGCTGCATATTCAGGGATTTTATATTAGCATTCTTACTGTGAAGATAAATTTATTTCTCCCAGGCTTACAGATAAACAGATTGGCTGGTTTAATAACTCCTTTCCAGCATTATTAGCCAAGCTCTTTTGTATTTTTCAGTGTGTGAACAATGCAAAAATGTGCTCATGATATATATTCCAAATAGCCATACTTTCAGTACTGGATGTATTAGTAGGATAAAAACTGAGAGTATGCATAATTTATATAACAAAGATTAAATTTAGGCAAATTAGCATTACATAATTTTCTTTGAAAGTGAGCATATGTGTGTGGGTATCAATATGCTTGTACAAATGGATGCTAATTAAGAATGTAGAGTCAGACTTCACAGCTTGAATTCTAGGGAACATTAGATCAGGGTCTGTGGACGCGTGTTATGTGTAGTCAGGTTTGAACTTTGAGCACACAGTTACACACCATGTCTTGGTATGAAACTGTAACCAAGAATCATAAAATAGTTGTGTTGTCTAATCTCACTGAACCTTTTTTTTTTTAAAGCCCGACTCAGTTATGAATGCTTCATGGCCTCTGGCAGGTCCTGTGGATGAAAGCTTGATATGCTCCTCACAGTATCTCATGGAAGTAGCACATGACCTTAGATTGCGACTCAAGAACTATATGATACCAGCTAAAGGGAAGGTGAAGTCTTTTTTTTTTTTAATGTCATTCCTTAAAAGTTATTGGTCAAATAACATTTAATAGTAATGAAAATAAAGACAACTTTCCTTAGGGCCATTTTCATTGCTAATGTAGTGCTATTTTCATTTCTAATGTAGTTCTATTGTATGCATATTTTTTAAGTTAAAGGCAGTAGTGCTATATACTGGGAGAGGGTTCTTTCATTTTTGATGTATATGAAAGTGATTAAATATGTTTTTTCTTTCTTCTGCCCTGTAGAAGACTGACAAGCAGCTCCCTCAGAAGCCTTCACATTGCACCATCTATGTGGCGAAGAACTATCCGTCTTGGCAACATATCACCCTGTCAGTTCTGCGTCATCACTTTGAGGTGACGTTCTCAATAGACTCCCCCCCCCACCTCACCCCAGCAGTGTCGTGTTCTGCCTATGCTGCTTTTGTTTTTCGGATGTTGGCAATGTCTAGGGGAAGAAAGACAGGCAGCTTTGTTTAATTACCTTTACGCATGGAGTGCCATTTGTTATCCTTGGTGGCTCTTAAATGGATGCCGAGGGAAAAGCTGTTTTTCATCATTTCTGAAACTTTCATAAAAAAATACTAGATCTAGTTGTATGTAATCAGAAGGTGTGGGACTTTTTCATATGTGTGGTTAAAATTATGAAGCAAAAGGACTGAGTTTGCCTTTTGGATTTGTTGTGCCTTGAACACTGGCATTCATGAAGGCTTAACGTTATTATGTTTGAAAAAAATTGAAGCTTGGCTCTTGAGTAATTTAAAAGAAAATGTCCAATTTGATAATTACCCATAGAAATGGAGAATTTGATGTTGTGTTTTTGATTGTCAGGTAAATAGCTATTAAATATGATAGTTGTATTTAAAGGGAACTCAATATTTAAACTTAGTTCTAGGTTTTCCTAGATAAAAAAATTCACCTTCCTTTTTCCTTTCACATTCAAAATATGGAAACAAAGTATATGTTGTAGAATTTTTGCTCAGGTTATAAGCAACAGTTACTGGTGGACAGAAACCATTAAGGCGCACTTTAAAAAGAGGAAGAAAGAGAGAGACCAAATAGGGATTATGGCCAAAGCATAAAGTGGTAATATAAAAGAAAAATCCTTAGTTTTGATTTTCTAGACCTTTATTGGAATTTTGCCTCAGTACTTTTCTTGGTTAACCGAGAAATACTCAGAAGAACTTTTATATTTGTAAGATTTAATGGAAAGAGAAGAGCAAGTATTTTTGTATTCTACAATATGTGAACCTGTTTTTATGGAGAACTACCTCTTCCTTTGATTGCGTTTGATAGAAATGGAGTGTAGCTTTTAGAATCTGCTTGCAGAGTTTTGACTTACGTTAAGTAAAAGAGTAAAAGCTACTTTGGTAGTTAGAAAAATGAAATTTTGCCTCAGTGGCGTATATATTCATACCAGCATTTTCAAGGAAGCAGAAGAACCGAATATGGTATGTAATGTCCCAGATATTAAAAAATTAATCACCACTGTTCTTTTAGAAGTTATATTTTTACTTATATTTATTGACTAGATTCCATAGTTTGAAATCAACATCATCTATTGGCATTATTTGGAATGACCAGCTTCCTTTAAAATTTTCATTTGTTTTCATCCAAAAGAACTAAAAGAATGTCAGTTTATAATCAACAAGAATGTTCTTATGTTCAATATGGCACCTTTTTCGTGACATAAGGAAAAAAGCGTGTGTTCCACCCTCTCCTTTTTCTTATGTATTTCAAAGCAACGTATTGGCAAGTGGAGAAAATATTTTTTCCTATGTACTCTAGTAAAGGTTAGAATTGACAGTAAATAGATTATTGGAAATCTTACTGTATGTTACTTTTCTTTTAGATTTATTCCCAACCCTTGGCTTTGGTGTGATGCTTTTACAATAAGGAGAAAATAGGTCACCCAAAAGTCTGGAAAGGCCGCTTACTTTATTTCTCCTCTATTGATGTTCGCACGAGTGAATTTAAATTCAGGCAGCTCATTTGGGACTGTGTGCATATTAATGCTTATGATATAGATATTTATTTTTGGTAGATAGAAATTATATTATTTTTAACAGGTTGATAGCTAGAGATTCTTTTTTCACATTTGTGGTAACAATTTATAAGGCAGAGTGTTCAAAAGCAGACATTATAATACATCTTATATGATAGTTGTATAGTTTTCATTTTGATATGACTAATGAAATGCTTTGAGAAGTTTGAAGTTTGAAGACAAATAGGATTTTTATAAGACCATTTTATCACTAGATAAGATCTAATGTTACAATCCTAGAGGTATCATTAGTGTAAGGGAAAATTAAATATTTCAGCATCATGCACATGCTCTTCTCCTTTACCCGAAAAAACATGTGTCCTTTGAATTTAGAGGAAAGAGGAGACTCCTTTCTGTATTATTCATTTACCTTTCACTTCCCCGTGATGCTAGAGGCTGCACCTTCTTGTGCTGCTCTCTAGCAGATTGGTAGAGGCCACCATTTCATGTCTGGCTACATCTACTATCCTATATTATCTTTAAAATATTTTTCTTCACATTCGTCTCCCACTCTTTTTTTAGACCAACAGTGGAAAATTGCCTGATAACAAGGCCATTGCTAGTGAACTAGTCAATTTGCCAGAATTGAAGAAATACATGAAGAAAGTGATGCCATTTGTCGCCATGATTAAGGTAAGCTGTGGACCTTGTGCAGCTGTGACCACATGGGTAATGGTTAGATAGGATAGTAGAAGTAAGAGGAACACTTTGGGCACAGTCTCCCCCAAGAAATCTGCTAAAATAGCACTTTTCAATCAGTGGTTGTGGAAATGAGTTATCACATTTGGGATTTACCTGTGGAATTGCTGAGTGTGTGAAATATATGTATTGTGGAAGAAAAATTGGTTGAGAATTACTGCACTAAATGATTCTCTTCATATTATACCTTCCCTTCTTTTCACTTTAAGGAGGAAGCATGGTCTTTTGGCTTACATTGGGGTATTTTTACTAGATCCAGTTACTGGAACAAGATTCTACATTTGTATAGGTTTAGCTTAACGGGATAAACGTTGTTTATAGTGGTTAGATCAGGGTTTCTCAACAATGGCTCTATGTGTATTTTAGGCTGGATAGTTCTTGGTTGTGGGAGGCTGTCCTGTGCACTATAGGGTGTTTAGCAGTGTCCTTGCCTTCTACCCACTGGATGCCAGTAGAATTTCTCCCTCCCCTACTCAAGTTGTGACAACCAAAAATGCCTCCATACATTGCCAAATATCTCCTGGTAGCAAAATCAGTCCCCCACCATAGCTCCCCCATTGAGAATCTTTGGGTTAAACTCTTAGTCTTTTTCATATATATAACTGATCTGGCGGATTTCCTGACAAAGAGAAACAGAAAGAAGACTGTATATTGCTTAAGATCTCAGACTCTGGGGGCAGACAAATCTTGGCCCAAATCCTGTTTTCTGTCACTTTTTAGTTTGAAGGACTTAGACAAATCACTTAAATTCTGTGGGCCACAATGTTTTTCATCTATAAAATAGGAAATTAATAGAACCTACCTTTTAGGAGTGCTGTGAGGAGTAAATGAATTAATACACATAATACATTTTAATACTACCTGTCAAAAAGTAGGCTCAGTACATTTTTAAGAAAATGTATATCAGTGTCTTCCAGCCTGCTAAGCATGTAATGGTTATTCTTATACTTTAGATTAATTATTGAATCTTGTGGGCTACAGATACCTGCCTGGTAAGAGACCAAAACTCTTAGCTTGTCTTGTATTGGAGTAGATTGTGTTCTTAGGAAAGCCTTTTAATTCTCCTAGAACCAGAGTCAACTATCTGAGCCTTATGGTATTTGAAGTTTCAGAAATAATTTAAAATCATGGCTTGACCTACAATAATAAGTTACATTTGCTGGTATGCTCATAATTCATTGGTTCCCAGCTAGTGCCATTGGTCATAATGTCAGATCCATTGTCAATATGGGGAAATCAACAAAATATCCCATTGTTGGTTGCAGAGGCAATTAATTTTGGTGACATGCTTTATAGAATCCAGTGAAACTGATTTTAAATGATGTTAGATTCAAAGGTTGGCTTTTTGAAAAACCAGTGTTAGATTTTTTGAGTAGTAAAATATTTTTTCAGTAATATTGGTATTACTTGGTATTATGAGGCAAATTAGTGGTTTGAAACTTTGAAAAGTGTTTAATAAATCGGGGAATAAGAAAAGGGTTTTCTAGCACCTCATGGGAAAAGAAACAACTTGGATGGTAAATGAAGGTAGTGAATATTAAGAATCATGTCAGGTCACTTTCATGTAAGTGAAACATGTTCTAGGCAGTTAGCTGTATTTGTGCATATGAACTTAGGTCTTGAAGGTTACATCTTGAGCAGAAAATATTGATATTTAATGTTAAAATTAAGAAATGGTTTTTTATATGTCGCAGGATTATCTGAGTACCCATATAATCTGACTTTTAAAAAAATTTTTAAATTTATAGGAATGTTTTGTTTGGTTATTATTAATTCACTGTTTCTTGAAATAGCTTTACAGATGTGGTATCTTGGAAACATTTAATTTAATTTAATTTATTTTATTTGTTACCTGAAGGGGTATTTTAAGACATTTGTTTGATTCCTTGTCAAAGTGAGTTCTTTGGGTTTGCATATAAAGTCAGGGTAAATTAACAATGATGAAATCATATTTCTTTTATAAATCTGAAAACCTTGTCCTTCTAGTCTTTTCAGTGCTGTCTTAATCTTATCATACTTTAAATGATAATTACTCTCAGCGAGTAATTTCATTAGCGAGCAAACATAGATAAGGGAAACCATGAGTCCAAGGCCTTTCCTTTAACTGTTCAAATTTGAAGATATTATCACTTGAGAGACTGATTGCTTTGGGAGAAATATGTTCTTTTCATCATATTCTTAATGTGATTTTGTTTTTCAAAACCATTTTGGCTGCTAGGAAAATCTGGAGAAGATGGGACCTCGTGTTCTGGATTTGCAATTAGAATTTGACGAACAGGCAGTGCTCATGGAGAATATAGTCTATCTGACCAATTCCCTTGAGGTAAGAGGGGCCTGGGATTATAACAACTAGTTAACTATCGTAAACAGTCCAGTTCTTTAGTTTTATAATAAACCTTTTTATAAACTTCATCTTCTATGTTTAGTACCTTTGCCAAATATATTTTGGGGGGAAAGAGAATGGGTGGTATAGAAGTTACAGGAAGAGGAAATGATCTGTTCTCTTATTTCACTTATCAGTTATTCTATTCCTAAAATACTAACTTTATATGCCTGGATTTCCTCTCAAAGTTATCCGTAAAAAAAAATGAGGAGAGGCCTTATATTCAAATGCTTTCAAAATCTCTCATATTATGGGGTATTCTGGATTGCTTTTTTTACCCCCTCCCTTTAAGACCTCAGAATCACAGATTTGGATTAATTAGAATCCTTGATTCATTATATATGATCAGTGGTCCATGTATGGCCCTGTTTTTTTCCTTAATTAGTAATATAATCACCATCCATGAATCTACTGCCCAACTCAGGAACTAGAACATTACCAGTAGCTTTCACATATCTGAGTTTCTCCCCATTCCATCGTCCTGCCCCAGTGACAATTTAATATATAGATTCTAAAAATGCTGTCTCTCATTCACCTTAGGCAGAAGGAAAGATAATTTTCTATAGGAAATTGTGTTAGAGGATTCAAAAAGTGGTTCTAGTAATAATGAAAACACTAATATAAAAAAGTGCAGGTTTAGAGTTTGAATAAAATTGTCTTATGAAATACAGGAATGGAAGAAATAAGCATTTCTAAATAAGCATTTTATGTCATGTAATTATAAATGTGTTAATAAAGTAAGTATTAGTAGACATCTATTTTATGTATATTTCTAAATGTTCATATATACTCATGGAGGTCAAAAAACTTCTTAGATATTTACACTGGGACAATGGGAACACTTTATTTAGGGTCATCTTGTATTCAGGTATATGCAATTTGCTACATTTCTGAGTTTTTCCATTTATTTGAGTGAAAGCCTTTTATACTGATTTTTGTTTTAGGCAGCAGGTAGATGTCAGATTTCCTGATAGAAGATGGTAAACATGACTATATAAATAACATACTATGAGGCATCTAACATGAGTGTTAAATACTTGATGATAGGTTTCATATAATGTTTAAATGGAAAATAATAAAACTGCACAGGCCATTTTGTGATAAGTGGAGAACTTGGTTTTGCTCTTTGGTGAAATGAGGTGATGGCTAATTCCAATCATATTAAGTGATACTAATGACTTCCATCTTTCCCCTCTACTTAGCTAGAACACATAGAAGTCAAGTTTGCCTCTGAAGCAGAAGATAAAGTCAGGGAAGATTGCTGTCCTGGGAAACCACTTAATGTTTTTAGAACAGAAGTAAGTTGAAAGAATCTCACTGAATCATTGCATTTTAGAGCTGGAAGAGACCTTAGAGAGCTTTACATCTAAAACCATCATTTTAACGATGGAAAGAAGTGAGGTCCAGAGAAGTTAAATGATTAGCTTGGCTTAGGCCACTTAGTTGGTTAGTAGTGGGTCTGGATTTGAGGTCCTCTAATTCCCTGGTTAATGCAACCCTCACTTTTCCTTACTCTGCTATCACAGGTAGCATCAGATGTTGATTGTGATTTTAAAAATAAGAATATGGTTTTCAAAACCTGACTTAAAAAAAAAGATAGTGGACATTGAAATGTGAAACTTTTTTAAACAGTGAAAAGGAGCTTTCATATTTCAGATGAGTTTTGGTTTAGTAATGGTATTCAAGACTTTTGGTTTCTGGCATAAACCAGATTGATGCATCATTTCCCATTATACTGGAAATGCTTTTTTAATTTCTTATTTTTTGACCATTACTGGTGAAGATAAATAGGTTTTGAAGTTTGGGGAGATTTTATTTATTAACTCTTAAAGAATCCATTCAGAATGGCAGCATTTGGTAAAGTTCACTGGAGTGCCATTGTGAGAGTCCATAAAATGCCCTACTTTTCTTGATAAGCAGAGGACTTACATATATCCTGCCACTTTTACCACATTTAATTGAAAATGCAGCAAGCAGAAGAAGTCTATTTTGAAAGAATGAAGTAATCATGATCATGCAGACCTCCTAAATTTATCATCAGATTATAAATAGTCTCATTAAGATATGGTGGCTTTTAAAAGTACAGTCATTTGGGCCATGAATATAGGTACATGAAATAGTTTTCCCCATACAAGTATGTTTATTTCAAGCTTCTTTCAAGGATTCCATTAAGCTACTATGTATTTAAGTTTCATAAGGCTCAGTTGACTTTTTCCACTTAAAATAATGAGCAAGTTCTTTAACTATATCGTTTATATTATGTGGGAGTTAGTATGTCATAGAAATGAGTTTATTCTCAGTAAAGGTGAGGCTCTGCCTCTTACTAGCTATGTGACCTTGGGCTACTTTGTTAATCTTTCTGGTTCTCAGCTTTTCATCTGTGAAAAAGGGTCTTAAGGAACTGTCTTTCAGGATACAGGAATAATGTCTATAAAGTGCTTCGTACAGTGTCTGGTACATAGTAGGAATTCAATAAATGGTGGTAGTTTTAGAAGAGAAAATAGAATTATTGTTTTTATCCATCATCAGTATTGATATGTGTACTCATAGTCATTTTTACCTAGGCATTTGGTTATAAGCATGACCTTTTGTACATTTTTTCTTTCATATTTGAGTATCCCTTGGTCTTGATTTTAGAATACCAGAATTAAATCTTTCATTAGGCATTAAAAATCTAGCAGAGATTCCTTCTCCCTCAGCAGTATTCAAGTTTGATTTCTTATAACAGTCATTTTCTCTTTATTTTCTTAGCCTGGTGTATCAGTTTCCCTAGTGAATTCTCAGCCATTCAATGGCCACTTCTCAACCAAAATTGAAATCAGGCAAGGAGATAACCGTGATTCTATAATCCGGCGTTTAATGAAGGTGGACCGAGGAATCAAAGGTAAATGGTTTCCTTGAAGTGCACATTTGGCAGTAGCTTGTGGATTTGATGAGTTCTAAGCAGAGGGGAGAAAGAAAAGTAACTGTCCTGCTTAGGGACAGTCATGTAATGTTGTGGAAAGAGTGTTGGACCCAGAATCAGGACACCTATATTTTCTTTTGGGACATTGTGACTAGGTAGCTTGGTGGCTTGACCATGTCACTTAAGCTCTAAACTGATTTCTCTTTTAGTGAAATGAGGACACTGGATTAGATATTTTTCCAGGATTCCATCTAGCTTTAAAATTGTAATAAGCAATTTCCAATGCTCAGAAGTATTCAGAATGAAGGAACATATTCCCTTAATTCCAAACTAACCTGCTTGACTGAATCTGTTCCTGGGGAAGGAAGAGAAACAGAGTAAAAGTTATTGAGTGTCTGCCATGTGTTGGCCATTTAATCCTTTTACAACCCTGTAACATTTAGGGTATTATTCCCCTTTTGCAGATGATGAAATGGAGGTTAGAAAGGCTAAATAACTTGCAAAGTTCATACAGCTAGTAAATCCTGGAGCTGGAATTCAAACTTAGATATATTTGACTCCAAAGCTCATATTCTTTCTTTTAGACAGTGTGCCTCCGGGTAAAATATGTAAATAATCTTAATTTCTTAGCAAGATTAAGTCTAGATCTCCTATGATTAGATTTGATATAACAACTTATAGCTTTTTTTTTTAACATCTTTATTGGAGTATAATTGCTTTACAATGTTGTGTTAGTTTCTGTGGTATGACAGAGTGAATCAGCTATACATATGCATATATCCCCATATCTCCTCCCTCTTGCATCTCCCTCCCACCCTCCTTATCCCACCCCTCTAGGTGGCCACAAAGCACCGAGCTGATCTCCCTGTGCTATGCAGCTGCTTCCCACTAGCTATCCATTTTACATTTGGTAGTGTATATATGTCAGTGTTACTCTCTCACTTCGTCCCAGCTTCCCCTTCCCCCTCCCCATGTCCTAAGTCCATTCTCTAGTCTGCATCTTTACTCCTCTCCTGCCCTTAGGCTCATCAGACCTGTTGTTTTTTTTTTTTAGATTCCATATATATGTGTTAGCATACGGTATTTGTTTTTCCCTTTCTGACTTACTCTGTGTGACAGACTCTAGGTCCATCCACCTCACTACAAATAACTCAATTTCGTTTCTTTTTATGGCTGAGTAATATTCCATTGTATATATGTGCCATATCTTCTTTATCCACTCGTCTGTCAATGGACACTTAGGTTGCTTCCATGTCCCGGCTGTTGAAAATAGTGCTGTAGTGAACATTGTGGTACATGACTCTTTTTGAGTTATGGTTTTCTCAGGGTATATGCCCAGTAGTGGGATTGTATAGCTTCTTTTTTTAATTACTCAGCTGGTCTTACGCTGAGAAGAACGTGAAGGGAATTAGTTTGTTTCTGTATTATTTTTCTTCCAAATTATGAAGACAAATTAATGTTGAGATTCCCTATTTTGCATAATCTCTCTCTTCTTATGGCAATCAAGAGTTGATTGGGCCAAATACCATCAGTATAAAATTTTCTGAAAAGATTTACAAATCCCATACAGTGACCAATTTATGGAATTATATTCAGGGTAACAACATTCCATTTACATAGAAGACTTAAAATAGCCCTTTGGAATTCATTCTACCATGTATTTTTTGTTCTCTTGAAGTCATTCGTGTGTACCTTCTGTTGTCATTTCTTGAGAGAATATCGTGTAGTGTGTGTAGACATAAGTGTGTATGCAGAGACTCCTTTGTAGGTACTAGGGGCTTTGGGGAGTCCACAAAGTACTGTTCATTAGGAGGCTGCATCTAGTGAAGGAGTAGGGGACTAAGCTATTGAAGTACATAATCATAATCTAAGGAGAAACTGCTGAGTACAGTAAGAGAGATATAGTAAAATTTACACACAGAAAAAGGTGAGATTATTTCCAGCTGTGGTGATCAGAGATGATTTTATGGAGAAAACATTGTTTGATGGGGCCTTGAGAATTATACCTGTGAGGGTGAAGGGAAAGTGTGTACTAGCATGAGGGAAACACTGATACTTTTTTCACTGTGTACCAGCAATATGTTAGGACTAGGAATATTTTTGTTTGCAGACATTTAAAAAATTGTGGTAAAATATACATAACATAAAATTGACCATTTTCATCATTGTTTAAGTGTACAGTTCGGTAGCATTAAGTACATTCAGACTGATGTGCAGCCATCACACTATCCATTTCTAGAACTTTTTCATCATCCCAAACTGAAACTCTGTACCCATTGAATGATAACTCCCCGTTCTTCCTCCCTGTAGTTGCTGGTAACTACTTTTCTACTCTATGTATTTGACTGTTCTAGGTACCTGTATAGTGGAATCATACAATATTGTTCTTTTGTATGTCTTATTTCACTTAGCAAAATGTTTTCAAGGTTCATCCATTTTGTTGTAGACATTTAGCGTGTTCCTTCAATAAACCAGGTACTGTAGAATGATAATGCCATCCTTAGAACTTATAGGCCACAAAAAGCAGAACTTGAAAATTTTGAAGTGTGAACATATAGGAAGCCGTTTTGGCCCTCCTTTTGGCTGTTTTATATTGCATATATTCAGTCATGAGAAATTTTTGTAATAGGAAGAACTCTTAACTTTGAAGAACAATGTGGTGGCTTCTAAAGGAAATAGATATTTGTGTGGACATGCTGGATAGGATTATTATGAGGTTATAGTGCATAAGAGGTTTTATTCCTGTATTGGAAATTGGATTATATAATATAATGTGAAACCTGATTCCCTTTTAAATACACTCAGATGCAGCACTGACTAGGTTCTTTAGAACTGTACTGATGTGTTTTCTTTAGCTCGTCTTTTCTCACTGAGCCTCTGGCATAATTCTTACATCCTTTGTCATTCTAGCTGTGAATAATATTATCATGAAGTGCTTTAAGTTTGGTGTTAGTGGCTACTGTGAATTTGGAAAATAGATAGAAATATTAGGGGGAGTTTGCAATTGATATTCCTCCAAGTATCTACAGAAGAGCTCTAAACTTAAGACTTTTCCAGAAGCCCTCAGAATACTTTGATATCTAAGGGGACTGAGTATATGAGATGGGAAAGGAGTGAAATTCAATAACATATTTCTCAGTCTGTCTGCTGTGATAGCCAGCAAGTCATCCAATTAGTGCCAATTGTACTGAGGGTGATTATGATCTAGGTCCAGGAGGCACTAGCTAAAATCGTCATTCAGTCCACAAAGGCCATGGAGCAACTATTTGACGATAATGACTTTAAATCACTTACCACCCATGCCACATATGAACTAATAATTTGGAGGTGAAAAGCTCCATTTCACATTATCAATCCCTAGGGACTCTCAATCACTCTCATCTTTAAGTGCCTTAAATCTTGTGTAGTTGCAGACTTAAATTTCAACATTTTCAATGATAAGAGAGGTCTGGGATAAGAAAAGATAGTAAAACCACTAAGAAAGCACCAATAATTTTATTGGCAGTAGTGAACTACATGGTGAAACATCAAAGCAGATGTGTTTTGCCACTTAGAAGCCTGGTTGGGTATTAAGGCTTCTTTGAAATAGTTTGATTCAGCATTGCTTGGAATGATGAGGGAGGTCTGTTTCAGAGAGAGTGAGAGAGAGAGACAGGCAGATCTTCCGTAAAAGGCTTTGTGCATAAAATCTGCCGGTAGGACTTGTCACTACTTCCATAAGAAAATAATTTGCTATCACTGATGTGCATGTTGAATTGCAGTAGCTGTTAAAATGAATTGTGTTCTTCCCCCCAAATAAGACCATGGCTGTCATGAAGACTGTAAGTGCTCCTTTCCCATTTTAATTTTCAGGGCTTGTGCTGTATATGGGGATAGATTGTATGGCCTCTGCAGAGACTCTACAAAGACTCTTAGGCAGGGTTTGCCTTCATGGTAGTTGCAGATAATTGCTCTATAAGCCCCAGGATCCCTACCCTAAACTTGTAGTCCTTTAATCTTTGTTTCCCAAGGAGAATAGAATGCCTGGATAACCTGTACTCCTGGCATAGCCGCCAGCTGCATTAATGTCTCCTTTTATGTTTTTTTAAACCTTGTCCCTCTCATGCTAAGTTTCATACTCTCAAGGCAACATGAGGGAGTGTAGCTCATGGACCACCCAGCAATCTACTTTAGAAAGGGGTGGGAAGTAATTCAGAAAATACCTTCAGTTTCTGTGGATCAGGTTAAGTATAAACTAGCCATGCTACACTTAGAATGAGCTGTAAATCCAGAATCAGCATTTGTAGTCATTTATGGTGTTTTTCTACCATATAAAATAAAACCATTTGATGTTGAAAAGTCTCAGAATTGCTGAAATAAATAAATTTCTTTTGGGCTCAGTTGTTGGCAGGATTGTTGGATCATAAATTTGTTCAAGGGACAAGTGCTGTCTTTACCAGGAGCCATCTTATCAGCTTGCATAAGAGCAGATCAGGAAAATCTCAAGCAAGGGAGGGTTGGAACTCATCCAAAAGCTCAAAATTCTAAAACCTGCGCCCTTTCCCCCAGCCATTCCCCTTCTTTCCTTGTCTCTCATCAGCTTGTTAATACACTTTCATCCTTTGAGCAAAACAAGAAACTGGTAATGCTATTTCTTAGAGTAGTAATTCTTTTTCCAAAATTATCTTTCCCCAAAAGCCACAATTCTTGAACTTTTAAGTATTCCAGGAAGCAAGACAAGCAAGATAAATAAGCTTTAGGCTTTTTAATATTCTGAAAAATGGTTAACTGAAGTGTATTAAAAGTGATTTGAGAGACCATATAGGATAATACTCAAAAATAGAATCAGTCCCTCCCCTTGGTTTGTAATTCAGGAGATGTGTTATCCGGAATCTCTGCTGGTCTTTGATCTGGGTAAAAGTTGACAGAAGATGAAGATTTGTTAGATTCAGCTTTGCTTTCTGACATCGGGTCCTATTTAGTAATCTGCTGAAAATATTGTTTTAGATATAACAACCAGTGTGAATTATCAGGCTCAGGCATGGGTTTGAGTCAGTGACTGTAATTAAATGTTCATATTGATACTTTCTTTTGCTGTAGACCTTTCCAAAGTGAAACTGATGAGATTTGATGATCCACTGTTGGGGCCTCGGCGAGTTCCCGTCCTGGGAAAAGAGCACGCTGAGAAGACCCCCATTTCTGAGCATGCTGTTTTCCACGTGGACCTCACGAGCAAGAAAATTCATCTTAATGAAAATGGGCTATGGGCAGATATTGGTGATACAATGATCTATCTGGTTCATTAAATTCAGACACATTGGAGATTATCCTGGTTTCTGGGGATATTACTACTATGATTGTGCCTATAGATGGGCTATGAGAATCTTAGGCTGGACCTAAATAGATTTCATTTCTAACCATCAAATTCTGCATGTATTTGTAAATACACCAAGTTTTCTTGGATTCCTGGACCTAATAAATTTTTTTTCCTTATTGAGGCCTTAAAGAGAAGTAGTTGTACCATACTTTGTTTTTGTTTTTTAACAAATTATTTCCATTTCCCAGAAGCTTCTAGTATTTCAGATTATTACAAAAGTGTTAGTATGCTTCTTGTATGAGGTATACTTCATATTATTTATGAGGCTAAGGAGTATCTAACAACTTTTTATATTATATGCATTGTGGAGTTAGCTGTTTTTCTTCTAAAAGAGTAAATTAGGCAGCTAGTTTTGCTTTTTAAAAAGAACTCTCATGATGATTTTAAAAGAACAGATGAGAATATTTTGACTTGATTATGATCACTCAGTATTTTGTATAAAGAACAAATAGGTCTTATGTTTATAAGAATTTTTTTAGCTTTAATATATTCAATTAACCACCAATAATATTTTTTCAAGGCTAATATCAGTAGTTTATAAACAGTTTATTTGATTTTCACTAAATTTAGGTGAAATTTTAGGATTTAGGATTTCCCCCAGAAATCTGCATCTATCAGATTTGTCTTGAGTCCAGTTGTGTTTAAAGATCAAACCAACGGGGACTTCCCTGGTGGCACAGTGATTAAGAATCCACCTGCCAGTGCAGGGGACACGGGTTCGAACTCTGATCTGGGAAGATCCCACATGCCGCGGAGCAACTAAACCCGTGCACCACAGCTACTGAGCCCATGTCCCACAACTGCTGAAGCCCATGTGCCTAGAGCCTGTGCTCCACAATAAAGAGAAGCCACTGCAGCGAGAAGCCTGAGCAGCACCGCAACAAAGAGTAGCCCCCGCTTGCCGCGACTAGAGAGAAAGCCCGCACCCAGCAACGAAGACCTAATGCAGCCAAAAATAAATAAATAAATAAAACAAAAACCAAAACAAAAAGGATCAAGCCAACAGCATTGCAAATTCTCTTATTCTTTCTGGAATGTCATTTGATATTGTCTGTGCCATTTGTTTTCATATGAGGAAAAAATATTAGGTATTGATTGACAGACAAGAAAAACATTTCCATTTCTTGAAGGGTTTAATATGGGGAAAGTCCAACTCTGATAATCCTAAGGAACCTGAATTCTAACTTTTCAGGTCATGTAAAGAGATTTTATTGAGCTTCCTCATTTTGCTTTATACAGTTTGAGATTACTGGGCCTAGTTGAATGCTCTATTATAGAATCATTAAAGCAAATCATAGAACATTAGAACTGAAATATTCCTTAGAGATCATTAAGTGCAAATCATTGTTTATCTGCTAGGAACAGGCTGTATAGCAGAGTGGATAAGGTTACATTCTCAAGTCAGGCTAGCTATGTTAGATTTCCATTTCTTCCACTTGCTACTTGGGTGGTTTTGGCCAGTTACTCAGCCTATTTCTTCATCTGTAAAATGGAACTAGTAATTTACCTACTTTCTGGGCTTACTGTGAGATGTTTAGATGAAACAATCTAGGAAAATCTTACATATAGCATAGTGCCTGGCAGGTGGTAGACCTTTAGAAATGTTACTGATGATGATGATGATGATGATGATGAGCCTTCAGTAAATGTTACTGAATACTCCTTCTTCTATTACTACTACTACTATATCAGGATTAAGATATAAAGATTATATTAAGATTACTATGGGCCATAATCATGTCATATTTGTTTGGTTCTTCTGGGGCAGCTGTTTTGTTTGCCCTCCATTAGATTCTTTTCTGCTCCCTCAATCTGCATAGCCTTAGTTATTCCCAACGTCAAAGTAATCCTTCCTGGGGCCTAAAGCCTACTTAATGTTTAACTTAGGCAAATTAAATGAAATGAGCTTGGCCAAAAAAAAGAAAGGTGAAAGGAAAATAATTTTACTATTGTAAGTGATTGTGCCTATTTTATTAAATGAGCCTATTAACCTATACTTCCTTGGATTAAGTGTGAGTTGGGATTCATGGATTCTCTGTTCCCTCAGTCTCAATTCCTATGTGTCTCTCTTAAGAATAAATGTCTTGCTGGGCTGAATATATTTTTTATGTTTAAAGATATATAAGTTTTGTATAAGGAAGCCTCTAAGCATAAGCCTATTACTTCATCAGGTGTGAAGCAAAAAACAGCAACTAGTTGAAATGCTGAAGGAAAAATAAGCTGCATTGGGCTTATTGTTTTATGGGAGATGGTTACCTTCCTAAAGGATTCTAACTCTTTTTAAGTTGTAAAATGTAATGCACATAAACTGAACAACAATAAGAAATATATAATATACACACAAATATATAAAATACATACAAAAATGAACTACGAAACAGAATTTATCAACAAAGCAAAAACCTATGTAATCACCACCGTGTCAAGGAATATCACAATGCCAGCACCTTGGAAGCCTGCCTTACGCCTCCTCCCGTAAAGACAAGCTTATCGCCCAGAGTATGAACATTCTTTATATATGTTCCATGTGAGCTTTTAAAGAATGTTTATTCTGCAGTTGTGGAATTCTACATACGTGCATTAGGTCATACTTGCAGATTGAATTGTTCAAATCTGTATCCTACCGTTTTGTTTTCTTGGTGTACTCTTTGTTTTGGAGACGTACTGAAATCTCTCATGACCCTGGATATACATATTTCTCCTTCTAGTTCAGACAGTTTTTGTTTTATAAATTTTGATGCTGTGTGATTAGGTGCATATAAATTTAGATTCTGCTGTCTTTCTGGTAAATTGAACTTTTCTAATTAGGAAGTTTTCCTTTATTTTTTCCTAAAGGCTACTTTGTCTAACATTAGTATAATAACATCAGTCTTCTTTTGGTTAGTGTTCAGGTAGAATATCTTTTTCCATTCTTTTGCTTTTAACCTTCTGTCACTTTATTTTCTTTTCACATTTTGACAAATTTTAAACCTATAGAAAAGTTAAAATAATTGGCTAGTAAACATCCATATACCTGTCAACTGAGATTTACCAGTTATTAACATTTTGCTCCATTTGCTTTCTCTTGAAACATACATTTTAAAAAATGAACTTTTTATTTTGGAATAGTTTTAGCTTTATAGAAAAGTTGCATCTAATGTATGGAGAGTTCTGGTACAGCCTTCACTCAGTTTCCCCTAATGTTATTTTATGTAACCTTGGTTCAGTTGTCAAAACTAATTAATACTGGTACGCTGCCATTAACTAAAGGCTTCATTAGGATTTCACCAGTTTTTCTTTTTTTTTAATATGCCTGTATTTTTATAAATTTTCGTTTATCTTTGGCTGTGTTGGATCTTCGTTGCTGCACGCAGGCTTTCTCTAGTTGCAGCTGGCGGGGGCTACTCTTTGTTGCAGTGCACGGGCTTCTCATTGCAGTGGCTTCTCTTGCTGCAGAGCGCGGGCTCTAGGCGCGAAGGCTTCAGTACTTGCGACACGCGGGCTCTAGGGCGCGGGCTTCAGTAGTTGTGGTGCATGGGCTTAGTTGCTCCGTGGCATGTGAGATCTTCCCAGACCAGGGATAGAATCCGTGTCCCCTGCATTGGCAGGCAGATTCTTAACCACTGCGCCACCAGGGAAGTCCCACCAGTTTTTCCGCTAATGTCTTTTTGCTATTACAGGATCCTATCCACGATACCGCCTTGCATTTAGAATATAGTTTTTAAAAATTTTGAACCATTTAACAGTAAGTTGCAGACACCATGACAATTTACCTTTCAATACTTTAGCATGTAACCCCTAAGAACTAGGACATTATCTTGTATAATAAAAATATATATATCTTGCCCAAGAAATGTAACATTGGGCATATATTTTATATGCCCAGTGTAGTTTAGCAATAATATTAGGGTTTTTTTTTCAGGGTCTATTCAGAGATTAAGCATTACATTTTGTGGTCATGTCTCTTGATCTCCTTCACACTAGAACAGTTTCTCAGCTTTTCTTTTTTGGTCTTTCATCACAGTAACATTTTTGATGACTCCATGCCAGTTGCTAGTAAGTTTGCCTCACAATCTGGATTTGTCTGCTTTCTCATGGTTGGATTCAGATTTTAAAATCTTGGCAAGACTACTACAGGGTGATATTTCCCACTGCATCATGTATTGATGACTGTCAGATTCATATATTGTTGGTGTGTTCCCATTACTGATGATACTAAGTTTGATCACTTGGTTAAAGTAGTATCTTCAGATTTCTCCATTGAAAAAGCAATCTTTCCCTTTTGTAATTAGTAAGTAGCCTGTAAGGTGATATTTTAAAATTTATGTGAATATCCTATTTACCAGCAAACTTTCAGGAAATGGTAGCATTCATCGATCATCTTTCTGCCAGTAACTACACGGGTAGTTGTAATAGGGTGAGTTCTTAATTTTATCATTTCTTCTACATGTATTAGGTATCATTCTTCTGTAAAGAAGAGGTTTCCCCTTTGCTTCCATTTTTTGCCTTTCACCATTCTTTACAAACCACTATGGACTGATGGGTTCTTTTTTTTATATATGCTATGATCTGTTACCATTGTTATACTTTTGACTGCTCAGATTTTCTGGAGTTATCCAGTGGGAGCCCCGTTCAAGCTAGTTCCTGTGTGCTTTTGCTATCTCCCCATCAGTCTTGGAACATTTCTTTGCTTAATGGCACAAGCAGTTTCCTGTTCACCTTGTATTTTCCTGTCCCCAGAACAGGAATCAGTTTTTTCTCCAAGGACCTCTGCTTCATTTTAATGGAGAATGGTATTAAGAAAGCAAGATCTGGGTGTTTTGTGTGCTCATTGCTACTAAGTTGTGGCGTTTTTTTAAGGCTTTTCCAACAGGCAGAGCTAAGAAATATGTATATATAAAAATCATAATTTTATCTAATACCACAATTCTTTCTTGCATTTTCCCTGAAAATATCTGTATCTTTCTTCTCACACAGTGAAAATTCTGGTTCCCAAGAACCTCAGTATATTTACTGATTTGCTCTGTTAATAACTTCAGACTTGCCAAAGCAGTCCTACTATGAACAACAAATTTACTAAGTAGAGTTCAATATATATTTTTTTAAAAACAAATTTGCAGTTCTTTGTGTCTTTAAGGTGTTTCTCACTAAGGGAAATAGTCAAAGCACTGTGTTTAAATGTTACTTGAATGAATTCCTTTTCATTTGTGGTTTTAATATAAAGTCATTTGTTTCTCTTACTCAATTTTATGGGTTTTTCCCCTTTTTATTTATTTTTTGAAAAAGTAAAGTACTTACACTGTTTGAAAGTCAAAACTACATCCATTCAGAGAATTTTTACTCTCTGGCACGACATTCCCATGTTCTATAGCTAACCATTTTGCTAGTTTCTAGATTATCTTTCCTGTGTCTCTTTGTAAAACAAAGCAAATATTTATTTATATGTACTTTTCTTCCTCCTTTCTCATGTAAAAAGTAGATGTTATAGATAATTATTTTATACCTTGCTTTTTTAAGTTAAATTTATTTTTTGATAAATATATGTATATTTTTATTTTTTTACTTTAGGTCATGGAGATCTCTTTCTTTGTCCTTCTCCTTTTCCTCCCTTGCCCCCTTCTGTCCCTCCTCTTCTCTCCTCTGTGTTATACTTTTGTAAAGGTGTATCATAACTCATTCAATTAGTTTCCTATGGATGGGCATTTAGGTGTTTCTAAGTTTCTGATATTTTATAGAACCTGTATAGAATTATATAGTGAGTAACTTTGTGGATATGTGGTTTTGTATTTGTGGAAGTGTATCTTAAATATATGGAAGTTGGCTTGTAGGTCCAAGGGTAAATGCATATATAGTTTTGTTAGCAGATAATCTGGGTAAAAAAGCATATTAGGCAGAGGGTACAGCAGGTGTAAAAGCTCTGAGGCAGGGGCGTGTAGCTGGTGTGCTGAAGGGGTAGCAAAGAGGCCACGTGAAGAAACAGGTCTAGAGAGGACAAGTGACCTGTCCAAATCCTATACATCAGTGGCAGAGATGTGTCAGAGCCCTGGCTTCCATAGCTCCAGTCCATTGCAGCATACTTATTAAACAAGGAATGCATGCATGGGAAACAAGAATGTATTTGACCAAGGCCAGCAATGTCAGGGCTGTTAGGTCAGAAGAGGGAGAAGTTTCTATGGACTTGAGTCAGATAAGACTTCACAGATGAGGTGCGCTGTGAAGGATGATTAGGATTGGAGCAGCAGCTAGGAGAGCAGGGCCGCATTCCAAGCTTTTAGAACCAGGTGTGGATAAGGGCTAGGAGGTGAAAGCAAATGCATGGCTTGTTTGGGAGATAATGCTGGGAATGGAATGTTTATCTTGGAGGAATGAGAGAGAAATTGGAAACAGGTAAGTAAATTGGGCCTTATTATAACAATTCTTGGATTCCAGGCAGAAATTCGAAGTTGATTTAATTACCTAGAGAGTCACTGCAAATTTTTAGGTGGGAATGAGATGATACGTTCCTTCATGTCTGTTATAGTTTGTAGTAGTTTTGTCTTTCTGTTTTTCACTTGAAAAATTCATTCACTTAGTCATTCTGATGACTATTTACTAGATACTTATGTGCCTGGCTCAGGTAAGTTCTCAGTGTTAGCTGATACTTTGTTATGCTATTTTCTCTCCTTAATATCTTTGGACATAACTTCATATCTGTATTAGAAAATACTTAGATGCCACCCAAGACTTACAGCATCAATTAAGTTTTCTAACTGCTCACTGCTATCCTTAAAGCTTAATTGATTATAAGGTAGGGAACACCCCCCACACACACACACACACACACATGAAAAACAAACAGGATAGGACACGGTCCTTACTCCTAAGGGCTTAAGGAATGTGACAAAGGAGTAGTTAACTGCATTTTCACTTTGGAGAACTAAGTGGTGATTTGTTGTACCCCTTGTTTTTCTTATACTGGAGTTAGGTCTAGAGCTGTGCTGTCCCAATAATTTAGCCACTTAACCACATGTGTCTGTAGAGGACTTGAAATGTGAGTAGTCTGCATTGACGTGTGCTGTAAAAGCGTAGAATAAAGACTTATTATGACAAAGAGAATGTAAAATACCTCAATTTTGTGTTGATTACATGCTGAAATAATATTTTGAATAAATTGGATTAAATAAAATATATTAAAGTTAATTTCATCGGTTTCTTTTTAAAAAGTAGCTTCTGGAAAATTTTAAATTGCATATGTGACTCGCATTTTATTTCTGTTGGACAGCATGGTCTACAGACAAAGAGATTTAGGTTAAACATTACTTCCTGTTGTATCATATCAAGAGATACGTAATATCAGTTTATCCCACTCTTAGTGATGCTAAATTTGATAATTTCTCAAACTCTTCCTTTTAAAGATACGTTTTGATCACTTGCAGAACTTTCCATTATAAAGATACATATTTTTAATCACTTTCAGAGTTTTTGTTGTAAATATACATTTTAAAAAAACACTCTCAGGACTTTCCATTGTAAAGATACATTTTGAGTATTTCTCCAGAGTTAAGATCCGTTATTTCTTTTACGGTTAGAAATCTGTAGAGGATGTTTTAGCACCTTGCAAATGTCCTGTTCCCAATTTTTTACCTAATGGTTTTATTACCCCCGATCCTTTCCTGAATAAATTATGTTGGAAACTGTGCAAAATGGTGATTTTCTAATGCGAAAATTATTACCAAACCAGACTTGGGTTTGCTTACCTGCTGCACAGCAAAGCCAAGTTACTGACCCTGGGTTGTGGTGAAGGAAAGTGCAGCATGCATTTGCGGGGTGCCAAGCAAGGATAATGGACAGGCAGCTTGTGCTCAAAAGACCGTAACTCCCTGATGGCTTTCAAGTACGAGTTTTTAAAGGCAACATTTGGGGTGAGGGTTGTAGCTCCTGGACTTTCTTCTGATTGGTTGGTGGTGAGGTAACAGGCTAATGTTTTGGGAATCTTAATCATCAACTTTCTGGTTCCAGCTAGTCTAAGGTTTCTGTGCTTATGGTCAGCAGATCGTCACCATCTTCTTCCAGGATGGGGGTCTTAGTTTCTGCAGAACAACTCGAAGATATGCATCAGATTGTGTGTATATCCCTTTAGGAGGAGCTCGGCCTCTGTTTTATTGCTGAACTATTTGCTTTTCCTTTATTTTTGCATTCCATCACTTCCCTAATTAGTAATTGCCTTAGTCTTAGCCCTTTAGAACTTAGGGGGAAGGCCTAGGAGACTAAAGCCATTTTTTACAAATAAGAAACAGGGAACATGGAGGGACTTTTGTACCTGAGAGGGCCCTGCAAGGTCCTGCTCGACTTCAGTCTCCCCTTTTCTTTGATACTACTCAGTCCTGAGGGGAAGAGGGGCTGGACAAGAAAGAGAAAGTTTTGGATAGAGTGGTTAATCATAAACTCATCAGGGGACTCTGTTTCAGGGGACTGGGTTTCAGTTACCATTTCTTTTCCATAAATAGTTGTCATTCTTCTGTAAAGAAGAACATTTCTTTTTCTTCTTTCTCTTTTTCATTTATTTTTAGGTGAAAGAGCTGTGTGGCATGTGGATTGGTCACTTCATACAATAGATGTTTGATTAGAAAAGTTGGCACAAATGAAATTTTAAAATATGGAATCAGCTTACATGTGCAATGGTTGCTCATTCTTCAAAGGAATCTTATTGTAAATCTTTTTGCAAAGCTAGTAATCACTTAATTTCTGTTATTCTTATAAACTTGAATTTTCATATATAGCACATTTATTCAACAACTTATTGAGTGCTTATTAATAGTGTTTCAAACACTGTGTTAAGCACTTGGAATAGAGTGGTAAGCAGAAGAAACATGGCTGTCCTTCATGTGGGATGCATTCTTACAGTTAAGAAGACAGTGAGAGTTGTCCAGAACCTAGTGAGTGAAGGCAATTATGAAGCTGTATCTGAAGGATCTTGATTTGGGTGGTATTATATAGGCTTTTGCTAACAACCCTGTTCAAGTAAATGCTTTGAAGTTCAGAACCGTAAACAATCATTCTCCATGGGTCTGATGAGAATATATAGTAGAGTTGGCAATTTCCGCCTGTTGTCTTTCTAGTATAAATAACATTGAATTTTTATTACAGATCCCTCCCCTCAATGTGCAATTTTCTCTAATTTTATTCCTCTAGGAACATTTTCCTAGTGTTTCTGGTGTCCGTGCCTCTATAAGACATGCTCTAGAGACATAATTCAGAGGCTCCTAAGACCCTGAAGATTTAGAGCAGTAGGGAGGCGATCACCAACCAAGCCCTGCTTTGTTCACCAGATTCCATTTGGGCTGTGTAGGGAAGAAGTAGCAACACTTTCCCGGCATGCTCAATGAAGTCCATGGAAGAGTAGGAGATTTCTAAAAGTTGTAAAAATCCTTAGAGACTTGGGACAACTTAGCGTAGCTTAAACTTTAGGAAACCATCTTTTATTAGGTGGTCTCAAGCACGATATCTGTGCTGCAAGACCTTTCTTTCTGTCTCTGTTTTCAGGTTATTTGTGGGACTCATACCCTCTTGCTGAATTGGACCAGCAGCCCTGGGGATGATGAGAGGCCCCCACTACTTCTCAGTTACAAGGCATGGCGGAAATCTGTAGCCTTTTGAGTCCCCTAAGGAAAGGTCAAGTGACACTTAGCTAGATACATGTTTGCTAGAGTTATCTCTTAAAGCAAAGGGATTTTTCCACCAAAGAGTAGTTTTCTTTTTATTTAACTTACACTATATCTTCAGCAGTATCTCCCTTCAGGTTAGTAAGACGGACATGCCCACAGTTAACTGTGTACCTGTCTTTAAAGAAATAAGATGTCTGCCAGTTACACTGCTATGACCTCAGGTTCCAGAATATCAAGGCAACATTCTTTAGATGTTTCATTTTGGATTGAACCTAAGTTTAGAATCAGCTTATCGTTGAAGGGAAAAGGACATCCCAAGTGACAAGAAAATACCTATTAACTATGAATTGGTTTGGAAATTACTTCTCTGAGTTTCCTGAGGATATTTCCTTCCTCAACACACACTCACCTCTATTGCTTTCACTCATATCATCTGAAGATGAACAACATTTTATTTCCAGCTTGAGGTAGGGAGTAGGGTGATTTTACCCCCAGCTTTTGCTCTTTGGTTGGAATATCAAATCAATATCCTTCTATAAGGAGCCAGGAAAAAGAAAACTGGGCTCAGGAAGAAGGCTGCTATCATTTCCCATGTGTGCTTGAAAAGGAGGCAACTGATTATTTCCTTCTGGCCTTGCTTGGCTGGTGAAAGAGAAGAGCTGGCTTGGATGGAAAGGTGTCTCTATTCTTAACTGAAAATGTTGCACCCTGACCAAGTGAAACTTTATTTCTGGTGGTGCCATTAATTTCCACCCTTTTGAAACCAAAACTCAAGAGTTTTAACTTCAGTTAAGAGTTTGAAATGGTTCATCAAGGAGGCCTCAGTGGAAGGCAGAACAAACTCTTAGTACTGCAAGTTTCATTAAAGTAGAGGGTGACATGAAACCCCCCCAGGCTGAAGCACCAGGTGTGTGGGAACATGCAGTGGGGAATGTGTTTAGCTGCTAGAAGAGGTGAAGGTTAGGGTAAGGCTGAAAAAGGGGAAGGCTGTGTGTCCCATCCGTTGTTTGGTAGGAGCTGGTAACTAGAATGACTGCAGTGAGTCCTCTGCCTCCCACCAGTTGAAGCCTCTCTCTGCTTCTCTCCTTTATGGTGACCAACCCTCTTGGTTTGTCTGGGACTGTTCTAATTTTAACACTGAAAGTTTTCCATCCTGGAAAATCCCTTAAGCCAGGGCAAACTGGGATGATTAGTCACCCTGATTGAATTTTAAGGTATTTGGGTAGCACATATGACAACTGAGAAACTGCCCCCAATCTCCTCCCTCTGTTCTTCGTTTCTGAGAAAAGTGTTCAGGATGCCCTAGGGTATGTGCAAGATCCTTAATTTAAATAATAACGGTAGCTGCCATTAACTGCATGCCTACTATGTGTCAAGTACATAATCTTGTTTAATCCTCAGGGCGACTATGGAGGCACGATAGTTTAAGTCCAATTTTATGGAAGAGGAGACCAGAGCTGAGGACTGGGACAAGTTGTATTTTACAGGGTCAACCAACTAGAATGCAGCTGAGCCACATTTGTACTTCAGTGTGCCTGAATCGAAGCTCTGTCCTCTTTACACTAAATGAAGAAGTTGCTGAATTTGATGGCAAATGGATAGCTACTCTGGTTTAGAAACTGTGTGACCATCAGCTTCACCCACTGCTTCCAAACTCATTCTTATTACTGGTAGTGTAAGATTCTATCTATCTAGAGTAATATACAGAGCCAAAAGCTATGTAGGAAGCTTCAATAGCTACTTTAGTCTGACACCTGTAGCAGCCCCTGAATAATTATTCAGTTCTTAAAGGAACTACTAAGTGCCTGGCACATAGCAGGTACTCGGTGAAGGGTAGCTGTGCTTGTTATTTTAATTTTGACACATGAGCTATAATCTTGAACTGAAATGTTTTAGCTAATGAATGTCAATTCAAACATTTTAATATAAAAATCACCAAAGATTCAGAGTATTAAGGAAAGAAAATAATAGAGTTCTTGAGTTCAAAATTAGGCAAACACACACACAAAAACCCCCTTTTTTCCCCCACCAAGGAAAAGCTACCCTCTTAGTTATTTGATTTGCAATAGCTAGAGGACAGGCTTCCTTGCCATAATAGGTGTTACACATATAATGCTGAGATAGAAGCAGAAAATTCTCTTCTAGGGCTCCAAGCTATAAGTGCGCTTCAGGGGAAAATCTAATCTAGGGGCTCAGCGCTAAGAAACTCCTTTACTAAAATTGCTGGAAACTCTTAGTGTAATAATGGAAGTCCCAGCTTGCAGGGATCACGTTGAGAGGTAAATGCCCTGGGTTATGTGGAGGCTTGCAAGAAGATATTAGGCTACTCTCAATAAAAACTCTTGATGTTTTTATGTAATCAATTCACACCTGAGAGTTGTGCCTTTACTAGAGAATGAAACATGGTTAAGGTCACATAATCTGTAGCTAGATTTGAGGAGGACTCAGATATAATGGAAGAGATGTATGAATTGAGTTTAATCCAATTCAACAGTTGTTGTGCACCCACTAGTTTTCAAGGAGTGCACTGGATTCTGGGGATACAGGGAGAAGCAGCAGGTGCCCCCTGACCTCAAGGAGTTCACATGGAAGTAGAGGAGAGAAGATATGTATAGAGGTAGTTTCTTCAGGACCAATCTGAAGTCTTCATAGGTGTCTTAGTCTGCCCAGAATTTCATAAAAAAATACCACAGACTGTGTAGCTTACGGAAGAGCTACTTATTTTCTCACAGTTCTGGAGGCTGGAAGTCCAAAATCAGGGTGCCATCATGGTCCAGTTCTGGTGAGGACTCTTCTTGGTTTGCAGCCTTCTCTCTGAGTGTTTACATGGCCTTTCCCTTCTTATAAGGCCAGCAGTCCTATTGGACCAGGATCCTACCCCTATTCTTTATTTAACCTTAATTATCTCCTTGAAGCCCTACCTCCAAATACAGTCACATTGGGAGCTAGATCTTCAGCATATGAATTTGGGGAGACACAATTCAATCCATAGCAGTAAGCTTTAGCCCACATCATAGCAAATATATTAACATGTACCCATACCTATGTTATATCCTTTTTCTTTTCTGTATACTAAGTGAAAGGATTTTAATAATTTTGCTTTTGAAATTATTTGGCTTTGAGTAATTTAATTTATGATTAGCTGTTGCTTCTCAGCAGTCATTCATTCTTGGATTTTTTTTTTTTTTTTTTTTTTTTTTTTTGCAAAATGAGAGAATTGTAATTTGTTTTCAAATGTAATAAAATATGTGTGAATTCCAAATTGGACGTTCATGTGACAGGTATCATGCTAGGTTTTTGTGTTTAATTGAGCATTAACTAATTTCAACTTTGCAGTTTTTTTGTTTTGTTTTGCGGTACGCGGGCCTCTCACTGTTGTGGCCTCTCCCGTTGTGGAGCACAGGCTCTGGACGCACAGGCTCAGCGGCCATGGCTCACAGGCCCAGCCACTCCGCGGCATGTGGGATTTTCCCGGACCGGGGCACGAACCCGCGTCCCCTGCATCGGCAGGCGGACTCTCAACCACTGCGCCACCAGGGAAGCCCCAACTTTGCAGTTTTTATATTTTGTAGCCAATACTTTTTTCCAGGTCTCAAACGCTTTGATAGGTTCTTGAAAAGCTTGTTAGACCCTACATATTGTCTATAATGCCGAATGGATAAAAGGGTGGGGATGTTTCATAGCTCTACTTTCACACTTCTAGATAGGTCACTCCCAACTCTACTCGCTCTTCCAAGCTCTTGTGCAGCATTCCCAGCTGTTGGCTGGGATGCCCCTCATGTCTCACTGGCACTGTAGATTGGCTGTGCTCCCAGCACCCTCTTCTCTTCTGCCTTACCTCCTATTCTATTTTCCTTGCCATCTCTGTTACATTGACATCGCCACCTACCTGGTAGGAGGTGCAGAAGCCATTGCAGTGATCATCAGTGGTCTCCAAGTCCCCCTGTATCAGGTTTCAGGCTGTTATCAGGATGACTACGTGGGCATTGCCTGGGAACTTTATTATGGACACTGATTTCTATGCCTCATCCCTGGAGTCCTGTACAGTGGTCTGGGGTGAGGCTTGGGAATTTGTTTTTTTAACAAGCCAATGTGCTGTCAGGTTTGGGAGGGTGTGGGTAGTATTGGTGGAATGAAAGAGAGATGTGATCATAATAACAAGAACAGTGCTCCCCATATTATGATAACTTGAAATCCCATTGGATTTAATGTCCCAAATCAGAGGTTCTCAAAGGACTCCACAGCTGTTTGCAAGATGCCCACAGGGTGTTGCCTTAAGGATGCTCAGGAGTATTCTACTCTGGCCTCTAGGTTTTGTGTCCCAGGTGTCCCAGGTGCAGAACTTTGGTGACTATTACTGTAACAACAGCTGTTACAGGAAGAAATTCTGCTGTCTTTTTATTTTCTCTCAAGTATGAGGCAAGCTCTTTATTTCCTCATAACACATCAGAGACCAGGTACAAAACTCTTAATGAAGCTTGCTAAAAGGGTAGCCCCAAACAGAATAACTGCTACTATGTACAGGCTGAGACTCATTCTCATTCTCGGGCCCCTCTATCCCACTCTTGACATGCCCCTTCCATGAGGCTAGATAACAGCGTACCCTTCACTATAGGACTCACTCCAGGTATCCCCAGGGTAGGCATTCAGGCAAAACTAACTTTCAGCCCCAGAAAGAGAAGGAAGTTTTTTTCTCACCTCACTTTTGAAGCCCACCCCCTGGGCCTGTATTTCTATTTCAGAATGACTGAGTGGAATATCTATGCCCTTCAGGGAAAATCGAACCAGAGTTGTACTATGTGGCTGCACGAGGACAACCATATAGTGGTTTGATATCAAGATATATTCTGAAGTCTGGGTTATTCATTTAAATGATACTACCTGTCCCACTTTAGTAGCCTCGTCCAGATTTAGATGTACCATTCAGTCCAATTCCTTATTTGTCTTTTCAACAAAGTTTCAAAATCCTTGCATACAGCCTCACTCAGGGTCATATTGTTACACAGGCTGTGTGCACAATAAACAAGTTACCTGTCCTTCAGTCCACATAATAACCCTGTGAGGTAGTTTTTTCATCTTAAATTTGAACAAACAAAACAAAGGTTAAGCCACCTAACCAAGGTCAGGCTTCCAGGAAGTGGCATGCTGGGGCTTTATTTGTGAATTTATTATTAAACACTGAGAAACACTGAGGAAGTAGACTGGACATTGAGTCTGAGTGACAGAACTTGGAATAATAATGCCACTAATAGAAATGGGGCAAAAAATCAGAGGAGGTATGATGGAGGAGGAGGGAGGGAGATGGTGAAGTCAGTTTGGGCTCTGAAATAAGAGCCACTGGGCATCACTGGGTCCCTGTCTCTTTATCACTGTATCTTGGCTTGATGATTATCCTTCTGAACCATCTTCTTTGTTTCCAAGTTAATCACCATCCTTGACTCTCCAGGAGCCATGCACCAGCCCAGGCTGTGGTGAAGCAGCCTGTCCGGGGAGCCAGTGGCAGGACCACAGTCACAAAGATTGTCCAGACTGGTGGGGACTGGAGCACCGGCCTCTTCAGTGTCTGCAGAGATAGGAGAATTTGTATGTTTTTTCTCTTCCTTTAAGTTCTCCTTTACTATTTTCTTTCCTAAAACACCAGTGGGTAGAAAAGCTGCGTCAGGCACAAGGACAGAAATGAAATGGTTTCAGACTAACTAGGCTAATATTCTAGTGATTCAAATATACTCCTTGGCAGGAAGGTTCTTGCTTTTCAGGGATGTGGATGTTTTTATAAAATAAGTGATGACTTCAAAGGTTTTTTTAAATGACAAAATCCATTGCATGTAAAGACACACAAAATGGGCTCCCTTATCTGCAGTTGATGGAGTATAAATTGGTACAAGCTTCCCAGTGAATGGTTAGTAACACCTATAAAAAGGGCCTCAAGTGTTATGTAGCCTTCGACCCAGTAATTACAGTTTTAGGCATTTAGTCGAAGGAAATAAATCATGTGCAAAGATTTAGCAGCATCATTAAATTGTTGCAGCGTTGGTTATTGTAGCTACAATCTGGAACAACCTAAATGTTCAGTGGGGGCTTCAATACAATGAATTATACAGCCATGAAAAGTCATATTGTAGAAGAATACTTCCTGAGATGGAAAAATGTTGGGATACAATTTTAAGTTAAAGAATCAGATTGTAAAACCATGTACATTAGACATTAATTTGGGGGAATATTTAGAAAAATATCTGGAAGGATATAAATGCAGATGTTTACAGCAAGTGTCTCCAGATGGTACGCTAATGAATAATTTTTCTTTTTGCTTATCTCTAGTATTTCTGTGAGGAAAGTGTAGTACTTTCCTCACAGAATAGTGAGGAAGACCAGTCATTGAATAAGACCAATCATAAAAAGATGCTCCCTTTGTTTTTTTTTAAATTAAGTTTTATTGGAGTATAGTTGTTTTACAATGTTGTGTTAGTTTCTGCTGTACAGCAAAGTGAATCAGCTATACGTGTACATGTATCCCCTCTTTTCTGGATTTCCTTTCCGTTTAGGTCACTGCAGGGCATTGAGTAGAGTTCCCCATGCTATACAGTAAGTTCTCATTAGTTATCTATTTTATACATAGTATCAATAGTGTGTATATGTCAGTCCCAGTCTCCCAATTCATCCCTTCCTCCCTCCCCGCCTTGTATCCATATGTCTATTCTCTATGTCTCTATTTCTGCCTTGCAACTAAATTCATCTGTATCATTTTTCTAGATTCCACATATAAGTGATGTTATATGATATTTGTTTTTCTGACTTCACTCTGTATGAGTCTCTAGGTCTATGCACGTCTCTGCAAATTGCACAATTTTCGTTCCTTTTTATTATGGCTGAGTAATATTCCAATGTATATATGTACCACATCTTCTTTATCCATTCTTCTGTTGATGGGCATTTAGGTTGAATAGCTCCCTTTTTTGATTGAAATCTTTTCAGACACTGGTTTAGATGTAAAGAAGTACCAACAACACTGCCCTCTAGCTGCATGATTTTCCACTGGGTTTGAAGTTCAAAGCACATTGATTCTATTTTTACCTTAGGACATTCTGACCCATCTCTGGTACCACATGTCAGTATCCTTTTCCAGGACCTGATGTTCTTGCCCTAGGGAGTAAGTCAGAATCTTTTTTTTTTTTTTTTGCCGGGGGCGGGGCGCGTGGGGGGCTGTCCTTTTTGATGGATGAGGGCCAGTCTCTTAAGTTCAACAGACTCTGGATCCGCTATTTTTGAAGAATATGGCTCCCCCACCCTTTAGAGGGTCTGGCAAGACCTGGATTTATCCTAAAGCCTCACAAGATGGATCAACCAGAGAGCTCTGAGCTGCTACCTGATCCACGTCCTTATTCAGCTGAGTCTTGGCTGAGGCAGAAACTCTAACAAAATTTTTGGTGCTCTGATCATCCAAGCCTGAGCCTTCACTGTTTGCCTGGGCCTCACAGAGAAGAGACCGCCCAGCACCAAACACTATCCTCCATCGCTGTCCCTTTGACCATCTGACCCAGAGCTCAGCAGATTTCTTCCTGCCACAGCTACCCATGTGTACTTCTGACCAGACAATTATGGCAGCTGTTCTCTGAATCACTCAGAATTCTTCCTGGTTCTTGTCCACATTCTCTGACTTTGGTTGTCACCCAGTACTGTGGTACAGAGAAGGCAGAATAGCCACGTGGAGATGTGGAGACATAGCCCCAGTTTGGGGAGTGGACCATTTTCACTTCATAGCTTATAGTTCGTGGTTGGAGGGGTGAGGGTATCAGTGCATTTCCAAGTAGAGCAAAGCCTGGAACATAATGTAGTGGTTAGGAGAGCACATTTGTATTGGATATAGACCTTGCCTTGAATCTTAACTCTGCCTCTTACTGGCCATTTGACCTTGAACAAATTCTCAGGGCCTTCATTTTTCCAGCTCTGAAATGGGGGTAAATAAAGGTGCCCACCTTAAAGATTGTCAAGATTAAAGCAGATAATGCACAGAACCCGCTCTAGAACACCGGCTTGGAACATAACTGGATCAGAGTTTTTTTTGGTTGCATGCTATATATTGGGTTAAATAGTGTCCCCTCAAAATTCATGTCCACCTGGAGCCTCTGATTGTGACCTTATTTGGAAATAGGTTCTTTGCATTGTTGTCAAGTTACAAAGAGGTTATAGTGGATTAGGGTGGGCCCTAAGCCAGTGGCTGGTGTTCTTGTAAGAAGAGGGAAATTTGGACGCACACACAGAAAAGATGGCCATGTGAAGACAGGCACAAATTAGAATAATGCATCTATAAGCCATGGAATGCCAAGGATTGCCAGCAACCACCAAAAATTTGGAGAGAGGCATGGAACAGACTTTCCCCCAGAGCTTCCAGAAGGACGAAGCCTGCCAACACGCCAATTTCAGACTTCTAGCCTCCAGAATTCTCCAATGAGAGAATACTTTCTATTGTTTTAAGATGTCCAGTTTGTGGTATTTTGTTATGTCAGCCCTAGGAAATTAATACACAAGCAAACATAGGATTTCATTAGAAGGTTATGGGGTAGCTCACAAAATCAGGAAATCGACTAAAAGCTAAGCTTAGGAGGGACAAGATGCATTATCAGGAGATAGCTGCAAGTCTGGTCAACTCCAAACATTTTAATCCTTTTGCTTTCCTGTCTGAGAATTGCTGTTTCAGCAATGGAGCCCAATCTGCCTAGCCTAGGTCATGACTGCTGCTTGACTAGGCCAGGGCATTTTGAATGACAGTTCTCTTATTTCCCACAATAGGGAAGGGATAAATTCCTAAATTTACTATTGGGGTGTGTTACTATGAAAATTCCAACAAATATACAATAATGCACTTAGTAAATCATAGGTATTAATGTCATTGTTGTTATAAATTTTTATTTTCCAGAGTGTTGAGAGCAAAGAGTAGAATCAGGAGACTTAGATTGGTTGCTGCCCAATCCCAAGAGTACCTAAAAAGTTGACCAAAGAAAGGACCACATGCCACCCCCTCAGCCTTAAACATTGTTTCACTGCTGAGTTCTGCGCTCCACCCCCATCAGTGTTCAGGATACCAACCACACGGGTCTTCTGGGTCCCTGCTTGTCCATTGGAGAGCCCATTCTAGGGGCAAGAAGGAATGACATGTGGAGAATACAATATTCTTTACAGCTGGACGTGGTCTGTGGAGGAGAGGCCATGAATATACAGTACCGGCTGATCTCAAATGTACTGTATCCTAATTGTTGTTCCCTGGATGGGCCTCCATTTTGTAACTGCTCATAGTATCTCTAAGCTAATGGTCTCACAAAAAATTTATAGGCAGTATCAATTTATACACTGGTGATCTGCACCATGATTCCCCGGATGCAGCTGGAGTATGAGTGCTATGAGTCTTAGGTTTTTTTCCTTCCTTGTTTAAAAGGGCTACTTCATCCACAAAGTTTTATTTTAATCACATCACTGTGACAATACTTGTGACAAACTTGGAAACAAAAGGGACATCTTCTTTCCATGACTGTTTCACGTCAGATTCCCATCTTGGGATAGTTTACCATTAAATGTTGAGAATTACTGCTACAATTTGTCATCCATTAAGCAAAGGGTACATTATGAAGAGTGATAATTTCCATTTATTTTTGACATTTTGCTTCTTCATTTAATTGCACTTCTGGTTTTTAAACTGCCTCCCTCTTCCCACCTCTGTGCTTTCTTCTGAATTCACACTGCCCTGGGATGAGAAAATGGGTGCTTTTGTGTCCTTTGAGGATGTGGTTTCTGAAAGCTCAGATGTGAAGCTGAAGCGGAGGTGAAATAAGTGGCTGTGAAATGGCCTTGTGGGTGAAAGGCTGGCTGTTCCAGCTGGGGATGTTTGTGATGTTGCTCCAGAGGAGGTTTATGTGGAAGGTGTAATCAACACTGGTTTGTAATTCAGCCAGCCTTTACTGAGTTCCTACCTATGTATGGTCATGTGATAGGTGCTACAGATATAATAGTGACGAAGACAGAGATGGTCTCTGAGAGTACATAGGCAATAAGCAAATAGACAAAATAATTGCAATGGTGCTGAGTGCTGTGGAGGAAGTAAACAAGGTGTTTAGAAAGGAAATTACAGGGGGCAAAGGATGGCCTCTCTGAGGAACTGACTTAAGCTGATACCTGAGACATGGGAAAGAACCAGCCACTAAAATCACCTTTCCTGTGGAGGCACCACAAGCACCAGGCAGTAAAGGGCTTTGTGTGGACAAGAAGCCATCAGAGGCCCAACGTGGGTGGGGTGAAGCAGTCCAAGAATTTCTTTGGTTTTCTGGAAGAGGAAGGAGGCATGAAAAGGCCTCAGACTAGGATTCGTGTCCTTGAACTGTATCTTGGGTAAACTGTACACTGTACACTGCAGTCTGAAAGCAGGGACCACTGGTCCTGCTCACTGGTCTTGCCCAGCGGAGCACCTGACCAATAGAAGGCGCTAATGAATATTTCCTGAAAGACACATCTATGAATGAATTTTAACCTGTATTCTCACTTGCTTCCTTCTTTCCTGCACTTCATTGAAACAATCACAAAGACTTAGATTCAGAAGGGATATTGGGGTCAGCTGGTCTGACCCCTCACCAGCTTGTCTAGATTCAGAAGGGATATTGGGGTCAGCTGGTCTGGCCCCTCACCAGCTTGTCTAAGTCCCCTCTGTAGCAAGCCTGGTAAGGACCTGACAGCCTTGGCTTTCTGAACATTTCTGGAGAGGAGGGCTCCTCTCCCTTGGAGCCATCTCAGTGCTTTAAAAAAAAAAAAAAAAAGATTTTTAATAGGTTATCAGGTACGTGATGCAAAATTCAAAAGTACCTACCCCTTAGGTATATGAAAAGCAGCAACTCCATCCTTGCCCTCCTGCCCTGCCCAGTTCTCCTCAGAGGCCACCACTCTTACCTGAGCCCCAATATAGTCTATATGCTTATAAATATATAAAAAATTTTAATGAAAATAGATTAATCTTTTTATTATAAAAGTATCATATAATCATGGTAAAAAAGAAAAATGCAAAAGGCTATAAAAGAAGAAAGCAGTATCCTGTAATCCCAGTGTCGTAGATATACATTGTTAATATTTTGGTATCTATCCTTCCAGATTTTTTCTGTATATGTGGTATATATAATTGACACAAATAATAGAATTGTAAACACACACAGTTCTGCATCTTTTTTTTGTTTTAATTTAACAATATAGGTGACCATATTGTGCAGACCATATCAGCACTTCTGAAGCTAATATTTTAAATTGCTGCATAGATTCCATTGTATGAATGTACCATAATTTATTTATCCAAAAATTCTTATTTGTGGATCTTTATGTGGTTTCCAGACTTTTTGCTATTCAAACCAATGCTTTGTGAGTATTCTTGTATTGGTGCCATTTTGTATGTGCGTGAGTTATCTGTTGGACAATTGCTGAGGGTAAACCTGCTGGTCAGATAGTACGTACCTTTTTAAATCTTGATAGATGTTTCCAAATGGCTCTCCATTTAGAAGTTGTACTAATTTACACTCTCACCCACAATGTATGAGCATGCCCCATTCCTTATTTATTTATTTATCTATTTATTTATTTACTTATTCTTGGCTGAGTTGGGTCTTCATTGCTGCATGTGGGCTTTCTCTAGTTGCAGTGAGTGGGGGCTACTCTTCCTTGCAGTGCATGGGCTTCTCATTGCGGTGGCTTCTCTTGTTGCGGAGCACGGGCTCTAGGTGCGCGGACTTCAGTAGTTGTGGCTCGGGGCTTTAGAGTGCAGGCTCAGTAGTTGTGGTGCACGGGCTTAGTTGCTCCACAGCATGTGGGATCTTCCCCGACCAGGGCTTGAATCCGTGTCCACTGCATTGGCAGGCGGATTCATAACCACTGTGCCACCAGGGAAGCCCCACATTCCTTTTTTTTTTTTTTTTTTTTTTTTTTTTGCGGTACACGGGGCTCTCACTCTTGTGGCCTCTCCCGTTGCAGAGCACAGTCTCCGGACGCTCAGGCTCAGCGGCCATGGCTCACGGGCCTAGCTGCTCCGCAGCATGTGGGATCTTCCCGGACCGGGGCACGAACCAGTGTCCCCTGCATCGGCAGGCGGACTCTCAACCACTGCGCCACCAGGGAAGCCCCCCACCGTTCCTTTTTTAAGCATCTCTTATTGTTAAATTCTGCCTCTTTGTGATAATTGACCTGAAATGTGCCTTGCTGCAATTTCCACACACCTTTCCTACTTATGTTCTTTGGGGCTCCACACTGTGGTTTTGTGTAGCCTTCTTCTTTTTATCTCGACTCCTCCTGTGAGTTAGAGGGATGAATGATGAACCACATTCCATGCTTGAGGGTGGAGTTCATGTTAGAGAATAGGCCAGGAATGTTTAGGCTGTGGGAGCTGACATGACCACTAGGCCTTTGGGGGGAAGAGGAAGAGGCTGAATTTATGGCATGGATCTCTCTTGAGCCTGAGCTTCTTTTTTAAAAAATGTACACACACATACACACACACACACACACACATGTGCACACACATACTTGCATATATATATATTTTTTTTACTTCACAAATAACACATGAATATGTTCACTTTATTAAAGAAATGAAACATTACAGAAAAGGGAACCATGTCACTCTTTTTTATTAAATCAATTTGGAGTGTTTTCTTCCAGATCTTTTTCTCTGTATTTACATATGCATCTATTAGTAACATATACTATTGCTTTGTAACTTTTTAAACAAAGCATAAATGGTATTATGCTGTAATATCATTATGCAATTTGATTTTTTTAACTCAAAATATGTCTTAGAGATTTATCTCTGTTGGTACTTAATTGATCTTTCATTGCGTTCTTAATTATTCCCTAGTATGATCTGCACCATCATGGTTTATTTACACCTTTGTCTATTAATGTACTCTTGTTTTAAATTTGAAGCCACAAATAATGCGGCAGTGGATATCCTTGTACCGGCCTCTTTGTGTGCATGTGTAAGCATTACTCTAGGGTAGATGCTAACAAGTGGAGTTACTGAATCCCAGAGTATTTAAAAATTTAAGAGATTCAGCCAAGTTGCTTTCCAAAATGACTGTGCCAGTTTCCATCTCCATCAGTGTATGGAGCACCTATTTCTCTGTGGTGCCCCATAGCATTTGACATGCTCTAAAAACCTTAGAGTGTGGCCAGCCCTGAACCAAGATGGCAGAGTAGAAGGACGTGCTCTCACTCCCTCTTGTGAGAACACCAGAATCACAACTAGCTGCTGGACAATCATCGACAGGAAGACACTGGAACTCACCAAAAAAGATACCCCACATCCAAAGACAAAGGAGAAGCCACAGTGAGATGGTAGGAGGGGCGCAATCACAGTAAAATCAAATCCCATAACTGGTGGCTGGGTGACTCACAGACTGGAGAACACTTATACCATAGAAGTCCACCCACTGGAGTGAAGATTCTGAGCCCCACATCAGGATTCTGAACCTGGGGGTCCAACAACGGGAGGAGGAATCCCTAGAGAATCAGGCTTTGAAGGCTAGTGGGATTTGACTGCAGGACTTCGACAGGACTGGGGGAAACAGAGACTCCACTCTTGGAGGGCACACACAAAGTAGTGTGCACATCGGGACCCAGGGGAAGGAGCAATGATCCCAAGGGAGACTGAACCCAACCTAGCTGCTAGTGTTGGAGGGTCTCCTGCAGAGGCGGGGGTGGCTGTGGCTCACTGTGGGGACAAGGACACTGGCAGCAGAAGTTCTGGGAAGTACTCCTTGGTGTGAGCCCTCCCAGAGTCTGCCATTAGCCCCACCAAAAAGCCCAGGTAGGCTCCAGTGTTGGGTTACCTCAGGCCAAACAACCAACAGGGAGGGAACCCAGCCCCACCCATCAGCAGTCAAGACGATTAAAATTTTACTGAGCTCTGCCCACCAGAGCAACAGTCAGCTCTACCAACCACCAGTCCCTCCCATCAGGAAACTTGCACAAGCCTTTTAGGTAGCCTCATCCACCAGAGGGCAGACAGCAGAAGCAAGAAGAACTATAGTCCTACAGCCTGTGGAACAAAAACCACATTCACAGAAAGATAGACAAGATGAAAAGGCAGAGGGCTATGTATCAGATGAAAGAACAAGATAAAACCCCAGAAAAACAAATGAAGTGGACATAGGCAACCTCCCAGAAGGAGAATTCAGAATAATGATAGTGAAGATGATCCAGGACCTCGGAAAAAGAATGGAGGCAAAGATCGAGAAGATGCAAGAAATGTTTAACAAAGACCTAGAAGATTAAAGAACAAACAAACAGAGATGAACAATACAATAACTGAAATGAAAACTACACTAGAAGGAATCAATAACAGAATAACTGAGGCAGAAGACCGGATAAGTGACCTGGAAGACAGAATGGTGGAATTCACTGCTGCTGAACAGAATAAAGAAAAAAGGATGAAAAGAAATGAAGACAGCTTTAAAGACCTCTGGGATAACATTAAATGCAACAACATTCGCATTATAGGGGTCCCAGAAGGAGAAGAGAGAGAGAAAGGACCTGAGAAAATATTTGAAGAGATTATAGTCAAAAACTTCCCTAACATGGGAAAGGAAATAGCCACCTAAGTCCAGGAAACGCAGAGAGTCCCAGGCAGGATAAACCCAACGAGAAACATGCTGAGATACATAGTAATCTAATTGACAAAAATTAAAGACAAAAAATTATTAAAAGCAACAAGGGAAAAAAGACAAATAACATAAAAGGGAACTCCCATAAGGTTAACAGCTGATTCTCAGCAGAAAGTCTACAAGCCAGAGTGGAGTGGCACAATATATTTAAAGTGATGAAAGGGAAGAACCTACAACCAACATTACTCTACCTGGCAAGGATCTCATCAGATTCGACAGAGAAATCAAAAGCTTTACAGACAAACAAAAGGTAAGAGAATTCAGCACCACCAAACCAGCTCTACAACAAATGCTAAAGGAACTTCTCTAAGTGGGAAACACAAGAGAAGAAAAGGGCCTACAAAAGCAAACCCAAAACAATTAAAAAAATGGTCATAGGAACTTACATATCGATAATTACCTTAAACATGAATGGATTAAATGCTCCAACCAAACAAGACCCATATATATGCTGTCTACAAGAGACCCACTTCAGACCTAGGGACACATACAGACTGAAAGTTAGGGGACGGAAAAAGATATTCCATGCAAATGGAAATCAAAAGAAAGCTGGAGTAACAATACTCATATCAGATAAAATAGACTTTAAAATAAAGAATGTTACAAGAGACAAGGAAGGACACTACATAAGATCAAAGGATCAATCCAAGAAGAAGATATAACAATTTTAAATATATATGCACCCAACATAGGAGCACCTCAATACATAAGGCAACTGCTAACAGCTCTAAAAGAGGAAGTTGACAGTAACACAATAATAGTGGGGGACTTTAACACCTCACTTACACCAATGGACAGATCATCCAAAATGAAAATAAATAAGGAAACAGAAGCTTTAAATGATACAATAGACCAGATAGATTTAATTTATATTTATAGGACATTCCATCCAAAAACAGCAGATTACACATTCTTCTCAAGTGTGCACAGAACTTTCTCCAGGATAGATCACATCTTGGGTCACAAATCAAGCCTCAGTAAATTTAAGAAATTTGAAATCATATCAAGCATCTTTTATGACCACAACACTATTAGATTAGAAATGAATTACAGGGAAAAAATGTAAAAAACACAAACACGTGTAGGCTAAACAATATGTTACTAAATAACCAAGAGATCCCTGAAGAAACCAAAGAGGAAATCAAAAAATACGTAGAGACAAAAGACAATGAAAACACAATGATCCAAAACCTATGGGATGCAGCAAAAGCAGTTCTAAGAGGAAAGTTTATAGCTATACAAGCCTACCTCAAGAAACAAGAAAAATCTTAAATAAGCAATCTAACCTTACACCTAAAGGAGCTAAAAAAGAACAAACAAAACCCAAAGTTAGCAGAAGGAAAGAAATCATAAAGATCAGAGCAGAAATAAATGAAATAGAAACAAAGAAAACAATAGCAATGATCAATAAACTAAAAGCTGGTTCTTTGAGAAGATAAACAAAATTGATAAACCATTAGCCAGACTCATCAAGAAAAAGAGGGAGAAGACTCAAGTCAATAAAATTAGAAATGAAAAAGAAGTTACAACAGACACTGCAGAAATACAAAGCAACCGAAGAGATTACTACAAGCAACTCTATGCCAATCAAATGGACAACCTGGAAGAAATGGACAAATTTTTTGGAAAGTGTAACCTCAAAGACTGAACCAGGAAGAAATAGAAAATATGAACAGACCAATCACAAGTAATGAAATTGAAACTGTGATTAAAAATCTTCCAACAAATAAAAGTCCAGGACCAGATGGCTTCACAGGTGAATTCTATCAAACATTTAGCGAAGAGCTGATATCCATCCTTCTCAAACTCTTCCAAAAAATTGCAGAGGAAGGAACACTCCCAAACTCATTCTATGAGGCCACCATCACCCTGATATCAAAACCAGACAAAGATACTACAAAAAAAGAAAATTACAGACCAATATCACTGATGAATATAGATGCAAAAATCCTCACCAAATACTAGCAAACAGAATCCAGCAACACATTAAAAGGATCATACACCATGATCAAGTGGGATTTATCCCAGGGATGCAAGGATTCTTCAATATGCGCAAATCAATCAATGTGATACACCATATTAAGAAACTGAAGAAGAAAAACCATATGCTCATTTCAATAGATGCAGAAAAAGCTTTTGACAAAGTTTAACACCCATTTATGATAAAAACTCTCCAGAACGTGGGCATAGCGGGAACCTACCTCAACATAATAAAAGCTATATATGACACACCCACAGCAAACATCATTCTCAATGGTGAAAAACTGAAAGCATTTCCTCTAAGGTCAGGAACAAGACAAGGATGTCCACTCTCACCACTGTTATTCAACATAGTTTTGGCATTCCTAGCCACAGCAATCAGAGAAGAAAAAGAAATAAAAGGAATACAAATTGGAAAAGAAAAAGTAAAATTGTCACTGTTTGCAGGTGACTTGATACTATACATAGAGAATCCTAAAGATGCCACCAGAAAACTACTAGAGCTAATCAATGAACTTGGTAAAGTTGCAGGATACAAAATTAATGCATGTAAATCTCTTGCATTCCTATACATTAATGATGAAAAATCTGAGAGAGAAATTAAGGAAACTCTCCCATTTACCATTGCAATAAAAAGAATAAAATACCTAGGAATAAACCTACCTAGGGAGACAATAGATCTGTATGCAGAACATTATAAGACACTGATGAAAGAAATTAAAGATGATACCAACAAATGGAGAGGTAATCCATGTTCTTGGATTGGAAGAATCAACATTGTGAAAAGGACTATACTACCCAAAGCAATCTACAGATTCAATGCAATCCCTATCAAATTACCAATGACATTTTTTACGGAACTAAAACAAAAAATCTTAAAATTTGTATGGAGACACAAAAGACCCCAAATAGCCAAAGCAGTCTTGAGGGAAATAAACGGAGCTGGAGGAATCAGACTCCCTGACTTCAGACCATATTACAAAGCTACAGTAATCAAGACAATATGGTACTGGTACAAAAACAGAAACAAAGATCAACGGAACAAGATAGAAAGCCCAGAGATAAACCCATGCACCTGTGGTCAACTAATCTATGACAAAGGAGGCCAGGATATAAAATGGAGAAAAGACAATCTCTTCAATAAGTGGTGCTGGGAAAACTGGACAGCTACATGTAAAAGAATGAAATTAGAACTCTCCCTAACACCATACACAAAAATAAATTCAAAGTGGATTAGAGACCTAAATGTAAGGCTGGACACTATAAAACTCTTAGAGGAAAACATAGGAAGAACGCTCTTTGACATAAATCACAGCAAGATCTTTTTTGATCCATCTCCTAGAGTAATGGAAATAAAAACAAAAATAAACAAATGGGACCTAATGAAACTTCAAAGCTTTTGCAGAGCAAAGGAAACCATAAACAAGACGAAAAGACAACCCTCAGAATGGGAGAAAATATTTGCAAATGAATCAATGGACAAAGGATTAATCTCCAAAATTTATAAGCAGCTCACACAGCTCAATATTAAAAAAACAACCCAGGCTTCCCTGGTGGCGCAGTGGTTGCGAGTCTGCCTGCTGATGCAGGGGACACGGGTTCGTGCCCCAGTCCGGGAAGATCCCACATGCCACGGAGCGTCTGGGCCCGTGAGCAATGGCCGCTGAGTCTGTGTGTCCGGAGCCTGTGCTCCGCAACGGGAGAGGCCATAACAGTGAGAGGCCCGATACCGCAGGAAAAAACAAAAAGAACCCAATCCAAAAATGGGCAGAAGACCTAAATAGACATTTCTCCAAAGAAGACATACAGATGGCCAAGAAGCACATGAAAAGCTGCTCAACATCACCAATGATTAGAGAAATGCAAATCAAAACTGCAAGGAGGTATCACCTCACACTGGTTAGAATGGGCATCATCAGAAAATCTACAAACAACAAATGCTGGATAGGGTGTGGAGAAAAGGGAACCCTCTTGCACTGTTGGTGGGAATGTAAATTGATACAACCACTATGGAGAACAGTATGGAGGTTCCTTAAAAAACTAAAAATAGAGTTACCATATGATCCAGCAATCCCACTACTGGGCATATACCCAAAGAAAACCATAATTCAAAGAGATACATGCACCCCAATGTTCATTGCAGCACTATTTACAATAGCCAGGTCATGGAAGCAACCTAAATGCCCATCGACAGACAAATGGATAAAGAAGATGTGGTACATATATACAACGGAATATTACTCAACCATAAAAAGGAACGAAATTGGGTCATTTGTTGAGATGTGGATGGATCTAGAGACTGTCATACAGAGTGAAGTAAGTCAGAAAGAGAAAAACAAATATCGTATATTAACACATATATGTGGAACCTAGAAAAATTGTACAGATGATTGGGTTTGCAGGGCAGAAATTGAGACACAGATGTAGAGAACAAACTTACGGACACCGAGGCGGGTTAGCGGCGGGGGGTGGTGGTGGTGGTGGGATGAATTGGGCGATTGGGATTGACATGTATACACTGATGTATATAAAATTGATGACTAATAAGAACCTGCTGTATTAAAAAATAAATAAAACAAAATTCAAAAATAAAAAACACCTTAGAAAAATTTGGCATTCTTATAGGTAATAAATGGTTTCTGATCGTCTTAGTATATGCAATTGCCTGATTACTAACGACATTGAGCAGCTTTTCATGTTTTTCTTGGTCATTTGTATTTGTTCTTTAACTGTTCATGTCTTGTGTTCATTTTCTTCTTCTGTTTAATCCTTGATATATTGATTTTCAGGAATTCTTTGTATGTTCTGGATACTTATCCTTGATCTGTGATTTATTTAGCGAAATTTCCTCCTAGAGCCCCCTGAAGGCAAAGGATTCCATCATCCTACCCTTGTGCATCTCTTGTTGAGCACAGTGTTTATCCCACAGCACTCCATCTCGGTACACCTGACCCAAGGATCTTTCCTAAAGAAGTTGCATGATTTCAGACTCTCCACAGGAATAAATACCAAACAGTGGTAGTGAGGGCACTGTCTTAGAACACACAAGTCCACAATTGTTTACTAATTAAATACATAAAACATGAGAACATTTGGGCATATGTGGTATGTGTAGTAGTTAAGACTTTGGAGCCAGACTACTTGAGTTCAAACGTGACTTCTGCCCCTTCTTAACAAATGTATGAACTTGGGCAAATTGTTTAAGTCCTCTGGGCGTTAGTTTGCTCATCTGTAAAATGGGCCTAATAATAGTAAATTTTATAGGATTGTTGTGAGAATTAAATGAGTTACTAAATGCAAAGTACTTTTAGCAGGGCTTGGCACATGGTGAAATCTGTATAAATATTATCTATTATATAATAAAACTTTGGCTTTTATAGTGTTTTTTTTCTTTATCATGTCTGACTTCTGTCCCAAGGTAATTGAATTTTGGGTGTGTTTCCTCAGTATCTAGTACTCCCTCATAATGAACACTTAGATAACCTGGATATACAAATGGAAAGGCTTAAAAATAAAATTAACAGCATATGTTATATGAGTCATAAAAATAAGGTACAGGAGTTTCAGTGCACAAAACAACTTCTTTACAATATGCTTATTGAGGATGGTGGGCATTTCTCTCTGCCAGTTAAAGTGGTGCAGCTCAGGCAATTAGGTAAAGACAATTTATTACTCACTTAGCTTGCTAGCTTTATAATTATGCAACTTTTGATTAATTTTTTATCTGCAGGGATATACACTACAGTATTTTGTAATTCATGCATAAGTTTTGATTGATTTTTATGTGCCATGATTTCAAAGTCCCCTAATTCAGGGTTGCATACAGTATTACCACTCTGAACTCACTGCACGTTCATGGGCCATTTGCTGTCCTCTGACCTGTTTATACCAGTTGTCAGTGCTGAGTGGGACCTGCTGATCTCGCTAGGAGTAATGATTTTTTTAAAATGTGGGACAGAACATCCCAGACTTAATCAAGGATGAATTTAGTGTTTGCTTTGGGCCAAGTGATGCCTATAATACATGATTTCGTGATTTTCTTAAGACTCTTGACGAAATAGATGTTCTGTTTCTCAGATAGGCTGCTCCTTGTCCCCCTCCCCACTCCAGTCCTCATGCCCTCCATGCACATGTTCTACCTCATCTCTTATATGAAACTGGAGAAGTCCAGAGTCCAGGCACATCCCTTGGAGGTTCTAAGATAAAACAGCATTCCTAGATTTCTGCTTCTTTGTCACTGAATTTGGGAGTGGAACTCTGCACTCCTCACTGTTGAAGAGGGAGGGAGGGATGAGGCAACAGAGACAGGTGTTTGACAAGGAATTCTTCTAGTATGCTAGTGACATGGCATGTGAGCCTTTGTGTCTGGTGCACTAGAAGGCTATGAACAGTACCATTTCACACTCATTAGAATGGATAAAATAAAAAAGGTTGACAATAGCAAATGTTGGTGAGGATGTGGAACAACAAACTCTCATACATTGCTGGTGGGAGGGTAAAATGGTACAAATACTTTGGAGAACGCTTTGTAAATTTCTGGTAAAATTAAACATAAATCTACCCCATGACCTAGCAATTCCATTTCCAGGAATCCACCCAAGTGAAATGAAAATATTTGTCCACGTAAAGACTTGTATATGAATGTTCATAGTGCTTATTCATAATAGCAAAAAACGGAATAAACAGTGGGAGAGTGGACAATTTGTAGAACATTTATACATTGGTAATACTACTCAACAATAAAAGGAACAAACTGCAAATATACATAACAACATAGATGAATCTCAAGAAACGTGATGCTGAACAAAAGAAGTCAGATACAAAAGTAAACATGATTCCACTTATACGAAGTCCAAATCGAGGTAAAACTTATCTATGGGAATAGAAATCAGAATAGTGATATGTCTGGAGTGGAGGTGGGAGGACTGGGATTGTCTGGGAAGGGGCACACGGGAACTCCCTGGGGTGATGGCAGTGTTCTACACGTTTGGTTACGTGGGTGAATATGATTGTCAGAACTCATCCAACTGAACATTTATGATTTGTGCATTTTCTTGTTTATAAATTATGCCTCAATAACATTTATTGAATACATTTTTAAAGGTTATGGTTAGTTTTTTTGCTCTTTCATAGTTCAAATTATTTGTATTCGTCAAGGTTGTCATCTTTTGCAATGATATAGCATCTTAATCATTTACTGGGGGTTCTTAACCTGTGGTCCAGTGATAGTTTTCAATGGATCCTTGAACCCCATGAAACTGAATGCACAATTTTGCATGTCTGTGTTCATGTATTTTTCTCTCCCCTTCAGGAGCAAGTTCATAGCTATCACCATATTCTCAAAAGGTTCCGTGACCCAAAACGTGTTTAAAAGAGAACCTCTGTGTTAATGGTTCATGCAGGATGTGTAGGAAACAATATCAGTAGTTAAAGATGAATGAATGAATAAATGACCAACTGTTTCCAGCTGATGTTCAAGGAACCAAGCCTCTACTAGTTTACAGATTAAAACTGGCAGATGTCAGTGGCTCCATGCAACTGCAAACATTAGAGAAACCTTCTGGCCTGAGAAATAGAATAAAGTCCTTATAAGAATAGCAGGCAGAATCAGTGTACCATATAAGAGCTTTCAATCACATTTATAGAAGACGCCTGCTGTTCAAAAGTATCTATACTGTGTCTATTTTAAATATTGAAATTAGATAGATGAACATAAGAGAAGCAACAGTTATGTTTCAACTATAAAAAATTATCTAATGCTTTTCTCTTGACAGAAAAAACAGTTACTGTAGTGAACGTTATCAGAATTGTAGCAGATTCAGCTTTGCCAGTGTTTAACAAAAGAAGACAATTTTGGTGTGGCTCAGTTATGGCAATTCTCATATAGTGAGTTTTGCAAATTGGTTATTCCTTCTCAGTCCCTGATTGCAGGGGGACAATGCAGTATTAAATTGATGGCATAGGGCTATAAATGCTCTTTGTGATGTGAAGTTGCTCTAAGCACAACTGAGAACCTGAGCTTGCTTTTATGTGGTTATTGACAGGTTTCTGTGGTCTCATTTGTCCCATGTGTCTTGAGTGTGACATCGCCAGGCAGTATGGAGAGTGTTTTTGTTGGCCATTGTTACCTGGGTCCACCTTTGCACTAAGAATTGGCACCAGAGAGAGACATAGAATACGGGTAAGTGTGTTTGGATATATATGTGAAGCTGGATCTGTATGAGAACCTGGATGCCTTTCAAACCTGTGATTTTTTTAAAAAAATGAGGTGTGGGTGAGGATGCTTAAAAACACCACACTTAGTGGAATACTTTGAGAAAGGAAAGGGAAGAAATTTCTGATTTCATTTGTTACTAGGATATATATTAACGAAAATGCCACATTGTGAAGGGTATTTCCAAGGGGGACCTATTATAATGTAGATCGTTGACCACTTCTGTTTCTCTGTCTCTTATTACATCCAGAGAAGATGATAGGTAGAAGTGCACCAAATTTGGAGGATACACTTGGGATAATCTCACTTAAAATGTAGCCCATCAGCATATACAGAATTCACTTTGGGGGTTCCCTGGGGACCCTTCAAAGAGCCAATTTCCAGTGCAGCTGAGACTGAGGTACAATGAGAGACTGAGGACAGACATGTCATACCTACTAAGATGTGGACAGATAAAAAGGCATCTTTTTATTTTATTTGTTTTTTTATTGGAGTATAGTTGCTTTACACTGCTGTGTCAGTTTCTGCTGTACAGCAAAGTCAATCAGCCACACATATACATGTATCCCCTCTTTTTTGGATTTCCTTCCCATTTAGGTCACCACAGAGCACTGAGTAGAGTTCCCTCTGCTGTACAGTAGGTTCTCATTAGTTAAAGGCATCTTTTTATATATTCATGTGAAATGATCCCTAAGATATATTTTTAAGTGAACAAAAGAGTAAGGTGTATAAGTATGTAACAGTTTACTTAAAAAGAATATATATATGTAGGTAAAATGTAATGTGTATATATCTGTATGTATCTATATATTTGCCTAGACATAGAATTTATCTGGAAGTGTATATAAGAACTACCAACAACGGTAGCCCCCTGACAGGTTGGTGAGAGCTGTAGAAGGGGGGAATTTACTTTTTACTTCCTATTCCTTCTTACTGTGGGAATTTTGGACCATGTGCATTTATTACTCCAAAAAAGTAAATAAAGTAATTATAAACATTAAGTTCTAAGAGGAAATAAAAATATGTTGGCAGAGAATTTTCTGTCAGTGAGACAGTGGTTTCAGATTTGAAGTCTTGAGGGCAGGTCTCTGAATTGCAAGGATCGATTAGCAGTCGAGCTGCTTGGCACTTGGGTAACGCGGTGGAGTTGTGTCCCTGGGCGATGACTTCAGGGTGGTGGTGGATCTTGGGGGCAGTGGGTGGGATGGGCCATGAGGTAATACTGCGGAGGTTCCTGGGAAAGGGAACTGAGCCTGTGCGATTGAGCCAGAACAGAGACCCGGTCTCCCCTAGGGCACGCTGTGCGAGGACTGGCTGGCAGTGCACTGCTGCTGGCCTTTTTCCATCTGCCAGGTGGCCCGGGAACTCAAGATGAGGACCTCCCAACTCTACGAAATCTATGCGGCCCCTTCGACTAATGAAAATCTTATCTGACAGAGCAAGAAATCTCCTCCTCACTTCCCCGCACCCTTCTCTCAAATCCCTCTTAGTAGAGAGATTGTTCTTAAGGTTTCACTGAAATAGTATGAAAATAAATGATTTCCCACTACTGTCTTTACTGTTGTCCTTTCTTTACACATACCCCCGATGAAGACTCTGTTATTTGTCTGAATTTGCTATCCCAGCCCAGCCATATTAGGCAGATTCGAGAGGTGAGTTTTTTACCCTCCGTCACCCTGCCTGGAGTTTTGGAAGGCTGCATTTTCCCCCATCTTCCCCTTTCACAAGAGATGTCTGGGAAGCTGGAAGAACTATTATATGGCTAAGCTAAGCCTCTTTTCCCAAAGTACCAATGATGGGGCAGAAGACAGTTTATTTTATTTTTTTATTATTTTTAAAAACTTTTATTGGATTATAGTTGATTTACAATGTTGGGTTAGTTTCAGGTGTACAGCAAAGTGAATCATTTAGCACCTGGACTGGGCCCTAAATATCACTGTAATGCAGGAGCATTGTCCTTCCCTTGTCCTGACTCCTTCAGTCCTGACTGGCATAAAGGAGAAAGTCTCAGCTTGTTGCTGATCATGAACAGCTCTCCAGCATTTGTAAATTTTCAGCCCCAAATTCAAAGCCATAGGTGGGCCACTGTTACAGGTTGAACTATGCCCCCCCAACCCCTTCCCACAAAAGAGCTACTGAAATCCTAATTCCTCATATATGTGAATGTGACCTTATTTGGAAATAGTCTTGCAGATGTAATTAAGATGAAGTCATTAGGGTGGGCCCTAATCCAACATGACTGCTGTCCTTACAAGAAGAGGAGAAGAGACACAGAGGTAGACACACAGAGGGAAGACAGCCATGTGAAGATGGAGGCAGAGATTGGGGTGATGCTGCCACAAACCAAGGAATGCCGGGGCTACCTGAAGCTGCAAGAGGCAAGGGAAGATCCTCTCCTAGAGGTTTTGGAGGGAGCACTACCCTGCCAGCATCTTGACTTTGGACTTCTGGCCTACAGAACTGTGAGAGAATAAGTTTCTGTTGTTTTAAGCCACCCAGTTTGTGGTACTTTGTTACCACAGCAGCCCTAGGAAGCTAATTCACCAACCATCTACCATGGGAATAGAATACTTTTGTTCTTGTTAACATGGCAGCACAGAGCAATGCTGAGGAGCTTGGGGTCTGAAGCTGGACTGCCTCCTTCATTTACTAATTGTGTAACTACAGGAAAATTTGCTAATCTGTTAGTACCTCAGTTTCCTCCTCTGTAAAATGACAGTACTGTCCTCATAGGGTTGTGAGTATTTTAACAAGTCAAGGCACTTAGCACAATGACTGGGAAGGAGCAAGGACTTGGTAAATATCAGCTATTATTACTATTTACTGTTACCTTATATTTGCTGCAAATGATATAATTTTCCATTTACAGTTGGGATATAAAGTTTTCTATCAAGTTTTAGGTTAAAATTGAGTTAATTAAAAGAAGAACATTAGGTAAATAATAATATAATTGGTTGGTGGATAGAGCAAACATTATGAAGGTGGTAAAACATGAATTGTATTGAGTGCTTGTATTGCCAGGCACTGTTCAAAGCACTCTACTTGTTTTAAGACATTTCATCCTTAACATCCCTCAGGAAGGAGGTATTACAGCTCCATTTTCCAGACAAGAACCTGAGTCACAGAGAGGTTAAGTAACTTGCCCAAGGCCACACAGCTGGTAAGTGACAGGCAGTCAGGCTATTGAGACTGTGCTACTAACTCCTGCACTAAGTAAGCAGAGAAAGTTTCTGGCTAAGAGGCTTTCTTGGGCCCTCGTGGTTGCGCAAACCGGAGTTTGCTCTAGGGAGGCGAACTCAGCCTGGTGAGTGTTGAGGGGAAGTGTCACTCACCCCTGCGCTCAGCCATCCCCACTGAAACTAAGCAATTCCAGTCTGACGAAGGACTCCTCTCAGCCCTCCTTTTGGATGTCCAGGGCAGCTGCCAGGGGCCAAAGCTCTTTGGGAACAATAAAATGCGCAATGTTGGCGTTTAATACATGATAAAGTACTCCCTGCTCCAAGCCAGCTACTGAAAACACCAGGCCTGAGGGATGGGTCTATTAAGTGAAAATAAACCTCTTTTATTGTTTCATGCAAAAACACATATTGTGCTTCACAAGCTTACAGCTGGGAACAATATGCATTTTTGGCAAAAGAGACTTGGGTGACCTCTCCACTGTCACACGATGACCCCTCACTGTGTGAAGAGTAGATGGCATTTCACACACCGGCTACTGGCCCAGTGCTTCTCTTGGCTGTGGTCAGAGGTGGTCAGAGGTGCAAGCGAACCTCTCCAGCAAGGGAGCTCCCTTTTCCCCTTTGCTTCTTCTGATCAGTCTCGGTGGTAGAGCAAACTTAACACTTCTTTAGAGCCACAAACCCAAACAAATAAAACTCTGGGCTCTGAAAGCATTGAGTCTGCCAATGAATCATGGAACATCAGAGAATTAATATGTGGATGGTTCTTTGAAAACGGATGGTGGAGAGTAGTCCTGAAGAAAGGTGGCTCAGGGCCATGACTTCTAGTTTCCCCTAGAACATGTCAAGTCCATGAAGAAAGAACTTAACAAAAATATGTACTTGCTTCCCAGCAGAAAAGTTATCCAACGTCCAATGCTTAAGTGAGAGACAACAAATTTGATCTTAAACTTCCCATTTCCTCAGACTTACAAGAAGCTGTTAGAGGTACAAATTTGAGTTACCCAACAGTGGAGGCTTCTCTGTGTTTTTCTTCTCACTAGAAAGTTCCTTTTGATTTTCCAGGATGCAAAATGTGGGACGGATCTCTGATGACTCCGTGTGGGCAAACAATACCAACACATATGCAACAGACATTTCAAAGTAATCCATTCAGATTATTATAAATTACAAAACCAGAAAGCGAACAAATGAAACCCCACCAAACCTTTTGGCTTTACAGTGCAATATACTAATGAAGAATAAGATGCCAGCCCTGGAACTCTCTATTTTTTGGAACGAAGATATGAAAAGTGTCCACTGCCCTATAAAATAATTTTTATATGTTTATATATTTTACATATCTAAGGTTTATTTGTACAGTAGTTGATAATGACTAACATGTTATATATACCCTTTTTATAAACATTATTCACATACCTATTACATCATAAAGATTGTCTTTTGGTCTATTAAAAACATTGTACTGAAAAAAGAAGCAGAGACACAAGAGTCTATAGATTTTCTGCTGATATTCCCATGGAGGAGTGAAGTTTTCTCCTCTTTCATTTTCTCTTTCCTCCTTTTTCCCCCTAAACAACGCCCTCTCCCCCTGACCCAGCATGCAGTAATAAGAAGCAACAATTCCAGAAGATGAAACTCAGACTTCATGGTTAGCAGACTATTCTCTGGTGCATTTCTGGGCTGACCTCATTCTAATCATTCTACTTCGTCCTTGGCTGCATTCCCACCACCTCCAGCACTTTTTGACCCACGACAATTTGGAATATATGTGCTGGAGCTCACAGTCTGGAGATGAAAACTTTAGCAAATGGGGGAGCTTTTCTTATGCCTCTGAGTTTGGGTGGGAACAAATCATAGTCTTCATTTTGTGCTTTAGAAAAAAAATATTTTGTTTATTTGGCTAAGCAGTTTCAAAGGAAATTGAAATCTTCATAAAACCCTCCATGATACTATAAGACATGGAAAGTTCCCAGAGAAGAAAAAACAGCAAGTGTAAAAATTAGGAGTGGTGGTTTCCTGTTATTCTAAATGTGAGAGGGGGAAGCCAGTCTAAGAAGAAGAAAGTCTGAGCGAGAGGGCCTTGGGGACAAAGCTATAATTAGCCAATGTGGTCTAATGGTTTCTGGGCGTTAAAAGTTGTATTGTTCCCCCATCCCCACCCAGCTTATACAACTTGCTTTTGTGGGGACAGTTTGCCTATACTTAACCTTTCCGTATATCACCTATAAAACTAAAATTCCTTCCAACTCTGACACTTTATGACTTTGCCCTGGCAAGTGAAGTCTTTGAAACCTACCTATAGGTGGGTTGTAAGGCCTCATGATTGTAACAAGAATCTGAAGGCAGCATCTCTCTATTCATTGCTTCTGAGGAGCCAGCCAAACCCGAATTCATTCCAGAGGAAATGGAACCAACATTTAGTCACAGTAGTTCAGAGAAAAGGGATGACCGACAATTGGCAGTACCATCATGGACCACATGTAAGAAGGAGACGTTGTCACTGCATTGGCCTTTCTGTGGTCTCATCATACCTCTTGCTTCTCACCCACCTCTTGGCAGATAAAGCCAATACTGTGGGGCTTCTTGTTGCCTATTATCACCTTCCCCTGGGGTTAACCAAGAGAAGGCTATGATTAAGAAGTCCATTAAGTTAGTCATCCCATTAAGACACAGGTGCCAGTTTGAGCCCTGCAAGTGACAGCTTCACACAGAGGAAAACATTTCTGTAACCACAAAATACAGTCCTTACTCAGCTCATGGTTTGGCTTGGCTCCTTACCAGCAGGACTGGATGAAAGACGGGGGATGCTTCAGTGCAAAATTATGATACTGAACTTCAAAACCATCTATCAATACACATCCAAATCATGCTGCGTTCCTGTCATCGTCTTTGGTAATCAAGGTGGCATGTGCTTTTAGAAATGAAACTCTTATTGATGTCTTAAGACGGGGGAGAAGATGAAAACACGTGGCTCAAAGAGTCTGGGGGTATTTGTGCGTTTCATTTATCTGTACAATCTCTCTCTCAGGTTAGCACAGATAATTTAAAATTTATATTTTAAATTATAGTTTTTTGAAAAAATAGGGGTAGAATATCTTCCTTTTGACTTCTTTAAGATGACTTATTTCTGAACAAAAAAGCCTGCATGGTTATAACTGATTTTTATATCTTTAGACTTGAAATAGCACTGCAGTCTGTGGCATCTCCCTTATAACATCATGCACGTTTCTTGTCTGAGATTATTTATGTACTAAGTCCTTATTTCCTTGATTGGTATATTCTAACAAGAACCCTCTGGATCAGAAAGTATCAGGGTGGAAAGACAGAACGGAATTGGAGTGGAAAAGAATGTGGCTGTGGTGACGTGATGCAGGAGGCACAGTCGGGGGGGGAGTGAAGGCTGGGGACATTGTGAAGAAGCACTAGCCTCTCTGGCTTGAACATCTGAGAGGAGAATATCATGCCATCCCCTGTACTGCTCTAAATCTGAGCTGGAGCAATAGGCCAGACACAGTGTTGGGAGGCATTTGATGTTCGGTCTTTTCATTTGTCAGTTAGGTGCCAAGGTGTGAGAAATTGGCAAGACAAAGTTTGGCTTTGACAGCAGAACAGCATAACAGGAGGGCCAGGAGTCTGGTGTAACGTGTAGCGGCACATGACTCACGTGCTTTTCTCCAACCTGGCCCGCCACCCATTGATACTGTGGGAAGACACATTTGCTTTTTCTCCTATTACCCTGCTGTCTTGGAGGCCAGCCTGCTGGTATTCCTGTACCATCCCTGATGTCCAAGGAGTATCACATGGTCCACAGCTCTGTACCGAGCGGTTTCCATTCAAGCAGACGATTTGCTCTCTTCAGTAACCAGTTATTGCTAGCTCCTCCTGGGAAGATCTCCAAGGTGGGGTCTGTGAAGGTGAAAAGGATTTTAGAATCTATTGTGTGTGAATGCAGCCTGGTTAGAACTGTAGTTCTTTAAAATTCTTAAGTCTTTTGGGCAGGAATTTGTCTTTTCATTTCACAAAAGAGATGTCGTGTCCTCCGTTCGTCATATCGGGAGGTACACACTATCTACTTCCCCCATTACTGGAGATGCTAACTTTGATCTTTTGGTTAAGGTGGTTGTCTACCAGCTTTCTTCACTATAAAATTGTTATTTTCCCATTTGTGATTAATAAGTATCTTTTGAGGAGATACTCTGATACACTAGTTTTAATCCATAGATGACTTTTGCTCGAACCGATTGTTACTGCAGTGGTTGTCAAACTGAGATTTTAAAAAATTCCATCATTCCTTCTACAATGTTTAGTTGGCCCTGTACTGTAAGGAAGAGCTTTTCCTTCTCCCTCATTTCTTTATATAGTATGGACTCAGGGATTCCTATTTGATTATTTGTAAGGGTTATCATCCATTACTGCCCAAAATGAATAATCTGAATCTATTGATTAAGAAATGTCAGACAAAGCCTAATTGAGAGACATTCTATAAAATAAATGGCCTACATTCTTTGAAATGCCAGGATCATGGAAGACAATGAATCTTGAGGAACTGTTCCAGATTAAAAGAAACTAAAGAGATATGACAAATGCAATATGTGGTCCTAGATGGGATCTTAGACAAGACATCAAAATCTGTTTTCTCTGTAAAGGAAAAGAATGGGACAATTGGATAAGATCTGTAGTTAATAGTGCTATATCAGTGTTAGTTTCCTCATTTTGGTAATTGCATTGTGATTATGTAACACCCTTGTTTTTAGGAAATACACACTGAAATGTTTAGGGGAAAACGGGCACTTGATTTTTAGCTTACTTCCAAACGGTTCAGAAAAATTATATATATAATTTATATTAAATTTTAATTTAATAATTAATTAATATATATGTACCTACATATATAAAAGAGAGGATCAAAACAAACATAGTAAAATGTTAATATCTAGGGAACCTAGTCCTGAAGGGTATACAGGAATTCCTTGTACTATTTTAGCAACATTTCCAGAAGTCTGAAATTATTTAAAAAATAAAGTTAAAATTCACGAGCCCCCAGAATTTCTCCAAAGCCTCGAATATTTTATTTTTGATTTCCAAACCCAACCTGCATTCCTGTCATCCCCACACATGTAGCCAATGTCCTCCCCTTCCTGCCTAGCCCCTGGTGCCTCTTCTCTTCCCGAGGCTGAGGATGCTCGGAAGGAAGTGCAGCCAACACTTCCAGCTGCCCCTTGTCCAGGTGAGGGCAGGCGGTTTGGATGGGCATCACAGGAGCTGGCTGCTCTCTGTGACTTTGCTGCCAGTGCTTGGCTCTTGGCCCTTCTGAGTGCAAATGAAGTCCCAACTGACCATGCTGAAGGGGGACAGGAGAAAGCTAAAAGGGTGATGGGAAATTGGTCCAATAACATTTAAAAAGATTTGCTTTCTAAAAGACCCAGGCTCGGAGTTTGTTCACAAGTGAATTCCCATGAAAACCCAGTAAAACAGGAAATAAGTAGGAGAGGGAGTTTTCTATCTCCTGCCCAATGTCTTTCATTTGGAGCCTGAGTCCTTCTCTATCCAACGACTCCTGCTGATTTAACAGGCCAGTTTTGTCTTTGGGGAAATTTTAGTGGTGATCACAGACAGGTTCATTCTTTGTGGGGTGGCACAGGACAGCTGGATCTTGCAAGCAGAGTTTATGGGAAGTATCGGTTTTGGGAGTCTGATCAAAACCCACTCTCCAAAGGCAGAAGCATGAATTGTGGCTACAGAGACTAAGTGTACAGAAGGAGCCTGAGCTTTCAAGCAGGCAGCCACATCTGGGCTAACAACTGAGCTTCTCTGCGCTCTCAGGGCCCGCCCATGCAAGACAGGACTTACGCGCTCCACTCAGAATAACAGCAAGTAAGAGCCATTGGAGGCTCCAGGTGGCTGCTTCCTAGTCAACGCGAGAAGCAGGAATGAATAGAAAGCCTGTGATTATGAGGACGCATTCTGCATCCCATCATGACAATAAGTTATGCAGGATTTGGAGTTACGCTGTCTCCATCGTACACCCCCAAACACGGGCCGGAGTTTCAGCCTGCTATTCACAACTTTTATCCCTAAAAAGGGAAGACACCTGTGTTAGACATAGTCTGCTTCTCCTCCCTGTGCCTAAGTGGGTACCGGCACTGATGCTGGGCACCTGCCTCTGGAGATGGGTCAACCCGTTGCTATCACAGGGGGCCTGGAAATGGCTGCTTTGATCTGCACATCAGGCCTGGCATCAGCAGCTGGGGGCATATCCCTCCGAGACTGGAGGCAAGGTGATTTGAGACAACTGCTTCTGGATCTCAAGGGAGTAGTGGTGGTTTGTTAGCTCTTTAACTACCTTTGTTGTGATGTAGCATTTCTGAGGGTGAGCGCAGGGACAGGGAAGTAATAAGGAAGTAACTGCCAAGGGAAGGCCAGCTGCCACATGAATCTGATCTTCCAGGTTGTGCTAAATGATGTAGAAAGAACTTCAACTCTAAGATCCACTGACATTTTAATGGACACTCAAAAATCCCATCAGTGGCAGGAGGGGTGAATTTACCTATGGCTGGCGTTGTACAGTACTGGGTAACAGCTCTTATCAGTCCTGTGTCTACAGGCCAGGGGTTTTAGGATTAGGCAGGTAATAATGCTTTGCTTATTGAGCACTCAGGGGACAGGTCTGCGTGAAGTAGAAAACCCTGATGTCTGCAGGAAAGCTTTTGTGTCTCATCTTAAATGAGGTGGCAAGCAGCTAGCAGCATCCACTGGGGTCCGATTGCCTGGGTTTATTCCCAAGCTCCACCAAGTCCCAACTGTATGACCCCATGGAAACTATTTAATCTCTCTAGGTCTTAGTTTCTTTACCTGTAAAATGGGCATAGTAATAGTATTTACTTTGTATGGTTGTAGTGAGATTTTAAAATCAGTCAATATAAGTTAAGCACATAAAAGTGTCTGGCACAAGGCAGGGGGTCTGTCTATCATTGTTGGCTCAAAAGTATTACTATAAATTAGGAGACCTCTTCAAGGCTATTTATTATGTTCCTGGTTCTTGATTATCTCAAAGAATGGAAAACCCTACAGGTGGTGGATACAGATCATTAAACCGGCTCATGGTCACACTCATTACTGGAGTCTCTTTTGCCTTAAAAACCTGAACAGAGTTCTTAAAATTTTACATCCTAATCCACAAAATGAGGATAACAATAGCTCAGTATTTACTTTATATGATTGTCATGAGAGGGCCTCTATTATTCTTCCTATTATACAGATGAGAAAATTGAGACTCAGAGAGGTGAAGTGACTTGCTCAAAGTCACACAGTGAGTCACACTTGAGATACAATGGGTGTTCTGATTCTATAGCCTGGGCTCTCCACTGCTAGGCCAGAGAAAGGTGAGCGGAAGAGAGTGAAGGAGATGGCAGGGTGGGGAAGAAGAGGGAGGGAGGGAGGGAAGGGGAGAGGGAGACTCGCAACTAATAATAATATTCTTGGAATGAGTAAGTGGGCGTGGGAATTCAATACATATATCCTAATGATAACAAAGCAGATGACGTTTTATGCCTTGTCTACATAATTCGAAACAACCATTTTGACTGCTTAGAAAAATGACATTGCTTTTTGCTTGCTGCAGAATCATGGCTTTAAAGAGCTGTGAGGGCCAGTCCCTTTGGAAGGTGAGTACTTAAGATCCTGCAGTCCTGGAATGCTAGTGCCTGAGCCAAGCCCCTTGTTTGAGAGGTGAAACAGGGCTGGAGAAAGTGGAAGTAACTTGCCTCTAAGCTTGTGGCATCGCCCATAAGTTCATCTTTCCTGTGAAGGTCCTTCTTGGCAGGAAAAAGAGGATTCATTTATTCTCCAATTGTTCATTCAACACATATTGAATGTATGATCAAAAATGTTTGATAAATGAATGAATTTCCTTGACACTTTGAGCTTGTTCCTCTTTATCTTACTATGCTGCATGTCCGATTCCTTCTCAGTCTTCAAATCTCAGTTGAAATCTCACCTCCTTGGAGAATCCTTTCCTGGCCACCCTACGCAATGTAGTGCATACCCCCCCAGCCATTCTCCGTCCCACCTCTTTGTTTCCTTCATAACATCTGTCATGTAGAAACAATCCTGTGTGTTTAATGGTTTACCATTTACTCCCGTTCATGAAGACAGGAACATGACTTGCTTTGTTCACTGCTGTATCCCAACTGTATGGGACAAAACCTCACACACATAGATGCTCAATCAGTATTTGTTGAATGAAAATGAATGAATAAATGAATGAGGTGACACTGATTTCTACCCAGGAAGAAAACATTCTGTGACTTTAAATGGAGATGGAGTGAGAGCTAGGACTTTGGCCTGGAGCCCCTTGGTCATAATGGCGTGTCCAGCTGGGGATTAACTAATCAGCACATGCATTTTCTGAATTACAAAGTGTGCCAGGGACATTTAATTTCTGTTAATTAGCACCGAGGAGGAGGGGTTGCTATCGAAATCACCAGCCAGCTGGAAGCATGTCCATGTCAGACCTATTTGCAAATCAGAATGGACATTTCATAAACCTTGTCAACCTTGTGAAGCTGCAAGTGAGTCCCCAGAGGGGCAGCACCAAGGTGCCCACCGGCTGCATTCGGGGTCACAGATGACCTTAAACCTCAAACCTTCAACAGATGAGGAGGTGAGGTGATAGGGACAACCAGAAGACAAAAGACTGATGCGGGTTATGGCATGAGATACATTTAAAAATAACTGTCATATTTCCTCAACCCTGGTGCCACTGACCAGCTGATCTGAAAAGTGAAGAGAACAAAGAAGCTGAGATTTCTAGTCTTACAGAGCCAGCCCCACTGCTTCCTTTCTGTGACCTTAGACAAGTGATTTATCCTCAGAGCCTCAGATCTGTTTGATCCATAAATAGGGGACAATAACACCCAACTCATGGGATTGTTGTGAATGTTAAATGAGAAAAGGCATGTAAACAGTCAAGATAGCTAACGTCACAGAGCATTTTCTAAGAGCTGGGCACTGTGCTAATGACCTCATGCCCATTATCTCTTTTAATCCCCACCAAACCACTCAAGGAAAGCACAGTTAGAACCTGCATTTTACAAGCAAGGGGACTAAAGTTTGGGAAGATTAAATGACTTCCCCGTGATCACACAGGGAGGAAACGCAGAGCCTGGATTTGAATCCCGGTCACCTGACTCACTGTGCTTTTAACCACCCTGTAAATGACCCTCTAAGGGGTTAGCTCAGTCCCTGGCATTTAGTAGACGTGTAATGAATGGTAGTAAGAAGATTCTGTTCTTATTTTAGCATTTCTCCTGATCACCTGCCTTTGTCATGACTGCAGAATTCACTGCTAGGGTCCCTTCTGCACGCCAGCATCTGGCCTATCTGTCTTACTTAATCTTCCCAGTGACTCTGTGAAGTGTTGATTATTGTTTTCACTCCTCAGATGAGTAAAGAAAGTCTCAGAGAGGTTAGTTAACTTGGTCCAAGGTCAGACAGCCAAGAAGTGGTGGGGCCAGGATTTGAGCCCAGGGATATGTGATTCCAGAGCCCAGGTGGTTTCCTCTTCATTTCTCCATGCTGCCATCTTTCAGAACCTGTTTCACCTCAGTGGAGCTCTCCTGACAGCTGAAACACTTCTTCATTACTCCCTGCTCTTGCTTCTGAGCCTAGCTCTTTCTTGTACTCTGTTTTTGAATTGTGCCTCCATTCCCACTTATGGGTAATAGCTACCATTTATTGAACACTTTGATGTACCCCGTATCACCATCAGAGCTGTACAAGCATGATCTCATTTAATCCTGCTGCGAACCCTATGAGGTGGAGGTTCTGATTCCCATTTTACAGATGAGAAAGCAGGTTTAGGGAGGTGGTGTAGCTTTCTCAAGTTGCTTCAGTCATTTGCCAAAGGAAACCTAACTAGTAAGTGACAAGCTGGGACCAAACCCCAGATAATTTGGTTCCAAAAGCCGTCACCCTAGCTATTATATTGTTTCTCCATATCTTGTAAAGTTCTAGTGGATTGGGAATACAGCTAGAATAGCTACCCCCAAATCCTTGTTGACTGATGTGTTAAAATTTAGTCCTTTACTGGAGGTCTCCATGAAGAAGGTCCAAGCTATCAAATTTGCCAAATCTAAAAAGACTGTAAGCTTAAAAAAGAATTCAGTTTATCAATAGAATGTGCAGGATGGAATATTTGGAAATGTGGTTCTGATATCTAAAATTAGCCTTCCATTCCAAACAGTATGGCGCCTTCCGGCTGTCTGACTGCTCTGTCCTTTGTCATGGAAGCTGATGCCATCTCTCTCGAGCTGTGACTGACATGTTCTCCTCAGGCAGACCTCAGGCAGTGCGGTCCTCCAGCTCTCTCCTAGACAGAGATGGAAAGCATCTCCCAAGGAACTGGGTGGGGAAGGCGTAGGGATCCAGGTACAACCCTTTGAAGGTGATATTTGTTTGAATTCCTCTATGGTCCCCCAGGCGTTTTTGCTGTCTCCTTATGTTTTGATTCACGCTTGCTTTTGCTTATTTGTGAGAGTCTCCTGACTGCAAATAGTTCTCACAATCCTCTCAGATGGTCCAGGGAGTTGTTTTCATGGGAAGGACATTAGGATGGCTCTGGCCTCTAGGACATGTGCGACTGACAGCCGTCAAACTCTGACATTGCAAGTGGCCTTCATCAAGTCGGTCGGTCACGCAAGCATTGATTCTAACAGTGTTCACCAGGGATACACAAAATGGCCTTTGCGAATGCATTTTGCCTTTCTCCCTGGGTCTTGGCTGGCATCCTTTTAGTCCTTACCAGGCTGCAGCTCTTGTCCATCCAGCAGTGACCCTATCTGCATAATTAGCTTGCATCTGTGGGTGTGTATTTACCCACCTGCCCCCGAAAGCAATTGCCTTTGAACTTCGGAAAAATACCAGCATGGAACACTGGAAGGTGTCAGCTCTCTGAGTCCTCTTGTTCCCACAGAGAAGATGAAAGTGGGGGTCATTTTGGAAATCATGTTCCCCTTCTTCTGGACTCTGTATCCTTTAGAGTGAGGACAGGCAAAACTGGAAGTAAATTCAAGAAGAGGGAGAGATCTAGGGAATGCAAAATAATCATTGTGTTTTGATGTCAATGATCCAGAACCACATTGCAAGCTTTGGTTCTTTTACAAGTTGCTGGGCTGTGTCTGGCCGCCCTTGCAGCAGGCGTAGATTTGCTTTTTGGATTTCTCTGTACAGAACACTCTCAGTCACCTTCTTTCCCGTCCCTACTTCTTGGATGATAAGACCCTTGTATGGGTTGGCTAAAGAGTTCGTTTGGGTTTTTCTGTTAAGATGTTATGGAAGAACCTGAACGAATTTTTTGGCCAACCCAACACTTATTCTCTGGGAGGGCTTGACCGCCTGAGTTAAACCATTCCCCCACCCCCGTCTTCATCCTCACCCCTGTGGTCTCAGCAGCACACACACATTTGTGCAACCTCTCCAACCTCAACCGTGTTATGTGCTTACAGTTGCTATTGAAGAAGAGGGATGTGGTGATTTAAGATTAAGGTTTGGATTTAGAGTCCTGGGTTCTAGTTCTTGTTGCCTTGGACAGGTCATTTGACCTGTGAGTCATAATTCTAATCCCTAAAATGGAATCATAGCAGTACCTGCATTCATAGGGTTGGGTAGGATTGGATGGCATAATGCATGTACAGTGCTTGGTACACAGTAGGTGCTCAGTAAATGGTGACAGTTATTGCTGGATGAAGAATCAGTAGTCTCCCTTCCATCTCAAACTAATTATGTGACCTTAATCAAGGCATTGAAATATCCGGAGTCTCGGTTTTTTGATCTGTAGTCTGGGGACAAAAATAACTTTTCTCTGCACTCTTCACGAGGTTCTTCTAAGAATTTGGTGGCAGCAGCAGCAAGATCTGTTTTAGTTTCAGAAGTTGAGGAGCTACTCTGGTTTTTGCAGTTGGCTACCCAGAGGCTCCAGACAACACCCAGAGGAGAGCTAGGTAGAAAACCCTGTATTCAAACAATGCAGGCACAGCCACAACCCATATTTTCTCTACTCAGGAGCAACAAGTTCTCCTAAAACAGCTGTACTTGGAAGAACTCTTGTAAAAACCCCTTTAAACTCAAACTTCTCAAAATCAGACATGCTGGTGCATCAAAATCTCAATTCCCAGCAATGAATCAAAGCTTTAGAGTCCCAGTGACAGAAGCCAGATGGGAGTTCAAATATTCAGGCAGGGTATCTATGGCCCCAGGTTGCAATATTTGCTTTGACTAGTGCTTACTGAGTACCTCTATGAGCTGCACTCAGAGTTCCATATGGTACATGACTGGGAAATTTACAGGGAGTGATATGCATGGAATTCAGGACAGTGGTTGTGAAGGAAGTGGGGAGGTGGGGAAGGAAGGAATGGGACTGGGAGAAGCACACAGCAGGTATTTTTTAAAAAGCTAGGTGGTGGGTATATGGTTATTGGTTTTATTATCCTATATATTTCTATAGAACATTTAATTATAAAAGGGGAGAAAAGCAGAAAGGAGCCCCAAATCCAGAAAAAAGTAATAAGGAACAACATTCTGTGAGGGCCATATGTATTTTTATCTATCCTGGTAACTACTTTATTTCTGTTGCCTCTCATAGAGCCTGGTCCAGAGTACGTGATGAATGAACTGTTGTTGAATGAATGGATGGAGGGATGGATGGATGGTTGGATGGGTGAATCTAATGCTCCTCCATCCCATCATCTTTGATCCCACCTCTGCTGCATTCCATTTGTCAAAGTATAGGTCAATAGGCAGAAGGGCTTCCTGGGAACATTTTGTTTCTGCTCTGGTCTAGGACACAATACTATGGCCTGGCCAACAGCAGGTGGCTTTGATCATCATTTAACATTGCTCTATTTCAAGAAAAACATCCTTGTGAGATTTATCCTCAGGGACACCAACCTGCTGCAGGGCTCTCTGGAGTTCATTCCTCTGGCTTAGTCTTGCCTGCCAAACACATTCCCCTAGGTGACTGCCTTTCAGGCTCACCTAAGAGGTTTCTGTAAGTGCTAACACTCCTTTCACTTAGCCCAAGGGGGAACTGGAGTCTTTACTCTCAAGACTAAGTAAGAGAAGCATCAGTGACAGCAGCTGCTGCCCCAGGAGAGCCCAGCTTGTTAAGTACTTGCTCCCAGCTGCAGAGGCTTGAGAGGCCCTCGTTATTCTACCTGCTTCAGCTTCTCACTTCCTGGGAAGGGAGTCAGAGGCTGTGGGGCTGCCCGTGTGAATAGGGGCTGGGGAGAGGATCAAGATGGAGGCCTGCTCATCTTATTGAAGCAAATTATGTGCTTCCATACCTGCCAACGTGATGCCAGAGGAGCTGGGAAGCTGAAGTGCATTACTTATGCCTATGAAACTCTTAGCTGAAAAAGGCAGGTGAATAGGCATGGAAATGCTCATCCTCCAAGTCAGCTCCTTTCCTAAGCTAGGGGCCTGATGAAGGTGCTTGTCGAGGGATGAACAGTGGCCAGGATGGGGCTTGGGAAGAGTGTCAGGTTTGACAGCAGTGCTCTCAACCTCTGGGCCTTATTCTCTATAATAGGGTAACAGACAAGATATTTAGTAATCAGTATGGCATAGGCACTAGCCAATCAGCATGAAGAAGGGCTTTATTGCTGGAGGTCTCAGCTGCAGCTGGCCTTAGCTTTTTAGCTGTTGGATGGGAGAGCAATGGGGAGGACGACATGGAGAAAGGGCCAGGGTGTGGGAGGGGGGAGAGGTCTTGGGGAGCTCAGAGCATCTACTAGTCACCTATCAGTACAGGACGATTTCAATATGTTAACCACCAGTGAGGTCATACTCCTGCTGAATGTCAGATCCAAATGTCAGCTCTGCTATACCACATGAGAAAGGTGAATTTGATTCTCATACTTCATGTGCCTCAGAATCACTTGGGGAGCTTGTTGAAAGCACAGAGGCTTAGTCCCCACCTCAAAACTACTGAACGACACCCTGTAGGGCCCTGGCTTGGCCTGCTATGCTCCTGAGACCTGTGTGCCTGGATCAGTGGATGTCTGGGGATCCAGCTGTAACTTTCAAGGGGTTTATGATGCCTCTGGGAGATGACGTCAAGCACGCAGTCTCTAGGGGAACACGCCCGGTTCAGGTGCAGGTCGTGTGAGTGAGTGAAGCAGGCTACTGGGGCTGCGTGGCAAATTGAAGAGCGCATGTCCGTTTCACGGCAATTGCAGCCCCATCAGATGGCTGCCAGTCGGGAGCGCAGGCCTGGCGTGGACGGACGTTCTGAATTGTCAAGGGAAGTTGGAAGTCAGTGAGTCAGCTCTGCATCTCACCAAGTCACAGGTAGGGCGTCGCTTTAAACTCTTCCTGCTACAAAAGCTCTGTCTGTGGGAGGGGGAAGGGTGGAGGAGGTGCAGCTGGTCCCGCGCGATAAGGGAAGGAGACAAGTTTTAAGTGAGGCCCTTGATGCTGCTCAAGTCAAGTGTGACTCCACCATTTCCTTAGGTGTGGCCCTCAGAGTCTGTCCTCAGCTGGTTGCGCCCCTCCTTCACCTCTCAGATGCCCCCCCTGCTCTCTGCCCCCGCCCCCAGGCAGAGCCTGCCCTCCGCAGCTTTCCTAGCACTGAGGTGTCAGGTCTGATCACGGGTGAAGGGGCCCCTCTTCTAGGGACTCTGAGTCTTAGCTGAGGGGATGGAGCTCTCACAGGATGGAATATCTGGCTTCAGACGTGAGGTGCTAGGGATCCAACTGGGATCCCGGGAATGTTCCACAAAGGAGTAGATTCCTCTGTACTTAGGTACAAGAGAACTTGGCTTGATTGCTACGTTTTAACCCATTGCCAAATGCTGCTTTCCCTGCTTGGGCACCCACCCCTTTGTCTGCCTGACTCTTTCTTGTCCTTCAGGACTCAGACTGTGTTGTGACCTCCATGACTGGGCTACTTGGTCTCCTTTTAGCACCACGTCCCCGGACAGGCCCTTGTTTTCGGCTTTTTCACCTGGAATTTCGATGGTCTGCTTCCTTAAAAACATTCAAGGCTAACATCTATCAGGTGTTCACGACGTGCCAGCGTGGTTCCAGTCACTTTATTATCTCAGTTAACCCTCACAAGAGCCCAGTGGGGTTGGCACTATTATCGTTCCTATTTAAGAAGACAAGGCTCAGACAGGTTAAGTAACTTGCCCAGCATCACATAGCTAGCACGTGGTAAATGAAGCTTTGGACCCAGTCTTTGTGCAGCAGAGCCTGCAATTGTAACCACTGCATTATGCCACCTCCTTGCAGTTTGAAGTCAGTGGCCTGACATCAAGGATGGTCTCTTGGTTCATGTAGCGTAGTCCCAAGTTAGGCTCTGAAGTTAGATAGGGTGAGGGCAGCTATCAAACTCGCTCTGTCACTGTCTGTGGTTACCCTTCAAGCCTCAGTTTCCTTGGCTCTATAATGGGGACAATTGTACTTGCCTTATAAGGTTACGGTGGACATTATAGGAGAGAATGTATCTCTTGTTCTCATTGCAGTACCCAGCTCATAGAAATATCTGAAACATGGTGGTAGAATAAATGATGGGCAGTGCCCAGTGAGTTCAACTTGTACTGCCCCTTTCAAATCCTCATATGACTCTGCAGAGATGGGACTTGGTTTGGGAGGGAGTGAGTCTGATGCGGGGCATGGGGGAAGAAGGCTGGATGGAATGGGGATGGCCAGCCTCTGGCGTTGTTTACATTTCTCAGAGAGGTTACTCTATAGAGATCGTGGACAATGGGAAGAATATTCTGTTTCATTTGGAGGGTATGGATTGTATCTTCACTACGCCCAAACAACCTGCTTTTCAGCCACAACAGTTACACATTAACTGGCTCCATTGCTACTGAGGCACAGACTAAATGTCTGGCTGGCTGGGCATGCCATATATCTGCCACTCCGGGTGTAGATTGCTAAACTCATTAACTCACCGAGAGTGCTTTTTGGGGTAAATACGAGGTGTAAGTACTCATATTTTGACAAATCATACAATGCCTGCCTGTCTTTATGACTTTTCCCCGTTTCTCCATCTGGATTACTATATTCAGCTCATTGAGTCATGCAGTTGGGCCTGACAATTTTTGTGGAATAGACATGGGTCACTATCACACAGAAACACCAGAGCATGTGACCACATTGGCTCTACCAACCCCAAAGGTCTGACACAGGTGCAGTATTCCTTGGCAGGATTATGGTTTGGTTTTTGTTTTATTAAGGCCTGGAAAAGTCTTGACAATTTAGTTTGCCAAGTGTGTGGTTGGTACATAAAATATGGATGTTTTTAATCCCAGGATCTTCAAGAACTGTCCAGGGAGAAGGTCTAACTAGACCTGCCTTTTTTTTTTTTTTTTTTTTTTTTGCGGTACGCGGGCCTCTCACTGCTGTGGCCTCTCCCACTGCGGAGCACAGGCTCCGGATGCACAGGCTCAGCGGCCATGGCTTACGGGCCCAGCCGCTCCGCGGCATGTGGGATCTTCCCGGACCGGGGCACGAACCGGTGTCCCCCGCATCGGCAGGCGGACTCTCAACCACTGCGCTGCCAGGGAAGCCCAGCCTTTTGTTTTTTTAAATGACATCCAGGCTTAGTAGCAAATGGCATTTATGCACTAAAGTGCCCACATTGATGGGCATGCAATGAATGTTAAATCACAACAATTAAGTTAAATGAGAATTAATGATTTGTCTTACAGCATTGCCTCCACTCCCTGGGGTGCTCTTTTACCCCCGTTTACAAGGCTTTGCCTGGCTGGTCCCACTCACTTCAGCCCCATCTTAGTGGGGTCACCTACTTTTGCAGACTCCATCCTTCTTTCCCCACCTGTCAAGAATGTCAAGGCTGCTCTCCTGCTCTTTTATCTTCTTCCCTGACACTTCCCTTAATCCTCTTTCTCTCTCACTCTCATCACCTCCCCACTCTCTCCTCCATATTTTCTTCACTCTCCCTTTCTCCTCCTTCTTACCCACTTTTCCTCTCCAACCTTATTTGTCCAGTCCCTTTTTATAGAAACTTTCCTCTAGAAGGCACCCCCAACCCAGCTGTGGATTGGCATCTTCTCAGTGACATTGTTGCCTTATTCTGCACCCTGGTGAAACAGCTAGTCTGCCCCAAATACAAGAAATCAGTGAAAGTAAAGACTGTTGCAATGCAAACAGAATGTATATTTAAACTCAAACCCCTTACCAAGCTGTTTCTAAGCATGCTTTGTTTTCTTGGGGAAATCAGACTAGAGCCAGGATGAATGAATTGTCCGTAACACCATACAAGACCCTCTCCACGAGTACGTGATTCCTGCTTATCTATCGTGTAGGATTATATGTGGGCAAACAGATTGAGAAGCTTAAAATATGACGGTAGTCAGCTTTCTCTCTGACCTTGTTTGGAGCAAAGCCAGGAAGCTGTCTCTCTTTGGTTTAGAGGGTTCTTGGAATGTTCAAAGTATCTGTCTCACACCCTTCCCAGAAATTCTCCCTTGGCAGCCAGGATTATGACGATGGAAGCACAAAGATATGGTGGCTACTAGTGGCTGGTGTCTAGGTCCCAGAAGATGGCAGAAGCTGTTCTAAGATGTTGAGGTCAAAGAAGTAATGCCAGCATTCCACCATTGTGACCCCCCTGGCTGAAGCCCCTTTTATAACATCATAGAAATTCTACACAGAACCCAGAGGATGAGAGGCTGCACACTCCACGCTGGGGAATAGAGTGGGCAGGATGAGCTCCCATTCCTTGGTCTGGGTAGTGGCCTTGCTACATTGAATCATTATGTTTGGAAGGTCATCTAGTCTATCTTCCCAGCCAGGGCAGGAATCCCCACTCCCACGTGTCCTTTCCTGGAGGTAAAATGGGCAGAACAAGGACCCATGCTTGAGTCCCCAAAGAATGGCAGGACGCCCTCAGTGGAGGCATACTGTATTTAAATGCAATTCACCTCTTTGGGGTCTAGGAAAAGCCACCTGTAGATTCATTTGCTGGGAAACACGGTCTGCGTGGTCGAGGCAGTGGGCGCTGGGGCCATGATTTTGCTAAAGGTTGACTTCCTCCGGAGGTCTGTCTGCTGTCCAGAATGGCAGCCGCTTCGGTGGGCGAATAGGATGGTCATCTCTGGGCCCAAGGGGGCTGCTTCAGGCTGGGACCCCTTCGGGGTGGCTGGTTGTTCAGGCTTCCCAGAGGTGTGATGTTTGGCGGGAGGAGGGCTGTAATTCTGAAATCTCACGGTTTTGACTTGCTGTAAGACAGAGGAGAGCAAAGGGACATAGGTGAGTGGGAGACCTGTGCTATTTCCCCCTGGGACTTGGTTCATGCTGTTTCTCTACACTTGTCCCTTCCTGGAATGCCTCATTCACGTGTTCACCCAGCAAATACTTGTGTCTGTCATGAGGGTCGACCATGCATCACCACTCTGTCAGGTGCTGTGAAGCCAAGAGTGAACAAAACCACCCTGACAAATGACAATGATCACCAGTGCCACTGCGGGGGAAGCAGAAGATGCTGAGGAATGCGGAGAAGTATCCACCTGAAGCTGGAATGGGCCTTGTCCGAGAAGGCCTCTTAGAGGCAGAGTTATTTCAGTCGAGAACTGAAGAACGACTGGGAATTAGCTACGAGAAATAGGGGGGACAACCACCTACCTGAGAATAGGGTCCTTCACCTCCCCTCTCTCCTTCCCACCTGCCAGTAAGGCCTCCCTGCTGACTCCATCCAGACAGTTCCTTCATAAACCCTCAGAGCAGAGTTAGCCAACTGGACACTGCTGACTGAATATAGTCTGCAGAAAGTCTGGGAGTTTGATTTAGTTGCTAACACATTAAAAATTGGGAGATGCATATAAAAATCAGCATTTTATATGTCCCTTAAGATAATCAAAGGGCAGGCACACTGGGGCCTGTGCCCCATTCTGGCAGCAACTGGCTGGAGCTGATTAGCAGGTCCCGCTTTATGTGGGAGTCAATGATCTGATGTTTGCATAAGCCCTTCCTCTCTCCCTTCTTTCCTAGCCTGTTATAGATCTTGTATATTAGATTTTACTTTGGCCATTCCCTATCTTACAGCTTAATAAAGTGTTCTGTGCTACTGCTCAGAAATCTTTTTTTTTCCTGTGAAATTCAATCCCAATGTCTTGAGATTGAAAGGTGAGTGGGAGACCAAATGTCTTCATTCTTTTGACCCTTACCATGTCCAGCGGAGGTCTGGGCACTTACTAAACACAGTTTGAGGGCTGCATCTAATGGCTTGGGGGTAACTGACAGGTGAGGTCTGGAAAACTTTGAATTATTTGAATACCGTAATTCAGAAGAACTCAACATTTAAATCAGTTAACACTAACTTTTTCCAAATGCCTTTCCCTGCAAGCTTATAGCTTAGTTTTTGTGTCAGATCTCAATTCTACTCCAGACACTCATGTGTGTCAGCTGTGTGCTTTTGGGTAATGTACTTTAACTCCATAAGCCTTTATGTCCTCATTTTTAAATGAGGATGACAATAATAATTATAGCTACATCAGAAGGTTGTTGTCGGAATTAAATGAGATAGGACATGTGAAGTACTCAGCACAGTGCCTGCTAGGTCGTTAGCATTCAGTAAATGCTTAACAAAGAGGAGGAAACCACACCATCTTTCCATTTGGAGGGAAATGGGTGATGGTAGTGATGGTGATGTTGGTGGTGATGGTGGTGGTGATAGTGATAGTAATGGTGGTGGTGCAATGTTCAATACACTAAAAGATAACAGTCACCTAATTTTCTTCACGTCACCTCCTCCATCCCTGCCTCAAGGATATTGTTGAGAACATAACACTTTTACAAAAACTCTTAGAACTTCTAGTGGGAAAAGCCCTAGAACCGATAACCGATAACCGCAAAGGTCCCGATAACAGTTGTTGGAGTAGTTATAACTCAGTGTGACCTTACTAAGTCACTTACCTTCTCCTGTGCCTCAGTTGCCTCTCCTATACTGTGAACGAGTACGTATCAAGCCCTGTGTAAGTACTTTACTCATTTAACTCCAATGCTATGAGGCTATTACTCTTCTTACCGCCATTTTAGGTAAAAGAGTCTCAGAAAGGTGACGTGTTTTAACCAGAGTCACCAGCTAGCAAGCAGCACAGCTGGAATTCAAGTCAAGGTTGTGTCTGATGCCAAAGCCGTGTTTTTTCCAAGTTGCCTCTGGGCCTCGAAAGAAGGATGTATAAAATCTTCTGGAAGCATAAAGGAGATTCAGTAACACGTCTGGGGAGGGTGCGGGTGATGTGAGGATATGGAAGGGGGTTGTGTGTGAGGATTCTTTGGAGGCTGCAGTTTTGATTCCTTGTCCATTTACGGTGAAATCTCAGGAGCTGGGACACTGTGCAAAGTTAGGGGTCTAAAGAATCAGGCCCCCCTAATGTCACCTACTCCTACCTTTTCGCTGCCATTTCTTGAGTTCTCTGGTTTCACCAGGATGGATGGCGGGGCAGATGCAGGCAGTTTTGGTAGAGGCTCACTCCTGACGGGGATTTCTTTGCCTTCCATGATGAGGGAACTGGCCGCCGAGTGGATCCTGGTGTCGCTGCCCCTGCTGACGCACGTGAGGGCAGGCTCCCCAGCGGCAGTGGGCTTGGGGCCCATCTCCGCCACCACCGCCGAGGGTGAGGAGGGGGCCCCCTGTGGCTGGTAGAATTGGAACTGCTGAGGCCGGACGACCATGGTGGGGCTGCGTCTGAGGGAGTCCACCACGAGGGTGTGGACCCCCGACCGGACGGGTCTCTGCAGGGATCCATCTGGGGAATTGTATGACAGAGATATCAGCAATGGGGCAGCTGACAGCAGCTTGGGTGGGAGCTGGGTAAGCAGTGTGTCCTGATAGCCCAGAATAGTTAAGTGCTTTCCCAGTTTGACTGTGCTCACATTCTCCCAGGGTCTTTCAAAGGTGACCTTATTCTTTTTTTTAGTGCTGTTTGCTGATGCTGGCAGCAAATGACTGGCTAGGCGAACACTGGGGGTGGGGTGGCGTCAGAAGGTATATCACCTCTATTTGTCCTCTCCCTCTCTCTTTCTGTCACACACATACACACACACACTCCTACTTTCTCCCTCCAGGCCTTTAAGATGGAAAGTGAAGAAGACAGTCCTAAAGAGAGAGCTTCGCAGTGAGAAATAAAGGCATGGAGACCAAAGAGGAAACAAAAGCAGAGACAAAGAAAGAGACAGCAGAAATTGAGACACGCAAGAGAGAGTCAATGGAGAGGCATGAGTGGGAGGGAGAGAGGGTAGGAGAGAGGGCAGAGGACTCCAACCAGCTACTTAAAGAAAATTCTGATGGAAGCTTTAGGCCTGTGGTGGTGGGACCTCTGCTTTTCATCGGGTCTGCAGGGAGGAAGGGTGAGCGGAATTTAGGGACTGTGTGTACCAGGCAAACGTGACAGCAGCTGGAAGCAAATTTGGAAAGGTTATTCCCAAGTTAGGGATGTGAGCGGATGAGCTTCGTGAAGTCCCATGACTCAGGCTCTGGAATCAGATCTCCTCCCAGGGAGCCAGGAGCACATCAGTCACATCATCTCCCTGCTCCTCGGTCCCCTGGTTGTAAACTGGAGCTAAAAACAGCACCTCGTGGCCTGGGGTGAGGATTACATTTTATGATGTGTGCAAAACGTTAGGATAGTGCCTGGAACATCATAAATGCCCCATGTTTTAAAACTTTTTTTGTGTGTTTTTAGGTAAAGGAGAAGCAAACTCTAAAAATGCACGGTCCAGGAGTTTGGTTTTGCCCCTTCCGTTTCCCTGAGCTCATTTTTTTTTTTTTTTTAAACTGAGATAGTCCTCCCTCAGTAAAAGGAAGCCATTCCTTCCCCTCAAATTCTCTGGAAGACAGGAGATCCCCATCCTTTGAGCATATGTCCTGTGGGTGACCTGGAGAATAATCGAGAGTTCATTGTGCTCTGTGGGGGGCAGTGGGGGAGACACCCTGAGAAGCATTGTGGGCTATTTCTTCATAAGGGTCTCCCAGAATTTAGAGCTATAGGTGACATCCAGCAGAGATGTTAGTTCTTTGTGACACTCTATGGACACGTGTGTGAATCAAAGTCATCTGTGTCCAGCGCAGAAGGCCTGAGCCTAGGCCATGTTCTGTGTCATGACTCTTTATCAAGCCGGGTGTGAACATGAAGAGCAGATGCTCACTGTAACACCGCTGGCGTTCTCAGCTGCCACTGGCAACCCAGCCACCACTACACAAGTCTGACCTTTCAATGTCAATGTCTGTTTTTCCACTGACAGCCCTGTGAGATGCATACAGTCAATTCTCTGTCATTTCTCTTTGCTTTGGGGAGATTGATAGCTTGACCATCCTCACCTTGGGAAAAGGGAGAGAGAGAAAGCCTCTGGGACCTAGGAAGGTCAAAGCCACACTAGGCAGACCTGTCCTTAGGCTCTCAGAAATGGGTGAAAAATCAGTTTACCGCCTTATCTACTTATCTTGTCGGGTTCCTAATTTCCAAGAGCTTTAATGCTTTCTTATTACATGTGCATATAATGCAAGCGTCAAAACTCCAAGCCAATCAAGAGCTACACAAAGTTAGAGAGGGAGTGTCCGAAAGGAAGTGTGAACAATTGCCGAGGGGCTTTTCTCCCCGGTATTCAAAAGTGGTCTAGACTATGTGAACATTTCAACACAAGTGAAGTGAATTACATTCACATTCTGGAGGGACCCAACATGATCTGCTTAGCTGCAGTAGCAATATTGATACTGATAAAATGCTATACTATAAAAATAGCTAACATTTCTCGAGAGCTTACTATGTGCCAGGCACTGGGCCATTAGTGTTAAATGAATTATTTAATGCCCTGATGAGGTAGGTACTATTTTTATTTTCATTTTGCAAATGAGAAACCTGAAGGCCGAAGAGGTCAGTAACTTGCCCGAGGCTGTTGTGGTGGGATAACTTATTGCACGTATGTTTTGTGGGGAGAAGGTGGAGGAGAGGGTGAGGAGGGAGGCACTGTCGGCTAGAATTAAGAAGCAACGGTGGGATTGGTGGTCAAGCAGATGATCAGAAAGCACTGAGAAAGGGTAGAACTAAGATAATTGCTTTAATTGTCTTGGGGCACTAATTGCTTTAATGTCTGTGTGGCATACCGTCCCACATGTGAATCTTTTGCTCTGACTAGTACTGCATTTTCACCTTTAATCAATTTTTTTTTTTTGCGGTAAGCGGGCCTCTCACTGTTGTGGCCTCTCCTGTCATGGAGCACAGGCTCCGGACGCGCAGGCTCAGCGGCCATGGCTCACGGGCCTAGCTGCTCCTCGGCATGTGGGATCTTCCCGGACCGGGGCATGAACCCGTGTCCCCTGCATCGGCAGGCGGACTCCCAACCACTGCGCCACCAGGGAAGCCCACCTTTAATCATTTTTTAAGATAGCAGGAGGGATGGCAGAGCCCAGTTTAAGTCAGGGGATGTAGAACAAATCAAGTTGACTTTGCTTGGCTTGTTTTCTTCTTCTAGAGAGGTGTACGAATATAGAGGCTTGATGTTTTATAGAACAATGGGTTTCAACCACTTTTTGAGAACCCCTGAAAATGAAGCCTTATGCAGAAATTCAATATATTAGGAGATAAAAGCATGGCTTTGAAGATGAAGGAGCTATGTAATTGCCATGTGTGCAATGTGGATGTTATATAAAAATAAAACCAAGGTGCAGAACAGTGTACTAAGATTACAAGGTATGTATGTACATGGACGAGAACTTGGGACTGGGGGGCAAGGATATGAAGGAGACATTTGTACAATATAATGTACTTTTGTACAATATAATTTTTTTACCTTGTGCATATATTAGTTAAACAAAGTGGGATTCAGGGGCTCTTAGCAATGACTCTTCTTTTCCTCTTCCCCTTGTTTCCCTTTTGGCACCTCCTGAGGGGTTCCATGGAGCACAGTTTAAGAAGCATTGATCCAGCAAGTGCTTTAGTTGTCCTGTCTTAATAAGAACCAGCATCCACCTTGGCCATGCTCTAATTATATGTTGGCATTCAGGGCTGGTATCATCCCAATCAGTCAGCGTGCGTGTATGAAGTGACTGAGGGCGGGAACCTTGAGTCCATTTGGCTTCATCTGATAAAACAACGCAGTATTTGGGAAGTGTAAAGCAACCTTCACAGAGGCTTGTTTTAAAACCAAGATCCTTGTTTTTGCAAAAAGCACTCTGTTTGCCATTGTGAGATCCCCCCATCCCCTAGCTCTAGGCACGTACCTCTCTGCCACCACTTACTCTTTCTCATGTTGCTCCGCCCTTTGCGGAGGGAGCCCTGCCCCAGGGTCCTCAGACCGGCCAGGTTCCGCACGGGGTTGACTATGGCCGTGGGCACGAAGACGGACTTGAAGGGCCGGCTCTGCCGGGGATCACCTTCTGAAATGCTGCCTTGGGAGGACACAGAGGAGGTGGATAACGTCCATGTGGCGTAGAGAGCAGAGCTCCGGGAGTCTGGAACACTAGATATCTTTCTGGTTGTGCAAATTTTTTTTTTTTTTTTTTGTGAAAGAGAAGAAATAGAGAAAGAAAAGGTTCAGTCAAGAGTCCTGTTTTAAAAAAACGATCTGCTCCCAACTGTATAGCACATGTGGTCCCTCCTCATCGTATTCCTACCCATACATACCTACATACATTATATATATATATATATGTTTATACTTGTCTTCATCACAGGCTTAACTATGGAGGCCTCAGCTTCCACACCTGGATAACTGTGTGGGCATGCTGAGGGAGGGGAGGGGGTCTCATACTGAGGCCTGGTGGAACTAGAAGACTTGAATATCATCATCTTTCACTCCAGCTCTGATCACTCTTCACCCCGTGTCCCTTCAGCCCTCAGTTCAGAGCACAAGATCTTGTATGTGTTCATTTCGCTTTGCAGAGGCGATTTCTTGTTCTTTCAGTGACTTTCCCACTAGATCCTAAGCTCTTTGAAGGCAGAGATTTTATATGACTTGTTTTATAGCCTCTGTGTTCTGCACATATTATTTATTAATAAATGTTTGTTGAATGGCTGCCATGATGCTTTTAGCACTGAAGCCAGTCATTTTGTCTCACACATAGTAAGCACTTACTGTATACCCACTGTAACACCCAGCATTGGCCAAACACTGCCCACATCATCTCACAGGTTTTTCTCGACAGCCTTCTGAGGTAGGTACTGTTAGTGCTACTGTTTTGTAGGTTAAAAAATAGAGATTTACCGTTACTTGTCCAAGCAATTAATAGATCTGAGATTTGAACCCAGGTCCAGGCTGGCCCCTCACTCTACCACTACGCTACCTACCTACTGGCTAGTTAGAGCATTCATCATTTGGAAAACCCTGCATCCTACTTGAAAATTAACAAACTAAAGGAGCTGGTCGGCCCTACCATGCCTCCATAAGACCTAATTCTTCAGCCTTAGGCTCTGATTTTTAAGAACAGTGTTAATATTTTGTAAAACACCAATCTCCTGTCCGTGTTTCCAGCCTGCAACTCCCTGAACCCCATGGGGAATGGTGTCATTTTACATGCCCTTCTTGCCCTTTTACCATCCTGCCCCAGCATCACAGCCCCTACCGAGTAGTCCATGAATCCCCTTGTCACTCTATTGATTAAATAACCCCTGCTAATTCCCTGGAGATAACCAGTTCAACCAAGGCCCTGGCACAGAGATGCCCTCCACGTATTTTCCTTCCTGTCAGTGCCTCCAGGTTTCTCTTTAGGTAATTCCCCCTTATTTCTCCTTTTCTCTCCTTGTTTTGCTTTTAAAAAGTATATGTAGTTTAATATCGAGCCACCAGTGTTATACAAGATGGGAAAGGCGTCATGTAATGCAGCCAACTCTGCCCAGGAAGCATATGCAGCCAAACACGCTGGGAACTGATGCTTGCAGAGAGGGGCTTCTGTCCACAGCCTTCAGCCTGCTTCTGGCCCCTGGGGATGCAGTCAGTGAGGCGGAGTGGGCTGTACACCAGGAGGAGCTCAGACTACATTCTGGAGATGAAGGCTGGGCTGGAGAGAAATCTCCAGCACTGGCTTGCCTGGCAGAGTCTGCATCTACCTGTTTCTTTTAAATGAATTTATTTATTTATTTGTGGCTGCACTGGGTCTTCGTTGCACTGCGTGGGCTTCTCACTGCGGTGGCTTCTCTTGTTTCAGAGCACGGGCTCTAGGAGTGTGGGCTTCAGTAGTTGTGGCACATGGGCTCAGTAGCTGTGGCTCGCGGGCTCTAGAGCGCAGGCTCAGTGGTTGTGGCGCACGGGCTTACTTGCTCTGCGGCATGTGGGATCTTCCTGGACCAGGGCTCAAACCTGTGTCCCCTGCATTGGCAGGTGGATTCTTACCCACTGCACCACCAGGGAAGCCCCTACCTGTGTTTTAAACAAAGGCCTCAAAGTGTTGGATGCTGCAAAATGGACTGGCAACAGCAAAGACAGGTTCCAAATTTGTTGCCAGCAGCATCAGCAGCCTGGACAGAATACAGTTAATGAGGCCCAAGCCAGCCTAATCCCACCAGTCCCTTCTTTGGACAACTGTTTACAGACAAAGGTGCAACTTCATTTTTCTGGACCCAGCATGAGGCCAGATTCCAGAAACTCCTAAATCTCAAGTCTCCCATCCAACACTGAGTCCCTCTATGTCTTTTGGCAAAAAGCTCAGCACTTACCCAGCATATTCTTCTAGCATCAAAGCACTTTGCAAACGTATATTCATTAATCCCCATGACACCCCAGACCTGCAGATATTATGATCCCTGTTTTCTAGATGGAGAGACTGAAAGACATTCTGGGTTTAAGTGGGAGGTGTGTGTGTTGCCTCTGATTTGCTCTGCTGGGCTGCTTTGAGTGTGCAGGTCCCTGTGTCCCCTTTTCTACCTGAGATATGAGCCCTTAAGAACTTGCACAGTATTTGAAAGGGACATGACACACAGCGGCTCTATCCTGCTCAGCACTGCCAGTAACCTCCTGGTAAGGCAAAAGCTTGGACCATGACAATCTTTATATAGTTCTATGTAGAAAGTTAAAGGAAAGTGAGTGGTGGCCCTCGTGTCACTTTTCTCCACCCCTTAGGCATCAGGATGGCATATGTGTCCAGTGAAGGTTGCCAGAAAGAGAAATATCCTGGCTTATTGGGCAGAAGGGCATTTATTGGGAGGACAGGAGGGAGCGGAAAGAGCTTGGAAACAGGATCCAAGGGAGGCTGCTGAGAGCTGGGCAGCAGGGATCGGAGGTGGGAAGAGTCTGATCAGGTGCTGCGCCTTGATTCCCCGCCATGAATGGCCTTCAACTCTGTCCACATTCTCTCCTCCCTTGTTCCTTCCTTGTTCATGTTTCCAAGTCCCAAGAGGCTGAGCCTGTCCCTCACCTGTGGTGATGAGTTGAGGAGGTTGGGGATGAGGGGAAGGGGGAGAGGGAGGAGGAGGAGGAGGGGGAGGAGCGGGGGAGGGGGAGGGGATGGGGAGGAGGAGAGAAGAGGAGGAGGAGGAGGAGGGGGAGGGGAGGGAGGAGGAGGTGGAGGAGGGAGGAGGAGGAGGCAGAGGAGGAGGGAGGAGGGAGGAGGAGGAGGGGGAGGAGGAGGGGGAGGGGAGCGGGGAGGAGTTGCCTTCTGCAGCCTCTGAAAAGGGAGGAAACTTATGCCTCTACCGAGACTGTGCATGGAAGAGGAAACCAAAGGGTTGTAGGTGCTGTTAGGAAGGGCTTGAATGAGAACGTGACAAGTGTTCTGTACCACCTGAGCCAGGGGATAACTCTGGGATACGGGAACTAGGTCGTGGTGGCAGATATTTAGTTGTGGTTGGCACAGCTGGACAGGCTGGTGGCACCACCGAGCACAGAGGACTGGAGCTTTACACAGCATAGCAGCCTTTCCTCTCTCAGTAATTAAAAGGCGCCCTTGCTGAATCGTAAATCAAAACCCTGGCGTTTTTGTCAACTCTGGTCTCTAATTGATCCTGAAACTCTGGCTGGCTCAGTTCATTAGGAGATGATGCTAGTAAGAGCAGAGGTTCAAATGCTCAGGGGGCACTACACACCTTTGAGGTCTGGCTGTCTTATAAAAGGCAGCCCTGTGCACCACGGGGGCTGGTGGCAGTGCAGAGCCATCACTGCAAACAGACAACAAAAATGGGGCAAAACCTCTCACACACACAGAACGTTAGAACAGAAAGGGGCCTTGCGCACATAGTCCAACCCACTCGGTAGGAAAAACTCAGCTGACAATGGATGGCATCATTCAGCCCTGAGAAGCGGGAGGAATTAAACCTCCCAAAGTGGGAAGGGTTGTTAAGAACAAGGGTGAGCTGCCCCCAGATAGACAAACTGAGCATGTCATCTGCATCCAAGATTTCGGGGATGGGAACTTTCTCTGCATCTGAGAGGCTGTCAAGGAAAACACATACACACAGAAAGCATTGATCTACTGTCACCTAATAGCCCTCAGGAGATTATACTGTGACAGGGACTTTCCTTTTTAGAAATGCTGGCTCTCTAGAGGCAAACACACACATCAGCATAAGTAGCATCTCAGTATATGCACATATGCAGGTTTCTATGAGCTGGGGGTGGGGATGGACTCATGGCAAACTATGCTGGTGCTGAAACTCCATCCACTGCCTAACACGTGGCCATCATGGAGCGGGTGAGTCTAGATGTTCATGACTCGCCCAAGAACAAATCTAACTTGGAGAAGAGCCAAGAAGGAGAGAACGGGAAGCTGGAGCCTTGAAGTACACTGGAATGGAGTCCTACATGCATTCTAGTTAGGGTGACCTTACGTCCAGGTTTTCCCGGGAGAGTCTCAGTTTACACCTGCTCTCCTGGTAGAGTGTCCCTCTTTTATCTCAGAAGCATCCTAGTTTGGATGGTAAGTTATATAGTCACTCTTCTTTTAATGTTTTTTTCATGGAATATCCAGGACTTCGGGCTAAGGCCTGATGCATAAGCAAATTCCCCAGTAGTAGAGATGGTCCCTAGAGCATTCATGATAAGATTCCATGGAAGACTGTTCATGAGTTAGGGTAGGTCCTTGCTCTTTGTTGTCACTTCTGGATCATCCTCCCACTGGAGGGACTTCTCAAGACTTCCCAGCTTGGGTTCACATGATTAGACTCCACCACCTACCACCCTGCCGTGTTGGAGCCATCATTTCCCCTCTTTCCTTGAGGAATTGAGCTCCTGGATCACTGTCCTTCTCTCCATCTCAGTGGGTCCTATCATGATGATCTCATCTAGTCTTAGGGCTTTAAATACCATCTCAAGGCTGGACCTCTTTCTTAAATGCTAGACGTGTATACTCAACTGCTTACCAATGTCTTTACTAGGAATACTAAGGCATCTGAGACTTAATCTTCTACGAACCAAGCTTTTGCTTCCCCCCAACACCTCAAAACCTGTTTGTTCCTCTTTTGGTTTTCAACTCCATCTCAGTAAAAGGCAACTCTGTCTTCCAGTTACTCAAAGCAAAAAAAAAGTGGACTCACCATGAATCCTCTCTTCTTTTACACCCAGGATTTGATTTGTCAGAAAATCCTGTTGTCTCTACCTTCAGAATATACCCAGAATCTAACCATTGCTCCCTCCCTCCACAGCTAGCGCCTTGGTTCATTTCACCATCACCCCCTCCCCCAACCGGATTATTACAATATCTGCTTAACTAGTCTCTCTGCTTCAACCTTTTCCTATCTATAGTTTACTTTCAACCCAGCAACTAGAGGGATTCTGATTACAACATAAGTTAGATCATGTCATGCTTCTGCTCAAAGCCCTATAAATCGGTTAAAGCCAAATTCCTCATGATGACCGAGGAAATTCTGTGTGATCTGAATCCCTGTTACCATTTTGACCTCATCACCTACTAACCCCCTCTCACTTCCCTAACCCAGTCCTATTGGCCTTCATGTCAGGCGTGCTCCTCCCTCAGGGCCTTTGTTCTGTACTCGCTGTTCCTTGGGCCTGGAACACACCTCCCTCATTTCTTCATTCTACCTTCTTACCGCTCAGTAAGGCCATCTCTGACCAAGCGATTAACATTGTAATCACCCCCACGCAAATTCTATCCCCCTTTCCTGACTTCTTTGTTCTTCTTAGAGCTTATCATTAGCACGCCACATATATTACTTATATGCCTTGTTTATTGTCTGTCTGTCCCACTAGAATGTAAGCTCCACTGGGCGAGGATACTGTGTCTTTTATTCACTGGCGTTTCTCCAGCATCTAAAAACGTACCTGACATATAGTGCTCAGTACATATTTGTTGAATAAATGAATTAAAGCATCAGTTGTAGACATCCTTAGTTTGCCTTTGGAGATTTTTCAGTTTTCTAACAAATTCCAAGAACCTTCCATTTGAAAGGAGTAACTGTGATCCTCTATTCCAATTTTCTGGCATGTGAAGAAATCTTTTTGCCTGGATCTGTTGGAACCCACAATTTACCTGTAGTCTTTCTAGAAAGGGGATCCACCACCTCACCAGCCAGACTGATTAGAAAAATCCATGGGTTAGAAAGTGCAGTCTTTTATTGAGCCGGAACCTTCTAAGTTGTATTCACTGGTTCACTGTCTCCTCATGGAACAAATCTACTTCCTGGTCTACACATTCTGTTATGGTCCCTGTGACCCTTGTCTTCTGTAGCTCAAATAATCCTACTTTCTTTATAGGTTTCTCCAGTGATGTAGTTTCTGTCTCCTCACCATTGCTGCCCTCCACTGGACACACTGCCCCGCCTACATGAAAGTCCCCAAAACTGGCCATATATGACTCTAGCTCTGACCCCCAGAGAGTAAAATGGGATTTTTCCCTTTCCTTGGAGTTATGACTCTGATATGTCATAAAGACAGAGTGTATATGTAGTGATGGTCTTGCTACCTTGTGACAGGCTTTGCCTGGACTTATGGGGGTGGGGGTAGGAGGAACCATGGATAGTTTTGGGGTCTGTGTAGTTGTGGTCATATGAGGTGGCTGGACAAACTGTATGCCAGTGAAAGTGATGAATGTGCCAGAGAATGAAAAAGATTGAGAAAAGCTGTTTGGGAAGAAGATCTTCAGGGTAACTAGCATGTGACCTGGGGTGTGGATGGATGGGTAGTGGTCTGAGTCACAAAAACCCTGCCTAATGGACCAGAATCCTGGGAAGTCTCCCAAGGTGCTCCAAGAGGTCTTCTGATCATTGTGTTTTTGCATTGTGCCATGATTGTGAAGTGTCAGGGTGCAGGGTGTGAGGTGCGATTGGGGGGGGGATTATATAGTAGAAAACCTGAAATCTAGTTCTTGAGCAGACTGGTTAACTCTGCACATCAATTTCCTCATCTGTAAAATAACATCTACCTTAAACAAGATTCTTGAGCATAGCCAATGAGTTAAGAGATGCAAAAGTGCTTATAAAATGTGAAGAGCTATTTAAAAGATAACTATTCTGCTATTTTTTTTTTAAGTTAAGTGTTAGGAGGGTACTAGAGCAAAAGCTGTTTCTTGGCCCTTACTCTGAAAGGGCATTGAGTCCTTCAGAGATTCAAGCCACAGATGGCCCCTGGCCTAGGTGACCTGACCCTCTGATGCCTGAGATTGGAGAGGACCCACCTGAAAATGGGGATGACATAGTTGTTGGGGAAGATGCCGACTCGCCCGGTCACCAAGGAGACACCCCTGAGCCAGCCATCCTGGTACTTCCCCAGGACCCTGATGCCCTCTCCCTTCTGCAGGTCCAGTTCGTCAGGTCCATGGGCTGAGTAGGAGTGCAGGGCTACAAACCTGGGGAGACAAAAGGAACTGGTAAAGGAAGCTGGTGAGCGGAAGGCCTGGAACCAGTGAAGGGTGAAGCGAGAGGAAAACTTAGAGCCCACCTGCCCGGTGTTTAGCAACAACACCTTTTAAGAACTGAAATCTCACTATGTAAGGCAGATGAAAGTGGTGGAGCCTGGTTGAAGTAGCAGTGAAGGCGCCCAGATCCCTGCCCCCACCTCCTCCCTGCTCCTCCACAGAGTGCCCCACAGCTGCAAATCACTCATTTAGGTCACATCAGCACTTTGACAGTGGGGAAACTGGTCTAGAATAGAGAAAGGAGCTGGTGACCAGGAATCAGTGGCAGAGCTGGGTCTCAAACCTGGAAGTGATGGTTCTATCTAGGATGCTTTTTCACACTGCTTAGAGTATCCCCCAAGACAATGGTCACAGCCATCAAGGTTCAGGGAACTGAGGGGTCAGAAGAGAAACCTCTCTGATCCACTCCCTCTCCTGAGGGTAGGGACAGGTGTGACCCCCAGGAATGGCCCGAGGAGCTTAGCTTAATGTAGGCCAGAGATGGACATGGGAAAATGGGAGGCGGGTGTTAATTTCAGTGTTTGGCACGCAGTGGAATACTGGCTGCATGTTGGCATGGAGGAGAATGGGCTTGAAACATGGTAGAAATGTTCTCGGGTTAGAGCAGTGACTTGCCTCTCTGAAGTCCACACAGGAGTTGGGCAGGTGATATCCAGGTATAAGCCAGGGGGTGAAGACCCTGGGGAATAGTGAGGCTGTGGTAGGAGAATAACTGCCCGACTAAAGGCATTAAAAATAACCCACTTTGGGGCTTCCCTGGTGGCACAGTGGTTGAGAGTCCACCTGCCGATGCAGGGGACACGGATTCGTGTCCCGGTCCGGGAGGATCCCACGTGCCGCAGAGCGGCTGGGCCCATGAGCCGTGGCCTGAGACTGTGCGTCCGGAGCCTGTGCTCCGCAACGGGAGAGGCCACAACAGTGAGAGGCCCACGTACCGCAAAAAAAAATAAAATAAAATAACCCACTTTGGCTTGCCAGGTTCGGGGTTACCAGTGTATGGCCTCAGGCTGGATGTTAGGAAGTCCTTCTAGACTCTATGGACTGTGAGGCACTGAACGGTTTTATCAAAGGGGCTAGGAGAGTGTTCCCATCTGCAAGGTTCCTTTCCCCTCTAAAATGCTGTATTTATTTCTTGCTGATTACTAGAGCAACATCTATTGATGACCTTGCATTGTGAATCTAAAGGAAAACAATAGAAATTGCTCAGTACCTAAGCTTCCTGTAATGTTTTGGTATATAATCTTCCAGTCTCTTTCTACTTTTGTAAAATAATGAGCCAGGATGATGTGGTTTGGTAATTTGTGTTTTTCACCATTATTCCCTTTGGAGGTTGTAAAAGAAGGGGAGCTGTTATCTCTCTGGATGTGTTGGTTGGGGATGGGGGATGCTTGATGGCAGAGGGATGGCAAAGATGACCCCTCTATGCCAGGACCGGGAGTGGAGGGTTGAACTTTTTTTACTCACATGTTAGCTGAGAGGTGTTGCTGGGAGCCGGGCAGACTGATGATGGCCGTGGACTGTCCTGGGGAGGCAGGTGCAGGGTGATAAGTGCTGACCTACACAGACAGAAAAGCCAGGCAGAACCAGTGAACATCACCAGCCAGGCCCACAGCAGAGGCAGCCTGACACGACCAAAAACCAAGGGCCACGCCTGGCACCACCCAGCATGTGTCTTCTCTGTGGTTTGGGGCTGTAGGCAGAGCCGAGTGGTGGTAGATTGGTTTATCGTTTGCTGGGGTGGCATGCCAGGGTCACAATCCAAAAGACTGCTCAGAGAGGGCAGAGGAGAAGACCTGTCTAGGTTACAGTCAACAGAGTACTGCCAGGATCCTCGATCTCTTCCCTGGGCCCCTCCCTACCCATCTCCCACTGCACTCACCTCCCTCTATGAAAACCTATTCTCATAAAATGATACAATAGCTAATACTGAGAACTTAACACTCGCCAGGCAGTTTTAAGAGCTTTACAAGTATCAGCTAATTTAATCCTTATTAAAGGGACTATTATCATCCCTATTTTTGGATGAGAAACTGAGGGAAAGAAAAGTTACCTAACTAGTATGAAACAAACTTTTAAACCAGGTTGTCTAGGTCCTGAGCCCACACTATCAGTATTAACACACACACAGACACACACACTCACACACACACACCAGTTTACCCAGTGACTTAAGGAAGGTAAATCTGCATCCTCTTTACTTTTCCAGGATGAAAGAGGGAGGAATAATGCTAAAAGTATCGGAAACTGCCTATTATCCTGGCACCTTGCCTGTTGTCTAACATCTTACCTTGCTCATTTCCTTCTTGGCATATATCACAGGCTGTGATTGTTTCCTTGTTTAGTTATGGACCATCCCCCATCACTAGACTGTAAGTTCCATGAGGGCAGGGACTATGTCTTTTTCATCATTGTATTTCTTATGTGCCCAATATGTACTTGTAGCTTAAAGAATGAATAAATGAACAAAAAGATCTTTCTACCCAGTCCACCAAGGACTAATGAAACCTCAACCATCTCCATGCCATCCAGAGTAAATACATTCAATCTGTCTTCAGTTGTTGACTCATAAGCGATGGTAGCTACATATGTGTGCCTTTTTACGACTATGCTTTTGTGGGTATAACTATTATTTGCATATGTGTGTTTGGGCAGTTGCTAATCCATTACCGAGTATATGTATCTCTGGTTCTTTCTACAATTGCGTATGCTTTTTCAGAACCCATGACAATTGTATGTACATGTATGATGGCACTGGTCTATTGTATGTCTGATTATGTTCACATATGTGGGTCTGTGGATTGATAAGCATGTATACTCTGTGTGATTATATGTATGTATGGTTGTAAGTGTCTATCTGGAATTATGTGTGTAGGTATGTAAACTCTAGAGGTGTGTGCAAATATGAATGGGTATAGTTTTATGTGTGTGCCAATGACTGTGGAAATATATGTATGGCTGCGTATGTATGTGTGACATTTCAATCCAGGTATAGGATCAGAAAACTATTCTAGTCAGATAGTAACAAGTGTTGGCAAGAATGTGGAGAAATCAAAACCCTCATACAGTGTTGGTGGAAACGTAAAATGGTTCAGGCCCTTTGGAAAATAGTTTTGCAGTTCCTCAAATGACTAAACATAGAATTACCATATGACCCAGTAAGTCCAATACCCAAGAGAGATGAAAACATATGTCCACACTAAAGCTTGTGCATGAATTTTACAGCAGCATTATTTATAACAGACAAAAGGTGGAAATAACCCAAATGTCCATTGACTAATGAATGAATAAACAAAATGTGGTATATCCATACAGTGGAATATTATTCAACCATAAAAGAAATGAAGTATTGATATATGCCAGAACATGGATAAGCCTTGAAAACATTATGCTAATTGAAAGGAGTCAGACACAAAAAACATTACATAATTCCATTTATATGAAATGACCAGAAGAGGCAAATCTATATAGAGAGTAGATTAGTAGTTTCCAGGGGCTGGGGATATAGGGGGATATAGGAATAATAGTTAAGGGTACAGGGTTTCTTTTTGAGGTGATGACATATCGTAAAATTGTGGTGAAAATGGTTGCACATATCTGTGAATATATTAAAAACCACTGACTTGTACATCTTAAATGGCTTAAATGTATGTTATGTGAAATATATTTTAATAAGCTTTAAAAAAAGATGCCAAAAAGCATATGATCATCTCAGTAGATGTAGTAAAAGCATTTGATAAAATTCAACATCCATTTATGATAAAAACTCTCCAGGAAGCAGGCAAAGAGGGAACATACCTCAACACAATAAGGGCCATATATGGCAAACCCACAGCTAACATCGTACTCAATGATGAAAAGTTGAAAGCATTTCCTCTAAGATCAGGAACAAGACAAGGATGTCCACTTTCGCCACTTATATTCAACATAATTTTGGAAGTCCTAGCCATGGCAATCAGAGAAGAAAAAGAAATAAAAGGAATCCAAATTGGAAAGGAAGAAGTAAAACTGCTCGTTTGCAAATGGCATAATACTATGAGTAGAAAATCCTAAAGACACCACCAGAAAAACTACTAGAGCTCATCAATGAATTTGGTAAAGTTGCAGGATATGAAATTAATGTACAGAAACCTGTTGCATTTCTATACACTAACAATGAAAGATCAGAAAGAGAAATTAAGAAAACAATCCCATTTACCACAGCATCAAAAAGAATAAATACCTAGGAATAAACCTACCTAAGGAGGCAAAAGACCTGTACTCTGAAAACTATGACGCTGATGAAAGAAATCAAAGATGACACAAATAGATGGAAAGATATACTGTGTTCTTGGATTAGAAGAATCAATATTGTTAAAATGACCATACCACCCAAGGCAATCTACAGCTTCATTGCAATCTCTTTCAAAATACCAATGGCATTTTTCACAGAACTAGAACAAATAATTTAAAAATTTGTATGGAAACACAAAAGACCCCGAATAGCCAAACCAATCTTGAGAAAGAAGAACAGAGCTGAAGGAATGACACTCCTTGACTTCAGACTATACTACAAACCTATAGTCATCAAAACAGTATTGTACTAGCACAAAAACGGATACACAGATCAATGGAACAGGATAAAGAGCAAGAAATAAACCCACACACTTACGTTCAATTAATCTATGACAAAGGAGACAAGACTATACAATGGAGAAAAGACAGTCTCTCTTCAATAAGTGATGCTGGGAAAACTGGACAGCTACATATAAAAGAAAGGGGGGTTCCCTGGTGGCACAGTGGTTGAGAGTCCACCTGCTATGTAGAAAAATAAACTCTAAATGGATTAAAGACCTAAATGTAAGACTGGGTACTATAAAACTCCTAGAGGAAAACATAGGCAGAACACTCTTTGACATAAATTGTAGCAATATTTTTTTGGATCTGTCTTCTAAAGTAAAGGAGATAAAAGCAAAAATAAACAAATGGGACCTAATTAACTTAAAAGCTTTTGCACAGCAAATGTAGCCATTGACAAAATGAAAAGACAACCTACTGAATGACAGAAGATATTTGCAAATGATATGACCAATAAGGGATTACTATCCAACATATGTAAACAGTTCATACAACTCAACATCAAAAAAACAAACAACCGATTAAAAATGGGCAGAAGGTCTAAATAGATATGCTTCCAAAGAGGAAATGCAGATGGCCAAGAGGCATGTTGAAAAGATGCTCAACATTGCTAATCATCAGGGAAATGCAAAACTAAACCACAATGAGATATCACCTCACACCTGTGACAATGGCTATCATCAAAAAGGACACAAATAACAAATGTTGGTGAGGATGTGGAGAAAAGTAAACCTCTGTACACTGTTGGTGGGAGCCACTGTGGTGCAGCCACTGTGGAAAACAGTATGGAGGTTTATCAAAAAAATAAAAATAGAACTAACATATGAACCAGCAATTAAACTCCTGGGTGTATGTCCAAAACAAACAAACAAAAAAACAACAAAAAACACTAATTTGAAAATATACATGCACTCCTGACCTAGAGGAACTTGACCAACAAGTAGAAGATGACGAGAGAGCCTGAGCCAAGATGGCGGAGTAGAAGGATGTACTCTCACTCCCTCTTGTGAGAACACCAGAATCATAGCTAACTGCTGAACAATCATCGACAGGAAGACACTGGAACTCACCAAAAAAGATACCCCACATCCAAAGACAAAGGAAAAGCAACAATGAGATGGTAGGAGGGGCGCAATCCCAATAAAATCAAATCCCATAACTTCTGGGTGGGTGACTCACAAACTGGAGAACACTTATACCACAGAAGTCCACCCACTGGAGTGAAGGTGCTGAGCCCCACGTCAGGCTTCCAAACCTGGGGGTCTGGCAATGGGAGGAGGAGTTTGTAGACAATCAGACTTTGAAGCCTACTGGGATTTGATTGCAGGACTTGACAGGACTGGGGGAAACAGAGACTCCACTCTTGGAGGGCATACACAAAGTAGTGTGCACATCGGGAACCAGGGGAAGGAGCAGTGACCCCAGGGGAGATTGAACCAGACCTCCCTGCTAGTGTTGGAGGGTCTCCTGCAGAGGTGATGAGTGGCTGTGGCTCACCGTGAGGACAAGGACACTGGCAGCAGAAGTTCTGGGAAGGACTCCTTGGTGTGAGCCCTCCCAGAGTCTGCCATTAGCCCAACCAAGGAGCCTGCAGGCTCCAGTGTTGGGTCACCTCAGGCCAAACAACGAACACAGGGAACCCAGCCCCACCCATCAGCAGTCAAGCAGATTAAAGTTTTACTGAGCTCTGCCCACCAGAGCAACAGTCAGCTCTATCCAGCACCAGTCCCTCCCATCAGGAAACTTGCACAAGCCTCTTAGGTAGCCTCATCCACCAGACGGCAGACAGCAGAAGCAAGAAGAACTACAATCCTGCAGCCTGTGGAACAAAAACCACATTCACAGAAAGATAGACAAGATGAAAAGGCAGAGGGCTATGTACCAGATGAAGGAACAAGATAAAACCCCAAAAAAACAACTAAATGAAGTGGACATAGGCAATCTTCCAGAAGGAGAATTCAAAATAATGATAGTAAAGATGATCCAGGACCTCGGAAAAAGAATGGAGGCAAAGATCGAGAAGATGCAAGAAATGTTTAACAAAGACCTAGAAGAATTAAAGAACAAACAAACAGAGATGAACAATACAATAACTGAAATGAAAACTACACTAGAAGGAATCAATAACAGAATAACTGAGGTAGAAGAATGGATAAGTGACCTGGAAGGCAGAATGGTGGAATTCACTGCTGCTGAACAGAATAAAGAAAAAAGAGTGAAAAGAAATGAAGACAGGGGCTTTCCTGGTGGCGCAGTGGTTGGGAGTCCGCCTGCCGATGCAGGGGACATGGGTTTGTGCACCGGTCCGGGAAGATTCCACATGCCACGGAGCGGCTGGGCCCGAGAGCCATGGCCGCTGAGCTTGCGCGTCCGGAGCCTGTGCTCCACAACAGGAGAGGCCACAACAGTGAGAGACCCGCGTACCGCAAAAAAAAGAAAAAAGAAATGAAGACAGCCTAAGAGACGTCTGGGACAACATTAAATTCAACAACATTCACATTATAGGGGTCCCAGAAGGAGGAGAGAGAGAGAGGACCAGAGGAAATATTGGAAGAGATTATAGACAAAAACTTCCCTAACATGGGAAGGAAATAGACACCCAAGTCCAGGAAGCGCAGAGAGTCCCATACAGGATAAACCCAATGAGAAACATGCCGAGACACATAATAATCAAATTGAAAAAATTAAAGACAAAGAAAAATTATTGAAAGCACCAAGGGATAAACAACAAATAACATACAAGGGAACTCCCATAAGGTTAACAGCTGATTTCTCAGCAGAAACTCTACAAGCCAGAAGGATGTGGCATGATATACTTAAAGTGATGAAAGGGAAGAATCTACAACTAAGATTACTCTACCTGGCAAGGATCTCATTCAGATTCGATGGAGAAATCAAAAGCTTTACAGACAAGCAAAAGCAAAGAGAATTCAGCACCACCAAGCCAGCTCTACAACAAATGCTAAAGGAACTTCTCTAAGTAGGAAACACAAGAGAAGAAAAAGCCCTACAAAAACAAACCCAAAACAATTAAGAAAATGGTCATAGGAACATACATATTGATAATTACCTTAAACATGAATGGATTAAATGCTCCAACCAAAAGGCACAGGCTTGCTGAATGGATAAACAAACAAGACCCATATATATGCTGTCTACAAGAGACCCACTTCAGACCTAGGGACACATACAGACTGAAAGTTAGGGGACGGAAAAAGATATTCCATGCAAATGGAAATCAAAAGAAAGCTGGAGTAACAATACTCATATCAGATAAAATAGACTTTAAAATAAAGAATGTTACAAGAGACAAGGAAGGACACTACATAATGATCAAGGGATCAATCCAAGAAGAAGATATAACAATTTTAAATATATATGCACCCAACATAGGAGCACCTCAATACATAAGGCAACTGCTAACAGCTCTAAAAGGGGAAATTGACAGTAACACAATAATAGTGGGGGACTTTAACACCTCACTTACACCAATGGACAGATCATCCAAAATGAAAATAAATAAGGAAACAGAAGCTTTAAATGATACAATAGACCAGATAGATTTAATTTATATTTATAGGCCATTCCATCCCAAAACAACAGATTACACGTTATTCTCAAGTGAGCACGGAACATTCTCCAGGATAGATCACATCTTGGGTCACAAATCAAGCCTTGGTAAATTTAAGAAAATTGAAATCATATCAAGCATCTTTTCTGACCACAACACCATGAGATTAAAAATGAATTACAGGGGAAAAACTGAAAAAACACAAACACATGGAGGCTAAACAGTACGTTACTAAATATCCAAGAGATCCCTGAAGAAATCAAAGAGGAAATCAAAAAATACCTAGAGAAAAATGACAATGAAAACACGAAGACCCAAAACCTATGGGATGCAGCAAAAGCAGTTCCAAGAGAGAAGTTTGTAGCTATACAAGCCTACCTCAAGAAACAAGAAAAATCTCAAACAATCTAACCTTACACCTAAAGGAACTAGAGGAAGAAGAACAAACAAAACCCAAATTTAGCAGAAGGAAGGAAATCATAAAGATCAGAGGAGGAATAAATAAAATAGAAACAAAGAAAACAATAGCAAAGATCAATAAAACTAAAAGCTGGTTCTTTGAGAAGATAAACAAAATGGATAAACAGTTAGCCAGACTCATCAAGAAAAAGAGGTAGAGGACTCAAATCAATAAAATTAAAAACGAAAAAGGAGAAGTTACAAAAGACACCGCAGAAATACAAAGCATCCTAAGCAACTACTACAAGCAACGCTATGCCAATAAAATAGACAACCTGGAAGAAATGGACAAATTCCTAGAAAGGTATAACCTTCCAAGACTGAACCAGGAAGAAATAGAAAATATGAACAGACCAATCACAAGTAATGAAATTGAAACTGTGATTAAAAATCTTCCAACAAACAAAAGTCCAGGACCAGATGGCTTCACAGGTGAATTCTATCAAACATTTAGAGAAGAGCTGACACGCATCCTTCTCAAACTCTTCCAAAGAATTGCAGAGGAAGGAACACTCCCAAACTCATTCTATGAGGCCACTATCACCCTGATACCAAAACCAGACAAAGATACTACAAAAAAAGAAAATTACAGACCAATGTCACTGATGAATATAGATACAAAAATCCTCAACAAATTACTAGCAAACGGAATCCAAAAACACATTAAAAGGATCATACACAATGATCAAGTGGGATTTATCCCAGGGATGCAAGGATTCTTCAATATACGCAAATCAATCAATGTGATATAGCATATTAACAAATTGAAGAAGAAAAACCATATGATCATCTCAGTAGATGCAGAAAAAGCTCTTGACAAAATTCAACACCAATTTATGATAAAAACTCTCCAGACTGGGCCTGTGTGCCACAACTGCCGAGCCTGTGTTCTGGAGCCTGCGGGCCACAGCTGCTGAGCCTGTGTGCCACCACTACTGAAGTCTGCACACCTGGAGCCTCCTGCTCCATGGCAGGAGAGGCCACCGCAGTGGGAGGCCTGTGCACCGCAAAGAGGGGTGGCCCCTGCTCGCCGCTTTTGGAGGGAGCCTGCACGCAGCAGCGAAGACCCAACACAACCAAAAATATAACTAAATAAATATTTTTAAAAATGGTTAAAAAGAAAAAAACTCTCCAGAAAGTGGGCATAGAGGGAACCTACCTCAACATAATAAAGGCCACATATGACAAACCCCAGCAAACATCATTCTCAATGGTGAAAAACTGAAAGCATTTCCTTAAGATCGGGAACAGGACAAGGATGTTCACTCTCACCACTAGTATTGAACATAGTTTTGGAAGTCCTAGCCACAGCAATCAGAGAAGAAAAAGAAATAAAAGGAATACAAATTGGAAAAGAAGAAGTAAAGCTGTCACTGTTTGCAGACATGATACTATACATAGAGAATCCTAAAGATGCCACCAGAAAACTACTAGAGCTAATCAATGAATTTGGTAAAGTTGCAGGATACAAAATTAATGCACAGAAATCTCCTGTATTCCTATATACTAATGATGAAAAATCTGAAAGTGAAATTAAGGAAACACTCCCATTTACCACTGCAAAAAAAAGAATAAAATACCGAGGAAAAAACCTACCTAAGGAGACAAAAGACCTGTATGCAGAAAACTATAAGACACTGATGAAAGAAATTAAAGATGATACCAACAGATGGAGAGATATACCATGTTCTTGCATTGGAAGAATCAATATTGTGAAAATGACTATACTAGCCAAAGCAATCTACAGATTCAATGCAATCCCTATGAAATTACCAATGGCATTTTTGACGGAACTACAATAAAAAATCTTAAAATTTGTATGGAGGCACAAAAGACCCTGAATATCCAAAGCAGTCTTGAGGGAAAAAAGTGGAGCTGGAGGAATCAGACTCCCTGCCTTCAGATTATACTACAAAGCTACAGTAATCAAGACAATATGTTACTGGCACAAAAACTGAAATATAGATCAATGTAACAAGATAGAAAGCCCAGAGATAAACCCACGCACCTATGGTCAGCTAATCTATGACAAAGGAGGCAAGGATATACAATGGAGAAAAGACAGTCTCCTCAGTAGGTGGTGCTGGGAAAACTGGACAGCTACATGTAAAAGAATGAAATTAGAACACTCCCTAACACTATACACAAAAATAAACTCAAAATGGGTTAGAGACCTAAATGTAAGACTGGACACTATAGAACTCTTAGAGGAAAACATAGGAAGGACACTCTGTGACATAAATCACAGGAAGATATTTTTTCATCCTCCTCCTAGAGTAATTGAAATAAAAACAAAAATAAACAAATGGGACCTAATGAAACTTCAAAGCTTTTGCACAGCAAAGGAAACCATAAACAAGATGAAAAGACAATCCTCAGAATGGGAGAAAATATTTGCAAATAAATCAATGGACAAAGGATTAATCTCCAAAATATATAAACAGCTCAATATTAAAAAAACAAACAACCCAATTCAAAAGTGGGCCAAAGACCTACATAGACATTTCTGCAAGGAAGACTCACAGATGGCTAAGAAGCACATGAAAAGTTGCTCAACATCAGTAATGATTAGAGAAATGCAAATCAAAACTACAATGAGGTATCACCTCACACCAGTTAGAATGGGCATTATCAGAAAATCTACAAAGAACAAATGCTAGAGAGGGTGTGGAGGAAAGGGAACCCTCTTGCACTGTTGGTGGGAATGTAAATTGATATAACCACTATGGAGAACAGTATGGAGGTTCCTTAAAAAACTAAAAATAGAATTACTATATGATCCAGCAATCCCACTACTGGGCATGTACCCAGAGAAAACCATAATTCAAAGAGACACATGCACCCCAATGTTCATTGCAGCACTGTTTACAATAGCCAGGTCACGGAAGCAACCTAAATGTCCATCGACAGGCGAATGGATAAAGAAGATGTGGTACATATATAGAATGGAATATTACTCAGCCATAATAAAGAATGAAATTGGGTCATTTGCTGAGACGTGGATAGATCTAGTGACTGTCATACAGAGTGAAGTAAGTCAGAAAGAGAAAAACAAATATCATATATTAACTCATATATATATATATATATATATATGTGGACCTAGAAAAATTGTACAGATGAACTGGTTTGCAGGGCAGAAATTGAGACACAGATGTAGAGAACAAATGTACGGACACCAAGGGGGGAAGTGGCAGAGGGGTGGTGGTGGTGGTGTGATGAATTGGGAGACTGGGGTTGACATGTATACACTGATGTGTATAAAATTGATGACTAATAAGAACCTGTTGTATAAAAAAATAAATAAAACTAAATTCAAACTTTAAAAAAAAAGAAAAGATACATGCACTCCAATGCTTATAGCAGCATTATTTAGGATTGCCAAGATATGGAAGCAACTTAAGTGTCCATCAAGAGATGAATGGATAAAGAAGATGTGGTATATTGATACAATGGAATACTACTCAGCCATAAAAAAGAACAAAATTTTGCCGTTTGCAGCAACATGGATGGACTTGGAGGGCATTATGCTAAGCGAAATAAGTCAGACAGAGGAAGACAAATACTGTATGATATCACTTATATGTGGAATCTAAAAAATACAGCAAACAAGTAAATATCACAAAAACAGAGCAGACTCACAGATATGAAGAATAAACTAGTCGTTACCAGTGGGGAGAGGCAGGAGGGACAATATAGGGGTGGGGAAGTGGGAGGTACAAACTATTGTGTATAAGATAGGCTACAAGGATGTATTTAGAACATGGGGAATATAGCCAATATTTAGTAATAACTGTAAATAGAGTGTGACCTTTAAAAATTGTATTTTAAAAAAAACCCAAAGACTATTCCATGGTTATCCATCTGAAAGCCTCTAACACTGCATAAAGTGCTCTGAGCTTTGCAGTCAAACACTTTCATACTGGTTTCCTTAAACAAGCTGCTGGCTTTGGGCTAGGATCTCCTTCCCTGCAACTGGGCAAGATAAAACCCTGCTGGGATCGGGAGATGTGCCAAGGGAGGGCCTTGTTGTGTGAACAACTAATCTTATGTTTGTGTAGGCTGTTGGACCACTGATTAAGCAGGGTGAACCTCACTTAACACCTGTGACTTTCCAGTGTTATGTTTGAGTAAAAAGCCCTGCCATCCATAAACACTATTAATCACTTAGGGAGGAGGAAGATGCCAGCATGCAAAAAAGTCATCCCTTCATTATACCAGGCTTTTTACCTCTCTAGGTCTTCGACTAGAGAGGGGATCTTTCCCCCTATTTGGAACATGGAACCCTGCCAGAACTGAAATCACTGGGCTTGTGATGGAGTTCCTTCTAATGTGGAATGGGAAACGAGGACAGATTCTCAGATTTTGAGGTGTCTGAGAGGAGAAGGAAGAATACAAATGGAGAAGGAGGAGGAGGGAGAGAGGGAGATAGTAAACAACTCTGAAAGTTGGGGAGAGAGTCAGAAACTGAGACTGAGACACAGTGGGAGAAAGAGATAGATCCAGAGGGATAGAGGAAAGAAGAAGAAAAGGGAGATTAAGAAAAGACTGGGGAAACTCGTAACCCATTCAGAAGACAAATAATCCAATTAGAAAGTGGGCAAAAGACATCACAGAAGAAGATATATTGAGTGGCCAGTAAGTACATGAAAAAGTGCTCAACATCAACAATTATCAAGAAAATACAAATTAAAACCACCATGAGATACCACTATACACCTATAAGAATGGCTAAAGTTTAAAACTGACCATACCAAGTGGTGGTGAGGATGTGGAGCAACTAGAATTTTTTTTTTTTTTTTTTTTTTGTTGCGGTACGCGGGCCTCTCACTCTTGTGACCTCTCCCGTTGCGGAGCACAGGCTCCAGACGCGCAGGCTCAGTGGCCACGGCTCACGGGCCCAGCCTCTCCGCGGCATGTGGGATCCTCCCGGACCGGGGCACGAACCCGCGTCCCCTGCATCGGCAGGCGGACTCCCAACCACTGCGCCACCAGGGAAGCCCTAGAATTCTTATATGTTGCTGATGGAGATGTAAAATGGTGCCACCACACAGGACAACAAGTTGACTGTTTTAAATAAAGTGAAATATACACTTACCACTCTACTCAGCATCCTACTCACAAGTTTTTACCTAAGAGAAATGCAAACTTATGTCCATACAAGGACTTGTACATGAATGTTCATAGCAGCTTTATTTTAGCCAGAAACAGGAAACAACCCAAATGCCAATCAATGGGTGAACGAATAAACAAACTGTGGTACAAACACAGGGGAATATTCCTCAGGAATACATGCAACTACATGGAAGAATCTTAACATCATCCTAGGTAAAAGAAGCATGAAACACGAAATTACATATTCTGTGATGCCATTTATGTAACGTTCTAAAAAAAGCCAAAACTATAGTGACGGCAAGATTAGGGATTACCAAGAGCCAGGGATGGGGAGAGATGATTGATTGCAAAGGGGCACAAGGAAACTTTTGGGGGTGATAGAAATGTTCTATATCTTGATTTTGTTAGTCATTACCTTTTTACATTTGCCAAGTCATTGAACTGTATGCTTAAAATCGTTGAACTTTATGTAACTATAGCTCAATAAAGCTGTTAAAAAAATAGGAATATATTATCTAGCTGGCAGGAAACATCCAAGTGGCCATAGCTTGACCCAGCCCAAGCTCTGGGATTGGTCAGCGAAGGAGATAAGGGTGATGGCTCAGCTTCACAGTGAACAGCTAGGCAGTGGCCCTCATGGCAGGGGGCCACCTGAATAGGAGAGAAATCAAAGGTGGAAACCTATGCATCAGACAGAAGCTCAGTAAATAAGGTGAAAAAAAAAATGAATGAATGAATGAATGGAGTGATAGGAAAAGAGAGCAAGATAGATAAAGGCAGGGAAGGAGGACAGACAGAACAAGAGAGAAACAAAGGCACCATCCAGTAAATAAAGACAACCAGGTAGACGGCCAACTTCTGAGGAGGCAAGTCTGTTCCTGTCACTGGCATCCAAGACAGACGGCCAGCCTGTCTGAGTGAACGGGCCTCTGGCGGGTGGTTTCCTGAGGTCAGTTGTGACCTCAGGTCTCCGAGCCACAAAGGGTTTGTGAGGCTGCATGCAAGGTCCTCTAGCATCTGGTGCTTCCTGGGATAGGATTTGGGGATCTGAGCAGGATCAGGGAAAGGGTATGTACTTGAGGGTAGGGGTGGGTATTTCTGCTGTGATCTAAAAACAGTTTTTCCTCCTTTTTGAAGGAAATGACTCATTTAAAAGAAGTCTTTATCGGGAACAGAAGAATCTACCGCTGTGTGGCCTCTGGGTGTTTTCAGGTCTCGAGGTGTTAAGTGAGGAAGGAAGGGGGCACGGCGCCTGGCACAGAGCTGCTGCAACATTCCACTGGCCCTGTGCCAGCCTCGTCAGTCATGTGGGCACAGAGTCAGCTCCCGTCCAGGAGTCTGGAGGCAGGTCTAGCCTAGTACTCAAGCATGCGGCTCTAGCATTTTCCAGGATGTGTGATCTTGGGCAAGGACTGAACACTGTGGCTCCTCCACTTCGTCATCTGTTAAAATGGGGGCAGTAATGGTATTTGTCTAATAGAGTTGTTAGGAGGATTAAATAAAAGAATCCATGTACAGGATTTAGCGCATTGTAAGCAAGTGCTCAATAAATATTACTTATTTTAAAAAATTTTTATTGAAATAGAGTTGATTTACAATGTTGTGTTAGTTTCAGGTGTGGAGCAAAGTGATTCAGCTATACATATATATATATATATATAAATATATATATAAATATATATATAAATATATATAAATATATATAAATATATATAAAAATATATATGTAAATATATATATAAATATATATATAAATATATATAAATATATATATATAAATATATATAAAAATATATATGTAAATATATATATAAATATATATATAAATATATATATAAATATATATATAAATATATATATAAATATATATATAAATATATATAAATATATATAAATATATATAAATATATATAAATATATATAAATATATATATAAATATATATATAAATATATATATATAAATATATATATTCTTTTACAAAATTATCTTCCATTATAGGTTATTACAAGATAGTGAGTATAGCTCCCTGTGCTACACAGTAGGTCCTTGTTGGTTATCTTTTTTTTTTTAACTTTTTATTTTATATTGGAGTATAGCCGATTAACAATGTTGTGATGGTTTCAGGTGCACAGCAAAGCACTTCAGTCACACATGTACATGTATCCATTCTCCCTGAGACTCCCCTCCCATCCAGGCTGCCACATAACACTCAGCAGAGTTCCCTGTGCTACACAGTACGTCCTTGTTGGTTATCCTTTTCAAATATAGCAGTGTGTCCATGTCAATCCCAGACCCCCTAACTATCCCTTCCCTCCACCCTTCCCCCCCCAGCCCCGTAACCAAAAGTTCATTCTCTAAGTCTCTGATTGCATTTCTGTTTTGTAAATACATTCATTTGTACTTCTTTTTAGATTTGGTTATCTATTTTATATATAGTAGTGTGTATATATTAATTAACTCTACTTATTTTGATCTACCAAGAGATTAGCTGCTGTGCAGGGTGGGGTGGGGTGGGCTGAGCAGCTCCTTTTATGCGACGGCCCTGCGAGGTCTTGGACTGAGACCAGGACCCAAGGATGCGGTGGGGGATGGCAGTAAGCAGCCCTACTCTTCTAGAGGAGTTTGCAGGTCCCCGGCTTTCCCAAATGTAAGTTTGCTGTTCCCTCCCCACCATGCTGTGGCACTCAGCTCTTTCCTCTGGGGCTCATGCCTTTCAGTAGCTTGGTGGGTATGGGGTACTATCTTCCTCAACAGAGTGTGACCTACTCCCAAGCCCTTGTGGTCCTGCATCTCAGTATTCCCAGGAGCTAACAAGGGCCTGAACCTACAGAGTGTTCACTTAGGGTCGGGAGAAGTGCTGCATTTTAGAGACAGAAAATTAACTACTATACGGTAGTTTCTATACCAACGCTATGGATAATCTAGAGTCGACCACTGAACTTTATGAAGTTAAAAATTCATTCTCGTCTTTAATTAAAAGAGGCTTGCTGGAGAGGGTGTGGAGAAAAGGGAACCCTCTTGCACTGTTGGTGGGAATGTAAATTGATTCAGCCACTATGGAGAACAGTATGGAGGTTCCTTAAAAAACTAAACATAGGGGGCTTCCCTGGTGGCGCAGTGGTTGAGAGTCCGCCTGGTGATGCAGGGGATGCGGGTTTGTGCCCCGGTCCGGGAAGATCCCACATGCCGTGGAGTTGCTGGGCACGTGAGCCATGGCCGCTGAGCCTGCGCGTCCAGAGCCTGTGCTCTGCAACAGGAGAGGCCACAACAGTGAGAGGCCCGCGTACTGCAAAAAAAAAAAAAAAAAAAAAGAAACTACAAATAGAACTACCATACGACCCAGCAATCCCACTACTGGGCATATACCCTGAGAAAACCATAATTCAAAAAGAGTCATGTACCACAATGTTCACTGCAGCTCTATTTACAATAGCCAGGACATGGAAGAAACCTAAGTGTTCATCGACAGAGGAATGGATAAAGAAGATGTGGCACATATATACAATGGAATATTACTCAGCCATAAAAAGAAACAAAATTGAGTTATTTGTAGTGAGGTGGATGGACCCAGAGTCTTTCATACAGAGTGAAGTAAGTCAGAAAGAGAAAAACAAATACCGTATGCTAACACATATATATGGAATCTAAAAAAAAAAAAAAGGGTCATGAAGAACCTAAGGGCAAGATGGGAATAAAGACACAGACCTACTAGAGAATGGACTTGAGGACACGGGGAGGGGGAAGGGTGAGCTGTGACAAAGCGAGAGAGTGGCATGGACATATATACACTACCAAACGTAAAATAGATAGCTAGTGGGAAGCAGCCGCACAGCACAGGGAGATCAGCTCAGTGCTTTGTGACCACCTAGAGGGGTGGGATAGGGAGGGTGGGAGGGAGGGAGGGAGACGCAAGAGGGAGGATGGGAGGGAGGTTCAAGAGGGAGGGGATATGGGGACATATGTATGCATATGGCTGATTCACTTTGTTATAAAGCAGAAACTAACACACCATTGTAAAGCAATTATACTCCAATAAAGATGTTAAAAAATAAATTAATTAATTAAATTAAATTTAAAAAAAAAAGAGGCTTAAGAGCCACAGTCAGCAATTGCAATGTGTGGGCCATAGTTGGTCCTGGGCACTGGAGTTAATGCAACGAACAAGACACATAGAGCTCCTTCCTCAGGTGGACCTCACCATGTATACCAGGGAAGACACTTAAACCCATAGTTATGTAAACGTGGTGCATGTTGGCGCCGCTGAGGGGTGGGGCTGAAGGTGCTCTGGGCGCTGCTGGGAGACGCTTGCCTTGATCTCCAAGAGGTATTTCACTCACAGCCTACGATTCCAGCACTAACTTGTGATACACAGACCTCACTGTCATCAATTCCCATTTTTACAGATGAAGAAGCCAAGATAGAAAGATTACATGATGTTCAGGAGATGGCCACCAAGTCACTGGTTAAGTTGACACCAGGAGCAAGGACTCTGGCCCGGAGCCCCTTCTGTGAGTCAGCAAGGTTAGCACTTAACTCCATTTGGCTAGAGGGCTCAAGTATGTGAGGCATGTTTGTGCATCCCAGGAAAAAGCCGTGTAGCCAAATTCAGCATGCTGTTTTTATGTTCACAGGTATGTCATGTTCATGACAACCACCATCCCTGGCCAGTGTCCCCCGTGATATACAATAGATCTGGAGGGAGGTTGAATATGACGTTGTTTTTGTTTTGTTGTTTATCTTTCTCCTTCCCTGGCCAAAGCGATGTCCCAACAGAGTCAGAGCTCCTTTTGCCAGGCTGCTCGCCTTCCTTCTCTAAGCCTGTCTCAGAACCAGTCCGGCCTGCAAAGCCTCCCTGTTCTGGATGAGCAGGGAGCCACCATCCAGTGCTTTGATTTGCCCTGCAAATAAAAGCGTTGTCTGAAAAAGAAAACTCGATCATGAGCTGGCAGCAGGTCCCTTTAGGTCCACCTCGAAAAATGTCTTCTAAAGTACACAGCGAGGTCAGCAGGGGTAATATTATATAATGCTGTGAAGCCAACTACATCTCCATTTTCTAGGTAGTCATCGAAGCTTTGAATGTGCTCTGTGGTCTAGCCCCTGCCCCACTCTCCAGCCTCACCTTCCTCCCCTCTCCCTCCCCGCTTCACTTCCTTCAGCCGTGGGGTCTTTTCTCAGCTCCTTGAGCAGGTCACACTGCTTCTGTCACCCCTGCCCTTTCTATGCCCCCCACCCCCATCTCCACTCTGTTATTTTCCCTCGTTATTGACATTTTAAATTATAAATACAGTAGGCATAGAAATAAGTGTATATAATTTTTTGTTATTTAAAGAAGAATAACAAAACTAACACCTGCATACATACCACCCAACTCAAGAAACAGAATAAATATAGGAATTGAATACTGTACTTAGAGGCCCTCTTCATATTCCTCTCTAATCAGATCTCTTCCCTCCTCCCAGAGCTAACTACAATGCTGAAATTTAATAATTGTTCCATTGATTTTCTATGTAATTTTTAACAACGTTGGTATACATCCCTGAACCATATGTGGCTGAGGTCTGCCTGTTTCTGAACACAGTGTGAATGGATTCACATTGCGTGTGTTCTTCTGTGACTCGCATCTTCAGCTTAACACTAAGTTGTCGTGGTTGGTTTTCACTGCTGTCCTGTATTTCACTGTATGCATCTACCACCATTTAACCATCCTATCATTTATGTGTCATTTGGGTGATTTTCAGTTTGGGGCTGTCCTGAAGGATGTTGCTATGAACATTCTTGTATATGTTCCCCGTGCACATGTACAAGAGTTCCCCCAGGATCTACACCTACGAGTAGAATTGATGGGCCGCAGGGTAGGAGCCTGCTCAGTTTTATTAGGCAATAACAAACTGGTTCCCAGCGTGGCTGTAACAATTTACACTCCCACCAGCAGTGAATGACAATTCCTGTTACCCCACCGTCTCACCAGCGTGTGTTAATGCTGAGCTTTTTAATACCTGTTTGTGGTGGGTGTGAAATGATATCTCATTGTGGTTTCAAATTAATTTCTCTGAGTACTGATGAGCTGGGGTTTCTTTTCAAATGTTTATGGACCATTCTTGTTTCTTATATGAAATGCCTGTTCATTTCCTTTGTCTGCTTTTCTACCCCTCTCAGGTTATTTTCTTCTTAAGTTATGGAGTTCTAATATTTTGGATATGAATTTTTTGTAGTTTGTGTTTTTACTCTGTGGTGTCTTCTGAAGAACTGGGGTTCTAATTTTTAATAGAGTCAAATTTACAATATATTCCCTTATGGCTTATACTTTTGAAGAATCTTGAATACTATTTTTTTTTATCCCAAGGTCATAAAGATATACTTCTATGTTGTCTTCTAAAAGTTTTATAGTTTTGTCTTTCCCATTTAAGTCTTTAATCCACCTGGAATTGATTTTTTGACAAGGGAGGAATCCAATTTCATCTGTTTCCACATGGATACCCAATTAGCCCAGCACCATGGTTCATCCTTCCCTTCTGATCTGCAAAGCCTGCTCTGTCATAAATCAATTCTCCATGTTGTCTGTTTCTAGGTTCTCCAGTATGTTCCATTGGTTTAATAGAATCCCTATGCTAAATTCGTGCCATCAATTATTATAACTTTAAAATAAAATTTGATATCTGATAGGGTAGGTCCCACTCTTCACCCCAACCAAATTCCATCTTCATTTTTAGAAGCATCTTGGCTAGTGGCTTTTTGTCCTTCCATTTGAATTTTAGAATCACCTTTTGAGTTCCACACAAAGAACCCACTGGGATTTTAATTTATAAATAAAATTGGGGAGACAGTGAGTCTTTCTATCCAAGAGCATGGCATAATTCTTCATTTATTTTAGATCTTCTTTTTAATTTTATTAAAGTATAGCTGGTTTACAGTATTGTGTTAGTTTCTGCTGCACAGCAAAGTGATTCAGTTATACATACATACATTCTTTTTCATATTCTTTTCCATTATGTTTATCACAGGATATTGAATGTAGTTCCCTGTGCTATACATTAGGATCTTGTTGTTTATCTATTCTATATATAATAGTTTGCATCTGCTAACCCCAAACTCCCAATCCATCCCTCCTCCACCATTTTAGGTCTTCTTTAATGTCTTTCAGTAAAGTCTGATACATTTTCTCCATAAAGGGCTTGCATATCTTTTGTTGGATTTTAAAAATTGAGTAGCTGTTGTAAATGATATCTTTTTTTAAAAAAATATTTTTCTATTTTCTTTTTATTTATTTTTAATAATTCTATTTTATTTTATTTGGCCATGCCATGCAGCTTGTGGGATCTTAGTCCCCCCACCAGGGATTGAACCTGGGCCCTTGGCAGTGTAAGCACCACCTAACCACTGGTCTGCCAGGGAATTCTCTGTTTTCTTTTTAGAGTACAGAAGTGCAATTAACTTTCTTCTGTTGATTTGTATGCAGTAACCTTGCTAAGTTCTTATTTATTCCTAATACATTTTTCTGGATTCTTTTGAGTTCTCTATATAGACAACAGTATCATCTAAAAATAATGACAACTATGTTTCTTCTTTTCAAATACTTAACCTTTTACTTCTTTTTCCTATCTTCCTGTACTGGCCAGGTACTCTGGGAGGGACAGTGTTGAGTAGAAACATAACAGACATTTTTTTTCTTTTTCCTAATCTTAAAGGGAATGCCTTCAACATTTTACCATTAAGTGTGATGTTTGCTGTAGATTTTACATGGATTCCATTTATCGTGTTAAGGAAGTTCCCTTTTACTCCTAGTTTGCTAAGACTTTTTTTTTTTTTTTTTTTTTTGCCATACGCGGGCCTCTCACTGTTGTGGCCTCTCCCGTTGCGGAGCACAGGCTCTGGACGCGCAGGCTCAGTGGCCATGGCTCACGGGCCCAGCTGCTCCGTGGCATGTGGGATCCTCCCGGACCGGGGCACGAACCCGTGTCCCCTGCATCGGCAGGCGGACTCTCAACCACTGCGCCACCAGGGAAGCCCTTGCTAAGACTTTTAAAATATGTGTAATGAATGGGTAGAGAATTTTATCAAACTTTTTTTCTTTATCTATTGAAAAGATGTTTTCCCTTTAATTTGTTAATGCGATAGATTACACAATTAATTTCATAATGTTAAATTAACCTTTCAAATCTTGGGAAAACCCCAACTTAATCATGGTATAGTCTGTTTTCCTATATTTCTGGATTTGGTTTGCTAATAGACACTTGAGGGGTTTTGCATCTATGTTTATGACTGAAGTAGAACTCAAAATTTCCTTTCCTATGTTGTTGTTTTCTGGTTTTTGATGTTAAGAATATCTTGGCCTCATGAAATGAGTTGGGAAATGTTTTCTTTTCTTCCATTCTTTAGAAGAGTTTGTAAAAAGTGAAATTATCCCCTCCTTGAAAGCGTGAAAGAATTCACCTGTAAACCTGTCTTGGTCTGGGGTTCTCTTTGTGGGAAGATTGTAAATTTCTTTAACGGTTATCATACGATTCTAAAGAGTTGCCAAGAACTGTGTCCCAGATGTAAAATGATTTTCATAAAGCATGTTTGCTGAAGATAAATTTCTGATTAATTTGCTTGACGGCCTCCGTTGGGGAGAAAAGGTGATGCTTGGAAAAACCCAGGTGATGTGGACCACCACACTGTCAGTTCAAGTTCTTAGCGTCTCCAGGGTCCCAAGGCATTACTCAAGAAGAACTGCATGGGGACAGTCACTGATTTGGTGGATTTCTATAAATCCTTGAAACACTAGGCCACCATTTGGTGGATTTCTATAAATCCTTGAAACACTAGGCCACTAAGAGAATGGACTTTGGGGGCCGTCTGAATTGAGTTTGAAATTTGGCACTGTAACCAACTGTGTGAGGCTCAGACATAATTCCTCTGAGCCTTAGTTTCGTCATCTATAAAAGGGGCCAATAACGGTAGCTATCCCTTAGAATTCTTGTGAGAATTCAACAGAACATATACGCAAAGTACTTTGCACAACATCTGGCTCATATGAAATACCCCCCAAATTGTAACATTGTTACTCTTCCAAGAGGGGAGACATACAAAGCAGATGTGTGAGAAGAAGCAGCAGAAGATAGGACTTTCTCAATGAGATTGGATTTTTAAAAATTTTTATTTAAAAAAATTTTTAATTGGAGTATAGTTGCTTCACACGAGATTGGATTTTAAGGAGGAAATATTCATTCTCTGGGACACAAGGGCCTCAATAGTCCAGATTCCCTTTGAGAAAGACTGAGTGACGGGCACCTAGCCCTGTGTGTGGGACATGTATTCAGGAGTCCTTTCCTGACACTGGACTGGGCTTTTCTCATGTACCCTGAGGCTTCCAGTGAAGGATGGGGTCTGGCACCTCTCTGTAGCTGTGCTCTGCACTGGCTTCTTGGGAAAATGCAGAAAAAAAGGCCACACCTCAAGCCAGAAAGGCAAAATCCCCTTCTTTAAGCTGGGTCCTCTGGTTGCGCAAAAAGTATCCCCAGCCCTGCCACTCCCCCTTCCATTTTCGACCTGATGTTCTCCTGAGCCTAACAGCCTGTGCCTGCAAGGTGGGATTTTGTACCAAAGCAGAATCTGATGAGTTGAGTGCTATTAGTGCTTTTTGAAATGCCACGGTATACCAAAACCTTAATTATAACCCTTGCCCTCCTAGTCATAACGGTCCATTTGAAGAAGTAACTGCTTGGCAATAATTATAATTAAATCCTCTCCCTGGGCTTCATTAGGGGCCATAAAAATCTAAACAAGCAAAGTTCCTCTTAAATCTGCTGTGGGTCCTCTCATGGCATTTATTCCCAGGAGATGCTTGCCATGCATCTACGGAGTACCGAGTATTGTGCTAGGTCCTGGGGATCGATGACGAAGGCCACTGCTCACCAGGATAGCGCAGACTGTGCGAGAACTCTTCTGTCTCAAAACCCGACAGAACCTGGGTCCTGCCTGCACATCTTCCAGACACAAGCAACCCAAAGAGGAGTCATTTCTGAACATCTAGAAATTCACATGCTGTACTGGCCTCTGATACAGACTCCATGACTTAGAAAGTGTCTTTTTATGGCAGAGAGAGTGGGGCGGACAGTTATTTCCTGAACTAAGGAAAATGGACCCACAGGGAGAGCTGGATGGGGAAAGCAGCAAACCAAAACCAGTCAGGAGACAATATGGCATAATTGCTAAAAACGTGGGTTCTGAATTCAGATTTTCCTAGGTATGGCTCCCTGCTTTATTACTCTTTCACCAGGTGACCCTAGGGAAGTTAACCTAGTCCTAAATTTACCTACCTGGTCCTAAATTCCTTCATCTGTTTTAGGTGAGGTTTAATAGGTTTTTCTCTAAGGACTCTCAATCTTTATAGGCCTGTGGCTTTCACTTTGAGGGAGGTAGCTGGAGAAGCAAACTGAAGCAGGGCTTAAAGGAAAGTTAAAAAAATAATTCCCTTCTAAAAAATTTAGTGAAGGGAATTCTCTGGTGGTCCAGTGGCTAGGACTTGGTGCTTTCACTGCTGAGGGCTCAGGTTCAGTCCCTGGTCAAGGAACTAAGATCCCACAGGCCACATGGCACGGCCAGAAAAAGAATTTAGTGAGCCCAGAAATCATGTGACGGTGTCAAGTTCACTTGGTATCTTCAGAAAGTTAATTTCTTGCCACTTATTTGTTCTCTCTTCTGTTGGCATTAAGAAGTTGTTAACACCAAACAAGGTATATATATATATATATATATTTTTGGGGGGGATGGAGAATTCTACTTTTTGTTCTTTACCTTCTCTTGATGTTCCTTAGCTCAGTCTCTTCTCACAACCTGTGTCATTTTTCTCAAAAGAAGGCTAGGTGCCAGTGCCCATGGATTTTGACTAGCAGACCTCCTACAATATTTGAGAATGAATGTCTGATGCCTGTTGACTGACAAGCGTTCTGAGTGTTCCCAGCCTTGGATGAGGCAATGTGAGGATGGGGTTGAGAGGAAGGTGTAGTCCCTGCCCTTAAGGAGTGTACAGTCTCACTGAGATAAGATGGGGAACACCATCCCCAGATTTTGCAAATCACAACCACCACAAGGGCTAATATTTGAACGCTTCCTAGGGATCATCCATTCCTAAGCACCCTATTAGCTCAGGTCATCTTCACAACACACCAAAGGGCTAAATACTATTATTATCATCGTCACCATTCCCATTTTACAGATGAGAAAGTCAAGGCAAAACCCATGAAAGTAATTTTCCCAAGGCCATAGAGCCAGCAAGTAAGCAGAGCGGGGGTTCAAACCTAAACATCCTGACTTGAGAGCCGACCCTCTCAGAACTCCCTACAGTATGCAAAGCAGTGTGTGCAGTTTGGAGGTTGGATCAAGAGGCTGTCAGGGCTGGAGGGTTCTCAGAGCGCAGGAGTCTGTGAGGGTTGGAGCCCTCAGACAAGTCCTCTCCCAATGTTTGTACCTTATTTGCTGGGCTGAGCCAGGGCAAGTATGCTTGGTTTCTGGGAATCCTGCAAGGATGGCTGAGAAGAGATTTCCCAGTCCTTTCTCTCCCTGGGGTTTCATGGTACACTTTCATGGCTTTCATAAGGCACCGGCAGCGGGATGTCAGGCCAGGCTTTGGCTCTGGGCAGAGGTTCAGCAAAGCTTAAGGGAGAGGAATGGCTGCATTTGGATAGTCACACTTGATGCTCAGATGGCCGCTGGCCAAAACAGAGATGTTACCACACCCAGTGTCACTTTATCTCCATCATGAGCCAGATAGTTAAAGTTTTTTTTTTTTTTTTTTTTTTTTTACAGTTGTGGTCAGGGAACTGAGGTTCTTATTAACTAACTATATATGAACCTTGAAAAATCTGAAGCCCACTCCCCTTGGCTTTAGAACTGTAGTATATAAGAGCTGCAAGGGACCTTAAAGATAGTCTAATTTAATCTCCTGAGACTCCGAGAGGCGAAATGGCATGTTGAAGGTCATACGTGGGATTTGGTGGCAGAGTCAGGTCAGGTCCCCATTGGGAGAGGGGATCCTGTCTTCGTAGCTGGTTCAAGGGGTTGGTTTACATGACTTGTTTTCCAGACTATGTTTCACTCATTTTCACCAAGTATTTATTGAGACTTCCATGTGCCTGGCTCTGTCCTCAGGGAGCTTATATTCTAGTGAGGGAACAGGCAAAACAATAAACATACACAAAGCAAAAAACAAGGAAGGACACTTAAAAATACATGATAGGAGGGAAACAGAATACCGGGAGGGGCTGGCTTTGGAGAGGGTGTTTTTGATTCCACGTCTTCCCACCTGGTTAGGATGACCGTGGCCATGAATGTCATCCAAATCAACATGTTGCCCATCCCTTGCCCTGGGAAAGTGTGCCTTTGTGGGGACCTCAGCTTTTGGGGTAGGTCCTATTCCCGTGTGGTGCACAGAAGGGATGGGGCTGAGGATGCATCAGCTGAAGGTGTATCTTTTCCATATATGGGAGACCACAGTAAGGGAGGCACAGCCATTCGGCCTCACGCCCAGGGGCGCAGGTGTTTTTGTCCTCTGACAGAAGCCCTAGACGCTAAAGCACTAAGGCATGGGCACACCCTCAGCAAGGGAGGGTGTTGATTAAGCACAAAATCCCCACGGCTGGCAGGGCATGAGCAAGCATAGCAAAATGAGGGGATCAGCAGAGCTTGGCGGTGACACCCTTCATCTCCTTTACGTGGCATTTGTAGACAGCTCATCTCCCACTTTCACTTGTATACTTCTTTCTTCAGTTCCTCACTCTTACAAGCATTCCCTCACTCATCCATGTCTCCTGTCTTTTATCCAACCCCTAGATCACTTGATCATTCCTTACTTCAGCCATTTCTTCAGTCTCTTGTTTACGCTTATTGACTCAGACACATTGGTACACTCACTGGGTTTCACTCACTTCCTCACTCAGACATCTACTAACATTTACTAAATATTTCCCCATGCCAGGCTCAACTAGGATTAACCCTGGAGGGGGTCAGGAGGCACCAGTTACCTTGCTGTTATGGAGTTTAGGGTAAGAAGGCAGCAGTTAGGTAAATGCCAAAACAAGGTGTAAAGTGACAACTGTGTACCCAGAGGCAGATATGAATGGCTATGGGGGCTCAGCTGGTGCCTCCCAGGCATCTGCTGCTGCCTCTTCCCTGCAGGGCTGCAAGTGACCAGGTACACGCATTCTCACCAAGGCATTAGGGACCTCAGATGTCGCTAGACCAGCAAGTATTTGCATTTTAAAGGAAGAGAGAGAGAGAGAGAGAGAGAGAGAGCAAGGTTTCACCTAGGGGTTGGCAAACTTCCTGTAAAGGATCAGACAGTAAGTATTTTAGGCTTTGTGGAACATACAGTCTTTTTGAAAGTCCTCAGCTCTGCTGTGTGCTGTGAAAACGGCCGTGGACAATACGGAAAGAATGAGTGTGGCCGTGTGACAGCAAGACTTTATTTTTGGATGCTGAAAATGGAATTTTTACATGTCATGGAGTATTCTTCTTTTGATTCCCCCCTACCCTCCAACCAATTAGACCTGTAAAAACCTTCTTAGCTTTGTACCATACAAAACGAGGCTGAGGGCCACATCTGGCTGGTGGGCTGTAGTTTGCCATTCCTATTGTAGCACCTCCCCAGCAAATAAATGAATAGTGGATAATTTCCAGGTGCCAATAGCAGAAATAGTTTGTAGTGCATAGTCCTTCCCCTGGTGACTGCTTTCTCTATTTGCATAGAGAGGTGAGGGCCCAGCAAGGGCCTAATCCCAGGCATAGGGAATATGACTTTGAACATCAAGGGTAGACATTCTCCAATCTCATTCATGTCCTACCCACTTGAAATGGTTGCAAGAGAATGATTAAAATCGTGAATGCTCTCTATGACCTGGTACATGCTGCTTCAAATATATTTAGGGTTGGTCTCCCCAGTGCTTGCCCAGAACTTGGCACATGACAGGGAATCAGTAAGTCTTTACTGAATGAATGGTTGGCTGCCACGTGGTGGGCACGCTGTGTTAGTGAACAGGACGGTGAAGGCAAGGAGCCTTCCCTAATCAGTGCCAGCACAGATCAAGGTCAAGGCCAAGGTGGAGCACAAGAGCTCACTTAGGCAGCTTGAACTAAGCCCAGCAGGAGGGAAGGATCTGTTCCCATTTCTGACTCTACCCTCTCTGTCCTCAGGGTTGCCCTAGACTCAGCCATGAGAAAGCACGTTTCCCTAGCTGAAGTGTCTGGAAACAGACGAACTGGTGTTTGCAATGTTCTTTACACGTGTAAGCAGGTTTTGTTATGCATCTAGTTGTGCAGTTTTCCACCGGGGCTGGATTATTTTGGAGTGGGAAGAGAGGCAGAAGGATAGATATTGCATCTTCCAGAGCTTGTACTTTGAAAATACAGCAAACATTTTTTTCTATGAAAAAAAAAATGGCCCATTTCCTCAGAAGTTTCTCTTTCCTTTTCTTTTTTGAGAACAGTTTAATCATCAAAAATAAAATTCCTCAAGCATTAACAAAGGGTTGTGATACCTTGTTTCTCCATGAGAACAATGTGTTAAGAACAGGCTCCTTGTGCCCTTTGTAGAAACCCTCACCTATGGAGAAGACTTGATTTTCAGCTATGCCCCGAGAAAGCAAGAAAGCAGCCAATTTGCCGAACAAAGCGGGATGTACGCCTAGTCCAGTGTAGACCCCAGAAAACGCCAGCTAGGATGATACAGAATCACTGAATCTTGGATTATGGGTCTGTACAAGGATGGCAAACACCTGGAACACCTGCCTCCTTTTCCTATTCCTGGGCCCATGACGGACATTGCTAATCAATCCCATCATTCCTTCCCATTAAGCCTGGTTGCTGCCCTCGAATTGCTCTTAAACTCTCACTGTGAATGATCAAGTAGGCATATGAGAAGCCCTACTCCTGCCACCTGGGTGGGGAAAGAGCATGGGCTTGGAAGAGAGTCAGACCTGGGTTCTGACCCAAATCCTGAAATGTACTTGCTGAGTAACACTGAGCTAGTTACTTAGCCTCTCTGGGTCACAGTTCCTCCATCTAACATGGAAATAATAATACCTATTCACAGAACTCACAGAGGCTGGTCTATATGTAAGACCCTGGCACTGGGCCTGGCACCTGCTACCCACGCCACAAAATTAGCTCCTTTCCCTCTGAGCTGAGCAGAGTGGAAAGTGGACCTGTTCCAACAATCCAGTGAATATATAGGTCCCTTCAGCCTCTCTATCCCTGTGCACATGAGTCTGTTTGCACATTTCCAGTGATGGCACTGGCAAGTCAACCCATCCCACCTACGGAAAGTTCCAGTTTTTCTCCAAAGCCCTTATATTCTTGGCATGTGCTTGGGAAGAAGGGTCTGATATTCAGAAAGGGCATTTGCCTCGCATAGACCTTATGTCAGCTGCCGTTTATTCTGCATGTATTGTACGCCAGGCCCTGTGCTATCTCCCGCACATAAGTGGCCCCCAGTTGGGGCTAATTTTGACCCTGGGGGACATTTGAGAAGGTCTGAAGATATGTTTTGTTGCCACAACCAGGTGGTGGGTGCTCCTGGCATCTAGTAGGTAGAGGCCAGGGATGCTGCTAAACACCCTACCGTGCATAGGACAGTATCCACAACAAAGAGTTATCTGGCCCCAGATGTCAGCAGTACTGAGGTTGACAAAGCCTTCTCTATGTGAATATCTCATTCACTTTCCTAACAGGTCTGTGTGAAAGGTGCTATTACTGGGTCCTTGCAAATTTGAGCCACGTGGACAAGGTCCCTGTGCCATTGAGGAATGTCCATGTCTCCTGTACTACCCTTCTCTATACTACCTTCCTTGTCCCTGACTGTTGCCCTGTACACCTCTTTTCTCTTTCTCTTGCCCTTCTATTTTATTTTTCCTCTCTTATTTTTCCTTCATGCTGAATTCTGTGAGTGTGTGTGTGTGTGTGTGTGTGTGTGTGTGTTAAGGGCCCCAGTGGCCTTGCCTATCAGTTACCCTTGCTCCTGGCTCCCAGGGCTAAAGAGTCTGTGTTAAAATGTCTGCGGTGCAGGCCAGGCCGCTCTCTTTTTCAACCCTGGCAGGGCTGGGGCCCCTGAGTGGCTCACCTGCCAGGATTAATTGGGCAGAATGATGATGTAAAGTTTAACTTCTTGTTGAAGAAATGCTGAATCAAAGAAGCAAGCCGGGTTAATTACCAAACTTGATTTGGTCACCAGAACAAGAATGGTTTTTCCCCAGAGTACCTCAGGGAGCTTGGGCAGGGCGGGGATCTGTGCACAGCAGGCCTCATGGTGCTCCAGGAGCACTGCCGTTTTCTGGCGTTAACTTCAGTATAAAGTGAACTGGGATGCTGGGGCTGAGGAGAGGGTCTCACTTCACCACCTTCTTTCCCCAGGCTGACTTCCTTTATCCGTCAGGTCTCTCTCTACCTGAAGGTCACTTCCTGCAGGTAGGCTTCCCTGACTACCCTCAGACTCTCTTCATTCCCCATCCTTCAACCTTACAGAACTTTGCACACTTACAATCTTGTATCAGGTATTTATAATACTTTGTTTAGTATTTGTCTTCCCTGCTGGTCTGGAGGTTCCCCGAGCTTAGGGACCAGGTCTGCCTGGTCCACTGTATTGCCTGTGCCTGGAGCATTGGGGGCACCTGACAACTCTTCGTTGGCTGCTTCACTGGTGGGCTGTGAGGGGCTTGGGCAACCTGACCAGATGAGGATGTGGCTTACAGAAAAAGCTGAAAGGTGCCAAAAAAAAGATGGTGGAAACACGGCCCTGCCTCAGTCTCCACCCTGGTCTCCTCCTTTGTCCAAAGTCTTTTTTCATGGCTTCCCTCCTGCGGGTTCCCCTTGGGATTATAGCTGAGGGTCTGAGCTGAGCAAATACAGTTGCCCCAAGGGGCCGCAAGATACAAGCCCAAAGCCATACTCCTTCCCTACTTCCAGAATTGCCACTGCTTAACAAGGAAGCACGGGGACGTTTGGAAGCCTCTGCACTCCAGGCAGGCTCTGATGGAGCATCCTTCTGAAGCGTGCTGCTGGCGGACGGCATTCTTAGCAAGGCCTGTTTGCACAGGCCAGCCCTGGGGCATGGGCATGGGGGCAGGTCATAGCTTCCTGAGCCGACCCAACATTAATCATACAGTGAACATTTACCGAGCCATTTACCACTGCCAAAACCTGGCCATTATCTCATGTACACGCATCACCTCATTTTATCCTCACAGCGATCTTAAGAGGTTTAAAAAAACCCAAAAATCACCACATCACTTTCATTTTACAGATGGAAGAACAGAGGTCCAGAGAGATTAAGTAACTTGCCCAATGTTATATTGCTCAGTAAGAGGCAGAGTGAGAGCTGGCTGACCCCCAAAGCCCTTATTTTTATCTTCTTACTATACTGTTTCTCCCTAAAGTGCCAAGAAGCTCTTTGTTTAAAAGCTCCTAGAGGAGATCTCTACCTGACACCTATTGGGGCTGAGAAAGCTGTGCAGTAGCCAGAAAGGAAAGAGAACTCTTGTGTGAAAGTGTGCTTGAGAAAAGACCAGAGGAATCCCAACCAGGACCATCATTAACTAAATAATAGGAGCTGTTCTTCCTGGTGTCACTTACCTTCAGAGTGTGCTATTCGCTAACTGAGCAACATAATACTCTGCCAGGTCTGTTTTATTACTCCACCTAGAAAATGAGAAAACTGGGACCTAGAGAGGCAAAATGGCTCCCCCCGGTCATGCTGCTGATGGAAGGGAGCATTCGGATCAGATTCTTAGGCCTAACTGGCGACATCATGGCACATCAGGTGGTGGTGGCACCTGTCTTGTACTAATGATCACTCTTGCAGCCTGGGACCACATGGCTCACGAATGAGGCATTAAATGATGCAGTAAAAGGACTCTTAGTTTGGTCTTAAACCACATTTAGTTGATTTGATTTTGGAGGAAGACGTTGACTCTGTTACGGAATTACCTTTCCCTGCCAATTTTCTCACATATAAAATGAGACAAGATCACCCCCGTGTTGGCCAGGAGTTGTGAAAAATATACCTTAGGGAATTCAGGTTGGAAGGGTCACCTGGATCTTGGAAGATGTCTGGCTCAATGCCCGGTTTAAGCCAGGGGTTCTCCTCTATCACACCAATGATGATATATTCTAAACACTCTGCTTGGAGGCAAGCAGGTAAGAGCAATGGCAGCAGCTTACTGAGTTATGGCTAATCCCTGAAAAGACCTCGCATTTTGCAGACTCATTTTGCAGATGAGGATGCTGAGGCTCAATGGGGTAAGGTACTTAGTTCACTGTCACTTAGTTATTAGGTAGCAAAGCCGTGGCGTGAAGCTTAGCCTGACTCAGAGCCCTTCTGTTTATATTAAGCTGCCTTCCTCTACAGCGAAAAATAAAACCCACCCCAAAATCCAACAGCAGCATGCACAGGCTCCTTCAGCATTTTCAGTGCTTAGTTTCTAACAGTCTATGAGATGGGAGAGATTTCTCCCTGTTCCTCATGAAATCCTTCATGTGCTGATTTATGTTCCTTTCCTCTTCCAGACACAGGAACACAAAACCAGTCTATAAACCCATGTTTGGAAAAATAAAGTCAACTCCTATTCCCACAGCAACACTGAAGCCCTTTCTTCTCCAGGCTGAAGAAACCTGGTCTTTTCCTCCTGGTCTTAGCCCAGCTGTGGGAACCAGTCCTCAGGAGGGGCAGAAGGGTGAACACACTGCTGAAGGGGCCAGGATGAGGAGGCCGGCCTGAGGGCAGTGATAAGGATGTAAACAAGCAGACTGGCGCAGGCAGGCAGGGGAGATTAGCCCAGCTGGCAGCGGCCAGTGGAAAAAGGAGTAGCAGTTCAATGATGGCAAACATGCCAGGAGAGAAGGTGGTGAGAAATGAGTCCTGTCTTTGAACTAGGGAAACGCCCGGGAACAAACAAGGAAGGGAGAGAGAGAAACACAGGGCGGGTGGGGAGAGAATAAATATATGGTGGTTAAGACATGAACTTTGGATTCCCCAGTATATGCTGAGGGCCTATGGTATGAAAGTTTGGAGATCATTGTGAAATAATTTAGTTAATACAGTATAGGATCTTACACATCATCAACTCTTAGAAGGTAGTAGTCAATCTTACAGGAGCATTGCAGCTTAAAAAAATTCAGGAGGGGGACTTCCCTGGTGGCGCAGTGGTTAAAACTCCACACTCCCAGTGCAGGGGGCCTGGGTTCGATCCCGGGCCAGGGAACTAGATCCCACATGCATGCAGCAACTAAGAGTTCGCATGCCACAACTAAGGAGCCCACAAGCTGCAACTAAATGAGCCTGCCTGCCACAACTAAGACCTGACACAACCAACCAACCAAATAAATAAATAAATATTAAAAAAAAAATTCAGGAGGGATGACAGATTTGGAATGTCACCATTTTGCAGCCCTGAATAAATGGTCATGAATGGTTCCTCATGAATGGTGGAGAGGAATGTGTTAACATTGCATAGGCTCAACCAGTACCACCCAGAATGTAGAAAATTCAACAGGAGAAATGACTTGGCTTTTTTTTACATGTCCATGGCAAAGGACGAGAGAGAGAGAGAGAGAGACAGACAGAGAGAGAGTCAGAGACAGAGAGAGAAAGCAAAAGCAAGAGGACCTGTAGAATAAAAGAAATCTAATAGACATATCAACCCAATGCAAGGTGTTTACCTCATTTAGATGTCATTTAAACAAAACATCTTGTAAAAAACTTATAAGGCAAATATGGACATTTGAGCACTGAACATTTAATGTTTTTAAGAAATTATTTTCCATTTTCTAGTGTGTGATAATGGGATCACTCTTATGTTGAACTCTTGGAAGAAAATACTCCCTGAAATTTTTAAAGAGATGCTGAGATGTGTATGGATGAAATGATATTATGTCTGAGCTTTGCGTTAAAATAACTCAGTTAGGAGCAGGTTCATGAGCGGTGGGGTATAACTGAAGTAAGATAGGCCTGTGAGTGGATAATTGCTGAGACTGGGTGATTATGTACCAGAGGGTTCACTGTGCTCTTCTCTTAACATTTATATGTGTTTGAAATTTTCTCTTACAAAAAAGTTCAAAAAACCTGGAGGCGAGTGCTTGAAGAGAAATCTAGCAACTGACTACTAAGCAATTTTGACTGCTAACATTTTTAATAATAACAAAAATAATAAAAATGGGAGCCAAGCGCTTTACACCCACTTTACATCTTTGATATTCCCGACAGCCTCGTGAGGCAGGGGTTATTCCTGCTTTTTTTAATGGAAACTGAAGCTTAGAGTGGCTACGGACTTGTCAGAAGTCTCACTGCTGAGACAGGGGAGAGGTGTCTGGGTCTAAGGCTGGAGTGGTTTTCCCTGGACATAACACTGCTTCTCTAGGTGGCTCCTGACAGCTCTTTACCCAGGGGATCTGGAAGAGCAGAGGGCAGCAGAGGCCCTCTGGTTCTACCCTGTGTCTTTTTCTTTTTTTTTTTTTTGCTTTCAGATGTCAGCCAGGGAACTCCTGCTAAGACATTAACTGATAATGTATGAGAACAGTCTAAGGGGCTGTCTCCACCCAAGGGGTATGTTCTTGAAAATTTAATAAACATATTTCAAGCACCTGTTGGGTCCCATAGAAGGTACTTTGGGGCAGATAATGATGATATGGAACAGAACAGTTTGAGGGGACAGGTGTTCATTTAGTGGAGCCTCCCCACTTTACACTCACGACTCTTTGGGGCCAATCCGGCCAGTTCAAGAGAGCTCTGACAGCTTCACTTGTGAGCAGGGGTTTGTTGCGTGAAAATTGTAAAGATAAAGATTTATATTGGAAGATAATCAAAATAAGAATATAAGCATAGGGGAAGTTTATGTCTGTAAATTACCTTAGAAGGAGGATTAGCTAAGAATCTTAAACATACATTAGCACTGACACTGTGTCCAAAGGAAAAAAAAATTATCTTACTACTCAGTAAAAACCATCTCTCATGGCCGTCCTGAGTACCCTAAAGTTGGGTTGGGAGATTTCTGCGAAAGATGGAGACAAAGGGACACAGGAGATCTGGACTTATAATTGAAGCTCCTAGAAATTACTTTCTTCAGAATATTTTGAATATTGGATCGAAAGGAGAGTCAGCTTTACAGACCTCAGAATTCCCTAAGGCACATGACAGCTCATCTTCCCAGGAGCCCAGGAAAGATGCTTGGACTTGCCATTATCATCCTGGGATGGGATGGAGGAGGCCTGGGGGAGGGAATCACATCATAAGGAATGATTTCAGTGGCCTGTCTTTCCCCTCTCTATCTTCCCTCTTTTATTTTCTGGGTAATCAGAAGAGGGGAAAGGGATTGGTAGTTATTTAAGTAAATCAGAGGCCTCTGTCTTTGTTTTTGATTCTTGAGGCAAAATACGTTATTAGAAAACTTTATTGGGGCTTTGGAAAGTCAACAGCAACGTAAATGAATAAAACACCACCCCTGCCCCTAACAAGTTTTCAATCTAGTAAGCCTGGTGACAAGATACATATGGGATGCTTATAGTACTAAGAACACAAGTGTAAACAATGTGATGTGAACACAGGGGAAAGATATTAATTCTGCAGAAGAGGGGTGGCAGAAGTTTCCTTGAAGAAATGGTATACCTACAGGGCTTGGGGTATGCATGTGACTGTGACAGGCAAATGAACCAAAAATAAATTCCAGGAGGAACAGCATTTATTTATTCCACAAACATTTGTTCATTGCCCAGAGTAATGCAGGCACTATGCCGGGTACAAGGACAAAAAGCCAAGAGGTGGCCTAGTATACACTATGCTTACAAATGTTGAGTAGGTCACTGCAACTTTCGTGTATGCCTGTGGCGGGGGACATGGGGGGAGGCTGGAAGGCTACCGTCAGATCAGGGAGGGTTTAGAATGCCTTCACTCATTTAGGAGAGAAGGCACAGGTCTGGCCCCAAATCCTGGGTCTGTTTCTAGCTTTCAGACTTTGGGCAAGTTATCTAATTTTTCTGTCCCAAACCTTTTCTGTTTGGTAAAATGGGCATATGAACACCTACTCTGAAGAGTTGTGAGAATAGTCATAATGTCTGTAAATCATCTCATATTGAGAGTTGCTGACTTTTAGTGGGCACTTAGTTAATGGCAGGTATTGCCGCTTCTGAAGACTGTAGGGAACCATTGGTGGTCTGGGGAGGAGAAGCCGACAAACGGATTTGGATTTTCCAGGGTATGGAGGCTATGATTGGGAGAATGGGTAGGGGTGAGGGGGTCGGCAGGGTGAGGGGTTGAGATTGAGCAAGGTTCTGGGAGACCAGGAAGAGACTGAAGCAGTGATGGGGACCAAAACTAAGGCAGTGGGATGGGATGAATAGAAACAATTGCGATTTAGGTGGCAAACTGAACTTGCTGATGAACTGGATGTAGAAGGTGAAGGAAAGAGAGAACTCTGGAATGATGACGGGCTTTCTATATAGCTGCATTGCAGTTGCACTCACCTGGGCCTGTGATACAGGGGAAGGGGCAGGCTGAAGGAGGGGGCTGGAGGGATTGGCAGTGGCGGGAGGGGGAAGGGAGGAAGAGGCTGAGTTCCCTGGGCAGGGAGGGTGCGTAGACTGGGGGAGCAGAATGTCTTAGGAAGGCTAGAGTTACAGCAAACAAGAGCACCTCATGGTGCTGTGAGTGGGGAGATGGGACAAACTGACTCCACATCCTGAAGAAGTCAGTTTTGGAATCTCCAGGGTGGACCTGGCACTGTGGCTTCCCTTAAGAGGTATTACTGACGGACTTCTTTCTAACTCGTGTCCCATGCAGTTGACTTTCCTACTCCTTCGAAGGCATCGCCGTCCTCAGTGCAGACCTAGAGTTAATCTCCAGGACTCCCCCAAAGGCCAACTACATTGGTTCCAATCCCCCTTCTTAACCTCCTCCAGTGCAGTTTCCCACGGAACCTACTCAGAGTCTTCAAGTCTAATCCTGAATTATTTTCAAGCACAATTGTATTTAGTCCAAAGTTTACCTTTAAGGTCACTTCCTGACGTTCCAGCCAGATGTGTCAGGTGGTTTCCCAAGGGTGGGAGGACACAATGACAACAGGAAAACAGAATTCCTTGCTTCAGCTTCTCTCTGTGAGAAGGTAGGAACTGCTACCCTTTGGTGTTTAAGAGGTGAAGGGTAATCCTCCTCTTCATTGTTTCTTTAGAGGTGTTTTCAGAAAACCTACTCCTTGATCCTCCAAGCCCCCTCCGTTTAGTTGGTGGGGACTGAACATTCTTTAAAGAGGCTTTTCCCTAAAAAATTTTCCTGGACTTTTTACACGTCAGTCACAGAAGGACCAATGTTCAAATATTCAAATATCCCTCTCTCAGGGAACAGGACTGAAGCTAACAAACGCCCTCTTCTCTGCTTCCGTAGCACTTCCTACATGTTCTAATTATGCATGTATTTACTCTGGATTGGTGCTCTCTAAACTGCATTGTGTCCCATCTCCATGGTTTTTGCCATATCCACATATCACTTGTACCTTTATTAACTCACTGTTCTTTAAAAAAAAGCTTAAACATGTTAATAAAGTATTAAAAATTTTTCATAGACTTCTGTGAACAAGAACTGGTATCACTTGTAAGATATGGAGGATAACCATCCGACAACATGATGAAAACATACAGTGTTATGAAATTCGGAGATGGGCAGTTGCTTGCCCGAAGCTCTGAGCCTGATGCCTGGTTCTCGCTTCCTGACAGAGGGAGATTAGCAAAACCTGATAGAGGATGTTAAAGACAGACTAGCACCAAACTAAGACTTTCTGATATCACCAAGAGGCTTGGGGAAAGTTGGAAAGGAAGTAACTTTCTCTGTCGACAGTTCTGTGTTGTAAAATTCCAAGTATCTTCACCGCCTAAGTCAGTGTGGGAGCCATGAGGGTGCTCATGTCATTTTAGGAAACCCTAACTCCACCATAGTCAGTCATTTATTTTCTGTATCCCTGCTAGACTGTGAGTTCCTTGGGGGCAAGACTTACTCCTGGTGCCTTCAGTACCGTGCACAATGCTTGGACACGGTAGTTCATAAAGGAACAAAGTGATAGTAAATGAAAACCTTCTTGAGGTGCAGAAGACTTAGGGCAAATTCTTTACTGAGGGGTGGGCAGGGAAGAGAATGCTGGAAGGCCTTGGAGTCAAGTGAAGATGTGCAAGAAAAGGGAGGCTACGGACATTCAAGATAAACTACATTGATGTAACGGTGTTGCCTGATGACGTCTCTGTTAATGGCGAAGCATAGTGACAAGAGCTTATGGGCCAGAATCACACAATTCTACGGTCAGAACAGACTCTCACTGTTCACTAATTCTAGGAACGGTGGCCCAACCATTTTTCTTTGGGGGTCTTAATTACGTCACTGTAAAGTGGTGAGAGTACCTCACCTACAAAGGCTCTTACCATATTTTAGGATGGAGCGCAGGACTCAGGACACTGGCAACAAAGAAAGAATTCCTTCCTCCCTCCCTCCCTCCCTTCCTTCCTTCCTTTTCTACCTATCAATTCTTTTACTTTCAATAAATGTTTGAGATTATTATTGCTGTTCTTGATGTTTTGGTAGTAGAATCCCCAGGACTCAGTCTGGTAATTAGTACATTGTAAGCACTCCACAGATGTCTACTGGTTGAAAGAATTACACTTACCTGTGATCTTTCTATAGGAAACAATTCCTCCTCCAGTCTTCCCTGTCTATGTATACGTCACCACCATCTGCCCAGATGTTTAAGCCAAATGTCTTGATTCCTTGATTTACTGACCACCTACTAGGGACTATGTACTATGAAAGGTGCTGGGATGGGGAAGGAGGGGAAGTTTGATAAGCTAGACCCAACCACAGCTCTCAAGGATGTTAGAAAAAAAGGAAGCAGGAGATCTTGTCATTTGCTCAACTTTCCACTCATCTTTAGATGTAGCTCATAAGTGGGGCATTTTAAGAGTGTGTTTTTGACAACATCTGGGCAAACATGTAGAAATATTTATAATCCACCACCATGTGAATTGAGAAAAGGCTATTAGTACTGTGCAGTGGTTCCCTGGGGATAGGGTATGCCAATGCCACACTTTGGAATTCTCACCATTTGTGAACATTAGGAAGGAATACTACTTGTTTTGAATCCTACTAGGATTCTCTGCTTCGGTCCAGCCTCTCTGTTGATGAGGTAAATGACCAGGGAGAAGAATGAAAAAGGCACCGGGAAAGTGACTCTTGGTTAAATCCTTTGGGAAGCCAACTTATAGCTGAGTGAGCTAGCCTAGATCTACTGAGTGTGGGCTGTACTTCGTATACCTATGTCTATATATTTAGAAAGAATGGTTTCAGAAAAATTCTACTAGTCTTTCGCTTAACTGTGAGTCACTAGGCTCCCATGTTGGAGCATGTATGTGTGTGTATATGTGTGTACGGGGTGTAGAACTTGGGGCACAAAGTGTGTATGTACTTGTAAAAATGTGTTTGGAGTGTGTGTGGGTAGGAAGGGAAGGGAATTTCGCAGTTTTTTAATGCAAGGAGAGTGTATAGGGAGGGGAGAGTGTAATTGTGTGTGAGTGTGTATGTAGTGCAAGTGGCGGGCAGAATGACGACAACAGCCAGCCTCCTAGAGATGCAGACAGTGGTATAAGGTCTGAAGTGCTGTAGCAGGTGATTGTTTTCCTTTTAGACCAGCACACAGGTCTTTGAGGAACCCTTGACTTTCTCCTCCTCCTTGTCTTGTTAAAAAGGGATTAGAGTCCAATTAAGTCATTTAATCCCAAGGTAGAGATTCATGTTTAAAAACAAGATTTACAGCTTAATAAAAATTACATCAGTGCAAGTTGAGGTTTGTCTTTTCGAGTTGTCACCTGCATGGTTCCAAAGAGTGTTTATAGCAGAATACCTGACATGCAATTCTTAATTACTTTGCCTTGTACCTCTGGTCCTTCATCTTTTAAAGCATCCTTCAACCTAAATAGCCTCATGCTGTTAGAAGTAGTTCTGCTTCTGGATTGCCAGGCCGGCCCCTTGGCTTGTCTCCCTTCACTTGGCAACTCAGTGGCCAGGCTTAATAATAACAGCAGTTGTATTAATAACAATAGTATTAAGAGCTAATGCTTATTGGGTACTCAGTATGTGCCAGGCATTGTGCTAAGCACTTTACATACATAATCTCATTAAATGCTCCATATGAAAACCACCAGGGCTGGCTTCAAGGGTATGTGACATGTTTAGTCACACAGGGCTCTGTGCTCAGAAGGGCCCTTCACTTGGTCTGATGCTCTGCTGTTGCCATCTTGAAATTCTTAATCATTTTTGACCTGCATTTTCATTTTTCACTGGGCCTTGCAAAGTATATAGCTAGTCCTGAAAACACCCAATAACCCATAGTTTCTTTTTCTTTCTTTTTCTTCCCTGTCATGTGATGCCTGATACATTACTGGAGGATGGAACAGTGAAGGTTAAACTGTGATCCCAGAAAACAGATGTCATTATCTCCTTGGAGGGAAGTTCTCTAAGGGACAGGAACCATGCCATGGCTCTTAGCAAGGGAAAGCAAACCTCCCTCCTCTAAACCTCAGTTTTCTCATCTGTAAAATGGGGGTAACAATAGCAATAATAATAATACCTAGCTCACAGGCTGTTTCAAGGATGAAATGAGATCATGTATAGACAGTTCTGACACATAATGACATTAGTTGTTATTAATGCATTATGGGGGCTTAGCAGGTACTAAGGATCCAATATTGCTTGTGACACGGTGTGGGTCACTTGCCCAACTCCAAGGTGCCCTTATCCCAGGGGTTTGTTCCCTACCTGCCCCACAGAGCTGGGAGGAGCATCCGCTTTCTCCATGTGCTGAGTGATCACAGAGGGGTTGCTGGAGCTGATGAGCACTGGGGTGCTGATCTCCACCATATGGTGCCCCGAGGGAGAGTGCACCATCCTGTTGAGGGTGTTCAAGGCTGTCATGATGGAGAACTGCCCGGGCCCCTTTCTCCTGGACCCCGGGCCCCTTCGGAGTGTGGGTGCGTTGGTCGCCTTGCCTCTGGAGGATGACACCAGGGACATGCCTTTTGTGTGGGATGACTGACGGCCTTTGTTCTTCTGTAGGAGGTGTCTTGCAGTGAGGTTTGGCTGAAAAGGCAAAAGGTCTGGTGAGAATTTAGGCATCCTGATCTCGTGTGAGCGGCTGTGTCTTACCCAGGCTAGTCTGAAGTCGGCTCAGATGCCACCGCCTCAGTTGTCATTCCTTGGTCAGCTTCCACCTGTTATCAGTATATCCCAATTCCTTTACTATATCCATCAATTCTCACAACTCTCCTGCAACATAGCTACGACTCTTACTGAGGTCTGAAGAATTTAAAACAAGCCATGATACTCTACTCTGATTTTCCCGTCTCTCTCAGCATCATCCCAGCCTCCTTTACCTGGGGGACCCTTCCCTCTTCCTCTAGCCACCCCTGAATCCCCACCTCCACCCTTGACTTGGCTGTTTGCCCTTCTCAGTGTTCCTGCAGCCCCCATGCTTTCCCACTCCACACGGTAATCATTTATCTTCCTTTCCTCCGCTGGACTGTTAGCTGCCTGAGGGCTGAGACCTTATACACGTGTTCTCTGCTGTATCCCCGAGTGGGTGCTCAGTGAGCGTTTGTGCAATAATGAGTGGATGAAGTTGCTCAAGTTCATACGTTTGATAAGTGTTTAACCAGAATGTAAATCCATTCAGGACCCTGGATCACCTAAGGCTAAGACCACCTTTTACTACTTCCTTTAAATACTTTGACCTCATCACCATTCTCTCTTGTTCTATACCTTTTACCTTCAGTGGTGTGCTGGTACATCAGAAAAACAAACAAAACAAACAAACAAATGACCCCCCTCACCCCAATCTGTAGAGTTTACCAATCTCTGTGGTGTAAAGATCTACCAATGGTTTAACAACTGGCTAGCAAGATTCCTGAAAACCTAACACCCAGCCCTTGCCATCTAGCTCCAGCCAGCTCTAGCACCACCACTGACTGTATTGTATTTTGAGTACCCCGCCCACCAAGGGCCCTGTGAGTTCATGTCGTTCAGAAATCGGAAATATGCTGACAAAGGGGATTGTGTGAATAAACTTTCCAGGACAGTTACTTAAACTTCCATCATGATGATTGTTACCTGTTGCCCTCTAAAAGCACGTGTCTCATTCTAGTTTAGAGATTCACCTATAGAGGTAAAAGGGAGTTTGCTCCTTTAAGAACTTTTTCTTCATTTAAGAACTTTTTAATAACAATGTGAGGATGATTAAGATGATTAATATAGTTGAGATAGAAAATTTTAGAAAAGATGTAGTTCCTGCCACCAGAAGCTTGTAATATTGTGAAAAGAAACCATCAAGTAGGGGAAGGGGCATTATTATGCCCACTTTAAAGACAAGAGAGCTGAAGGGGTGACATACATGGCAGAGCCAGCATGTAAACAACCAAACAAGAAAAGACCAGGCGGTAATAAATGCTCTCATGTGTCAGAGGGTGACTGCGGGAGGCGGCTACTTTAGATTGGTGGGGGGCTGTCAAGGAAGACCTGCTGAGAAGGTGACATTCAAGCTGAGACACAGATGCCAAGAAGGAACCAGCCATGTGAAGACAAGCATGAGAACATTCCAGGAGAGGGATTGCAAGCTAGTGGAAAGATCCCGAAGAGGGAGAAAGCTCAGGCTGTTTGAGAAAACGATGTGAAAGAACCAGAAAGAAGTGAGGAACAGGTGGTAAAGAGGAGACCATGGAGGCAGGCAGGATCCGGATCGCATATGACTGGGAGGCTCTGAGTCTATTGACTGTAATAGGAAGCCTTTGGCAGGATTTAGGTGGAAGGGCAACATGATCTGATGTATGCTTTTATTTAGAAGCTCAAGCTACGGTTTGACAGTTTCCCCCTTAGCGTCTGACCCAGCCATCCCACTCCTAGGTAATTACCCAAGAGAAATGAAAACTCAGGCTCGCTCAAAACTTGGTATGCACGTGTTTATAGCTGCTTTAGTGATAGCTGCCAGACAATTGGAAACAATCACAGTGTCTTTCAGTCGGCGAATGGATGACAGACTCCGGCACGTCCGCATCGTGGAGTATGACTCAACAAAGAAAAGGCACGAGCTGCCGATACACCCGACAACATGGATGAACCTCAAAGGCATTATGCTAAGTGAAGGGAGCCGGACTCCAAAGGCTACATTCTATGTGATTCCTGTTCTGTGACATTCTGGAAAAGGAAAACTGCAGGAACAGAAGACAGATCAGTGGGTGCCAGGGGTTGCAGTCAGGGAAGGAGAGGACTTCCAAGAGGCAGCCTGCCCTCGTATTTTTTGGCAAGTGTTGGAACTATTTTATATCTTGATGGTAGTGTGGTTATACTGTATGCATTTATCAGAATGCAGAGACACCAAAAAGAGCAAATTTTACTGTATGTAAATAAAAATAAATACGTAAAAAGCTCACTCTGGCTGCTATGCAGAAATGCCAGACCGGAAGGAGGGAGATCAACTGGGAAATTACTGAAATTATTTAGGGCGCTTCTGATGGAAGCCTGGACCATGTTTCATGTTCCCCCAGAGCACCCATCCCGCCACTGTTCACCCAGTAAGACGATAATACACGCTCTCTGAGTTGACTGAGTAAAGTTCTTTCTGGTCATTCATGGCCATGATGAAATAAGTTAATTTTTTTCTGCCTTCACCTAATTGTTCTGCCCCCAGGTGAGCAATACCGTGGGTGTTTCCATCAGCAACACAGACAAAGAGCCCCGTGTGACTCTGGGTCTTCCCTGTCCTCTGCCAGGGTGATTAATAGCTCAGCGGGGGAAGGACTGCAGAGCTCTTCAATTTGCACCCACTCATTAGAAACAATATCCTTGAGGTCCACTGGGCTGAGCGAGGTTCGTATAACCCAGGCAGGCCTCGCTGGAGAAGTCCTGACAAGAACGGGCATAAGCTCCGCGTTTGTTTTACCACCTTTTACCCAGATGCAATTCAATAAGTCAAACGATACATTAACAAGAAAAATCCTGTTTATGCCAAAAAGCCCACCTCACTCTCAGAAGAAAGCTCTCCTTCCTTCCAATTGCTTTGCATGGCGCTGGTAGTTCAAAACTTATTTAAAGGGTTCTCGGCAAGTGCTGGTCTTAATGAAATGACTGGAATCAAATTTTAAGTACTGCTTTAAAAAGCTCAATTTAGATTTCAAGTAATTTTTGAAAACCAGGTTCCCAGATTACAGCAACCACTTGATTATCTTTTCCCCTCCTAGCAATTAGGAGAACAGGACCCTAGTTTGATGATGACTGTGAGGGTTCTTGTAATCACTAATTTTAGAGGTGGAGTAGTGGGGAGAGTATCCAAATGAATAATCATTAAATGTAGAAGTTTTGGAAAAAAAGGATATCAGAAATGGGTAATGAAGTCAGTGATGCCTTTTTTCCCCAGACCTATGAAGAAGCTTCTTGAAATAATACAGGGGACCATGCAAGCTCTAATCTGCAAAAATTTAAGCACCTCCTAGGTATCCAACTAGGATTAGTTGTAGTTCATCTCTGTCCTTGGAGACTTAACGGTTATCTCCCAAACATCGTAATTGTTCCTCTTCAGCATATGTTGCTTGATCCAGCAAATGGCTCTACCACTGACCTAGACACACAAATCCGAAAATGGGGCGTGATCCTTGACCACTTCCTCACCCCTATCCCCCGCTCCTGTGGGTCTACCTCCTAAGAGGTCCTGGAATCTGTCCAGTTGTTTCCAATCTACTAGTCAAAGCTACAATCATTTTCTAACTGAGCCATGTAGTAGCCTCCTAATTGATCTTTCTGCTTTTTTTAAAATCCCTCCTCCTCAAATTATTCTTCCCACTGCATCCAGAGCAATCTTTAAGAACCCCAAATCTGATGGAGTCACTGCCTTACTTTAAATTTATCAGTGGTGTCTTCTGGCTTCTGGGTCAAGTCCAAACTTCTTATACGGCAGAGGTGAGGATGCTCATCAAATACTCCAAGTAGTCCCCTATACTTCTCAGCTGATTTCAAGCCAGGTGGGACTATGTGACTGGTTCAGGCCAATGGACTATGAGTGGGAGTGACAAATGTCACAGAGCTGAGGCCTTTGCTGATACACAGCTCACTCTTCTTTACTCTTCTCTGCCATGAAACCTAGGAAGTCCATATGTTCCAGATGGCACGGCTACAAGATGGACCAGCCTCATCAGTCTGGGTTCCTCAGTGACTGTGTGAGCACAGCCTCTCACCATTCTGTGCTGAACATGTAATATGGATTCGAAATAACTTTTTCTTTGTGAAGCCACTGAGATACAGGGGCTGTTTATTACCATAGCATAACCTAGCTCATCCTGACTAATGCAGGAAGGTTTACAAAGTCTCCTGTGGTGTGTGTCCCATTTGCTTCCCTGGCTCCATTTTTTTTTTTTTTTTTTTTGTCTCTCTCTTACTCTCTAAGCTCCAGCTCTAGTATTCTTTGGTCCTTTGGAGGCACCACACTTCCTCATCCTGCAGGACTTTTGCACATGTTACCTCCATTCCCTAAAACACTCTTCCCTCCATGCTTGCTCCTCATCATTTGTCAGATCTTGGCTTACAAGGCATTTGCCGACACCCTACCCAGGTAAGTTGAACATCATACTCTCCTCCCCCCAATAGTTCCCTCTCCTTCACTCTTTGCATCATTCATCACACTTATAATTATTTATTCATGTCTGCCCCTACAATCCTTGAAAGTAGGGACTCATATCTGTCTTGTATCACTGGAACTTAGCACAGGATCTGACATGGCAGGCACTCAATGAAAAATAAGTTGAATGATTGAATATATATTTAGGACAGGATCACGTTGAAAGGTATGTTCTCTGAATTTTTTTCCTGGTCAGTCGGACCACCTCCCAAATATTTTTTTCATTCATTCACTTATGAAGCTAATTTTTTTTTATGAAGTACCTGCTCTGTGTTGGGCTAGCCTGTGAAGTACAAGCCACACACCCATCAGGTGTTCTGAGAAGAAAGAGACAACTGAGTATTCAACTAGTTGCTGGAATTTTATGGAAAAAGAAGATTTCTAGCTGAGCCTCATAAAATGAGTGAAGTTGAACACGTAGAGAGGATTGGGTGGCTGTACCTGGAAGGGGCTTCAACAAGAGAAAAAGCACGATCATTTGGTGAGAGTAGGAAGACCAGCCTCTCTGGACCATTCCTCTTCCCCTCCCTTCCATCTTTCATTCCTTCCATACAGATTGAGATGAGAGGGTGGGGGAACCTTGACAGCTGGGCAGTGTTCTGGGCACACCATTCACTTCAGAACCCGCTTCGGCTCTTACGAATGGTAGAACTGGTCCCTTCTTTACAACTCTGCCTCTGTTCTGTTTCATCCCACCCTCCTAGAGGGCAGGGAGCATACCTTCTACTTCTTTTATAGCTCAGCACCGCTAGCTTTTAATGCTTTATGCCTGGTAAGCACCCAATAAGTGCAGTTAAACAGTGAAACCTCTCTTTTAAATTTGTAATGACCTGCTTCAAGCTGGGGTGAGAATGATGGCTAGAGAGGTTAGGGGCTATAGGTTATATTACTATCCTGGAGAAATAGGTAGATAGCCTAGCGTGTGTTCTTTCTTTTTTTTTCAAAGTAGATTTAAAAAAACAATAGAAGTAATATGTGCTCATTTCTGAAGATTTACAAAATACAAGTCAGCAGAAGAACATGAAAATTATCTAGAATCTCACCATCTGGTGATCACCACTGTTAATATCTTGGTACATAGTCTTCTAGCCCTTTATCCATTTATATATACACATATGTATTTACAAAGCTAGTTTCAAGCAGTTAATTTTTTTTAATTGTGGTAAAAAACACATAACAAAATTTACTATAATAACCATCTTTAAGTATACAGTTCAGTAGTGTTAATTTTATCCACATTGTAATAGAGCTCCAGAACTTCATCTTCTAAATCTGAAACTTTATACTCATTAAACTTTATTTTACTTACCAATAAATCACAAACATATTTCCATAATACCAGATACTCCATGATATTGAGTATTCTCCTTTAACATTATTTTTAATGGGTATATATTTTTCCATCACCATAATTTAAAAAAACTAAATCCTTATTGTTGAGTTTTAGATTATTTCTGGTTTTTCACCACTATGCACAATGCTACAATGAACATTTTTGCACATTTTGTACACATATCTTTGCACACTTGTTTTAATACTTCCTTATAATGAACTCTCAGGTGTGGAATTAGTGACTCAAAGGAGATGTACATTTTCAACATCCTTGATAGGAGTTTGAGTCTGGAAACGAGAGACGGCACCAATTTGCACTCCTAGCAGCAGAATGAAAAGGCCCATTTTCCCACACTCTTGCCAGAAATGGGTATTATCATCTAGCATCTTTTCTTTCAAGACTTTAGTTAGTTCTGAAATAAGCCTCATATCAAATAGGAATTACTCACTGTAGCACATGTATAATTCTGAGTAAGCTTGAATCAGATGTAGACTTGATAGTCACGTACCTCTACGAACAAGATTGGGAAGATGCCGACTTTATCTCCTAACTTGCCTTCTGCCCAGTTCTCATCCACTCGGTTGATCACAGTGATGATATCATCCTGAAAGAGAGAAAGTCTCCTGGTTAGCATTTACTGTCAGTTTTCAGGTGCTGAAAGCCTTCAGTGGAGATCGGCTTGGAGTCTCAGATGGTGTAAGGGGCAAGGAATGTAACTCTTTCACAATTTATTTACAAAATCTTCTACTAAAATAATCTTTCTCCATAAAGGGCAGTATTTGGGTCACCAAGACCAAAAGAGGAGTAGAAATAATTTGGAGCATTGAAGAAATCCAATAGGAAAACTTGGAAATGTCTCTAATTTTCCATCACCAGCAGAATCTGGGCTTTTCATTTAAATTAATCTGATGGAGAAACCAAGATGGAAGAGGTAGGGAGATAGAATTTTGGCTTAGCAAAAGGAAGAATGAATTGCATTCTGATTTTGAACACTTTTCAGTGTTCCAAAAATTTTTTTTAAATAAATTTATTTATTTATTTGGCTGTGTGGGGTCTCTGTTGCTGCATGTGGGCTTGCTCTAGTTGCTGCGAGCGGGGGCTACTCTTTGTTGCAGTGCGCAGGCTTCTCAGGGCTTCTCATTGCGGTGGCTTCTTTTGTTGCAGAGCATGGGCTCTAGGTGCATGGGCTTCAGTAATTGTGGCTCGTGGGCTCTAGAGCACAGGCTCAGTAGTTGTGGTGCACGGGCTTAGATGCTCCACGACATGTGGGATCTTCCCGGACCAGGACTCGACCTGTGTCCCCTGCAATGGCAGGCGGACTCTTAACCACTGCGCCACCAGGGAAGTCCCCCTATTTAATTTTTAATGTATCAAACATAAAGTGGCTTTTTATTTGAATGTTTCTTATTACCAAAGGTTATAGGGAGATTTGTAGAAACACTTGGAAACACAGATAAGCAAAACAAAGAAAGAATTCTATCACAATATAGATACAACCACTGTTAACATCTTGGTTGCCACATTTTTTCCCAGATTCTTTTCCATGAGGATAAAATATATGTGCATAGAGACACACTGATTTTTAAAAACTTTTCAGAAAATATACATAGGCATGCAATAAAGTACAAACATTTTAGATGTAAAGCTTGATGAATTTTTTAAATTGAATATATCCACAAAACCCCAACCCAGAGTAAGAGATATAAAATACTTCCAGCGCCAAGATGGCTCTTAGTACTCTTTCCTGTCACATAGCAAGAGGTAACCACTACTCTGACTCCTAGCAAATACATTCATTTGGCTTATTTTGTATTTCTTACAAATGATGTCATATAGGATACATTGAATTTTCACTTAATATCACATCAGGAATACCTTTCCATGTCCATGCCTGTTATCAATCTAAATCTGAATATTCATCCACTGATCTTCTGATCTATGCCCCTTAGTAATATAGACGAATCCAAATCTAAATCCATTATTGTATTATACCCTTTCTTAGATTTCTCTGTCCTTATTACAACCTGTAATTACATATTTATAAGTTATGATTTCTTTAATGCCTGTCCACCCCATCAGACCATAAACTTCATGTGTGCAGGGCCTTATCTGTTTTGTTCATTTTTGTCCCTAGGATCTTATATAGCGGTTCCCCTATAGCAGGCAACCAATCATTCCTTTTTAAAATTTTTCTTATTGAGGTATAGTTGATGTATAATATTATATAAGTTTCAGGTGTACAACATAGTGATTCACAGTTTTTAAACACTATTTCTTGAATGCATGCATGCATGAATGAATAACTGCATGTGTGAATAAACTGGAAAATTTACTGAGATAGAAAATACTAGGAATAAAAGCTTCTGGAGAGAAGATCTTGAGTTTTTTTGGACATGCTGAGTTTAGGAAGACCATGAGATATCCTGGTGTAGTCTTGGCCTTCAATAGGCTTCCAGAAGGAATCAAATCCTCTCTTCTGGGTCCTCTGTCCTCATTTCCCATTTATGTGTCTGTTCCTTCCACTAGACTGCTGGCTCCGTGAAGACAGGGACAGTGACTCATCACTTTATCTCCAGTGGACAGCTTGGCACATGGCTGGATTCAATGAATGAACAAGCAGGTGGGTAAGTGTCCCAGTTTGCAAATTCCCAGGAAAGGGCAAAAAAGCAGGTACTGCTTCTTGCCTATGTCTTCCTCCAGCTGTGTCCCTAGAGCTTAGTGTCTAATGCCTGGCACAAAGTAAATACTCAATAAACGCTTGTGGAATTGAACTGCCCTTCTCCAGCTGTAGTCAAAGTATAAAGTTTACAGGTCAGCTACAGAATGACATTCCTTAGGGGACTCACTCTGAGGTGCTAAGACAATAACAAAGATCAGTATTTCAAAATATGGAGGACAGTGGGGTTATCTAGTTTGAGTGAATCTTAAGTAAATCTCATTTCCAGTAGTGATGGAATAAAAATGTTTTACAAAACAAAAGACCTTTCCTGAGCTACTGTAGCAGTGCCACTTGTACTTGTATTTGCTACTTATCATAAGTAGCAAAGAATGAAAATCACCCCAACTTTGGTTTCTAAGAGAGAATTCAAATGTTTACGGAATAATAAGTACTGAATACGATGACTTAAAGTACAGTTGACCCTCCTCGTCCGCAGCTTCTGTATCTTCAGGAATCAATGTGTCCTAGAACTAATCCCCCTCAGATACCGAGGGATGGTTGTAGTCTAGACTTTAGTAGACTTGTCCTTACTTGCAAATGCTGAAGAATCATCCAAAAAAAAGAGAGGAAATAAACCTTAGGGTAACTAATGTGTTTGGAAAATATATCTTGTAAGAGGTGATTTATGTGTAAAGATATAATTATGTTATTGTGTTGTTTGGAGTGTTTTGAATGCAATGTTTACAAAAAAATAGAGTGTTGTAAACGAGTAGTACTAGGTGATCAGAACTTGCAGATACACAATGAAAAGGTAAGATCTGTAGTTCTACACAGCACGCTGTTAAACTGTGTCTGTAATCTTCTGTCCAAGTGTTTGTTTATCTCACTACTCTGCCTGAGGGTAGGTGTTGTGACTTGTTCATGCTGTCTCCCCAGCAAAGAACAGGTCTCCTGCAAAGGTAGGTGTTGTGACTTGTTCATGCTGTCTCCTGCAAAGAACAGGTGCTCAAAAGTGATTGTAGAATGAATGAATGAGTGTGCAGATACTTTGTTTTGCAGTTGCGATAGAACAGGTTTGAGGATTCCCATCAAACTCCTATTAGATTTCTCTGGCGACTTTACTACCATATGTTTGAATTATACATACACATTACATATATAGGCACACACTTATACATTTATGGATAAAATATAATTAAAAACAATCAGCAAATATTAAACAAAAACTCGAGGTTCTGCCAGTCTTTATGTGGTCACTGGTGACTTTGGTAGCTGCCCAGAATCTTACCTTGAGGAAGGTCAGGCAATCCTGGTTCTTACTCTTGTCCTTGTCACGCAGGTCGAAGTTGTAGAGGGCCCGGCAGAGTGGGGGTGGCTGGGGAAGCTGCTTGAGGACCTCTACGGAGCTGGCTGGGAAGATCCCACTGACTCCATTGATTTCCCCCTGGTACCAGTTCTCATCCAACTGTCTCCGGAGGAGGATGACATCTCCCTTATTAAACCTCAGGTCACCAGGATTCTGCCCTCGGTAGTTGCACAAGGCCTTTGCTCGCGGCACCTGCAGTGTCACGGATCAATAAAATATGTATGGCTTAGAGGCTGGAGGGACACAAGGGATCATATTAATAACTAAATACAGGGCACTTCCTATGTACTAAGTGCCGTACGTGGGTCATCTTGTTTAACCTTTGAGATAAACACTATTATTCCCCTTTATAAGATGAGGTGACTGAGGCACAGAGTGGTTTAGGAAGTTGCCTAAGGTGACACAGCTGGGAAATGGCAGATATGGGGTTTGAACTCTGACAATCTGATTTTAGAGACCTGTTTTTTTTAATATACATTTATTTATTTATTATTTATTTATTTATTTTTGGCTGCGTTGGGTTTTCGTTGCTGCGTGCGGGCTTTCTCCAGTTGCGGTGAACGGGGCTACTCTTCCTTGCGGTGAGCCAGCTTCTCATTGCAGTGGCTTCTCTTGTTGTGGAGCACGGGCTCTTGGCGCAGGCTTCAGTAGCTGTGGCGCACGGGCTCAGTAGTTGTGGCTTGCGGGCTCTAGACCGCAGGCTCAGTAGTTGTGGCGCACGGGCTTAGTTGCTCCGCGGCATGTGGGATCTTCCCGGACCAGGGCTTGAACCCGTGTCCCCTGAAAAGGCAGGTGGATTCTTAACCACTGCGCCACCAGGGAAGCCCAGAGACCCTGTTTTTTTTTTTTTTGCGGTACGTAGGCCTCTCACTGTTGTGGCCTCTCTCATTGCGGAGCACAGGCTCCAGATGCGCAGGATCAGTGGCCATGGCTCACGGGGCCCAGCCACTCCATGGCATGTGGGATCTTCCCGGACTGGGGCACGAACCCATGTCCCCTGCCTTGGCAGGTGGACTCTCAACCACTGTACCACCAGGGAAGCCCAGACCCTGTTCTTAATCACTATGCAGGGAACAGGATTTTGGACTTGACTCCACAACTATGTGAACTTGAGTGAGGCTGTGACTCTTTCTGGGATCTGAATACTGATTTTGAATTATGGCTCCACCTCTTTGCTCTTGTGTGACTGTGGTCAAGCTATTTCGTCTTTCTTAAACCACATTCATTTATAAAATGGGGTAATAATAGAATGTCTACCTCATTAGAGTTGCTGTGAGGACTAAAAAATATTGATAATGCATTCTGTGTATTGCTTGGTACATAATATGTGCTCAATAAATGACACCTCTTAGCATTAACACCTGTAATGTAGGGCTCAGTGTTGACGGCAAGAAAATTGAGGTGAAAACCCCCTGAACATAGAAAGTGCTATGTGAGAGTGATGCATTGTAATTTGTCTTCAGCCTGTCTAGAAAGTGTAAACCTCATGTGTGTTTGGATCTTTAGGAAGCACAACCGAGATGAGTTAATAGTCAGAAATCAATAATCACCTAAAAAAAAATCAGCTAAAGAATTGTCATTTGTTAAATCAATTGTCAGTCTAAATAATTATTTCAGTCAAATGCATTTCTTTTCCTGATTGAAACTGGTTTCTCCACAGAGAAATGGCGTCACTTTGGTCTTGTTTGAGGTCAGTTTGACAAATGGAAAGTTCTAGTAACTTAGGTTTTATAGAAAGCCTGTCAGTGTCACCTATGATTGTATTGTATTTTGTGCTTTCCTCGGCCATTGGGTGGAGTATTCCCCTCTGCTGGGGACAGTCTTGCTGGGACCTTCAAGGACCTTCAGAGTCTGCAGTGTTCATTTGAAAAGGAATTTCAAGCAGCTTCAGGGTCGAGACAAGACCTGAACGGCATCATATTGCTGATGGGACAGCAGCAGAGCAATGGTTTTCTGCTGGTCCCTGGGGAGTTAGAAAACCACAGGAACATAGCTCATCCTTGGGAAACTGGTGGACAAATGAGCAAAGATGTATGTGCTAGGAGGTTTAACACACTGTTGTAGATAAATGGAACCAGTTGAATAAATTATGATACATCCATACAATGGAAAACCCTACAGTCATTAAAACTGATGATGTTGATCTATAATTAATAACACTGAGAGTTACTCATAATATACTGTTAAGTATAATAGAAGAGACTAAAAACAGTTATGTAGACTAGGCTCTCTTTGTAAATATACATATATATTTTTTACCTGGGGAAAATGCTAGATGGCTATATACTAACATTTTAAGAGTAGTTATTTCTAAATGATGAGATTTTTGAATATTAAAAAAAAAGTTTCCCTAAGTGCTTTGCAGTGTTTTCTAACTTTTCTACAATGAAAAAATTGTACTGTCTATTACAATTGGATAGTAAAAAGAAAATGAATGAAGCTGGGGGATAAGAAGTGAAAGGTATGGGAGGAATTTAGGAAGAAAATAAGCCTAGCTGAGTGGGATCAACAAACCACGTAACTACCTTTTGGAGAAGCTTCTCCCTTACCTGAGAAGTAAGCAGGTAGAAGCAGATGGAGAACAGAGGATTTCTGGGGAATGATCTGAATCTGTTAGACTCCCAGGGTTAGACATATCAGGGAATAATAATTGTCCCCAAGCCTTCTCCCAATTTTACACTGTGATATAAATCACATTTTTATGGGTATATGAGCACCTGGCACACACTGGTCACACTTACCAGGCTCACTGGCAGCTACATCTGGCCAATGGGATATAAGCAAATTTTAGGAAGTGTCCCTACTGAGAGAGACTGACTTTCTTTTTCTTTCCTTCATTTTGCTATGTGGGATGCAGAGCTGGCGCTCTAGCTGCCATCTTGAACAATGAGGATAAGGGTCACACCTAAAAAGGGGAGAAAGTAGTCTGGGTTGCAGAGCTGCCAGGCAAGTCCTGGACTACTTTACTTCCAGACTTGTGTCTGAAATCTAAATAAACTTCCATCTTGGCGAATACACTGTTATTTTGGATTTATAAAAGGAAAAGAAAGAAAAGGAAGGAAGAATGAAAAAATTAGGAAAAAAGGAATTGGAGCTCCTTTGACTTTGCATAATAATGATAATATCAATAGCTAATATTTATTGAGTGCTTCCTCCTATGTACCAGATACTGTGCTAAGCACTCCACAGTATATTTTATTTAATTCTCACAACAACCTGTGATTAGAAAACTGGGGATCAGAGAGGTTAAAAATTTGCCAAAGTTCATGAAGCTAGAAAGTGGTAGATTTTGGAATTTGAGCTCAAGTATGTCTATTCACAAGCCCAAGCTCTTAACTACTCAACCAGTGTTTCTCAAAATGAAGTCTGTGGTTTACCTAGATCAGAATCTCGGGAAATGTAAAAAATGCAGACTCTTGGACCCTATCCCTGAACCAATTTGACCAGAGTCTCTTAGAGGGCAGTTTAAGTAGCTGCATTTTTATCCAGCTCTCCCATCCATCCAAGTTTGATGCCGCTGGTCTGAGTTATGTCTTATTCTAACTAAAATGGAGATTTGATGTAGTCTTGTAAATGGCTGAGCTGCTTTTTCCCTTTCTTTTCTGGAAGACATTCCCATACAAGGTGGCTTATGTATTTTAATGACTATTGAGCAAGTATATTAGACTAAAACTGCACAAAATGCTTAAATCTCTTTGAAGGTGCATAAACTTTGAAACCCTGAGATAGTACTAAGTGCCTGACCATCTTCATCTTTTCTCTATCTCCCCTCAGTTGAGATAAACTATTGTGGAAGCAAACTGTAAATTCTATTTTTAACATGAAGACTCTTTTCATCACCTCTTTTCTTCATTCTCCCCTTTTACTCTCAGTTCTACATTCATACTTATAGAAAACATTGGCTTCCATGCTGTAAAGAGGGTGGGGGTGGGGAAGGAGAGAGAAAGAATCTGAAGAGGGGAAGGAAATTAGCATTTATTGTGTTTCTGGCAAGCCATAGGAATTTGTCTTACATTATTGCACTACTGCACTTTCCATGTACAGTACTATCTCATTTATAGGAGCTAAAAGCCCTGTGAAGTAGGTTTATCTTAATTTTATCGACGAAGAAACAGGTTCTGAGACGTTCAACCTTCAGGCAAAGTCACACAGCCAATGTACAGTGGCCCCGAGACTGACTTCCGTTCATTTGACGTCAAAGCCCTGATTTCTCTTTCATCCCGCTGAAGTCACCTAGTATGTTTTTCCATCATAAAGCTCATTTGGGGTGATGTTTTATAATCACAATCTGAATAGAGTTTGAATGCCATCTGCTTGCTGCTGGCTGCACGAGCCTGAATTATTGAACTCTAGAGCCCTCGCATAAAAGTTAAGCACCTGCCTGAAGAGACTCAGCTGGTTGATTCTATCCAGTCAGCAATGGTTCTCTCAAGGGAAAATGACTCCAAGTTCTGCAGCAGCCATCACCCGTTGTTTTGTTGGGTGAAACAAAACACCACCCCAATTGTTTTCTGTCTCGACAGGTGCAGGAGGGAGGGGGAATGGGGATAAAGTGGGTGTGGCAGTCTCACAGCCAGGTCATTACCAAATGTTTCTCCTGGTGTTTTTCAGAAAGCCAGATAATCCAGTGGAAGGCTGTGTGTGTGCCTACAAAGCTTTCCTTCTCTGAGATTCAAAAGGATTAATACTTCTATGCACCTGTAATTTGCCTATTGATTTGTCATCTCAGTAGGGTGAGGTGAAAGCCACACGAGGTCCATGCTTTTGATGGAAGATAAAGCACAGAACCCTGAAATAAAGAAGCAGGGGGTATGCAGAGGCATTAGTGGTAAAATTATGTTGTAGTAGTTATGTGTGTTGGTAATAAAATGGCAGCCATCCCTTCTCTGAGGATCCACCCATTTGCTCTCCATCTTCTCATGGGCATGTTATTCACTCTGGTCACACCGCATACACATGGGTATGTGGCCCAGGCTGGCCAGTTATATAACCGAGCAAGGTCCTGTGAAGGCCTTTCTGGGGACAGAAGCACCCCCACCCACCCCCACCATGTTCCTTGCCTCCTGTTTGTAAAGGAGCTTTAGCCTCCTAGGCCTTCCCTGAGTTCCAGAGAACAAATTCAATCAAAAATGAGAAAATGCAGAAACAAAAACAGCCAGGTGAGACAACATAATAGTTTAGCCATAATACAAAGTCAAGGACCTTCAGTTCCTCCTTAAGGACTATAAGTAATATTTTAGCCATGTCCTTGAGTTGTTTTACAGATACTAAAACCCTCCCCAGGTGAAAAAAGTTAGCTGCATGCTGACCATATACACGTAGACCCCAGACCAGTTAAATCCAAAAGGTTGATGATGTTAACTCCCAAAACACCACTCAGTTACCTCTCCACCAACCAATCAGAAAAATGTCCATGAGCTGATCCGGCACCCCGCAACCCTCTCCCTCACCTTGCCTTGAAAATCCCTTCCCTGAAATCCTTCAGGGAGTTTTGGTCTTTTGAGCATTAGCCACCCATTCTCCTTGCTTGGTGTCCTGCAGTAAACGCCGCACTTTCCTTCACCACAACCTGATGTCAGTAGGTTGGCTTTACTGTGCGGGTGAGTGGACCCAAGTTTGGCTCGGTAACAGAGTGCCCAAATCCTCCTGGCATAAAGCTTGGTACAGGGCAGGCGTGTGCCCCAAATAGGGTCAGTTAGAATCTTCTTTGACGTTTGATATGTAGACACCCAAGAAGAGAGTGTTTCTTTTGGATCATGAGCCTGGAGGTGGTAAGCCTTGGACTACCAGTGGTGATATTTCCCAGCCAGCAGACACACCTTCCTGAGTGAAGCTGCAGAAGGCAGCAGAACTAGAGATATCGTGAGATAAACAGGTAAGTAATGGATAGAGCCTTCACAAGAAAATTTGAATGTGTATATCCAACTGTGCCTAAGGGATACACAGTTAAATGAGATGATATCCTCAATGTATTGCTTATTACTGAAACTGCTTGGAGTTATTTTCTGACCCCTGAAACTGAAAAAGTCCTGATTAATACATATTAAAAACCCAGAAACAACAAAACTGCATAACAGTGAAATATCCAAAAAGCAGAATTTAGAAACAGCAGGAGGACTAGCTGCCAGTGAGCTCTGAGCTTATTTCCAATTGGAAAATAAAGAAGGAGGCATATGGATTGATAACAGGGTAAGAGAAAAGGAGCCCAAGATTGGAATCATCACAGTGATGAGACAAGGGAAAAAGCTGAGCTGGAGTGAGCATTCAGCCTGTTCCTGTGTAATGAACTGTTCACCATGCATGAGTGGCATTCCCACTTGTTTAGAAAGAGGTAGGCCTGGTTCTCTACTTCTGGCATCGGATGGGGCCAAAACCAACATGCTGAGCTAACTGCTTACCTCCCTAGCTGGTCATGAGATGGCCCGTCACAGGAGAATGGAGCCAAGAGAAAACATCCTGGCCTTTGGCTCAGGTATCATTCACCAGGCTATGAATTCTCTGCCCGAGAGTTTAGGATTTGTGTCTGAAACACCTCTGAAACTCTGTCTCTGAGCCCTGGACACAAGCAGATGTTTCATAAATGCTTGGTGAATGAATCTGTGAATTAATCAAGAAACATCCAGGAATTGCCATTCCTGGAGGAAAAGAATGCATATAAGATTAATAAATATGACTGATAATAATTATTGGAAAGATCTAGTGGCATGAACTAGAAAATAAAAAAGGAGAGTTTGGGTCCTCTGTTCCAAATTGCCCTGAATTTTAACAATTTCGTGCTACCCATACTCAAAAAGGTTTCCATACTCAAATAAGCTCAGGAATCACTGAGTTGAACAAAGTCACACAGGCTCTTTTGCTGACTGGCTTCTCAGAAGTTTTACTCCACTAATGTGACCTTGTATTTGCATCTGGACCACTTTGCAGGATTAGCAGAATGGGCCTGGGGAATGCTGGGTAAAGTAAATGTGAGTTCCCCTGTGATTTCATTCCACTCGTGAGGCAAAGGGTCAGCTAACTGTCCTGGGTCCTAACTTCCCAGCTGCTGCTTAGACAACTGAGCCATCCTGCATCTCTCCCTCATGTTGGCAACCCTTTTGGATCTGATGTTGGGGGCAAGGGAGCATATGTTAGAAAGTGCTGGCTGGCCCTTGTGCTCATGTTTCTCTGGTGAGGAGGGGCAACACTTCAGTGCTCACTCAACAGCATCAGATCTATCAAGGCTTGACAAATCCCAGACCATCTGCTGCCTGGGGGCTTGAGATCACCAGACGGTCTGAATCCTGACATTCAAAGGCTTGAGATCATCAGAAGGTCTGACTCTGGACATTCAAATTTGAGGCCAGGCTTATGAGACATACCATGTGAGTTTCTTCCTTCATAGAGAATTTTACTTGTTCAGGGGTGGTACTAGGGTGCAACAGAACACAGATGTTAGAGTCGAGTAAGGTGTTGGTTTGCATTCTGGCTTTTGTAACTTTGGCCAAATCACTTAAGTCTTCCTGATTCTTAGTTTGGATCATCCACAAATTGGGGCTAATACTAATACTTCTTTATGCAGTAAACTCAGCAAGTCTGTGTTACCCAAACCCTGCAGATTCCAATGGAAGTTTTGGCCCTTGACCTGGGCCAAACTCTCTAAGCCCCTGGAATATCCTGCCTGAGCAGGGAGACTGTTTACCTGGCATCTTTTTGAGTGCCACCCATGCCAGGCATTGTCTACCTGGTGAAACAAAGATCAAACTTATAAATAAACGAGTATACACATAATTACAAGTTGGAGTTAAGTGTTATAGAGAAGAATAGGGAGGTGAGAGACGCTGAGGGATGGAAGGAGAACCGTGCAAGGAAGGTTCTTATTATTGGCCTTATACCTATATCTAAAAGTCTATTCTGTCCTGTGACTTTTGTCATGTATCTCTCTCCTTTTTCTCTCCCCCCAGCCTTTTGTCTCAGCCTCTCTTCTTCTAGTCCTAGGTAGAGACATGGGAGAGCACAGCTCTCCATTTTCCTTCCTTTTTGTGTGTGTGTGTGTGTGATTTAAAAAAAAAAATTAATTTAATTAATTTACTTTTTTACAGCAGGTTCTTATTAGTTATCCATTTTATACATATTAGTGTATACATGTCAATCCCAATCTCCCAATTCATCCCACCCCCCACCCACCTCCCCCCTGCTTTCCCCTCCTTGGTGTCCACATTTGTTCTCTACATCTGTGTCTGTATTTCTGCCTTGCAAACCAGTTCATCTGTACCATTTCTATATGCATTAATATATGATATTTGTTTTCCTCTTTCTGACTTACTTCACTCTGTATGACAGTCTCTAAGTCCATCCACATCTCTACAAATGACCCAATTTCGTTCCTTTTTATGGCTGAGTAATATTCTATTGTATATATGTGCCACATCTTCCTTTTTGTTTTTAAACATCTTTATTGGAGTATAATTGCTTTACAATGGTGTGTTAGTTTCTGCTTTATAACAAAGTGAATCAGTTATACATATACATATGTCCCCATATCTCTTCCCTCTTGCGTCTCCCTCCCTCCTACCCTCCATATCCCACCTCTCTAGGTAGTCACAAAGCACCGAGCTGATCTCCCTGTGCTGTGCGGCTGCTTCCCACTAGCTATCTATTTTACGTTTGGTAGTGTATATATGTCCATGCCACTCTCTCACTTTGTCCCAGCTTACCCTTCCCCCTCCCCATATCCTCAAGTCCATTCTCTAGTAGGTCTGTGTCTTTATTCCCGTCTTGCCCCTAGGTTCTTCATGACCACTTTTTTTTTCTTTTTTTTAGATTCCTTATATATATGTTAGCATATGGTATTTGTTTTTCTCTTTCTGACTTACTTCACCCTGTATGACAGACTCTAGGTCCATCCATCTCACTACAGACAGCTCAATTTCATTCCTTTTTATGGCTGAGTAACATTCCATCGTATATATGTGCCACATCTTCTTTATCCATTCATCTGTTGATGGACATTTAGGTTGCTTCCATGACCTGCCTATTGTAAATAGAGCTGAACATTGTGGTACATGACTCTTTTTGAATTACAGTTTTCTCAGGGTATATGCCCAGTAGTGGGATTGCTGGGCCATATGGTAGTTCTATTTTTAGTTTTTTAAGGGACCTCCATACTGTTTTCCATAGTGGCTGGATCAGTTTACATTCCCATCAACAGTGCAAGAGGGTTCCCTTTTCTCCACACCCTCTCCAGCATTTGTTGTTTGTAGATATTCTGATGATGCCCATTCTAACTGGTGTGAGGTGATACCTCATTGTAGTTTTGATTTGCATTTCTCTAATAGTTAGTGATGTTGAGCAGCTTTTCATGTGCTTCTTGGCCATCTGTATGTCTTCTTTGGAGAAATGTCTATTTAGGTCTTCTGCCCATTTTTGTATTGGGTTTTCTGTTTTTTTAATATTGAGCTGCATGAGCCGTTTATATAGTTTGGAGATCAATCCTTTGTCCATCCATTTTCCTTCTTTATCTATCTCCTGCCATGGGTGACCCACGTGCCGTGCCCACGGGTCAGTGGGTATGGCATTTCTTCCTTCCTCCCTTAATCAAATATCAATCAGGCACCAGGAATATGCCAGTCTTCTTTCCCCTGGTCCCTCCTGCCTTCTTTCTGAGTTATCAGGGATCCTAGGGCAGGAAAAGGGGGAAGGAAGCAGGATTTACGCCAGTGGGCAGAGAAAGAACCATTCATAACCAGCAGCCTGTTTTCAGGGTCACCATTAGCATGCTTTCATTTTTCCTTCCAGACATTTCTCTGAGATCGCCTTGGGGTGATTTCATTCCCCCATCACAGGAGGTAATCCCAGACATGCTCATGGCCATATTCTTTGGTACCTACATAAGCTGGTTTTTAATACACAGCTTGGGATTGCATTTGAGATGAGCTGGGTGCCAGATCCTGGAGCTGTTCAGTGGCAGAACACTGAATTCTCCAGGGAACCAAAGCTTTTTGGTTGCCATCTCTTCTAACAGGCGGGTACAGCGCACCTGTGAGGGAGGGCTGGAGGTGCGTGGGAGCCTGAAGGACAGAGGGAAGAGCCATCTCACTCCTCCTGGGAGGCCACTCTGCCCCCTTCCATTTTCTCCATTCCCAGAGAGAGCTTTTCCTGTAGGTGTGGCACTTGGTGGATGAGTCTCTTTCCATATGGCTCGAGAAACTGAGCCAAGTCCACCATGCAGAGGGAGGGAAGATGAGTCAAATGACCCTCCCACCACCATCACCACCACTTTTCTGACTTAAGGGGAAAAAAACTGTGGTCACATGTACACTGGCTTTCTCCGCCAAGTTGTTTCTCTCTTTCACCTCCATGTGGAGGTTTCTGGAGCTGAAAGAGGAATGACTGGTGACAACATGATTCAGGCAAACAGCAGAGCGTTTCTGATAATGGAGCCATCTGGTCTGGGGACTGGAAGTGGCCCCTAGATGTAATACACAACTTACAGACTTGGGTCCTTGGGAGAGGCACTGAACCTCTCTGGGCCTCGGTTTCCTCAACTGCAAAGTGAAGAAGGTGAATTTTTCCATTCCTTCAAATGCTAATGATAATGGGATACTAAGTGAATGATCAGAGCTCCAGGAGTATCTTTAGAATATGCTAGAAATAAGGGCGACGGATGAGATGAAACCAAATTGGCAAAATATCTTTTTTGAATTTTATTATTTTATTTTTATACAGCAGGTTCTTATTACTTGTCTATTTTATTCATATTAGTGTATATATGTCAAGCCCAATCTCCCAGTTCATCCCACCACCCCCACCCATGCTTTCCCCGCTTGGTGTCCATACGTTTGTTCTCTACATGTGTCTTTCTGCCTTGCAAACTGGTTCATCTGTACCATTTTTCTAGATTCCACATATACGCATTAATATACGATATTTGTTTTTCTGACTTACTTCACTCTGTATGACAGTCTCTACGTCCATCCATATCTCTACAAATGACCCCAAATTGGCAAAATATTGATAATCATTGAGATTTGAGTCATGGGGAGAGGCAGTTTATTCCACTACTGTCTCTGCTCTTGTGTACGTGGTCCTCCTAGAATGGCTGGTGAGTAAAGGTGCCACTGCAGGACAGGCTGTGGTGAGGAGTGAAGGGACGTGAGTGCCCCAGAACCGCGGGGAAAGTGACTTTGGAGAGGAGAGCTGAAGTGGCTGGGCTTGTCCTCTCCTGTCCAAAAGTTACATCTGGATTTCAAATGCTTTACTTTTTTTTTTTAACATCTTTATTGGAGTATAATTGCTTTACAATGGTGTGTTAGTTTCTGCTTTATAACAAAGTGAATCAGCTATACATATACATATATCCCCATATCTCTTCCCTCTTGCGTCTCCCTCCCACTCTCCCTATCCCACCCCTCTAGGTGGACACAAAGCACGGACCTGATCTCCCTGTGCTGTGTGGCTGCTTCCCACTAGCTATCTATTTTACATTTGGTAGTGTATATATGTCAATGTTACTCTCTCACTTCGTTCCAGCTTACCCTTCCCCCTCCCCGTGTCCTCAAGTCCATTCTCTACATCTGCGTCTTTATTCCTGTCCTGCCCCTAGGTTCTTCAGAACCAGTTTTTTTTTTTTTTTAGATTCCATATATATGTGTTAGCATATGGCATTTGTTTTTCTCTTTCTGACTTACTTCACTCTGTATGACAGCCTCTAGGCCCATCCACCTCACTACAAATAACTCAATTTTGTTTCTTTTTATGGCTGAGTAATATTTCATTGTATATATGTGCCACATCTTCTTTATCCATTCATCTGTTGATGGACACTTAGGTTGCTTCCATGTCCTGACTATTGTAAATAGAGCTTCAAATGCTTTACTTCTTAAATAGCCTCCTCCTCTCTGACTTGGGTGTTTGTGTCTGTGTGCTTATCTACACTTATTTGCACTTTACTTTGGTGATACCCAAAGAAAAAGTCTACATGACTTTTGTTGAAAACAGCAAGCCCTGGGAAGTTAGAAATCTTCCCTCTCAGTTCAGCTGTCCTTGAGATGGCATTGTCAATACCAGGACCTCCTGCAAATCTGCAGTGTATCTGCCTCTTTGAAATCAAAATTCAGAGCATGCCTCTCCTTTACACCAAATGGAACAGATGTGAACTTACAGGAGAAGTACCCTGCCTGCCTGTAGAGCTGGACCCCATTTTAGGAGTGAGTGGCTGGACATCAGAGAGATACTAAAGACCCACATGTCATCTGTCACACTGAGCACGGGATTGTTCCAGTGGAAAGCTTGAATTGAGGGAAACCCTCTGAAAGTCCCTGAGAAATGGAAACCGTTTCCAAGGATTAAGCCATAGAAGTATTACAGCAGCTATTTGCAACATATTCCACAATGAGATAAAGTCATTAGTCCTCCCAGGAATATGAGATACTGCAGAATATGAGGACAGTTCCTTTTTTCTTTAAGGTCTTATCCAGATAGGTGCCAATATCTTTGGCATTGCCTCTGTCTTCTGCATCTTGGTCTTTAGAAAGCCTTTGCTGTTTCTTCCCATAAGGTTGAGTTGGGCTTCCTATTTTAGTGAGCCACTGCACCCTACACTTCCCCTGACACAGCACTCATCACTTTGTATTGTAATTGCTGGTTTACTTGTCTGCTTGTCCACAAGACTTGAACTGTGCAGCAGCAGGGTCTATGATTTGTCCATCTTTATGCCACTCACACGTGGCAAAGCAATGGCATCCGCTCATTCATTCAACACAAATGTTCTGAATGCCTACAGCACATCATACAGATGCAGTCTTTGCCTTTATGGGATTTACATTCTAGCAGCACCTAGTAAGAACCAGTAAGTATTTGCTGAATGAATGAATGAATATTAAGCCACACCATGCCACTTAAACCCAACTCCAACTTTGATAGTTTGCCATCTCTGCTCCTGACATAAAATTCCAACAGGCCCAACTAGTTATTTTTCCAGGATTGGGGTGTATCCAGGCATGCTAGCCACGGATAAAAATAGTATTTTTATAGGTCATCCTTTAAAAAGGCCCTATTACATAAAATGTGCTTTGAGCTATGTCCGTATCCCTATTTTTCCAACGGATACCTGCCTTGGAGCCTCCCACTGCTGAAGACTTTTTCTTGCCTACATGTCCTCTTCATCAAGTGTCTAATTTCCACTACAGGAAGCCATGCTGAGTGACAAAAAAATGCCAGCTGGCAGTGCCGGGAAAGGGAGCAGAAGGAAGCAAGGAGATATCTTTTTCTGCCTATTCAGAACATTGAAATCCAATTTCTCGCTGGCCACATGAGCCAAAGAAAGCAGCTCCTAGCAGCTGTTGATCTGAGAGGCTCCAGTCTCATCTCTGTGACCCGGGTGTCACTGGCACTCCTCAGGCACGTCTGGGAATGGGTTGGCATGACGGAATGGCCCTGCTCTTCTCTTCCCCGAGCACTGGCTTTGGGTGGGCCTGTTTCAGATGGCAGAAAAAATGATAGACTCACTCTGTGAAAAATCTTCTTTGTTGTGGATGGACATTCCTTGATAATTGCTGCCCCAGGGTTCCTCCTCTCTCTATTCCTTTCATTCTCACTTGGTGGTGTGCTGGTAAACCAGCTCTCCAACAAAGGAAAAAAAAGGCTCTGATTTGTAGTATTTGCCAATTTCCATGGTGTAATTACTCCTACCTGGGCTACCAACCCGGCGTTGCTGAATATGGAGTTGGGAAGACAGGAGACATATGCGTTATTGCCTTTTGTGGGTCCGCAGGGACCAGGTCCGACACTGCGACACAGCTCCCTAATTCATGCTCGCTCAAGGGGTGCAAGATGGTACAGAACAGTACGGTTGTCTTTCTACAACTCGGACTTTAGGATATGGTTTGTAAAATACTTCTGCATCTGTTGGGTCACTGGGCTCTAACCACAACAGTGCACGGTAAGAATTACTATGCCTATTTGGTGGAGGAAGAAATCGAGGCACAGGAAGCTAGGACTTGCCTCAGCTCCGAGAGCTGGGATTTGCTCAGGCCCTGTCTCTCCACTCTTAACCCTAGTCATTCTCCTACCACACTGCCCACTGCAGCCCAACCGCACATCTTTCTGTACTACCAATGCCTCGTGCATGGCTACTTCTTACATTCTTCCAGAATGTTCTTTAAGCATCCCACCCTCTTCCTCTCCTGCCCAACTGCTACATGTTTTTTCAGTCTCAGCTTAAACAGTATGTCCCTCAGTGTCCGTGTCAGGGGCAGGGATCTCTTCTGGGTACTTTAATGACACTGTCTAGCACAGCACCCCCGTGCCCCCAGTATGGTATTTGTTAAATGGCTTGTTTATGGACCTTCCTCCTCCATCAGACTGTAAACTTGGTGAGAGCAGAAACTTTTAATGAGCTCACCTTGTTCCTAGTGCCAAGCACAGTGTCTGGCCCAATAAGTATTTTTAATATTTATTTATTTATTTATTTACTTTTGGCTGTGTTGGGTCTTCGTTTTCTGTGCGTGGACTTTCTCCAGTTGCGGCGAGAGGGGGCCACTCTTCATCGCGGTGCGCGGGCCTCTCACGATCGTGGCCTCTCCCGTTGTGGAGCACAGGCTCCAGACGCGCAGGCTCAGTAGTTGTGGCTCACGGGCCTAGCTGCTCCGCGGCATGTGGGATCTTCCCAGACCAGGGTTCGAACCCGTGTCCCCTGCATCGGCAGGCAGACTCTCAACCACTGCGCCACCAGGAAAGCCCCCCAATAAGTATTTTTAGAATGAATGAATCCATGAATGATGGTCTCCTAACCCCAAATTCACAGAATGCTTTTTTGTTTTCTATACCTATCTCCTATCAGGACCCCAAAGAATACATTTCCTCATAGATTGGTTGAGGTTTTCTCAGGAACCCGGGGAGGTTTCTGCTAGAATGCACAGCCAGCCAGACGGCTCCATCGTCAGTGGCAGCTGCCCCCCTCCTCTGCCTTGCTGTGGCCCCTGTGGGCTTTTCCAAGTGTCACAGAAGTAAGCTGAGAAACCTATTTGGTGTGGTCTGAAATGTGCTCATTACACACATGCCATGACAGACACAGGCAGGAAGAAGGCTCCGGCCAGAAACACCTGCACCTCTGGGAAAGGAGGAATGTTTAGGAATATTCTGGAACCAGCATGTCCTGTAATTGCAAGACTGAGCCTTCTGAATCAGCATTGATTCCCTCAATTTCCCTCTGAGGAGGCAGGAAAGGGTCAGGGCTGCTTGCACGCTGGGAGCTGCTGACCTTTTAGCCTCACAGAATCTCATACATACCTGTGGCGCTCATCACAAACATCTAATCATCGTCTGTAAACACAGGTGGCTGCCACTTAAAACAGGCAGGGGTAGTCTGGCACATGTGAGTGACTTCCCTTATATTACCCGAGCCTACCTAGTAACACAAACTTCAAGGCGTTCATCTTTGCTCTTGAGCACAGATGAGGAAAAAATAATTTAATAATCATAGAGGATCTGATGATGCCTCTAGAAGCATTCTGTGCAAAGAGCTGTCTGTGATGATGGAAGTGTGCTATTCTGTACTGTCTTATACAGTAGCCACCAGCCATACATGGTTACTGAGAACTTGCCATATGGCTAATGTGATGGAGGAACTGGATTTTAGATTTTTATTTTTAATTCGTTTAAATGTAAATAGCCACATGTGGTTACTGGCTACTGCACTGTACAGCATAGCTCTAGAGCTAACAGTTACAAGATATACAGAAGACTGCAGACATATTAAATGACACGCCCCCCCCCAAATAAACAAATGACACAACAGGGATGTAATAAGAAAAATTCAGAAAGTGGGAAACGCTAAGACAAATGACCCAATTCCTCTAATGAGTATATTGCAAGGAAAAAAAGAAGAGAATGTGTGTGTGTGTGTGTGTGTGTGTGTGTGTGAAACAGAGAGATTTAGACATGTAAGAAGCATATGAACCAAGTGTAATGTGTGGACCTTGGTGGATCCCAATAAAACAAACCAATTATTAAAAACTTCTGAGACAATTGGGGAAATTTGAACACCGACTGGGTATTTGATGATATCAAGGAATTTTTAGATGTGATAATGGTATTGAGACTATGTTTAAAAAAAAGAGTCCTGGGCCTTCCCTCGTGGCATAGTGGTTAAGAATCCACCTGCCAATGCAGGGGACATGGGTTTGATCCCTAGTCTGGGAAGATCCCACATGCCGCAAGCAACTAAGTCCATGCACCACAACTACTGAGCCTGTGCTCTAGAGCCCGCGAGCCACAGCTACTGAGCCCTTGAGCCACAACTACTGAAGCCCATGCCTAGATGTGCCTAGAACCCATGCTCTGCAACAAGAGAGGCCACCACAACGAGAAGACTGTGCACCGCAACGAAGAGTGTCCCCTGCTCGCCACAACTAGAGAAAGCTCGCGCACAGCAACGAAGACCCAACTCAGCCAAAAAATAAATAAAAAATAAAAATAAAAAAACGATCAATATTTTTTAAAAAAGAGTCCTTATCTTTTAAAGGTACCTATTGAGTTGTTTACAGATAAAAGAGGATGATATATGAGCTTTGTCTCAATCTAATCTAGTGGAGGGAGAAAGTGGGGTATAGATGAAATAAGATTGTTGATAATTGTGGAAGCCAAGTGATGGCTACACAGCAGTTCACTATTATTAGTTTCTTTGTTTTTTTTATTAGTTATCTATTTTATACATATTAGTGTATATATGTCAATCCTGATCTCCCAGTTCATCCCACCACCAGCCCCCTCTGCTTTCCCCGCTTGGTGTCCACACATTTGTTCTCTACATCTGTGTCTCTATTTCTGCCTTAAAATTGTTGATAATTGTGGAAGCCAAGTGATGGCTGCATAGCAGTTCAGTATTATTTTCTTCGTTTTTTACATCAAGAAACTTTCATAATAAAAAGTTTTTAAAATTATCAGAGGAATGCCAATGTTGGTGAGAGTATGGACAAACAGGCACATTCCTTCTTTTGTTTTAAATTGAAGTATAGTTGATTTACAATGTTGTGTTAATTTCTGCTGTACAGCAAAGTGATTCAGTTATACATATACATACGTTCTATTTTTTATATTCTTTTCCATTATGATTTATCATAGGATATCGAATATAGTTCTCTGTGCTATAGAGTAGGACATTGTTGTTTATCCATCCTACATATAATAGCTTACATCTGCTAAGCCCAAACTCCCACTCCATCCCTCCCCCAATGCCCTCCCCCTTGGCAACCACAAATCTGTTCTCTATATCCATGAGTCTGTTTCTGTTTCATAGATAGGTTCATTTGTGTCATATTTTAGATTCTACATGTAAGTGATATCATATGGCATTTGTTTTTCTTTCTGACTTCACTTAGTATGACAATCTGTAGTTGCATCCATGTTGCTGCACATGGCATCATTTCACTCTTTTTTATGGCTGAGTAGTATGCCATTGTATATGTGAACCACATCTTCTTTATCCATTCATCCGTCAATGGACATTTAGGCTGTTTCCATGTCTTGGCTGTTGTGAATAGTGCTGCATGTATAGGGGTGCATGTATCTTTTTGAACTGAGTTCTGTCTGGGTAAATGCCCAGGAGTGGGATCGCTGGGTCATACGGTAGTTCTGTTTTTAGTTTTCTGAGGAACCTCCATACTGTTCTCCATAGTGGCTGTACAAACTTACATTCCCACCAACAGTGTAGGAGGGTTCCCTTTCCTCCACACTCTCTCCAGCATTGTTATTTGTAGACTTTTTGATGATGGCCATTCTGACCGGTGTGAGGTGATACCTCATTGTAGTTGTGATTTGCATTTCTCTAATAATTAGCAATATCAGGCATCTTTTCATGAGGCACCTTCCTTCTTGAATGCTGGGAGCTTAAATTTCACATTGAGAAGTCAGTTTGGGTACTCTGATCCAGATTTAAACTAGGTGTTCTTTTTGACCCAGAAATCCTAGTTTTAGGAATTTCTTCTTCAGACATGTGAAAGAATCTATAAAAGATTGTGGAGTGGGGAGTCATTTATATGAGTGAAGAATTGGAAACAGCCTAAATGTCTTTCAGTCATGAAGTGGTTAAATAAATGCTGGTATGTAGCCACTGTGGAGTGAGTGATAAAAGCTTGAGAGAGAATGACATAGATTGGTATGGACCACCATCAGAAAGATGTCCATGATATACTGTTAGGTTAAAAAGAAAAGAAAATTGGAAAAATACGACCCGATATAAAACGACATATGTGTATGTGTACATATATCAGTGTACAAGCACAGAGAAAGCCTGGGAAAAAAGTTTGCCAAATTGGGGAGGAGAGTAGCTTACATCTGTCCCATGAATAATGAACAGCTGGCTCTTCCATCAAACAACCTGGCAGCTCTGGTCTGAAGGTTGTGTCCCCCACAAATTCATATGTTAAAATCCTAACCCCCAAAGATGATAGAATTAGGTAGTGGGGCTTAGAGAGGTGCTTAGGTCACGAGGATGGAGCCTTCATGAACAAGATTAGTGTTTCTATAAAAAAGACTCCACAGAGCTCCCTAGCTCTTCTGCTATATGAGGACACAGTGAGAAGACAGGGGCTATGAACCAGGAAGAGGATTCTCACCAGAATGAGACCATGCTGGTACCTTGATCTTAAACTTCCCAGCCTCCAGAACTGTGAGAAATAAATTTCTGTTGTTCACAAGCCACGTGGTCTGTGGTATTTGTTATAGCAGCCTGCATGGACTGATACTGGCCCTTCCTCCCAGAAGAAAATGAATGTAGCATCTGTGACTGAGAAGTTTCTTTCAGCACAAACTGTTGATCCCTCCTTCCAAAGTGGAGAGGCGTTTAATAAGTTCATTTCTATGGTGATAATAGCTACCAGTTACTGAGCGACACCCTGTGCCCAGCATCGTGCAGAGAAGTCTACACACAGGTGCTAAGAAGTCTCTCACTCACAGGCTCTCCCACTTGCTAGCTATGTGACCTTGGACTAGTTCCTTCAGCTGTTTCCTCATATATAAAATGGAAAGAATAATAGTACCCAACTCATGGGTATGAGAATTGAGTGAGATAATGCATATTAAGTGCCTGGTACATATAAGTACTCTTATTATATTTTCACTTCAACTTTCCAACATTCCATTTACCCTACGAGGTAAATACTAAATCCGTCCATTTGACAGATGAGAAAACTGAGTCTTAGAAACAGTGGTGTGCTGGCATCAGCTTGAATGGGTTTATGAGAACTAACTGTTAAATTTTCATGAAATTTTTGAGTTAGTTGACCATTATGTGGGCAGCTTGAAATTAGCTGAGATGGGAGTATTTACACCATGGAAACTGGCAAACACTACATTTCCCACCGAGCTGTTTGTTAAACATTTACCAGCACACTATTGCTTAGAGCAGTTAAGTAACTTGTCTAAGCCCCATGGCTGGTGAGAGGCAGAGCCTGGATTGGAGCCCTGCTCTACGCAACTCCAAACATCTTAATGTTTAGATATGCCTTGTTGGATATGCCTCTAACTCTCTATGAGTTAGAATTCCCATCTCCTGGACAAAGCTAGTAGGATCATGCTCTTCAATATCATGTTCCTAGAAACGTGGTTCTCAAATTTTAGCGCACCTCAGATTCACCCGAAGGGCTTGTTGAAACACAGATCGCTGGGGATCTCAGAATTTCTTATGCGTTTTGGGTGGGGTTCAATAATTTGCATTTCTAACCAGTTCCCAGGTGATGCTGTTGCTGCTGGTCTGGGGACCGCACTTGGGGAACTGCTATTCTAGTGCAAACTCTGAAGCTTTGTGCTATATATCTTGCCATAATCTTAGTGGCTTTACCAGTTCTTCTCTGATCTAAAGATGGGAGGATTTAGATAGTGGTTCTAGGCCCAGAGCTTTCTACAGGGGACCATTTTGCTAAGATATTTGTGCTCCCAGCAGTCTGAGCACAAGAAAACAGGAGCCAAATCTTGGTGCCTCTCTCTCTCCAGTTGGCCCCCATTTAGCTCTGGCAGGTATCCCAGGAACCTGAGCTGCTCCCCACACACAGCGGGAGGCAAATGAAAAAAGAAACATTTCAAAGTCTATCTTTAAAGCCTGGCAGAAAGCTGCCCTATAATTACACTAAGTGAACTAGTTACAACTTCTCTCGTATTGATGTAGGATTATTAAGAGATTGCTCACACAGCCCTGTGGAATTCAACTAATGAATTTAGAGATTTTTTTGTTAAACCACCCTTCTCTTCTAACCACTTCCTGCCTCTGAAATATAATAGAAAACCAAACCAGGAAGGAAAATGAAGTAAATCCTGAATTAATGTTCCTGATCAAAACATGATTACTGCTTTTAGGAAAGCGTAACTTTCCTAGCCTAATGTTCTAACTTAAGTATTCATATTTTGGTAAATGGGGGAGAAAGCAAGAGGACATGGAGTTACGTATAAAAGCTCACCTGTGGACATCACTTCAAGGGGATCTAGAGAAGCTAGGATGGTGGTTGGCTATCCCAAGGTTGCACAGGTTTAATTCATTCTCCCGGCAACGGCATTCTGTGGACACACCAGCCAATGGTGTATAGAAGGAAACAGACGAGGCCAATGGACCGTGGTGGGCCACTTTTATAATCCTGAGCTTGGGAGACAGGACAGACCCTCTTGCCTTAAAATGTGCCACGGGCTTATACCATTTAGCTTTGCTTTGAATTAGGAAATCAGGGAATATGATTCCAGGCATATGAATTCTTTTTATTAAATATTTAAAATTTTGTATTGGAGTATAGTTGCTTTACAATGTTGTGCTAGTTTCAAGTGTACGGCAAAGTGACCCCGCCATAAATATACATATCTCTATTCTTTTTCATGGGAATATGAATTCTTGCCAGCAATTGGAATCCCAGTTTCTTGAGAGTAGACACTAAATCTTATTAATCTTTGTAGCTCCATATTCCTGAGCACATAATTAGAGTTCAGTACACTCAACAAATGCTTACGAGTGACAGAATGTTATTGTGGAAAGAACAAGGGCTTTAGGGTCAGAGCGATTTGCATTCAAATCCCAACTTGATCTCCAGCTCTCTGTGTGACCTTAAGCAAGTTATTTAGCCTCTTTGACACTCAGCTTCTTCATCTGTAAAATGGAGGTCAATCAGTCCATGAAATTTACTGAGTGCCTGTGTGTGCCGACACAGTTTTGGACACTGGGGCACGTCAGCGAAGCGGCCAGAATTTCTGTCCTCAAGGTGTATGTAATACTAGAGCCCCTATCTCAATTTGCCTCTCACAGAGCCCAGATATGAGACAAGGGTCAGAGTTCCTGGGTTCAAATCCTGCCTTGACCACTAACTAGCTGTGACATCTCAGCAAGTGAACAGTAATAGGACCAGCCATATGGGGATGCTGTCAAGATCCCTCCACCACATATCTATGCATGCCTTTGTGTATATTTGGGCAGATAAGTTACACAAAGAGGCACTCCTACCAAGCAGCTGATGTGGTCGCATTTCAGGGTTTGGTAAGCAGAGGTTGGATTCAGCCTCCGGTATACCTCCTTGGCTGGGTACCATGTGCAAAAACACGTAAAGCTCCTAGAAGAGCAGCTGGCTATCTTTAATCAATAAATGCTATCTTTCATTATTGTAGGTGTATGATGAGAATTTAATGCAAGCAAGGCATCTACAGTATATAGTTGGTGTTCAATAACTGTTAGTTTCCTTCCTCGGAGTTTGTGGGAAAATAGTAAACATATATGTCAGAACAAAGTATAGGTGATGGGCAACCATAAGCTATCTTGTTTTTCCTTTTGTTATAGTAGGTACAGGAGGTAGTTTGACCTAAGAAAAAGAGCTCTGGGCTAGTAATCAGAAGGCTTGGGTTCTGGCCCCTGCTCACCCATTGCTTGTCTCTAATTGTCCCAAGTGACCTTCACCAAGCCTCAGTTTTCTGATCTGTGACTGAGATGAGGGTCTGGGTTGGCCTAGGTCACGTGCTGGTATTATGACATGAATGTACTTCATTTGAACAAATTCTTGCTTTGCCTAGTCTGTGTAAAGACAAAAGGGTATGAGCCAGACTCTGGAAGGTGGTGAGTGGGTGAGTCTTAGAGTGACTTTCTGTTCTAACATGCTTTATAAAACACTAATTGAAATGACAGGACTTGCCCAGGATCACACAGTGGGTCAGCTTTAGATCGTTTCAAATGACCTCAACTCAGAGAACCATGGGGAGAACTGGATGGAGAGCCTAGCTGTCAACTAGATGACTTAGGCATGTGAGCTTCTCTTTCATGTTCTAGGCTTGCTTGGGATAACTGGGTTACAGTGGTGAAGTCGCTTCTGCTCAATTTGGTCTAAGAGTCTATCTGGCTGAGACATTTTATCTGTCATTGACTAATATCTTTCACTTCTCACTGACTTTTCCAGTTAGAACAAGGCTATTCAAATTCCTAGTCAAGCATGAGTAAGGCAATCTTTCTGTCAATTTAGGGAGTGAAACTACAGCAAGGTGTTTTCTAAGAGTTAGTGATTTTAGCCTTTAGGCAAGTGCATTTCAACTGAAAATCCCTTTTTGTTTTCCTTTTTAACTCCATTAGTCTGTAAAATAGCGAATGAAAGTCATTACTTATCATTTAGGTTTGCTGTGGATCAGGAACCGGGCTAAAGTGCATTTAGATGTAATATCTTATTCAGTCTTTATAACCAGCCTGTGAGGCAGGTATTACTGTTATTTTATAGGCAAAGAAATTTGAAGCTCAGAGAGGAGGAGTAACCTAAGGTCACACAGCTGATAAGTGGTGGAGTCTGAGGATAAAGCCCAGCCTCCTTCCTCTGCAGCATCCTACATTTATTTATTTATTTACTTACTTACTTACTTATTTATTTTATTGCGGTACGCGGGCCTCTCACTGTTGTGGCCTCTCCCGTTGCGGAGCACAGGCTCCAGAAGCGCAGGCTCAGTGGCCATGGCTCACGGGCCTAGCCGCTCCGTGGCATGTGGGATCTTCCCGGACCGGGGCACGAACCCGCGTCCCCTGAATCGGCAGGCGGACTCTCAACCACTGTGCCACCAGGGAAGCCCCATCCTACATTTATTAATGATCCCTCTCTATGTACTGTTATGGGATTGGCTTCCCTGTTGTACTTGCTTAATATTCCAGGTCAATTAATTCCCCAAATATTTACTAAAATCCATCACATGTAAAGGAAAGTTCTTTATCAGTATGCATGTGACCTGTCACTGTCTTACTCAAGTTGCACAGTTAAGTATTTGTGTACGCTATTCACTGCGGGTGTCGAACTTTTCATAAAAGTCAACACCCTTCATTCCTTATCAAGTGCCTACTATAAATTACATTTATTGGTTAGTTAGTACTATGTCCTAAGGCAGCATCTCATCTAAGCCTCACAATAGTCCATGAGATAAGTCCACTTATCATCCCAACCCTCAGATAGGGACGTGAGGCACAGAGCAGGGATCTGTCCGCAGCACGGCAGCTTGTAAATGGCAGGGGCCGGGTATGAGGATATAACGTCTTCCGTTTCCTTGGACTCTGCTGAGGGTCCAGTGGCCCTGTGTAAAATTTGAACCCAATTCACATTTATGGCTTGGTTAGACTCCAGCAGGGTTGACTGTGAACCATAAGATCAATGGTTTTACTCATCTCTCCCTCTGGGCAGGTGGGGACCAGCTGGGGGCTTTGTCAAGTCAAACAGTGCAGGAGGCAGGGGCGGGGACTAGCCATGCTGCCTGCCCCAAATTGGTGCAGGGGGGCCTATTTCTAAACCCTTCCTTTCCCTCATACTGCTTGCCGTGAGTCACCTTTTGTCAGTGGAGGAGGCTTCCTGTGCGGCCTGCAGCTGCCCCTTTCAGACACGTGAGGGGAGTCAGGGGCATGTGCCATGTTCAGCCATCCTTCTTAGAGCCAGTGTTGGACAAGGCTAGTTCCAAGGACTGGTGCTGAGCAGCGCTTTTGGAGCCATCGTGGTAAAGTGGCTATTGGGAAACTTGAGCTCCAGTGTCACTTGGGAAGGACGGAGTGCCCAGGAATAGAACGGGACATTGCAAATGAGTCGTGAAAAACAAGCCCAGGCTCCGGCCCAGCGCCTGGGCCCAGATGTGCTCCTGCAGAAATTCGGCAGAACGTGGGTATAGGATGCTGCCTGTTTGAGCTGGCGTCTCCAAGGTCCCGAGCGCAGCTTGGCTGTAGTGCTTTTGCTCTAGGTTCTGCAAAACCTAGGTGGGCCAGAAAAGGGTTCAGAAGCCTGAGACTCACCAGTGGTCCTACCAGCTTCAGTTCAAGTTCATGTTTTTCTAATTGCCTGCTTCTTGCTGAAACCAATCCAATATATTGTAGACCTAAGATTTCCTCATTGATTGCCAACTGTTTTAGGAGCAAATTTGCATTTGTTTGGAAACTCTGTCCTGTCTTATTGCTCCATTCACTTTAATTCTCTTTTGCTCTCTCCTTCCCTGCTCTCTTAAAACACAGAATAGTAGTTATAAGCTTGGACTGTGGAATCTAGTAGAAATGATTATGAATTCTTGTTTTACTTTTTACACTATGTAAACTTGAGAAACGTATTTAACTTCTTTGAACCCTAGTTTTCTCTTTTGCAAAATGGTGATATTAGTAACACCTACTACACAGGGTGATAAAACGAACGTAAAGATAACTGGCACAGGAACTTGCACACAATACATGGTTAATAAATGTTACATACACATAGATATTTTTTCCTCCCCCTTCCATTTTTCTTTTCCTCTCCTTGCTGTTTTCTTGCCCTTTCCTTCCCTATCCTTCTGTGGCAGACAGACTCTAAGGTGACCTCCATGACGCTCCACCATGGACAAATGTGTTCATGCCTTTGTGTAATCCCCTCCCCTTGAGTGTCAGTGGGATCTGTGACTTGTTTCTACCAACAGAAGATGGCAAAGGTGTTGGGACGTCACTACTGTGATTACTTCATTTGTATAAAACTCCATCTTGCTGGTGGTTCTATGCCTTGCTGGCTTTGCGGAAGTAAGTGGTCATGTTAGCAGGTCCTTATGGCCAGGAGCTGAGGGCAGTCTCTAGGAGCTGAAGGTGGCCTTCAGCCTACAGCCAGCAAGAAGCCTGGGCCCTCAGTCTTACAGCCATAAGGAAATGAATTCTGATAACAACCTTAGTGAGCCTGGAAGTGGATCCTTCCTCAGTCGAAACTCCAGACGAAAACCCAGCCCTGCTAGAACCTTTGACTGTAGAAGTTTCAGCTGGTTGTGCCTGAACTCCAGATCTACTAAAACTTTGAGATAATGTGTGTGTTGTTTTATGCTTCTAAGTTTGTGCACATTTGTTACACAGCATAGACATGCCCTTCTTTCTCAATTATTCTACTTTCCTTTTTACTACTTCATGACTTTCATAATTGCCACATATATGTCTCAAGTAGAAAATGCAGTAGAACCATATCCATATATCCCTTGCTGAAATATTTAGAGGGCAATTTTGCCTTAAGGTTAAAAACAAAAACAAACAAGAAAACAATCAAGAAGAACAAACTGAGTTGGGTTGAATGGGCTCAAGTATCCTTGGAGAAAGACCTAGGGAAGCTGCAGTTATTTTTTCTGGCATAATAAAAGCAGCATGTCTTTCCTCCTGTACGGATCAATAGAGATTTCAGCAACTTCTCCTTCTTAAAAGGATGAATCTATTTTGGGGCATTTCAACAACTACTACATATGTGATGAAAAGTTTGAAAGACTGAAAGGAACTCAAAAGACTTATTATGGAGAGAAGCACGACTGCTCTCAGATCCACTGTCTTTCTTGAATGATGTGGAAGATAATGTTGAAAATGCCCAGTTCCTAAATGATCATATCATTTTTTTGTTCAGAACGCTTCAGCAGTCTCCCCATTGCCCCCAAGATAAAGTCCCGACTCCTTAACATGGCTTAAAGGCCACTGTCAACTTCTTCACCCTCATTGTTCCTCTTTCTTCCTCTAATGTTCCTAGATCTCTCGTTTCAGAACCTTCCTCCCGGAGGGATGTGTTGTTCCTCTGCTCTGAACCCTCTTTGCCATATTCTTTAACTGGCTAGCTCTTATCCATCTTTCAAGTCCCAGTTGAGATGTCATTCACTCAAAGGCTTTCTTGACTCCCAAGCACAAGTCAGGTGTCTCTCCAGGGGACCCTTTACTTCCCCAACCATAGCTCTTACTATACTACATTTAAATTCCATGTTCACATGCCTGTCTAACTGCAGTGAAGCATAAGTTCCTTAAGGGCAGGGTTCATACGTAGGTTCCTCTTTTATCCCTCACGCCTTGTTGTGTGCTTACCACTGTGACTAAAGCAGCAAATAGGACAAAGTTCCACCTCCACCGAGCTCAAAGTAGCCTCAGGGTAATGTACATTGCCAGCGAAAGCTTCACTTTGGCCCCAGTTATACTCTCAAAATCCCTCAACCAAAGCAGCCAAGTGACTTGCCATGGTGCTAGATCATTAGAGGTAAAGATAATTTACGCAGCCTCTGGATCTCCTGGAAGGGTGCAAAGGATGTAGGAGCAATTGCAGAGCAAATGTCTCCTTCTGGGGTCATGTGGCCCCAGATACTTGCGCTTCCTGTGACACTCACACATTGAGGCAGTGTTCAGGCTGGGAGAGAACTTCACATCCAGTCCGTTGCCCCTTCTATGGCTTGGGGCAGTCACTGGTGATTACCTTGTGAAGTAACACTCTGGAGCAAGTCAAGTATTTGGGGTGGGTAGTGGGGAGGGGGTTGGCGCCCACATCCTCCTAATGCCGTAGCTTCTGCACTCACTCCCTTGGAAGGCAGCAAACCAGTCTCTCCTGAAGAGTAGAAATGGAGCCTTTGCTGTTCTGGTAGGGTGCTGGAACAGTCCCTGTCCTCTCTACCTACTATGGTTCAGAGCATGACCTCTCTCTTCCTTCCTTCCTTCTTTATTTTCCTTCTTTCCTTCCACCCCTCCCTCCCTCCCTCTTTTGGTATTATTAGTTTTATTTATTATTTTCCAGATGAATTGATGCAAGCAAGCTAAGTTAAATAGCATGCTCAGGGTCATCAGATGACTGGTCTAGTAAGGATTAAAACAAAGTCTCTCTGGTTCTAAATTCCAAGAAGTACCTTCATGGAAGAGAGAATGTAGGTTCACATCCCAGCTTTTGCACTCCTAGCTGAGTGACCTTGGCCCAGTCTCTTCCTCTTTATAACGAGGATGATAATACCACCAACCTCATACAGTTGTTGTGGGACTAAAGGAGATAGCCCATATACGATGCTCAGAACTTCATAAATGCTCAAAATTGTTAACCATTATCATCGTTATTTTCACTTCTTGGCTATTTCAAACCTCATGTTTTGTCTTGTGTCTTAACTTTGGGGATTGATATTAGCCTGACCATTCCAGATTGATAGTCTTATTTATCAGCACTGATAGGGTCAGCTAAGGCCATGTAATTTTCTTCTTCAGCACCCACCATAGCACCTAGCACATGGCTAGCCAGAGTAGGCATCTTGATCATTTATTCAAGCCTGGATGCTTGCCTCCCTCATCCTAGAAAACAGCACAGTATTGAGGAATAAACACAGGCTTCAGAGCCATTTGCCAGCTGGGAGACTTTGGAAAAATAACCTGCCTATTCTAATCTCCGCTTTCCACATCAGTGAAGTAGAAGTAATAATTCCCACCTTGTACAGTCGCTGTAAAGGTGAAATGACACATGTGAGAAGCCCCACATGCGCTGGTCCCTTCTCCTCTTCCCTCAACCAGCTCCTGTAACTAGGACAGGCACCTTCTGATGCCGGGATCCAGACGGAAGGAGAGAGGCACACTGCTGTTTATTGGCTTATTGCTTCACTTACTTACAAACCAATAAAGCCTGCTTGTCAGCTTTTGACTGGTAGGAAAAGTTTCCAAACCCAAGCGCTCAGTTTGTAGGTGGAACAAATATGGCTTCCTGCAGAGTTCTCAAGTCCAGATGCAACCATGCAAGTAATAGTCATAGGTTGTTTTGGGCTGAATTTCTAAGTTTTGGCAGGAGAAAGCAGAGGGACCTCCCTGGTGGCACAGTGGCTAAGAATCCGCCTGCCAGTGCAGGGGACACAGGTTCGAGTCCTGGTCCGGGAAGATCACACATGCCGTGGAGCAAATAAGCCTGTGCACCACAACTACTGAGCCTGCACTGTAGAGCCCCCAAGCCACAACTACTGAGCCCACGTGCCACAACTACTGAAGCCTGCGTGCCTAGAGCCCGTGCTCCACAGCAAGAGAAGCCACTGCAATGAGAAGCCCCTGCACCACAACGAGGAGTAGCCCCCACTCGCCACAACTAGAGAAAGCCTGCCCGCAGCAATGAAGACCCAGTGTAGCCAAAAATAGATAAATAAAGTAAATAAATTTATTTTTAAAAAAAAAGAGCGAGAAAGCAGAGCCCTGGTCTAAGGAGAACCAGCCCACTGCAAAGGAAACCTCAAAACTAGAGACTATTTAAGGTTGGAAGGCCTTGGAACTGGGTTCCCATTAATTTTCCTTGTGGCTCAGAAATGATTCAAAGTTTTGTGAAGAGATTGATTTTCCTCTTCTTTTCAAATGTTCTCAGAATAATGTGGAGATCAAATTGCATGTCTAATCATGTCAGTGAAAATTACACATTCATTAATTGTCAGAACATCTGATATACACCAAGTTCACGTCCCTCTTTAAAAAAATTCTCAAAGCTCTGAATTCCCAGGTTGTTGGGAAAATTGGAAAAAATGTTTTTCTTAGGCTGACGTTGCTTTCATTTACTAGAGTGAGATGGGGCCCAGTCAACACCCAGTGGGAGGGAAAGCAACTATAGCACAGAGGTCAAGAGTACTGGTTGGGCAAACCTGATTAAAAATGTGCAGAGGAGCTGAACAGACACTTTTCCAAAGAAGACATACCGATGGCCAACAGGGACACTAATAGAGGCTTAACATCACTAATCATCTGGAAAATGCAATTCAAAACCACAATGAGATATCAGCTCACATCTGTCAGAATGGCTGTCGTCAAAAAGGCAACAAATAGCAAGTGTTGGCGAGGGTGTGGAGAAAAGGGAACCCTCATGCACTGTTGGTGGGAATGTAAATTGGTGCTGCCACTATGGAAGACGGTATGGGGATTCCTCAAAAAATTAAAAACAAAACTACAGTATAATCCAGCTATTCCACTTCTGGGTATTTATCCAAAGTATATGAAAATAGTAATCCAAAAAGATATCTGCACCCCCATGTTCATTGCGGCATTATTTACAATAGCCAAGATACTAAAATGACCTAAGTGCTCGTCAATGGATGAATGGATAAAGAAGAAAAGAAGATGTGGGTGTGTGTATACACACACACACACACACACACACACACACACACACACTCACAATGGAATACTACTCAGCCGTAAAAAAGACGAAACCTTGCCATTTGCAACAACATGGATGGACCTTGAGGGTATTATGCTAAGTGAAATAAGTCAGACAGAGACAAATACTAAATGATTTCACTACTATGTGGAATATAAAAAGCTGATATACAAACAAAAACAAAATCAATGAACAAACCGAACAAAAACAAACACATAGATACAGAGAACAGAGTAGTGGTTACCAGAGGGGAAAGGGTGGGTGGCAGGGGAAGAGGACAAAATGGGTTAAGGGGATTAACTGTATGGTGACAGATGGAAAGTAAATTTTTGGTGGTGAACACACAGTAGGGCATACAGAAGTAGAAATATAATATGGTACCCATGAAACTTACATAATGTTATAAATCAATGTTACCTCAAAAAACAAACAAACCATTGGGGGTGGCAGCAGAATGCTGGTTTGGGTTCAGATTATATCAAATGCCAGTTCTAGCCCTTACTGGCAGGGGGAATCTGGGCAGGCAAGCCACTTAGTGTTCCTGAGTCTCAGTTTCCAGTGTCTAAAATGGGATGATGCTCAAGGTTTGGTACAGCTGCTCAAGGTTTCGCTGAGGATTAAATGAGTTAATGCACGTATAGCCAGTGTGAATGAGGGCTTGGTCATGATTAGCCATTATTATTATTATGCAGTATGAGTAGATTCTTTTGCACATGAATCGCTTCTTTCTTGGTAAGTAGAACATTTTCAGATTAAAGGGATGGGGAGAGAATAAATGCAGAGTTCTGGGAGAATGTGTTCAGAATATGTGATGTTGCAGCGCAACCTGGGTCTTCCAGGATCCGGGGAATCACACACCCATGTTAGAGAATATACTGACCACCCCATCCAATCTGCCTGGTGTTCTTTGCCAACTCACGGCTAGGATCCTCCTTTCCTCTAAGCTGCTTTACCCTCTCACCTCTGTAGCCGCTACATAAACCAGGTAGAGAATAAGGAGGTGTTGGGATCTGCCCTCCATCCCTTTCCATCACTACTCAGTGACACAGTGAACCTGGAGTCCTGCTCCGATACACCCACGATGGGCATTTTTTGTTTCCCACCTCCTTCACTTCCATCCTTCCTTCCCTCCCACTTCCCACCAACTCCCATTTCTTTGAATTCCCATTGCACTGTCACCCCTACACTGCCTACCTGATGATGCCATTCAACCTTGAATTTTTCTACAATTTTTCCATAAATAAGTCTTTTCTTCCAACAAAATTCTAAATTCGAGGGCAGGAATTGTGCCTCCTTCTTCTTCATAACCTCCATGGGGTTTAGCTCTCACTGAGATTTTTTTCACAATGTACATTTTTAAATTGATGTATAGTTGATGTACATTATGTCAGTTACAGGTGTACAATATACTGATTCACAATTTTTAAAGGTTATATTCATTTATAGTTATTATAAAATATTGGCTCTATTCCTGTGCTGTACAATATATTCTTGTAGCTTATTTTATACCTAATAGCTTGTACCTTTTAATCCCCATCCTTATATTGCCCCTCCCCCTTTCCTCTCCCCACTGGTAACCACTAGTTTGTTCTCTATATCTGTGAGTCTGTTTCTTTTTTGTTATATTCACTAGTTTGTTGTATTTTTCAGATTCCACATATAAGTGATATCAAATAGTATCTGTCTTTCTCTGTCTGACTTATTTCACTTAGCATAATGCCCTCCAAGTCCAGCCGTGTTGCTGCAAATAGCAAAATTTCGTTCTTTTTTATGGCTGAGTAGTAGTCCTTTGTATATATGAACCACATCTTCTTTATCCATTCATCTGTTGATGGGCACTTAGGTTGCTTCCATATCTTGCCGCTTGTAAATAACGCTGCTGCGAACGTTGAGGTGCATGTATCTTTTCGAATTAACGTTTTCATTTTTTTTGGATATATACCCAGGAGTGGGATTGCTGGATCCTATGGTAACTCTCTTTTTAGTCTTTTGAGGAACCTCCGTACTGTTTCCATAGTGGCCGTTAGCAATTTACATTCCCACCAACAGCGTACAAGGGCTTCCTTTTCACCACATCCTTGCCAACATTTATTTGTGTTCTTTTTGATGATAGCCATTTTGACAGCACACTGTATATTCTTTGTGTGTGTGTGTTTGTATATTCTTAATAAACACTTGATGGCTTGATTTATCTGCTTGGCAGCAGCATGTAAATATTGGTCACGACCCCTTGACATCAAGTATGTTATAGCCCGGGTGGATATCTAGCTGGACTTGAGAAGCAAATTCAGGTACCTCTGTGTTGCTCCTAATAGTTCTTTAAAATATATGTAACTAAGAAGTAAAAAAAGAAATATATCTTTATAAAGAAACCTAGACACTATAAAACATGTAAAGAAAATATAGCTCCCTTTTTTTTTTTTTTTTTTTTTGTGGTACGCGGGCCTCTCACTGCTGTGGCCTCTCCCTTTGCGGAGCACAGGCTCCAGATGCACAGGCTCAGCGGCCATGGCTCATGGGCCCAGCCGCTCCGCAGCATGTGGGATCCTCCCGAACCGGGACACGAACCCGTGTCCCCTGCATCGGCAGGCGGACTCCCAACCACTGCGCCACCAGGAAAGCCCATAGCTCCCTTTTTTTGCTCTCTCCTCTATCCTACTTCCTGGACTATCCAGTATGGTAGCCACATGTGGCTACTCAGCACTTACAATGTGCCTAGTCAAATTTAATGTGCTGCAGATACACACTAGATTTCAAAGACTTAGTATGAAAAAAGGATGTAAAATATCTCATAATTTTTATATTGATTACATGTTGAAATGATAATACTTTGATATATTGGATTAAATAAAATATGTTATTAGAATTAATTTCACCTTTCTCTTTATTTAATGCAGCCACAAAAAAAGCTAAATTACATACATGGCTCACATTATATTAGGGAATAATGTTCTAGGACTTTTTTCTATGCATACACAAACTACATACATGCACAAACACAGATGTAAACATAATTTTTAACAAAAGTATGTATATAGCACATGTAGATATGTTCTGCAACTTGCTTTTTTCATTTAGTTGTACTTTGTGGACCTGTTTTATTAGTATATTAAGAGCTACCTTCGTTTTTTAAAATGGCAATAAATATTCTGTTGTATAGATAGACCACTGTTTACTTGATCATTTCTCACAACTGGGGTTGTTTCCAGTGTTTTCTTTTATAAGCAGTGATGCAGAGTTTGAGCATCTGTACAAAAATATTGTTAAGCACTTCACTAGTATTTCACAAGTGAGATTATTAAATTAATAAGTACACACATCTTAAATTTTGATAGATTAAGCCAACTTTTAACATTTGGGGGTCATGACCCCTCTTGAGAATCTGATGGACTCTGCTGGAAATTGCACACAGGTAAACATCTATACGGTGTCAGGAATTCATGGATCTCCTGGAATCAAAGTTAAGAAGTCTACTTCTAGGGAAACAATTTACCATAAATTCAGCTTCTAAGTGTCCTGACTGTTGACTAGAAGAGAGAGACAATCCCACATAGTGGTCAAGACTCCCCGCCCGGTGTTAGGCAGACGTGGGCTCAGAGCCCCACTCAGGCTTATGCCTTAAACTCACACAGCCTCAGTCTCCTCCGTGAAGCAGGGGAAAACTACCTACCTCATGGGGTCTGACCCACGGCAGGCACTAGATAGATATTACTTCTCTTTTGGCACTTCTGCTGAATGATTTTATCTTGAGGCATCTTTGTTCCACTGACAGAGTTAACAATGCTTTCAGTGCTCGGTCATTGGTCCTGACTGGGGCAGGAGTCACAAAAGGGAGAATTAGAAGAGTGAACTGGTGTCTATGTTGAGTTTACTTAAACATTGGGCACCTTTTCTCCACACAAAGCTATTATTTTGAAGCAGTTGCCTAAATAGGAACAATTTAAACAGTATTCAACTTATACCAGGGCTCCTATTCCAAAATCATGGTTCCACTTGGCAGATTTTCACCTAAAGGATAAAAGCTAAAGCGTAAAAAAGACTCTTTGAAGGGTCTTTGGTCCCTAGTTATAAAGTCATTACTTCTATTTGTTTCATGAGGACACATCTTATCATCTCTTCATTCCCACCCATCAAATCTGGATTTTTCTGAGTGCAAGAACCATATCTCCTCTGTCTCTTGTGTTCCCTCCAGCATTTGGTACAGGGCTGGATATAGAATGCGTATTTTAATTCTTGTGAACCAGAACCCTTTCAAGAAGGTTCTTAATACAGAGGAGAGAGGTTTTTGTTTCCCAAGTCATTCTGAAAATTGCTCTGAAAATTATGCAAACAATAATAGCTAACATTTACTGAACATTCACAACGTGTCAAGCATTGTTATAAACCATTACATACATTGTCTTCCTTTTGTCTCACAACCCCAAGGTATAGGTGTTATCGATTCCACTTTAATGTTGAGGGAATTGAGTCTCCAAAATGGGTCTCAACTATGTCACTTCTCTGTCTTACTTCCACTCTCATCTGTCTCTGCCATGCTTTCCTCATAGTCACCCCTCTTCCCCTTTGCCCTCACCCAGTCCTTCATAACAACGCAGCCAGGAAGATCCTTTGAAAATGTAAGTTAGATCATATCCTTCCCATCTAAAACTTTTCAGTGGCCTCCCATTGCATTTAAAATCTGATTCTGCCTCCCTCTCCTCTACCTGTGACTCCTCTCCCCTTCTTTACAAAGCCTGAGGGCAGGTCCTCTAACAGTTGCTTTCTCCTCTGCGGGACTTCTGCACAAGCTACTCCCTTGCCTCAGATACTCCTGCCCAACTCTTTAGTTGGGTCATCCCAACTTATCCTTCACTCCCTCAGGAAGTACCTTTTTCTCATCTCTGATTCTCATTTTAATGAAGTCTCCTCATTGACGCTTGTCTAAAATATCCCTCCTCAAGTATAGGCCACAGCTTTCAGGTCTTTTTCTTATTACCCATCACACCTCAAAATTTTATACATATTTGTGTGTTTTACTACTTAACCTCTCTCCGATGAGACGGCACACTCCGTAAGAGGGGAAATTGCATCTACATGTTTCTTCACTCTACCCCCTCCACAGCCTAGCAGTATGTCCGGCAAATGGTGGCTGATAAATGAATATTCGTTGAAAGGATGAATGACATTTAGAGTAGTTCATGTAAACACTGATTATCTTACCTCTTTTCGACTTTGAAAACCCCACAGTACCCAGTCTATCACTCTCTGTGCAAAAGCAACGTTTGTTGAAACGAATACAATTGAATTTCAACTTTCTTTCCCTTCTCATAGTTTAACAGAAGACTGCCATCATCCCAAGTCCAAAACGGTGATGGCTCTAGATCACAAAATGACGATTGCTCAGAAGTCTTACGATGATTTGTAACACAGAGAGTCAACTGACCATTCATATCGGGCTAATATACCCCCAGATAAACAAGCGAACTCACATCACTCTTTACTTGATAGCTACCTACAGAATCAGACAGAGCCTGAGGGTAAACATCACCGACAAAACAGGGCAGTGCCATTTCTAGGAGAAAAATTGAAAAACTGCAATTGGCTGAAATAGGGCTCTTCTAGTTTTTGCTTTTTTTTTTTTTTTTTTTTTTTTGCGGTACGCGGGCCTCTCACTGCTGTGGTCTCTCCCGTTGCGGAGCACAGGCTCCGGACGCGCAGGCTCAGTGGCCGTGGCTCACGGGCCCAGCCGCTCCGCAGCATGTGGGATCTTCCCGGACCGGGGCATGAACCCGTGTCCCCTGCATCGGCAGATGGACTCTCAACCACTGTGCCACCAGGGACGCCCTAGTTTTTGCTTTTTGAACAACCTTGTCAGAAATAACAAAAGCCTCAAAAATGAGCTGGCCACTTCATTTAATTATTCTCAGTACATACAAGAAAATGTCTTTCTACTGGAGCATTTTTTGTGAGAACAAAGTGGAGCCTTGGAGCAGATCACTTAAGGGTCCATGGTCAAAACTGACACAGGGAACATGTCCACAACATGCTTGCCTCTCGTTTTGCTGTAAGTAGAATTTAACTAGAGCTGCACTTTTGGGACTTTCGAATGATATGGAGACACAGCAATAAAAAAACCCAAAACAATTAAGGGGAACTCCAAGGAATCAAAGAGCTGGGGGTGAAGGAGAGGGTTGAAGAAGGTCACCTGATGTCATTTAATCCAGCCCCTTGTGTTCAGGGGACTTGAAAAGTAGTAAGTGAAGGTAGGAGGGGTTTTGGTGTTTAATCAACCTGACAGGAGGGTAGTTTTCCATTATATTAAAACAAATTGTCTTGTGCAATAGTTTAATGTATTGTGTTCCATTTATTTTCTTTTTGTGTATGTGTGTGTTCCTTTTGTGTTCAATGTGGTTATGATACCTTCCAGTATAAAGTTGCTTACTCAGCTGATCTTAATCCCTTCATGCTTTGGACCTGAATTTTATTGGAGAAGGGGAAGGTTTATGTCAGTCTGCAACTAACTCTATAAAGTCATTCATTTATCCATCCATTCATGCATCCAGTATTTATTTTGTGCAAGCTATAAAAAAAAGGAATAATTGAACAACAGAGTCATTGCCTTCAAGGAACTGAGTCCAGGAGGAGAAAGAGACAAGAAATCCATGTCAATAAAGGGGGAGGTGTGGAGTCCAAAGGGGATCCTGACTTAGCCTGCTTCTTTTCTTCCTCCTTCTCTTGATCCCTTAATCTTTCCTTTCTAAGTATCTTCTGAGTTTTATTCTGGTGGCAGTCAGGGGTTGGTACCTAAGGCAAAACCATGCATATATAAGACACATGGAGGCCGGGCGAGGGAACTGCCAGGTGAGGCTATCGGAACTAAAGAGGGACACAGAATCTCAGACAGGGACAGACTGAGAAGATTTTCTAAAGAAGTGGCATTTGGGATGAAAGACCTGAATGTAAGACTGGACACTATAACACTCCTAGAGGAAAACATAGGCAGAACACTTTTGACATAAATCACAGCAGTATTTTTTTCGATCCATCTTGTAGAATAATGGAAACAAAAGCAAAAATAAACAAATGGGACCTAATTAAACTTAGAAGCTTTTGCACAGCAAAGGAAACCATAAAGAAAACAAAAAGACAACCTCCAGAATGGTAGAAAATATTTGTAAACTTTGTGACTGACAAGGGATTAATCTCCAAAATATACAAACAGTTCATATAGCTCAATATCAAAAAGACACAAACAGCCCAATCAAAAAATGGGCAGAAGACCTAAATAGACATTTCTCCAAAGAAGATATACAGATGGCCAACAGGCACCTGAAAAGGTGCTAAACATCGCTAATTATTAGAGAAATGCAAATCAAAACTACAATGAGGTGTCACCTCGCACCAGTCAGAATGACCATCATCAAAAAGTCTACAAACAATAAATGCTGGAGAGGGTGTGGAGAAAAGGGAACCCTCCCACACTGTTGGTGGGAGTATAAATTGGTGCAGCCACTATGGAGAACAGTATGGAGGTTTCTTAAAAAACTAAAAATAGAGCTACCATATGATCCAGTAATACCACTCCTGGGCGTATATCCGGAAAAGACAAAAACTCTAATTCAAAAAGATACACACACCCCAATGTTCATAGCACAACTATTCACAATAGCTGAGACATGGAAGCAACCTAAATGTCCATCAACAGATGAATGGCTAAAGAAGATATGGTGTGTATGTGTATACGTACATGCACACACACACGATACAATATTACTCAGCCATAAAAAAGAATGAAATAATGCCATTTGCAGCATCATGGATGGACTTAGACATTATCATACTAAGTGAAGTAAGCCAGACAGAGAAAGACAAATACCATATGATATCACTTATATGTGGAATCTAAAAAAATGATACAAAGGATCTTATTTACAAAACAGAAATAGACTCACAGACATAGAAAACAAACTTATGGTTACCAAAGGGGAAGGGGGTGGAGGAGGGATAAATTTGGAGTATGGGATTAGCAGATATACATTACCATATATAAAATAGATAAACAACAAGCTCCTACTGCATAGCACAGAGAAATATATTCAATATCTTCTAATAACCTATAACGGAAAATAATCTGAAAAAGAATATATATATTCCAGTGTAGAAGGGTTCCCTTTTCTCCACACCCTCTCCAGCATTTGTTATTTGTAGACTTTTTGATGATGGCCATTCTGACGGGTGTGAGGCAATACTTCACAAACACACTGAATCACTTTGCTGTGCACCCGAAACACTGTAAATCAACTATACTTCAATTTTAAAAAGTATTAAAAAAAATAAAGAAGTGGCACTTGAACAGGACCTTAAAAAGTGTAGGCAGGATTTTGATACACTGAACCGTGGGGTGGTGAAAAGGTTGGATGGAAAGCCAGACAGTTCAGGAAATAATAAAACATTGGGAGGTACTTGGTATTTTGGTTCCTTTTTGCTTTTAACTGCCATGCATGGCAGTTAATCCTAAATAATATTAAAAACGTGCCCAGGATTTAAATGTATTCTTACTGAGACATTTGTCTGCACAGGCTCTTTTCCTTTAGTGAACCAACCACCTCTCCTTTATCCCCTAGCAATTCTGCCCAGTCCCTGTGATGCAGGTGGGCTGACCCAGCCCTGCCCTCTGGCTTCAGGTGTGGCCACGTGACCTAGTCCTGACCAGAGTATTCCTTATATCCCATCCACAGCAGTTGCTCAGAGATGCACAGAGGACCTAAGGCAAGCTAATTAGCATCTCTGGCAGAGCTGTCAAGGAGTATGCCCTCAATTTCTCTAAGATTAAGAGCCTTAAGAATGATGTAGAGTTTGGCTGCCAATATCCTTCTCCTGGAAAGAACTTTCCTGAGAATGAAGAAAGCAGTAGCAGGCAGAGCAGAGAGACAGAGATACAGAATTAGATTACTGTGAACTCATAGATCCTGCCACTCCTAAAATCTGCTCTTCAAATCTCCGTGAAACCACCAATCCTCTAGTCACCCTCTCCCAATTTTTTTTTTTTTTTTTTTTTTTTTTGGTTAAGTTAGTTCGGCAAGGAATTCTGCAAATTACAACTGAAAACGACCTCACACATAGAGCGGATAAACTGTGTTGACACAGGGAAATTTTCTTGGATAGGTTAGTCTAAACAGTATAAATAAAAATTGATATTTCAGGTTGACCTCTGGCTTGGCCCACTTTTCTTTCTTGATGAATTGATGGCCTCAATCAGCAACTTCAGTTAAAATGATAAAACCACTGTGGTTATAATAATGGCCAAGTAGATGCCCGGACTTCAAATATTTTAGATCAAAACCACAACATTCTTTTAACCATGAATCACTGATTATTTCATGTATTTTAGGTACTTGAGTCCTTTCATTCCAGAGAATCCTGAAATAGTTCCCTGTCTGCACCCAGGATTCTATGAGTGTTACTTCATCCACCTCTGAAAGGTTATCTCTCTCTGTGCCTCCCTCCTTCCCCGCAGGCAGAAAGAGGCAGTATAGTCTGGAGAAGAGTCAATGTGCTTTCTTGAGAAATGAGAAAATTCTAATGACTCAACATGTGCTTATTTCTACTACCAAATTAGGGAAAGACTGTTACAAGTGACAACTAAAGATAACCCCCTCAGGATTTTTCTCTGCTACAAATTTTTGAATTGACATGAGGCAAAAAAAAAAAATGAGGATGGACGTGGGAATGCAGTAGTTGCTGAAAAATCCTACTGTCTTCAAAAATGATACCAGTTTGCCCTCTTCATTTTATCTCCACAGGCAACTTGCCAAGAGTCAAGGCTGGGTAGTGCTCACTGTAGGAGTAGTGTTAGCAAAGCTAATTTCAGCATCTGTATAAAAATTTCCATCAGTTGCTTGCTGCTATCAAATATCACACTACCTGTGAAAGCTCTTTGAGGGATTGCATGTTAACTCCCTGCCCTGTTTTCAATGCAGCTGAGAATTGTGTTTGTCATCTGCCTCGCCTATTGGGTTCTTTTTGATCCCAGTTTTGACCCTCCTAATGCATCTTTAAGTGCCAATAGCAATTTTACATGTTGTTAATGTTCTTCCCAGGTAAGAATCTCATTTTCTATTTCAGTAGACTTCCATTGGTAAAAATGTCAAGTTTCCATTTATCAGAAATATTACATCCCCCTTTTTCCCCCCACAAAAAGAAATCAGACAGCCATAAAAGTTAGACACAAGTGAGGTAGGTCAGCCTGCCCACCTTTAAACGAAAGTTCAGGTAAGAAATATTTTAGATATAAGGAAACTAGGGGGACACAGGACTTTAATTTCATCTTCGTTTTGTCAGTGTCAGACAAAGGAGTCTTGGGATTTGGAATCAGGTCTTACTTGTGAAAGCTTCTGGATCGTTTCTGTCCAACAGGTATTTACTACGTGCCAGGCACTGAACTAGGCTGTGTTGAAAGAGGCTTTCCTTTTTTTCTGGGGTGGTGGAGCTAGAGCGATATAAATCTGAGCTGTCTGTTGCTGTGTTTTGTGTAGTACGTGTTCATGAGTCTTTTGAATGCCATGCATCTGAACCCACTTTCTATGTTTGGGAACTCCCCCACCTTATGAATTTTGGTGGGTGGCGGAAACTGCCTCAGAATTAAGAAGCTGAAAATGCCAGCTTTATCAGTACTGCTTTCAACTAGGGGTCTAGGCTCTGTCAGTGACAGAGATCTGACTTGAACTTCAAACTGGAAGTTGGTGACACAAAGAGGGGACCCAGGAAGACTCATCTTTTCTTCTGTGCGAAAGTGGTAGGGGCTAATGCAAAGGTGACCTCCAACTGCAGTAACAGGAGGGGGGCCGCAGGAGGCCTCCGCGTTCAGAGCCTGCAAGGTCAGCCCTGGAAGTCAGCACTTGGTCATTTAAGGCAGTGTTCCTGGCAGAGTGGCCTCCAGTCAGGCTTTGCAGCCCTCCCAGAAATGCTGTGAATTTAGTAATTCTGCCTCTTCTTAATTAATTTATTATTATATTTTTAAAATTTTAAAATATTTATTTATTTGCCTGCTCCAGGTCTTAGTTGTGCCATACAGGATCTTTTTTTTTTTTTTTTTTTTTTTTTTTTTTTTTGCGGTACGCGGGCCTCTCACTGCTGTGGCCTCTCCCGTTATGGAGCACAGGCTCCGGACGCGCAGGCTCAGTGGCCATGGCTCACGGGCCTAGCCGCTCCGCGGCATGTGGGATCCTCCCGGACCGGGGCACGAACCCGTGTCCCCTTCATCGGCAGGCGGACTCCCAACCACTGCGCCACCAGGGAAGCCCCATACAGGATCTTTGATCTTTGTTGTGGCATGCGAACTCTCAGTTGTGGCATGTGGGATCTAGTTCCCTGACCAGGGATCGAACCCGGGCCCCCTGCATTGGGAGCGCAGAGTCTTACTCACTGGACCATCAGGGAAGTCCCTATTATTATTACCAACTGCAGTGGATTCTGTTGGAACCTGGGGGATGCACCTTCTTCCAACCCCGTCGTGGAGAATGTTATTTGTAATTGGGGAGAATAATGCCAATATAGGGAAAGAAGTGGAGTTAAGATACAGGAGCAAACTGGCAAGACAGTCTGGGTCCTTAGAGGCCCTGAGATCAGCTCTCTGAACTTCCCATTTCATGAGCTAACAAATTCCCACTTTTATTTGAACTCATTTGAGGTGAGTTTCTGTCACTTGCAAGTAAAAGTTCTGACAAACACAGATGAAAGCAAATGAACATTACATATCAGGAGTCTCAAAAATATTCATCCCCTCTGAGCCAGCAATCGCTTTTCTATTCTTTGGAAATAATTTAAAATATTTAAAAGACAAAACCGAAATAGTAGGTGGGATTGGGCAAATGGTTGCATAACAAAGTGCTTCTAAAGAACAATATCCATGAAATTAGAGCCACTCGATGCCAATTCCAGGCGCATCTCTTTCATACCTTTTGCTTTACATTGGAAAGATTTTTCTTTCATTGCCATCCTAGTTTTATTCTATGTCTCTCTGTATAGCTTGTCCCTTGTTCTTTCCCCCTGAGTCTTTGGAAATTGCCTTTTGAGGCTCAAAATTGGCATAAACCGTGAGACCGTGTAAATGCTTACACGCTTTTCAGCCCAGATTGCAGTTGAGGGCCAGAGGTTTGAAAGTGCCCTCACCAGGCCATGCTGCAAAACACTACACATGATCTGAATGTGCTCACGTTTCTAAAGGAGTTCTTTATGCTGAAATCTGGTTTGGAGGCCTCTGACCCAAGCCCAACAAACTCACTACAATGGCCTGGGCAAGATGCAAGGCAGTTAAAATACAGAGTGCTCAGGCCAAGATTCAGAGCGCCCGGACTTTGGTCCCAGTGTTTATTCACTGGCAAACTGTGTGGCCTTAGATAGTCCTTTCTTCTCGCTAAGCAGCAGACTCCGCATTTGCATAGGAAGACATTGGGCCAGATGGTTTTTTATGGTCCTTTTCAGCGCTCAGCACCTGTGTTTTTTATTTTTTTTTTTTATTTTTGTCTGTGTTGGGTCTTCGTTGCTGCGCGTGGGCTTTCTCTAGTTGTGGTGAGCGCGGGCTACTCTTCACTGCAGTGCGCAGGCTCCTCATGGCGGTGGCTTCTCTTGTTGCAGAGCACGGGCTCTAGGTGCACAGGCTTCAGTAGTTGTGGCGCATGGGCTCAGTAGTTGTGGCTCATGGGCTCCAGAGCGCAGGCTCTGTAGTTGTGGCGTACAGGCTTGGGTGCTCTCCGGCATGTGGGATCTTTCCAGACCAGGGCTCGAACCCGTGTCCCCTTCATTGGCAGGTGGACTCTTAAATCACTGCACCACCAAGGAAGCCCAGCACCTGTGTTTTATGATTCCTTACAAGGTGGCATTTTTAAAGAAAGCCTGAGATAAACTTGGGTTAGGACTGCCTTTTATGCAACACCCAGTCTAGGTCGGGCCTCAGGCAGAGTCATGGGAGGAATTTGTTTGGATGAGTTTCCCCTTTGAAGAAATCTGCCCCTCTGAGTCCTGAGAGTCAAGTCTCCTGAACCAACTCCCAAGGATGGAGGCCTTTTGTGGCCCCAATTCTGTTCCTGGCTGGAGGCACCCAGGGAGGTGGTCTGAGTTGGGTCTGGACAACCTGGTGATTCAGCCTTTACAAGGATCCATTTATCATAATATCAAGAACAACCATTTGAAACAACATTGTAAATCAACTATACTTCAATAAAATTAAAAAGAAAAAGAACAACCATTTGAAGTAGATGTTACTCCCTTACTGAGGAGGAAACTGAGGCTCGGAGAGTTCTAGTGACAGTAGCCAGTGGGAGAGCTGGGATTCAGACTCAGGTCTTTTGGTTTTAATGCCTGTGCTTTTCCCTCTGCCTGACTGACATCCTGCAGGTTTAACACCGTTGAACAGTGAGGCACACATTCAAAGAGGGTGACGTGGGCCAATCCCCACCTCCTCTTGGGTTTAATGAGACCATAGAGCACCTTAAGGTCACCAGCTATGGCCACATCCAGCTTTGTCTCTTGATCTCTGTGAGACCTTGAGCAAATTAATCTTTCTGAGCCTCAGTCTCCCTACCTGTAAAATGGGGTGAAGGTAATGGTATTTGCCTCACACAGAAGTTGCAAGAGGTAAATGGAAGTGCTTGGCATAGTGAGTTTTCAGTAAGGTTAGTGGCACATAAAGGGTCCAATTTGCGTGCCCAAATGCAGCAAGTCCCACTGTTTCTACTTCCAAGTTTTCTCTCAAACTCATCCACTTCTCTCCATCACAGATGCCATCTTAGTCCAGGCCACCCATCCAGAAGACTTAAAACTGATCTTCTGTTTCTACTGTTGTACCCCAGAAATTCATTTCCCACACAAGAGCCAAAGTAATATATTAAATTGAAAATCAGGTCAGATGATTTTCCTGCTTTAATCTTTCTCATTGCATCTAGGATCCAAGCTCCCTTCATGACCATCGTTTCTTGGTCCCTCTATACCTTCCTCTGAAGTCTATTCTCATGCGTCTCACCTCATTGCTTATCACCCCTCAGCCAAGTGGGCATTCAGTTGGTTCCCCAAACTTAGCGAGTTCCATCTGGGATCAGGCTCAAGATGTCCTCCTTCGCTGGAACCCAGTTCTTTCCTTGTCACAGAGCTGCCCTCTTCTCATCACTCAGGTCTCAGCATCAATGCCTCCCCTGATCAAAGATCTTCCCTTTTATCCTCTATTTCATATCCTTGTATAGATAAGAGTTAATTTATACAGCAGACACGCAGCACAATTTGTGATTATCTTGGTTATTTCGTATGTATGTAAGTGACATGGTTGGTGCTCTACCCATATGTTCTCAGATCCCTTTATCATTTCTGTGCAACTCAACTTCACTTCCAATAGCCAGCACCTGCAATTCTGTTGGAAGCCTTCCCTTGATCTTCTAGAACATACTTTGCCCCTTGGGGTAGCTCTTAACCACTGGCTGACAGGTATAGAGGTATAAATGCCCCAGATCTCTCACCTCTTGGCCAGGATAATTCTTCAGTCTGAGTTTTACACTGTTTCCTAGAGCTTTTCCAAGGGGTAAAGCATCAGTAGCCCACTGTGGTGAGTGGCTTCAAAACACACCTTAACTAGTCACCTCCCTCTCCTGTATGATGTTCCCACTCCCCCACCGATGTCCTCATTCCTCCCAAATGATCTATGAGCACTCAATCCTCATGTCAGAGTCTGATTCTGGGGTGAACCTAACTAAGACCGTGGCTTTTTTCTTCTTCTTATCAATCCCAGTAGAGTGTACCTTTTATGTCTATCTTGTTCATTATTGTATCCTGCTGCCCAGTTTACTGTCTGGTACATAGTGACAGCACTCGATCTATATTTGTATAATGAGTACCTACTAGTGGTATTATTACTGGAATGTAGTGCTTTTTCCTTTCATTGAGTTTAGTTTATACCAGTAGCCTACCTTGCACCCACAGAATGTTACGTGCACCCTCCCAAACATACAGTATATAAAAGGAGATATTTTGTCTTCTATAGTGCTTTCAAGAGTAGCATTCCTGTTATTGTTTTAGCAAGGTTTGTTATGGCTAGAGGCTCTTTACAGGGGGGAGATCCCAAGAGACATTCTCTAGGACTGTGGCATTTCTTCCTGAAATCCCAGTGTGGGGATACCTCAGAGGTCTTTTCTGGGACAGACCCTGTTATGCTTATTTGTGGGTGGTTTAAGCAAAAAGCAACTGGATCCTGGACCAGGTGCTCCCAGTGAAATAAGATGGACAACTATGCAGGGAGAGGGGCAATAATAATACTAAAGAATAAAAAAGTCACCAACACGTTGGAATGTAAATTTGTGCAGTCACTATGGAAAACAGTATGGAGGTTCCTCAGCAAACTGAAAATATAACTACCATATGATCCAGCAATTCCACTCCTGGGTATATATCTGAAAAAACCAAAAACTCTAATTTGAAAAGATACATGCACAACAACGTTCACAGCAGCAATATTTACAATTGCCAGGATATAGAAGCAGCCCAAGTGCCCATCAACAGTTGAATGGATAAAGAAGATGTGGTTTATGTATACAACAGAATATTATGCAGCCATAAAAATGAATGAAATTTTGCCACTTGCCACAACATGGATGGACCTGGAGTGTATTATGCTAAGTGAAATAAGTCAGAGAAAGACAAATACTGTATGATATTACTTATATGTGGAATCTGAAAAAAAAACAGTAGTGAATATAACAAAAAAGAAACAGATTCACAGATACAGAGAACAAACTGGTGGGGAGAGGGAAGGGGGAGGGGCAATATAGGCGTAGAGAATTCAGAGGAACAAACTACTATGTATGAAATAAATAAGCTACAAGGATATATTGTATAGCACGGGGAATATAGCCAGTATTTTATAATAACTATAAGTGAAATAGAACCTTTAAAAATTGTGAATCACTATGTGGTACACCTGAAACTTATATAATACTGTACATCCTCTATACCGCAGTAAAAAAAAAAAAAAATCACCAACGTGGACTAAGTGCACTTATGGGCCAGTCCTTGCGTGTGTCACATGTGTCATATTGTTTAATCCTCAGAACCACTGTGTGGGGTAGTTTGGATGTTACCTCATCCTCAGGTAAAGAGAGTGAGGCTCAGGGAGGTTAAATGACGTCCCAAGTGCATACAGCTAACAGGAGGTAGAACTGGGATTTGAAATCAGCTCTCATGACTTCAGAGGCCCTGCTCTTACTCCTCCATCTTGCCCCCTGAGTTAGAAATACTTAAACCAGCTCTCTAGGTGAACTAAGAGAAGTACTTTAGCCTGTAGAAGGTAAGATTGAAAATGAAATACAAAAATAAGGTGCAACCCTCCAGAGTTGCCTTCAAAGACCTGTAGGCTTCCATGGAAAGAGCGAGCAGGTGTGTTTTGTGTGGCTCAATCTCAGAAAGACTTTTCTAAGATTGCTGGCAAGAAATGGAGGGAATAGACTAGGTTCAGGCACAGAAAACTCCCCCACTCTGGAGTTCTGAAGGCAACAGTCAAGTGGGTGTCTCTGTGGGAAGTCAAAGAGGACTGAAGCATAGGAGAGTGGCTGGCTAGTTTGGAGGACCTTAAGATCTCCTGCAGGTGTGAGATTCTAGAATACAAAGGAATTAGAAGACTCACTCAGCCCCTGCACATGTGGTTGGTACCATGTAGTTCTGGAGTGACAAGATTTACACAGGTAACATGACTTGAGAGGAAGTTACTAACGCCACGTTAATAAATACAAAAGATACGTGCTACATATACTCTGCACAAGGAAAGCAGAGCTACTGTGCTGCAGGGTAGCATAATGCGATAGTCAAGAATGTGGGCTTGTGGAGAGGGTGTGGAGGAAAGGGAACCCTCCCACATGCTTGGTGGGAATGTAAATTGGTGCAACTGCTATGGAGAACAGTATGGAGGTGACTTAAGAAACTAAAAATAGAGTTACCGTACGATCCAGCAGCCCTACTCCTGGGCATTTATCTGGAAAAGATGAAAACTCTAATCTGAAAAGACGCATGCACCCCAATGTTCGTAGCAGCACTATTTACAATAGCCAAGACATGGAAGCCACCTAAATGTCCATCAACAGATGACTGGATAAAGAGGCTATGTTGATATGTATACACAATGGAATATTACTCAGCCATAAAAAAGAATGAAATAATACCATTTGCACCAACATGGATGGACTTAGAGATTATCATACTAAGTGAAGTAAATCAGAGAAGGACAAATATCATATGATATCACTTATATGTGGAATTTAAAAAATAACACAAATGAACTTATTTACAAAGCAGAAACACTCACAGACACAGAAAACAAATTTATGATTACCAACAGGGAAAGGGTAGGGGAGGGCTAAATTAGGAGTTTGGGATTAGCAGATACAAGGTACTATATATAAAATAGATAAACAACAAGGTCCTACCGTATAGCACAGGGAACTATATTCAGTATCTTATAATAACCAATGAAGGAAAAGAATCTGAAAAAATATATATATATAACTGAATCACTTTGCTGTATACTTGAAACTAACACAATATTATAAATCAGCTATAGTTCAATTTTAAAAAATTTAAAAAAAACAATGTGGGCTTAGAGTTAGTCTACACAAGTAACTTTGGGCAAGCGACTCAGTGCTCTACTCCTGAACCTCAATTTCCTCTGCTGTTAAACAATGTTGCTCTGTGGTTTCAATAAGCTTTTGCAGGTATTTATCCCAGGCCTGTGAAGATCATAAGGGTTCAAAACCAGTAACTATTTCTCTGAAAATCTTTAAATTTATATAGATTTAAAAAAAAACGTAAATGCAAATACTTCTGTATCATTTGCATATTCTGTAAAATATTTGAGACAGTGGAATTCTGAGACTCAGAGAATCTAAGACTTTTTCTAGCCATAGTGATTGCTTACATTTACTAAGCACTCAGATACACTTCATGTCACCAGGCTGGTTCTCAGCTAAGACAGGATTAGAAGCTGACTTTCCTGAATTTCAGGCTCTATTTTTCTCCACCTTTAATAGACCATTCTGCCTATCCCGATGACAGGTTTCCGAAAGGAATGGAGCATAAATATTTTGATCTAACTCTGTTTATATTTCGAGAAACGCAGACCGGCTCCCGCTCAGAGCCTGCCATATCTCCTGATAACATATCTCCCCAAGGAATCCTCCCCCCAGCACTTGCTTCCTTGATCAGCTTCTCCCTTTCCTCCTCCTTCCTCCCTGCTTTCTGTTGCCCGTCTACATCTCCCATGTGTCTTTTCTGCCTTTCTCTATCCCTACCCTCCTCTTTTCTCTGGCTCCATTTCCTCCTCTCTTGTCTCCCTCTCCATCCACTTAGACTCATTCCTACCACTTAAACCCTTAAATTTATGACCAGGTGCACAGCATATCGTGCTCATGGAGTTGCATTGGCTACAGACTACATCATGCTCTGGAAGGCTTCTCAACCACATTAGAATGGTGGTGTTGGTGCCAACAGGAACCAACCAGCAATGGCAGGTGGTGCAGGGCTCCCTGAGGTGCCAAGGGAACACCATACTTGTCTTGGTCACCCTGACTGATCTTATTTAGAACCCGGTCCTTGGATGTAGGCAAACCTGGTTCAAGTCCTGTCTCTGCCACTTCCTAGCAGTTCCTTCAACTGTAAAATGAGAGAACACCATGGACTTCCAAAGGCTGTTGGGAGAACTCAAGAAAACCATGCTTATTTCACACAGTGTCTGGCACACGGTGTGTGCTATGTGACAGTTGTAGTTATTAAGGTGCAAATTAATAATGTCCACCTCCCGTCTGGCTTCTCTCTCTTCTGGTCCCACCCTCCTTGCCCAAGCAATCGGGCCAAGCACTCTGCGTGCTGGCGTTTGCCTGATTCTCGAGGCTTTGCGACAGCAAGTAGAGGAGAAGTTAGAAAACCCAGGACCTCTCTCAATCACAAAGTTTTATGATCGTGAACAAAAAAAAAAAACTTAGTGTTTCAACAACTTAAGAAAATAAAAACAAAATAAAAAGAAACATGTTTAACAGCAAATTCTTTTCCTTTCTCACACAAAGGGAAGTAAAAGGAGGAGATGGAAAATGTCCTTTTTGTTAAAATGTGGGCTTCTGCATCCTTTTTATAATCTCTTAAGGGGAAGAAAACGCTGCCATCTCCTTTTGTTCTTCAATCATCCCCTTCCGCCTTCCTTCAATGAGAAACTGGAAGTCCAGAAGATTACCTCTCCTGCTTCCCCGGAAAGCCAGAAAGAGAAGTTTTCTCTTCTGCCCCTCCATTTCTCTGCCATTCCTGTTTATTAAGCAAAAGTCCCAAATCAGGTTTATGTCAGCCTTGCCTTTCTCCTATCCAGGCAGCTCATTAATATCACAGCCAATCACCCTTCCGGAACACAGCTCTGCAGAGATCTATTCCTGCTCCATGCCCACTGACTCTGCTGCGTTGCCTTGGCAACCAAATAAAACACTTCTATGTGTGCGGCCGTATCATCCTCAATTCCGCAAATCCAGGGCAACCTGCTCAGAGGGCGGCGCCTGCCAGTCAGTTGGTGTTCTCCTCTCTCTCTGGCTCCGTTCTGCTCTGATTTCTTTTTTCATCTCCCAATTACCTCTGAATCCCCTGCAAGCACTTACGTGCCATTCCTAGCACACCTGGCCTTGAGTCAAGAAACACCCTTGTCAACAAGACAGGGGCTGGAAGGGATCCTGGGGACGAGATGGCTGGGATGTCTCCTCTCCTCTAGCCTCAGAGGGAGACACCAGGGGCTCCTGAACCTTGAAGATTCTGAATCTAACTGCAGTGTCTTGCAATATCGCCAACATCATGCATTCAGTACTTCAATATTTATTGAATGCTGGTTGCATTTCAGGCACTGTGCTGAGTACAGAGGAGACAAGACACTTCCCTGACCTCATGGACCTTATGTGTGCTACGAGGCCAGAGGGTAGTACTGGGGACTCTGGGAGCCTGAGGAGGAACAAGTGGCCGGCTGGCTTGGGATTTGGGACAGAGGGCTGACTTCCTGGAGGAGTGAAGGCTACACTGAGACCAGAGGATGGGTTGCAGTCAGCCGTGTGGGCCAGTTTCCCAGTTAGGCAGATGGTTCCATACTTGCCTTCTCTCACACTGGCAGGTGGCTGATACCCTCAGCTGGGGTGGTTTGCTTCAGGCACCCCGGGAGCTATTTGCCTTATGTCTCCTGTCTCCAGGCTAAAGTTTTCCTGTTAGCCTCTCAGGGAAGAGTAACAGTGAATGATCCAAGCTCTCTCACCTCTTCACTTGGCTTTCCACGCTGTGCGTGTGAATGGCAGCCAAAAGGCACATTTTCCCAAACCAGCAGCATTGGGACCATGATGCCAGGACTCACCACCCAATGTACATGCCTCTCAGTGTATTCTGAGGTTTGCAATCCTCAGTGTCGTGGGTTTCTATGAATGGTTAAGCATCAGACCATTTGCCTTTTAAAAAATGCAACCTCAACAATTGCCCCAAACACAAATACGGGAATGCTCAGTTTTGATCTGCAGCCATTTCCTCCCATTGTGTTTTCTTATATGAACATTTATTGAGCACAAGCCTCTTATCTGTGAGGTAGAGAAAACGGTAGCACCTATCTCAGTGGGTTGTAGAAAGAATTAAGTTTAAGTGAGATTCTGTAGGTAAAAGTGCTTTACCCAGTGCCTGACATAGTAAGTCCTTTGTTTAACATTTATTAACTGCGTCATAATTATTACTTTACGTGGATGTGTCCCAAAAGACCATGAGCTCTTTAAGGGAGGGTTTCAGCCATTTTGGTGAATTAGTCAGTTTTCCTGGGTGTCTTCCATGTCTACATGTTATTAAGGATCATATCTTATTTGCTTTTGTTCTTCACTAGAGCCTGGCAAAGGGTCTTACTCATAAAAGGCATCCTGTATATGCTTGTTGAATGAATGAGGCATAGGAATAAATAATAATGCCTCACACTTACTGTCATGGAGTACCATGCGTCACGCCCTGTGCTAAGAACTTCACAAGAATTATCTTGATTTATCCTCCAAATGATGCCACGATCACCGTTACCCCCGTGTTTCAGTGTAGTAAAATGGCAGGCTGACCGCAGTCAGTGTAGTAGTACTTTCTGAGATTAACCTACCTGGATGAGTGCAAGCAGACAGTTAACCTTTACTAGGAGCTTACTTTGTCCAGACCCTGTGCTAAGCACTTTACAAGAATCGTCTCGTTAACTCCTCCCAAGAACACTATGAGTTAAGTTTCCTATTTTCATTTTGTAGCAGCGATGCTCAGAATTACTAAGTAACTTGCCCAGAAGCACACAGCCAGTATACATTTATGAAGAGCCTTTGTCCTGAATCACAGCATTATCTTTTTTTTTTAATAAATTTATTTATTTATTTTTGGCTGTGTTGGGTCTTTGTTTCTGTGCGAGGGCTTTCTCTAGTTGCGCGAGTGTGGGCCACTCTTCATCGCGGTGCGTGGGCCTCTCACTGTCGCGGCCTCTCTTGTTGCGGAGCACAGGCTCCAGACACGCAGACTCAGTAGTTGTGGCTCACGGGCTTAGTTGCTCCGTGGCATGTGGGATCTTCCCAGACCAGGGCTCGAACCCATGTCCCCTGCATTGGCAGGCAGATTCTCAACCACTGCGCCACCAGGGATGCCCTCACAGCATTATCTTGTTTGCTTATCTCTTTGGAAGTCTAAGGTCAGAAGCAGCAGAAAACTGGAATACATATTTTAAAAATGATACTAAAACACCTACTCCTCTTATTCAGAAAAAAGTTTTAAATATGTGTGTATATGTACATATATATATACAATCACATACATGTACGCACACACACGGGGCAATGAGGAGTTATTGTTTAATTGGTACAGAGTTTCAGTATGGGATGATGAAAAGTTCTGGAGATAGATAGCGGTGATGGTTACAAAACAATGTAAATATACTTAATGCCACTGACCTATACACGTAAAAATGGCTAAAATGGCAACCTGTATGTTATATACATTAGATACCTGTGTGATGTAGGTTTGTCAGCATGAGAGGTGCAGGGGCCATGTTCCTACCTGAAGTAACTGCCTTCCCTTCATGTAGGAGGCCAGGTCAATTTAGCTCATAACTCAGGAGCAAATTCTTCTAGTGCCTCATCTTTTCTGTCACTGGTATCCCTGGGACTAAGTGTACATTAACTCAACATGAAGTGTTTCCCCCATGATCAAAGGAGCACATAGAATTTGTGATGTCTGATGCAGGAGTTTGGCCATATATGCAGAGGCATTTCCTATCTTCTTAGGGTTAGCAATTCATGAGCTAAGTGGTTTTGAACCTGGCCCATTGTGGTTTCTGGACAGTACTGTTTGTCACCCAAAAAGGTATTTAATAAGGTGATTCCCAACTAGAATATTTCAGTATGCCTACTGTAATAAGCTGCTCATTCCTCACATAGCTTTGTCATGGTTCTATCCATAAAGAGTTCATTTCTGCATTATGAAGGGTTATTCCATGATGCCATGAAGTCTACCGGAGACATGAATACATTCATTATTTATTCATCCATTCGAAAAATATTTGGGGGTTCCTAATCTGGGCCAGGTTGTAGTCTGGGTACTCCAAGCACAGTATTGAGACACAGGACAAGTTGCCTGTTCTGCTGGTGTTTGGAAAAAAGATTGGAAAAATGACAGAGATCTGAGGTGAACTCAGCTGCTATGTGAGTCCTGGAGTCTGGGACCATGAGCATTCCTGGTATGGGCTTTCAATGGTGTGAGCTTTCAGGACAGAGCCTGGCATGTAGCAGGCACTTAGAAGCAGTCTGTTGAATGCCCTGGCTTCTGACCTGGGGATCTAGAACGGTGTGACCCTGGGGGCGGACACAGACCCAAGTTGCAGGAAGCAGCTCATGACAGATGGACTTGTCTTTCCTTGTCCTGTGTTCTACTCCTTGCTTTGGGTGTGCTGGCTCGTGTTCCTGCAGGCTAGGGTTGTCAGGTAACCTGACCATTTCAGTGGAAAAGAGTGGCTCTGTCTGCCAGTGAAGTGGAGACTACTGCTCAGTTACCCAGTGAGCTCAGCCATCTGCTTGGAGCAGAGGTATCTTGTTTGGCTGCACTGAATCCATCAGGCCACATGATGACAGGTAAGCAGTTTGGCTGCAGAGAGACTTTATTACAGAGTAACTGACACATGCCTTCCTAGCAGTGGTATTGAAGCAGGTAACAGGTCACCCCATCTCCATTCCATCTGTTTCCTTCTCCCTATCTTCCAACTTCCATTCTGTTCAAGATATCCTTGTCCAGCCCTGACTTTCCTAGCACCCACATGCCCAGAGTAGACCCTGCTTTTTCACTCCTTGACCATGTCCTTCCTGACCATTAAAACACCTATTTTTTGTAGGAAGTTTCTTTTTATTGGCCAAACTTCATTTCCCTTAAACTGAACCACCTCCTCGCCTGACATTTTCATAAACCATCATCTTTTGTGTCTAAGGCTTCTTTGTCTTAATCACTTTACTGGGTTATAATTTACATACCAAAAATGAGCTTTTTAAAAATGTACAGTTTGATGAATTTAGACAAACCTATATCCACCACATAAAACATTTGCATTACCCAAAAAACCACTATAGTTTATAGTTTTGCCATTTCTAGAATTTTATATAAATGGAATCACACAACATGTACTCTTCAGTAAGACATTCCTTTTTTCATATCTTAACATTTCTAAAATTGGATGTATCTTACAGTGAACATCTAACATGGTAATGCTTCTTTTCCCTTAAGAGCTATAACTAAATAATATATCTTACAATAGATAATATCTTTAAATCAGGGATATGTTATATATATATACACACACACATATGTTCACATATATATTTATTTATGTATGCTTAGACACATGTATCTAACTAGTTGGTTTTACCATTAGACGGTAAGCACTGGGAAGGTAGAATCTTTACTTTGCTGTGTGGGTTCCCAGTGTACCTATAGCTGACTACTGACAGAAGCTAAATAAATACTGCAGAAGGTGGTGATAGTGAGTTTCAAACAGTTTTCCAAAAATATCTTCTAATGACAAGAGCTTGCCTAAAACTCTTCTTGGCATGAGTCAACAGTCTCTAACCACAATAAAGGTTCTCTCTGGGGGCTTAACTACCTCTGCATTAGTATGAGACAGCATTTCCCCAAATTTGTTCCATGACAATTAACACTACTCAAGGTACTAATGAAAGGAGGGAGAGGGGAGTATCACTGTTACAGAAATTTGGGGAACGTTTCTTCTTCTTATCTACCACTTAGAGATTCACAGCTCATTAGCGTGCTAAAAGTGCTGAAAAGTCCTGCGGCAAAGAAAAAATGTTTGGCTCTGTTTCAGTCCAGGTTTGTTTGACCCTGGAGCTTTAGGGAACATCCATTAATAGCTTACAGAATACAGTTTGTGAAAGACTGTCATATAAGCATGAATTTAAAGATAAGAAAGAAAGGGAGAAGATAATGAGATTGAAGAGAGCTGTATGTGGGCTGGGCCCAGCTAAGCCCAAAGCTATGTAATGGTGCCTGGAATGGGATGGATGACGATGCTCTTTCTGAGTCAAGGGCTGAACAGCACTTTCCCTCATTCCATAATCTTTTTATAGTATGAAGGGACATGTGGGAAGACAACCTAAGAGGCAACAAAATGACACACAATATGCGTTGACTGATCCCTTAGGTGACATGCCCCAGCGCATGTGCTGGATAATTGAGGTTGAGTGAGGAGAACCTTCTATCCCAGGCATCTGCCTAGGCCATCCACTGGGGGTCAAAACGCTGTGTTTGTCTACTGGCCAGATACCTCTAACTGATGAGAAAACTGAAGCAGGTAATAGAATGGTTTGCTAAAACAGAGAGAAGCCCACCTGCAGGAATTACCCTGATCATTTAAATGATGGTAAAATCCTTCTCCGAAATAGCATTGACCCAGTACACACAGAGATGAAAGGACATCAGAGTGGGACCAGTAAAAATCAGGCAGAGACTCAAAGAAATGTATAAGGGCTCCCTTTCATTTTTAAAAATATTATTTTAAACATCATCATACAGTGAAATTGACTTTTTTTTCTCTTGGTATATATTCCTATGAATGTTAACACATACACAGATTTATTTAACTGCCACCACAAACAGGATGCAGGACAGCCCCTTCATCCCATAAAATTCCCTCATGCTATCCCTTTATAATCCTCTCCCAACCCAGAACCCCTGGTAACCACTGAAAACCACTATTTTTCATCACTACAGTTTTGTCTTTTCGTGAAGCCCCTGTCCTTTTGCTATCTCCTTTGCTTAATTTTTTAACAGAAGTCTCTGCATGTTTATGTGTGGGTGCAAATCCAATGCCCCAAGCTTTCTCCTCTATTGTTAATTTTGTTATTTAACATTTATTAGCATCTATTATGTACCATACTATACTAAGCTTTTCACATACATTATCTCATTTTAATCTCACAATAGCCTTCTGATATATGTACGCCATTATTATCCCCATTACACAAATATGGAAACTGCAGGTCAGGGAGGTTAAGTGACTTGCCTGAGGCCTCATAGCTCACAAGTAATTGAATCCCAGCACAAACCCAGCTCCATTTGACCACAAGCCTTAAACACTAATCAGTAAAAGGGAGGGAACTGTAACTAGGAAGGAGGTCCATGGAGAGAGGGTTGGGAGCAAAGCCAGTTTGGGGCCATGTGGTTTTTTAAAAGGTTTGCATATGTGGGTGGATCTGGGGAACCATCTGGGTCTCCTGACTTCTCAACCTCAGCTCCTACCTTTATGTCTTCCTCCACTTGCCGCATCCAGGCCTTGCTGACCCAGTGGCATCATCTGCCTGCTGTTTTCAGGGGCTTGGGATGGTTTTAGTCCCATTGTAAATTTAGCAGAAACCACCGTCTGTGTCACAGCTCTGCCGAAGGACACAGCAGCTGAAACCCAGGAAAAGGGGCTGGGCGCCTTCTGGTTTCTACCCAGCCTCAATTCCCTCATGTGCCTTCTGACCTCATTTTGCCATCTCAGCTGCTTGCAACACCAGCTGAAAAAGTTTCTAGGACACGGCCACCTGGTCTGTGTGCTGTAGGTGGCAGGTGTGTTCTTGCTGAGACAGGGCAAGTGAGACAGGAATGTGTGTGGTTGGCATGTTGTTTAACAAAGAAGGGAGAGAGTCCTGCCCTGCAAGGCCCAGGGCGGCAACGTTTGTATTGGGGATAGAGAGATGCAGGGGGAAGGAAAGCTAGACCTTAATGAGGAGCTGGTGATGCTGCGGAGGTGCACCAGGTTGTTGCCCTTTGTATGGTGTCCTGCTGAGCCTGCCATTTGGGGAAGTGACGCTGGGTAGCACGTTTTCTCCTAGAATCAAGTCCTTGCTCCTAAAGGGTCTTGGAAGTGAGCTGCCAAGTCAGCGCATGCTGGGAGAAATCACACACCTGAATCATGGCCCCAGATCCTTTGGAGACACACAAAGCAAACCAGAAATCAGGGTACCCAGGACCATCTCTGGAGGACACTCGATTAACAAGGGAGTGAGAGATGTTGTGTAATTTAGACTGGAAAGTCTTGAGTCGCTTTAATAAGAGTAACAGCTCATATTTATTGAGCTTGTAATAGGAACCAGTTGCGGTGCTACGAGCTAACTGACATTAACAGTTTCATTTATTTCTCCCCACTGACGCTCTGAGGTAGATACTGCTGTTATCTCTAGTTTATAAAAGGGGAATTAGAGGCACTGAGGTTTAAGTGATTCATCCAAATTATACAACTATCAAGGGGCAGAATCAGGATTTGAATTCTGGTATTTTTCAAACCTAACTTTGCAAATTTTATCTTCACTGCTTTCTTGCCTTTTTTCTATTTGTTCTTAAATAAATTTATTTATTTATTTTTGGCTGCATTGGGTCTTTGTTGCTGCCCGCGGGCTTTCTCTAGTTGTGGCGAGCGGGGGCTACTCTTCATTGCGGTGCGCGGGCTTCTCACTCTGGTGGCTTGGCTTGTTGCGGAGCACGGGCTCTAGGCACACGGGCTTCAGTAGTTGTGGCACATGGGCTCAGTAGTTGTGGCTCGCGGGCTCTAGAGCACAGGCTCAGTAGTCGTGGCGCATGGGCTTAGTTGCTCCACGGCATGTGGGATCTTCCCGGACCAGGGCTCAAACCCATGTCCCCTGCATTGGCAGGCGGATTCTTAACCACTGTGCCACCAGGGAAGCCCCTCTTGCCTGTTCTAATTCAGAAATCTTATTAAAGGATAACAGATGGAGGAGGAAGAGAGATCAGCTATACAGAAGCCCATAATCTTCTCGAAGGCTTGCAAAGTTCCTCTGGCTCACCTGCAGTACGGGAAGGAATAAGAGCCCGTGGGATTTGCACTGCCATGGGCCCTCCAGGAGTCTGTCGATCTCCCCTGTTGGTTTGAAATAATTGCGTGCTGTAGAAACCCACAGCCGTTTCTCAAGTTTTCTTTTTACACAATCGGCTTAGGAGGGTTTTCGACAGGTAGGCACAGTGGACTATGTGTTTGTCTCTTGGGCTAGCACCGGGAAGTGTGACTGTTGGTTCCACCCTAGTATACTGGCTGGCACAAAAAGTACCAGGCCTCTTTGAGCCAACAGCAACGTCTTGATGAGCTTGTGGTTTTGATGAGTTTAGGAGAGCAGAACAGACTTTGGGCTTAAAAAGCTGCTGGACAGGAAGTTAAATGAACTCTTTGGGAGTGCCACCTTAACATCGAGTCCTTTGGAAGAGGTGTTTTAGAAAATGGTACCCTGTGACAACAGGTTATTTATGCCGTAGTAGGGTAGTACTTGATACTTAGTATTATCCTGGCCTGGACTCATCATAGACTCACGTGTAATGATAAGACCTATTACACTCTCCTGCAAGGGCTATCACTCCTGCTGTATTTTGTAGAATGCCTCATGCACGGCAGGGCACACTAAACAGTCAATAATAATGCTTACTATGATAACGACCTTCCTAATGCCTTTCATCTAAGGATCTCAAAGTGCTTTGCAAACACTCATTAGTTAAGCCTCACAGTGGCTCTCTGTTTTTATAATACATTTTCCCATTTTACAGAATTTTAAATTGAGACCCAGCGAGCTTAAGTGGCTTGCCCAAAGACATACAGCCAGTTTAAATTAATGATAATGATGATACTTTGCATTTACACGGCATAGGTTTTCTAGGGTGCTATGAGTATGTTGTAAAGATAATTTTTACACTATCCTGGAGGAAGAGGGGTAGCAAGTATTACTAAGTGTTGACTGGATTGGGTAAACTGAGGCTGAGAGGGCAAGTAGGTTGGTAAGGGTTTGACTGAGGATGCAAGGCCATCACTCCGCCTCTCAGAACAGTGTGGCCTCCCAGATAATCCACAATTCTCTGAACCCAGGGACACGTGATCGCTTTCACACTTATAGGAAAGGTAGCTGTATTTGGGGGAGTAGAACAGGTTGCAGAATTACAGCCGTATTTACATCCAGGAATAGTTTGTTCATATCCCCATTGAGAGAGGCAAAAGAGATGACACGAGGCACTTGGAGAAAGGGAGGCTCAGGAAATGAAGGAAACAGGGGCAGTTGCGGGCTGGCTGCCAGCTCTGCTCTCTTGTAGAGAGTCTTCACTAAACCAGGTCCTGCCTGAAAGCAGGAGCCCTCAACGGCTTGGTTCTCCATTTCAGCCTCATGGCAGGACTCCAGTGCAGCTCAGAGGATGGGCACAACCCCATCACCGGCACCTTGGTCTGAAGTGACAGGTCCTCGTGAAAGAGTTCCAGGGACACGCAGCATCTTACTGGCTGTCTCTTCCGTTGGACCAGCTCTAGTTCCTACAACTCCCTGTGCCGGGAGGGGCCTGGGAATCCTCTGTGGTTCAAAAAGTAGGTAGCTGTGGATCCATCTGTTGCTACCTTTTCTTAGCAACGTAGCCACATCGAAAAAAGATGAAAGCATGAACAAAAACATGCGAAGGTGGTAGGGGACTTGCCTTCTCCCAGTCCCCCGACACTCTGAGTGATCGATGATACTCTGCCCTGCAGGGACTTTGCAGACTTTGCAGCGCAAGGGAGGGGAGAGGTTTCTGGGTCTTAGGAATTCAAAGGGAGATTTGCTGACCAAAGATAGAACCTAATGCTCTATAAACACAGCCTGCCTCAGAAAGTTTGCTCCGCAACCCTGACCCCGCCTTTTCCAGGCCTGTGGATTCTGATTGATGACTAGACCTAGGGCTAATAAGGAGCCTTAAACAAGGGCGCCAAGCCCTCTTCAGGAATGTGTTCACGCACACAGGCCCAATGGCACTAAAAAGTCCGCAGTGAAGAAATCACACCAATGCCCTGCTTCTTCCCGCTCTCATTTTGGAATGTTTCCATACACCCCTACTGCATGGGTGGCTTAAAGGTGCAGGGAACCCGAGGAGGGGTGAGCTCTTGGAAGGAATACTTTAGAAACTTGCTCTGAATGCACACCACAAGGCTATTCTTCTTCAGTGGGAAGGAATCCAGGGAAGACCCTCCCACCCTCTGCGGCTCTTCACAGCAGGGAGTCGTGAGACTCTGCTGCCAATGTTAAAGCTTGCTTCAGGTGGGACTTCACAGAATACCACTGAGACTTTCTAAGTATGCCAACCACCCAAGCCACAGCTTGCCATGTCCACGTGGACACACTGACTGCAAGAGTGACAGCAAATAATCCTCCTGGAGCCACAAGGACCACGCCCTTCTCTTGAAATGTCCCCTTACCCAGCTTCCCATATCCAGGTCAGGTAGAGTCCTGAGGATGTGCCCACAAGGCTGGAGAGAGCGATTCACATTACAAACACCAAAAACATTACTGGGTGATCTCCCGGGGCTCTCCTGCGGCTCTTCATTTTTTTTTTATTGCAGCCTCTGATGTGTACTTTGTGTATGTTTTATTCATTTTGTAAAGTAAGACACACCTGCGGGGCTCCTACACACATCTATTGTACTTCACAGCCAGCCTTTCCTGTCAATCACTCTACCCACATATACGCTCCCTTCCCACGTGAAATTTGGGCAGTTAAGTGTCTTGATAACTTTGAACCATTATGAATGAGCATTGTCATCATGGCACTTTATGACTGGGAATGGAAAGATGGATGGGGTAAAATGCAAACAAAACCTGACATTTGGAAACTTCTTTGAGATCTCAAAAGCAACAAGCAGTTAGATTTGTTTTTCTTTTTTCCCATCCTCTGTGCATTTCCCGTGCCCTGGTTTGGCCTCAGAACAGCAGAAATGTAAGACCAAAAATATAATCAAGAAAGCTTTCCTTGTCCTACCACCTTCTGGACGAGGAGCAGGGAGAACCTGGGAAGCTTTAACAATCTAAGCATTCGTGGTGGATCAGATAGGCTCAGGATTCCACCAAGTCTCAGTACAACGATCACCGCCCACAGAAACTTATCCCCAGGGAATCCTCCGCAGGGGGTCTTTGAAATGTAACTAAAAGAACAGAAGCCCCAACTGCTGGTGCAGGCAAACCCAACCTCCAAGTGGACACAGTAGGAACAAATGAGATCTTTCTTACCCCATCCATGTGGATTCTGAGGTTAGGCACCAGCTGGAAAGGGCTGCACTGCAGACCTCGGGGGTGAGTCTTGCTCTTCCTGCTGCCCTGTGAGGTCAGCACGCCAGGCCTGCAGAGGGAGCCCCCTCCCCCCGAGCCCTGGCCCGAGCGCACGCCATCCAGAAGGCGCACGAGCAGCAGGTTGGCCGGCAGCGCCTCGATGCTGCAAAACACCAGGGTCCTGCATTCGGGGCACCTCAGCTCTTTGTGGGTCTTGAAAATCCTCTGGAGACATGGTTTGCAGAAGGTGTGCTGGCAAGGGAGGACTTTGGCGGTGACATCGAGCTTTTCGAGGCACACGGGGCACTCCAGAAGATCAAGTAATGTCACATCATCCATTTTATTTTAAAACTCCAGTCCTGACCCGGAGGGGCTAAGTCCACATGGTCAGGTCAGCTGAGCCAAAGGGGCAGAGACTGCCTCTTGAGAGTGTCCGGATGCCTGCCGGTTTGAAGGAGAAAGGAAGAGAAGAAGAAACTGTGAGTGCTCGGAGAGGTGTATCCCACCTACATCCAGCCAGCGTCTCATAAGGCAGTTTGCAAGGACTTTGCTCCCGCACCCAAGTTTCAGATGACTCATTCTGATTCAGTGCTAGCAGGTATAAGCCTCGACTCCTGCCTGCTGGCTGATGTGAGGGAGCTGTCAGCACAGCCGGCCACTGGCTACTTACTCATTGCCTCTCGGTGTGAAAGGCAAGAGGGGGAAAGAGAACTGGCCTGTTGAGGGGACAAAGCCACCCCGCTCTCTCAGCCAGGGCTCCAAGGGTGAAAGCCCTCAGGCAGTCCATCTGGGTCTCAAATGAAAGGCCCCTCAGGATGCAATTTCTCTGAAGCTATTTACTCTTTTTTTTCCCCCCTTTTTTTAAGTTTATCTGCTATGCACCATACTATAACAAACTGTTTACATAGATAAATGTATCTGAATCTCATGTAGTTGTAGAATTCTTTCCTTCAGAATACATCTTCCCCCATTATTTTGTTCTAGCAATGTACAAGAAACATTTCTACTAGAAACTAATTTTCAAAAATTCTTTTGTCAACTCCAGGCCATGTGGCTTGGAAGTTTCTTTTTTTGTTGTTTTCTTTCTTTCCTCTCTCTTTTTTCTCACCTTGATTATCTTAGCCTCAGAGACAATAGCCCTCCCATATGATAAAGTTGCACAGCCTGTTTTGTTACTTTGACAATGGTTCTCAGTTTCAACTGAAGCAGATAGGAATTCTGGATTGTGGTCACAGCCTGCAAGAACCAAGATGGAGCAGCGTACACAGGTGTGTGTGTGCGCCTATGTGTGTGTGTGTATTCCGAAAATCATCCTTGTCCCAGAAACAGTTTCCTTTCGGATGTCTGCAAAGAAGTCTCCCCTTTAGGAGAGTCTCCAGGGAAGAGGTCCCCGGCCCTCACAGCGCCAGGGCTTGGGCGACCGCATTCGCGGGAGGTTTGGCACGACAGCCGGCGGCCCCACTGGTGAATAAAGCAGACAGGACACACCAGGCTGAGAGCCGGCGCCGGCCTTCCTGAGACAACTCTCCAAAGATGTCAGCGCGGGGAGGTGTGCGGGGGCCACTAACCTTGAGTTTGTAATCCCGGCTGAGTTCAGCTCAGCACGGTTCTCGGTTGCCGCTCCGCCAGGCTCCCTCGACCGGCTTCCATCTCCCTGGGAGCTGCTGCCGCCGCTGCTTTGCAAACTTTTACAACTCGAGCCTTACTCACTTCAGGGATCGCTTTACTCAGCCCTGTTAACGCTTTCAGCGCTGGGCGCCGGCAGCGCTTTCCTCTGAGCTTACTGCTACTGATCCTTCCTTTGTGCAACGGAGTCGATTTCTGGGAAGAGATTACAGGGGGCAAAATATTTTGCTAGCTCATAAGGCCAAATATTTACAAAGTTTATATTTTCACCTTTCTCATTTTCGCTCCTTTCCCAGACGCTGAAACACACTCAGTTATAAACATGCCCCGGTGATTGTGTTTATTTTAACCTTTTATGAGGATTTCCTGAAAACGTCAAACGTATTAACGGTAGCTATGATACCAAAGATAAACCGGCCACCTAAAAAATACTGTTCCTTAAAAATCACAGTCAGTCCTTGAATTGTGAGATTTGAGAGGGACTTGAGTGATCTTTTTGCTCAATCTTTTGAAATTAAAAAAACAATACTGTGGTGGTCCAGACACATCCTTGAAAAGTCAAAGCACAGGAGGGCTTAAAGAAAAAGGAAAAGCAATGTCCCAGGTCCCCCCTACCCTACCCACTGGAGTCTTTTATAGTCCCCAATAATGCTTATACTTCTATTTCTTGATTTATCAATAGTATATTTCTTTTAACACTACAAAGTTACCCAATAAAGTAATAATGATCTTATTATTATTACGTAACACCAGAGTAGTGTAGCCCTTATCTGTGCCAAGCACTGTTTTAAATACTTTAACTGCATTAACTCATTCAATCCTTTTAGCCACCCAGTGATACACTATGCTCTTCTTACCCTCGTTTTACAAAGAATGAAATGGAGACTCGAGGTTAAATAACTCATCCTAGGAGTCACAGCTAGCAAGAGGCTGGTGATCTGGGCTCTCAACCACCATGTCATATGGTGATACAACTTTAAGGGGAGGAGAGATGTTTGAGGGGAGCTAAACCTCATCTAGGATGGCAGGAAGTCAAAAGATAATGACCCAGAGTGACCAATCAAATTCTCTGGCAGATGAGGCAGCTGTGCCCAGAGAGACTGAGAGATTCCTTGACGTTACCCAGTGAGTTAGGGGCAGAACTGGGACTAGATCCTGGGTGCCCTGCTTTTACTGTATCTCCTCTCTCAAACACAGGGATGACAATTCCTTATCATGAAGAAAGTACTTAGATATAACTCCATGGGGAAACCACAAGAGGGAAGCAAGAGGTCTGAGAACAGATCACAGTGGTTTACAGGCTTTGCAAAGTTCTTCTGTGTCAGTTCTGAAAAAGCAAACATGCGTGAGGCTCAAAACAGGGGGGAGCTTAGGATGGAGCAGATGAAGTCATATGTTCTCCAAGCACAGGGGCCCGATTTGGATACATGTCAATTCCAAGAGATCACTTTCAATTCTTTTTTTTTTTCTTTCATCTCTCTTTTATGTAGGGTGTTTTGAACTTCAGCATCACATCCCACTCCGTTGCCTGTTTCCTTCAGCTAATTTCTACTTTAGATTCTGTGCTGATCAGGAAGGCCCTGTAGTTCCAGACCCTTTGGTGTCCCCGCTTGGTAAAGCTGAGCTCTCTCCTCTGTGAGCTGTCCCTCAGTCCCCTCACCCCACAGAAAGGGCCACTCTAGTGGGAACTCCACCTGCAGGGGTGGCCAACATTCTCCCTCTTCCCCTTTCTTGTATTTTTTTGGGATCTTAGTTCCCCACCAGGAAGCGCAGAGTCTTAACCACTGGACGGCCAGGGAAGTCCCCCCGCTCCTGTTCCTAGACATACTCTGTCTCCCTTACATACCCACGTCTGCACCTACACGTGCAGGCACACACGTGTTTGCACAAGGACAAACATACTCATCATCTTAGTAACGTAACATTTATGCCTCAGAGCAGTGCTAAGACTTTAAACAGACTATCTCATTGAATCCTGCCAACCACCCTGTAAGGTAGGTGCTACAACTTTCCTGGAGTCACAGAGGTTGTGATCTGAACCCAGGTTGGTTTAATCCCGGGACCTATGTTCCTTACCATTATTGCTTCCCATGTTATAAAGTCATGTATATGCCATAAGTATACCCATCTATGTTTACCTAAGTTTATGTAAAGATACACATGCAACATTATGTATGCATCCTTTAACTACAAACAAGCCCAAGCTCCTTTCACTCTCGCTCTCTGTAACCTACCCAGTCTCATGGCCCCTCCCTGCCCCTGTGTGGCCAGTGATCTCAAAAAGCTTCAAATCCTCACATCCCCGAGAAAACACAAAAAACCAGCTCCGTCCCGGGAAGGCAGGATAGATCCAGTGCTACCATATTTGACAGTTGAACATTCGTCAGAATGGAATGGTGATGGTAGAATTTTAGACACTAGCAGAGGGCATAGAAAGTTTACACTGAATAGGAGTGGCGTTTTAGCACCTTTTGAGTCACATCCTATAGGCGGTCCCTACCACCACCCACATATGAGGTTAGTCTTAGTGGAAACTTGAGAAATTTTCTTTTGCAGCTTCTGAAGAAGGGGGAGAGTTTTCAGTGGGGATTTCATTGTGGCTTACCCAAATGCAAACCTGGCGTCAAATCAGACCAAGAAGTAGTCCTCAAAAACACAGAAAAAGTGAACTACGCAGGCCTTCCCGGACTCCAGGCTCAGGCCACCAGCCCACTGCTCCCACCTCATCAACACTCCTCTTTGTTTTTGTACAGTTACATAGCGATTACAGACGGTGCTCTTTTTTTTTTTTTTTTTTTTTGCTCTACGCAGGCCTCTCACTGTTGTGGCCTCTCCCGTTGCAGAGCACAGGCTCCAGATGCGCAGGCTCAGCGGCCATGGCTCACAGGCCCAGCCGCTCCGCGGCATGTGGGATCCTCCCAGACCGGGGCACGAACCCGTGTCCCCTGCATCGGCAGGCGGACTCTCAACCACTGCGCCACCAGGGAAGCCCACAGACGGTGCTCTTTTTAAATACCTGTGTGATATTTATGAGCTTCTGCTGCTTGTATTTACAAGCGTATCTTGCTTTATGTAAAACAAAACCCCAAATCTGATTATAATTGTTCCCCTGTTCAAGATCCTTCGGTAGATGCCCATTGACCTTAGGATAAAATCCAAATCCTTTTTCTGACCTATCAGGCCGGACGTGATCTGGCTCTTGCTCAGCCACCAACTTACCCCCGCCTCTCCCCCTCACTCACAAACTCCAGTGCCCCTGGCCTTTTCTTTTTCCTCAGGACAGTTAAAGTTTTTCTGCCAAGGGGTATTTGTTCACGTTCTTCCTTCTGCCTGCAACACGCTTTCTAGTTATTCTCCCCTACTTTACTTTCTTCACCTCCTCCTCTGCAAGTTTTAGCTTAAATGCCACTTCCTCGGGGAAGCCTTCCTTGATTCTCATGACTAGAAAGTTTATCATCCTACGCTTCATGATAGTTATCACAATTGTAATTCACTAATTGTTATAATAATTTACTAAATGCCTGATTCCCCCAAATAGACTGCAAGTTCCAAGAGAGCAAAGCACTTATGATAGACAAACTACTGGATCCCTCATAGTTAACATAGTCACCGGCATGTGGTTGATGCTTAATAAATGTTTGTTGAAAAAAATAAATAAAAAAAGTTTGTTGAATGGGTTTATGAATGAATGAATGAATGAATGAATGGTGTTCTTAAAAAACTGTGTCTGGGCAGATGCTGATAATGGTTTTATATTGGTGACCTCTTGGATGCACTTGGATGTTCTCAGCCTCACCTCTAATGCTAAGAAGTTTCACCAGATTCAGGCGAATGCTACCTGGCGCTGTCGGGACCCTGCCATGCACCTCTTGCTTCCTGTCGTCAGCTTCTCTGACGTTGCAATAGGGACACCCGTGGGAACTTGCTCTCCAGTAACAAGTGCATGATCCAGAACTGTGGACCACCTTTCACTAATGGGGAATCTATGGATAAATGCTCCCTCCATTCAGCCTTTGGAGTGGGCAGTCCTGAGATTTCATAAGGCTCTTCAGAAGGTTCTGTGGGACGAGTTGCACTCATCGTTGGGTGGCTAATACAATAATGCGTCCTTATGTTATCTCTCCTTCATTCCCTGTAACACTCTTTCATCCGTAACCCTTGCCCCCAAATAAATTACCTCAGGCCAGCAAGCCTTTGTCTCAGGCTAAGATAGTTTCTTTCTTTTTTTTTTTTTTTTTGGTAGCACCACGTGGCTTGTGGGATCTCAGTTCCCTGACCAGGGATTGAACCCAGGCCCTTGGCAGTGAGCACAGAGTCCTAAGCACTGGACTGCCAGGGAAGTCCCTCAAATTTAAAATTAAATCACAAAATAGCTATGCAGACAATTTTTTAAAACATCTTTATTGGAGTATAATTGCTTTACAATGGTGTGTTAGTTTCTACTTTATAACAAAGTGACTCAGCTATACATATACACATATCCCCGTATCTCCTCCTTCTTGTGTCTCCCTCCCACCCTCCCTATGCTATCCCTCTAGGTGGTCACAAAGCACGGAGCTGATCTCCCTGTGCTATGTGGCTGCTTCCCACTAGCTATCTATTTTACATTTGATAGTGTGTATATATGTCAATTCCACTCTCTCACTTTGTCCCAGCTTACCCTTCCCCCTCACTGTGTCCTGAAGTCCATTCTCTACGTTTGAGTCTTTTTTTTTTTTTTTTGCGGTACGCGGACCTCTCACTATTGTGGCCTCTCCCGTTGCGGAGCACAGGCTCCGGACGCGCAGGCTCAGCGGCCGCCATTGGCTCATGGGCCCAGCCGCTCCGCGGCATGTGGGATCTTTCCGCACAGGGGCACGAACCCGTGTCCCCTGCATCGGCACGCGGACTCTCAACCACTGCGCCACCAGGGAAGCCCTACGTCTGCGTCCTTATTCCTGTCCTGCCCCTAGGTTCTTCATGACCAATTTTTAAAAAAATTTTTTTAGATTCCATATATATGTGTTAGCATATGGTATTTGTTTACTCTTTTTTTTTTTACACCGTTATTGGAGTATAATTGCTTTCCAATGGTGTGTTAGTTTCTGCTTTATAACAAAGTGAATCAGTTATACATATACATATGTTCCCATATCTCTTCCCTCTTGTGTCTCCCTCCCTCCCACCCTCCCTATTCCACTCCTCTAGGTGATCACAAAGCACCGAGCTGATCTCCCTGAGCTATGTGGCTGCTTCCCACTAGCTATCTATTTTACGTTTGGTAGTGTATATATGTCCATGCCACTCTCTCACTTTGTCACAGCTTCCCGTTCCCGTTCTCCATATCCTCAAGTCCATTCTCTAGTAGGTTTGCGTCTTTATTCCTGTCTTACCCCTAGGTTCTTCATGACATTTTTTTCCCTTAAATTCCATATATATGTGTTAGCATACGGTATTTGTTTCTCTTTCTGACTTACTTCACTCTGTATGACAGACTCTAGGTCCATCCACCTCATTACAAATATCTCAATTCCATTTCTTTTTATGGCTGAGTAATATTCCATTTTATATATGTGCCACATCTTCTTTATCCATTCATCTGTCAATTGACACTTAGGTTTCTTCCATGTCCTGGCTATTGTAAATAGAGCTGCAATGAACATTGTGGTACATGACTCTCTTTGAATTGTGGTTTACTCAGGGTATATGCCCTGTAGTGGGATTTCTGGGTCGTATGGTAGTTCTATTTGTAGTTTTCTAAGGAACCTCCACACTGTTCTCCATAGTGGTTGTATCAATTTACATTCCCACCAACAGTGCAAGAGTGTTCCCTTTTCTCCACACCCTCTCTAGCATTTATTGTTTGTAGATTTTTTCATGATGCCCATTCTGACTGGTGTGAGGTGATACCTCATTGTAGTTTGATTTGCATTTCTCTAATGATTAGTGGTGTTGAGCATTCTTTCATGTGTTTGCTGGCAATCTGTATATATTCTTTGGAGAAATGTCTATTTAGGTCTTCTGCCCATTTTTGGATTGGGTTGTTTGTTTTGTTGATATTGAGCTGCATGAGCTGCTTGTATATTTTGGAGATTAATCCTTTGTCAGTTGCTTCATTTGCAAATATTTTCTCCCATTCTGAGGGCTGTCTTTTCGACTTGTTTATGGGTTCCTTTGCTGTGAAAAAGCTTTTAAGTTTCATTAGGTCCATTTGTTTATTTTTGTTTTTATTTCCATTTCTCTGGGAGGTGTGTCAAAAAGGATCTTGCTGTGATTTATGTCCTAGAGTGTTCTGCCTATGTTTTCCTCTAAGAGTTTGATAGTGTCTGGCCTTACATTTAGGTCTTTAATCCATTTTGAGTTTATTTTTGTGTATAGTGCTGGGGAGTGTTCTAATTTCATTCTTTTACATGTAGCTGTCCAGTTTTCCCAGCACCACTTCTTGAAGAGGCCGTATTTTCTCCATTTTTACTCTCGCCTCCTTTATCAAAAATAAGGTGACTGGGCTTCCCTGGTGGCGCAGTGGTTGAGACTCCGCCTGCCTATGCAGGGGACACGGGTTCGTGCCCCGGTCCAGGAGGATCCCACATGCCGTGGAGCGGCTGGGCCCGTGGGCCATGGCCGCTGGGCCTGCGCGTCCGGAGCCTGTGCTCCGCAATGGGAGAGGCCACAGTGGTGAGAGGCCTGCGCACCGCAAAAAAAAAAAAAAAAAAATAAGGTGACCATATGTGTGTGGGTTTATCTCTGGGATTTTTATGCTGTTCCATTGATCTATATTTCTGTTTTTTTGCCAGTACCATGCTGTCTTGATTACTGTAGCTTTGTAGTATAGTCTGAAGTCAGGGAGCCTGATTCCTCCAGCTCCATTTTTCTTTCTCAAGATTGCTTTGGCTATTTGGGGTGTTTTGTATTTCCATACAAATTGTGAAATTTTTTGTTTTAGTTCTGTGAAAAATGCCGTTGGTAGTTTGATAGGGATTGCATTGAATCTGTAGATTGCTTTGGGTAATATAGTTATTTTCACAATGTTGATTCTTCCCATCTAAGAACATGGTATATCTCTAATCTGTTGGTATCATCTTTCATTTCTTTCATCAATGTCTTATAGTTTTCTGCATACAGGTCTTTTGTCTCCTTAGGTAGGTTTATTCCTAGGTATTTTATTCTTTTGGTTGCAGTGGTAAATGGGAGTGTTTCCTTAATATCTCTTTCAGATTTTTCATCATTAGTGTATAGGAATGCAAGAGATTTCTGTGCATTAATTTTGTATCCTGCTACTTTACCAAATTTATTGATTAGCTCTAGTAGTTTTCTGGTAGCATCTTTAGGATTCTCTATGTGTAGTATCCTGTCATCTGCAATCAGTAACAGCTTTACTTATTCTTTTCCGATATAGATTCCTTTTATTTCTTTTTCTTCTCTCATTTCTGTGGGTAAAACTTCCAAAACTATGTTGAATAATGTGGTGAGAGTGGGCAACCTTATCTTCTTCCTGATTTTAGTGGAAATGTTTTCAATTTTTCAGCATTGAGGATGATGTTGGCTGTGGGTTTGTCATATATGGCCATTATTATGTTGAGGAAAATTCCCTCTATTCCTACTTTCTGGAGGGTTTTTATCATAAATGGATGTTGAATTTTCTTGAAAGCTTTCTCTGCATCTATTGAGATGATCATATGGTTTTTCTCCTTCAATTTGTTAATTTGGTTTATCACATTGATTGATTTCTGTATATTGAAGAATACTTGCATTCCTGGGATAAACCCCACTTGACCATGGTGTATGATCCTTTTAATGTGCTGTTGGATTCTGTTTGCTAGTATTTTCTTGAGGATTTTTGCATCTATGTTCATCAGTGATATTGGCCTGTAGTTTTCTTTCTTTGTGACATCCTTGTCTGGTTTTGGTATCAGGGTTATGGTAGCCTCGTAGAATGAGTTTGGGAGTGTTCCTTCCTCTGCTATATTTTCTAAGAGTTTGAGAAGAATAGGTGTTAGCTCTTCTCTAAATGTTTGATAGAATTCGCCTGTGAAGCCATCTGGTCCTGGGCTTTTGTTTGTTGGAAGATTTTTAATCACAGTCTCAATTTCAGTGCTTGTGATTGGTCTGTTTATATTTTCTACTTCTTCCTGGTTCATTCTTGGGAGGTTGTACTTTTCTAAGAATTTGTCCATTTCTTCCAGGTTGTCCATTTTATTGGCATATAGTTGCTTGTAGGAATTTCTCACGGTCCTTTGTATTTCTGCAGTGTCAGTTGTTACTTCTTTTTCATTTCTAATTCTATTGATTTGAGTCTTCTCCCTTTTTTTCTTGATGAGTCTGGCTAATGGTTTATCAATTTTGTTTATGTACTCAAAGAACCAGATTTCAGTTTTATTGATCTTTGCTATTGTTTCTTTCATTTCTTTTTCATTTATTTCTGATCTGATATTTTTGATTTCTTTCCTTCTTCTAACTTTGGGATTTTTTTGTTCTTCTTTCTCTAATTGCTTTGGGTGTAAGGTTAGGTTGTTTATTTGAGATGTTTCTTGTTTCTTGAGATAGGACTGTATTACTATAAACTTCCTTCTTAGAACTGCTTTTGCAGCATCCCATAGGTTTTGGTTAATCATGTTTTAACTGTCATTTGTTTCCAGGTGTTTTTTGAGTTCCTCTCTGATTTCTTCAGTGATCTCTTTGTTATTTAGTAGTGTATTATTTAGCCTCTATGTGTTTGTATTTTTTACAGATTTTTTCCTGTAACTGATATCTAGTCTCATGGCGTTGTGGTCAGAAAAGATACTTGATACTTGATTTCAATTTTCTTAAATTTACTGATGCTTGATTTATGACCCAAGATATGATCTATCCTGGAGAATGATCCATGAGAATTTGAGAAGAAAATGTATTCTGTTGTTTTTGGATGGAATGTCCTATAAATACAATTCAGTCCATCTTGTTTAATGTATCATTTAAAGCTTGTGTTTCCTTATTTATTTTCATTTTGGATGATCTGTCCATTGGTGAAAGTGAGGAGTTAAAGTCCCCTACTATGATTGTGTTACTGTCGATTTCCCCTTTTATGGCTGTTAGCATTTGCCTTATGTATTGAGGTGCTCCTATGGTGGGTGCATAAATATTTTCAATTGTTATATATTCATCTTGGATTGATCCCTTGATTATTATGTAGTGTCTTTCTTTGTCTCTTGTAATAGTCTTTATTTTAAAGTCTCTTTGGTATGATGTGAGAATTGCTACTCTAGCTTTCTTTTGATTTCCATTTGCATGGAATATCTTTTTCCATCCCCTCACTTTCTTTTTCTTTTTCTTTTTTTTTTTTGATCTAACTGATACTTGTTATTATTTTTTTAACATCTTTATTGGGGTATAATTGCTTTACAATGGTGTGTTAGTTTCTGCTTTATAACAAAGTGAATCAGTCATACATAAACATATGTTCCCATATGTCTTCCCTCTTGCGTCTCCCTCCTACCATATGACCCAGCAATCCCACTACTGGGCATATACCCTGAGAAAACCAAAATTCAAAAAGAGTCATGTACCAAAATGTTCACTGCAGCTCTATTTACAATAGCCCGGAGATGGAAACAACCTAAGTGCCCATCATCGGATGAATGGATAAAGAAGATGTGGCACATATATACAATGGAATATTACTCAGCCATAAAAAGAAACGAAATTGAGCTATTTGTAATGAGGTGGATAGACCTAGAGTCTGTCATACAGAGTGAAGTAAGTCAGAAGGAAAAAGACAAATACCATATGCTAACACATATATATGGAATTTAAGAAAAAAATGTCATGAAGAACCTAGGGGTAAAGCAGGAATAAAGACACAGACCTCCTAGAGAACGGACTTGAGGTTATGGGGAGGGGGAAGGGTGAGCTGTGACAGGGCGAGAGAGAGTCATCCCCTCACTTTCAGTCTGTATGTGTCCCTAGGTCTGAAGTGGGTCTCTTGTAGACAGCACATATACAAGTCTTGTTTTTGTATCCATTCAGCCAGTCTATGTCTTTTGGTTTGAGCACTTTATCTATTTACATTTAAGGTAATTATCCATATGTATGTTCCTATTACCATTTTATTAATTGTTTGGGCTTTGTTATGGTAGGTGTTTTCTTTCTCTTCTCTTTCCTGCCTAGAGAAGTTCCTTTAGCATTTATTGTAAAACTGGTTTGGTGGTGCTGAATTCTCTTAGCTTTTGCTTGTCTGTAAAGGTTTAATTTCTCTGTTGGACCTGAATGAGATCCTTGCTGGGTAGAGTAATCTTGGTTGTAGGTTTTTCCCTTTCATCACTTTAAATATGTCCTGCCATTCCCTTTTGTCTTCCAGAGTTTCTGCTGAAAAATCAGCTGTTAACCTTATGGGGATTCCCTTGTATATTATTTGTTGCTTTTCCCTTGCTGCTTTTAATATTTTTTCTTTGTATTTAATTTTTGATCCTGTGATAATATTTGTCTTGGTGTGTTTCTCCTTGGATTTATCCTGTATGGAACTCTCTGTGCTTCCTGGACATGATTGACTATTTCCTTTCCCATATTAGGGAAGTTTTTGACTATAATCTCTTCAAATATTTTCTCAGTCCCTTTTTTTTCTCTTCTTCTTCTGGGACCCCTATAATTCGAATGTTGATGCATTGAATGTTGTCCCAGAGGTCTCTGAGACTGTCTACAGTTCTTTTCATTCTTTTTTCTTTTCTGCTCTGTGGTAGTTATTTCCACTATTTTATCTTGCAGCTCACTTATCTATTCTTCTGCCTCAGTTATTCTACTGTTGATTCTTTCTAGAGAATTTTTAATTTCATTTATTGTGTTGTCCATCATTGTTTGTTTGCTCTTTAGCTCTTCTAGGTCCTTGTTAAACATTTCTTGTATTTTCTCCATTCTATTTACAAGATTTTGGATCATCTTTACTATTATTACTCTGAATTCTGTTTCAGGTACACTTCCTTTTTCCTCTTCATTTGTTAGGTCTGGTGGGTGTTTTCCTTGCTTCTTCATCTGCTGTGTGTTTCTCTGTCTTCTCATTTTGCATAACTTACTGTGTTTGGGGTCTCCTTTTCACAAGTTGCAGGTTCGTAGTTACTGTAGTTTTTGGTGTCTACCCCCAGTGGCTAAGGTTGGTTCAGTGGTTTGTGTAGGCTTCCTGGTAGAGGGGACTGGTGCCTGTGTTCTGGTGGATAAGGCTGGATCTTGTCTTTCTGGTGGGCAGGTCCACGTCTGGTGGTGTGTTTTGGGGTGTCTGTGACCTTATTATGATTTTACGCAGCCTCTTTGCTAATGGGTGGCGTTGTGTTCCTGTCTTGCTAGTTGTTTGGCGAAGGGTGTCCAGCACTGTAGCTTGCCGGTCGTTGAGTGGAGCTGGGTCTTTGCATTGAGATGGAGATCTCTGGGAGAGCTTTCACCATTTGATATTATGTGGGGCCAGGAGGTCTCCAGTGGACCAATGTCCTGAACTCGGCTCTCTCACCTTAGAGGCACAGGCCTGACACCCAGCTGGAGCACCAAGACCCTGTCAGCCATATGGCTCAGAATAAAAGGGAGAAAAAAATAAAGAAAGAAAGAAAAATAAAATAAATTTATTAAAATAAAAACATTAACAATTATTAAAAATTTAAAAAATTAAAAAGTAATTAAAGAAAGAAAGAAGAGAGCAACCAAACCAAAAAACACATCCACCAATGATAACAAGTTCTAAACGCTATACTGAAAAAAAATCCAAAAAACACACAGACAGAACGTTAGGACAAATGGTAAAAAGCAAAGCTATAGAGATAAAATCACACAAAGAAGTATATACATACACACTCACAAAAAGAGCAAAAGGAATATAAAAAATATATATATATAAAAGGAAGAGAGCAACCAAATCAATAAACAAATCTACCAATGATAATAAACTCTGAATACTAAACTAAGATAAACATAAAACCAGAAACAAATTAGATGCCAAAAGCAAACCCCAAGTCTACAGTTGCTCCCAACATCCACTGCCTCAATTTTGGAATGATTCGTTGTCTATCCAGGTATTCCACAGATGCAGGGTACATCAAGTTGATTGTTGAGATTTAATCCGCTGCTCCTGAGGCTGCTGGGAGAGATTTCCCTTTCTCTTCTTTGCTCGCACAGCTCCTTGGGTTCAACTTTGGCGCTGGCCCCGCCTCTGCATGTAGGTCACCCTCTGGCATCTGTTCTTTGCCCAGACAGGACGGGGTTAAAGGAGCGCCTGATTAGGGGGCTCTGGCTCACCCAGGCTGCGGGGAGGGAGGGGTACGGAATGCGGGGCCAGCCTGAGGGGGCAGAGGCCAGCGTGACATTGCAACAGCCTGAGGCACGCCGTGTGTTCTCCCGGGGAAGTTGTCCCTGGATCGTGGGACCCTGGCAGTGGTGGGCTGCACAAGCTCCTGGGAGATGAGGTGTGGAGAGTGACCTGTGCTCGCACACAGGCTTCTTGGTGGCGGCAGCAGCAGCCTTAGCGTTTCATGCCCATCTCTGGTGTCCACACTTATAGCCGTGGCTCGCACCCATCTCTGGAGCTCATTTAGGCGGTGCTCTGAATCCCCTGTCCTTGTGCACCCCGAAACAATGGTCTCTTGCCTCTTAGGCAGGTCCAGACTTTCTCCCAGACTCCCTCCCAGCTAGGTGTGGCGCACTAGCCCCCTTCAGGCTGTGTTCATGCAACCAACCCCCGTCATCTTCCTGGGATATGACCTCTGAAGCCGGAGCCTCAGCTCCCAGCCCCCACCCGTCCCAGCGGGTGAGCAGACAAGCCTCTCGGGCTGGTGAGTCCTGGCTGGCACTGATCCTCTGTGTGGGAATCTCTCTGCTTTGCCCTCCACACCCCTGTTGCTGCGCTCTCCTCTGTGGCTCTGAGAGTTCACCCTCGCCAACCCCTGTCTCCGCCAGTGAAGGGGCTTCCTAGCATGTGGAAAGTTTCCCTCCTTCACGGCTCCCTCCCAGAGGTGCAAGTCCCGTCCCTATTCTTTTGTCTCTGTTTTTTCTTTTTTCTTTGGCCCTACCCAGGTATGTGGGGGAGTTTCTTGCCTTTTGGGAAGTCTGAGGTCTTCTGCCAGTGTTCAGTAGGTGTTCTGTAGGAGTTGTTCCACAAGTTGATGTATTTCTGATGTATTTGTGGGGAGGAAGGTGATCTCTACATCTTACTCCTCCGTCATCTTGAAGGCCTCTCCCGCAGACAATTTTTGTCAATGAAATTTACTTACTTTTTCGAATTATAACGTTAGAGGTGTGCTGTTTTCATTTGAGCTGCTCTTAACACTTTGGTGGTCTCAGGAGCTTTGCCATAAGCTTAGTCATTCATAACCCAATCCATAAGTCCATCAAAGGAGTTCAGGTCACTGGAAATCTAAGGTATTATAACTGAAAGGTCATGAAGGCTCTCTTGACTGTCACTGGACTCTTGTTGGCAGAGCCCATGCTTTGTAATTCTTTGCTCTCTGTCCTTAGTACCTAGTATAAATTTGGATATAGGTTTTAAATATTTAAATCGAGCTATATTATCTGTTTCCGTGATGCTGAATTTGCCTCTGTGATTTGGTTTTCTAATGATATTGGGAAACCTTTGGAACTATTCAAGGAGAGGAATGATTGGAGAAAAGTGGGCACGTTTCCAATAGTGGAAATGTGTAGGAAAGTAGAACGGCAGGGGTTGAATGGCTATTTAGACCTTCTGTCTTTCTCTGAAAGATGCATGCCCATAATGAACTGTGAGATTTCCTTTCTAATCAGGAGTATGTCTGTCTAATCAGGTCAGGAATGTACTTTAGGGAATTCCTATGCAAGCACCAGACCCGCAGTGACCCAAAGTCTTGGCAAGGATAAAGAGTCATCCCAGATTTTCTAGAGATGACTAATGGTCTTTAAGTTTAATGAGAAACAGTATGAACCAGCAGTCACCTGGTCTGAATCCTAGCCCTGCCAGGTCCTCTGTCCCTTGGATTCCTCATGTTTAAAATGAAATTATTAATGAAATCTATCTCATTGGGTTGTTCTGGGGAGTCTATGAAACGATGCATCCAATAAGTGCTTAATAGATGTAGGATTCTGTTCATCTATTTCATTTTTGTAAGCAAATCCTAGAAGAGAACCAGAAGCCAGGTGATTCTCACTCTCACCCAAACTCAACCCCAAGGAAGAATATGCTGGGCCATTTGGCTGGTCAGTTCTGTTTTTTTTTTTTTTTTTTTTTTTGCGGTACACGGGCCTCTCACTGTCGTGGCCTCTCCCGTTGCGGAGCACAGGCTCTGGACGCGCAGGCTCAGCAGCCATGGCTCACGGGCCCAGCCGCTCAGCGGCATGTGGGATCTTCCCGGACCGGGGCACGAACCCGTGTCCCCTGCATCGGCAGGCGGACTCTTAACCACTGTGCCACCAGGGAAGCCCTGGTCAGTTCTTTATTGACCAAAATGCTCTAACAGAATGTATCACTAAGCTCAGCTATTTGCATTCCATCTTTTTGCTTTTTTTTTTAATTTTTAAAAATAAAATCACTTTTTTGTTAAAATAAATTTATTTCAAAAGGAAACTTAACAAATACTCCTGTAAATGGAAAACCAGTTTCATCTGCTGCATTTTGAAAGCAAAAGTACATTTCGTTAAAACAGTAAAATGCCATTGAATTCCAATTAAATGATGCTGCTGCCTACGTCTGAACTTGAGGCCTAAGCAATTTGTTAAAAAGGGAGAATTAGTAAGTGTTATAGAGGCATTGAAGAGTAGCCCTAAACTGAGGCTTTCTCCTTGATGTCATCAAAGGAGTGAAGGAGAAATGAATCACTTTCTCACTGTGTGATTCACTGTTACTTGCTTTGTGTTGGGGTACCCTCAGCTTTGGAAAACTTTGTTCCAGTGTATTATAAAGGAACTGGAATGATGCAAAGAACCAAAAGGAGGGCAGAATCCTACGCATTTTCTGTGTCATAAATGTTGGTTCAACCACCTCTGCATCTGGTGAAAGTCTTACTTGCATTTTTTTCCTCTTAATTTTTAATAAAAGACAATGGTCTACTAAACATAGTTGTAGTCTTTCCTCTCCGTAGGATTTGAAGGGAGTGCTAAAGACAGCTGTGTGAGAAGAGAAAGTAGGAAAGTGAGAATGCATCTTACCATTCTATTAATATTAAAAAAATAATTCAGCTGCTTAAATCCAAGTAAAGTCTGTAGTATAGTTATTACATTATGCCAGTGTCCTAGTTTTTATACTGTATTATTGTTATGTATGATGTTATCATTGAGGGAAGACTGGTGAAGGGTGCAAGGGATTTCTCTCTACTACTTCCATGTTTGCAACTTCTTGTGAGTCTATAATTATTTCAAAAAAAAAAAAAAAAAACAAAGAAAAGAAACCAGTAAAAAAATTAGCCAAAATCTTACGAATATGTCCTTATTTGACCCTGAAATACCACTTCTAGAAATTTATACTAATGCAACAGGTATATACCCCAGTATGTTCCTCATGTAATTATTTATGGTATTTGAAACATCCTTAATGTCCAATAATAGGGGAATGGGTAAATGGGTAAATAAATGGTGGCATAGATAGATAGATAGATATTACAGCTATTGAAAATTATAGTGGAGATGTATATTTAATGACATAAAGGACATGCACAATTAAGTAAATATAGACACTTACAAGCTATATGAGCCCAGGTTATTTAAGAATGATATGTAGATATATATTATTGAGACTAGAAGAATGTATGCCCAAATGTCAGTGACAGTTATTTCTGGCCACTAGACTTACCAATTGATTTTAATTTTTTTATTTTGCTCATGTGTATTTGTAGTTTTTCTACAATGAATGTATGTTACTAGTGTAATAAATATTTCAAAGATAATAAAACTAGCTTAAATCATTATAGATTTACTAAAACATTTTCAACAGACAGAGTTAAATCCTGTAACACTAATAATCTATGCATTACAATTGATAAGATAGCCATTGGAAAGAAAAATAAATCACAAAGCTCCGAAATTGCTGTATGTAGATGTTATTCCACAACAGATACTGTGACTTACAAAAGAAAAGGGCTGTGGTCAATTACTTCACTCATAACCTGTCTTTCTCCTTTTCCTTTACTGTTTCTTTTCTGATGAAATCAGTAAATGTTTTGATTCAAAACCATGAGCAGGATGCACCCTTAATACTTACTAAACTCAGGGCAAGTCTGTGCAAGAGCTGACTATTTGCCTAGGCTAATGAGTAACCACGATCTAGTACTTTTGATCACAGTTGGGAAAGTTACAAAACTTAGTAATTCCTTACTTGCCCTGATTAGTCCTACATGCCTTTCTTCATAGGTAAGTCTTCTAGGATAATATGAAAATACATGGTAAACAAATGTCTTCCTCCTTTTAAAAAATTTTATTGTTTATTTGGTTGCACTGGGTCTTAGTTGTGGCAGGCGGGCTCCTTAGTTGTGGCATGTGAACTCTTAGTTGTGGCATGCATATAGGATCTAGTTCACTGACCAGGGATTGAACCTGGGCCCACTGAATTGGGAGCACAGAGTCTTAATCAGTGTGCTACCAGGCAAGTCCCCTATCTTCCTCTTTTTTAAAAGAGAGAAGTAGAATTATTTTTCTGTAACTGACTGTAAATATTTGCCAAATCAATTAGACATTTTTCTGGGCCCTGTGATGGTGCTGATTATATATTAATTATATAAAATACTACTTACTCACTTGTCCCTGTAAATTGTTCCTCTTCCAAATAATCCCTGTTCCTTGGTACAGGAACCGTTTGTGTTGTTCATTTGCACCTGAGACAAATAAGTGCTTAATAAATATTTGCTGAGTGGTGAGGATGACTCATTTGTACTTGGAAATCTTACTGCAATCCTAGGGAGAAAGCCTGGGACTTGGAATCTGCAAACATGTTTAGGAAACTCACCTCTGCCGCTGACAGCTCTGTGACCCCAGGTGTTCAATAGCTCTAAGCCCCATCCGCAAAAGTGCTATCAGTAACATGTAATTCTCAGGCATGGCATAAGGAATAAACCTCCTAATATGCATTGGTAGCATTAGAACAGTATCTGGTACAGAGTAGTTGCTTGAAAGATATTAGTTGACAATACCTGAATTCCTCCTTTTGTCCTAGCTGTAAATGGCCTCTTTCTGCCATTGTTTCTGACTTACTATAGTGGTTAAGAGTGTAAGCTCTGAAGTCAGAAGGCCTGTGCCATCTTTTTTTTTTTTAATTTTTATAAGAGAATAGTTGCTTTACAATGTTGTGTTAGTTTCTGCTGTACAGCAAAGTGAATCAGCTATACGTATACATATATCCCCCGTTTTTTGGATTTTCTTCCCATTTAGGTGACCACAGAGCATTGAGTAGAGTCCCCTGTGCTATACAGTAGGTTCTCATTAGTTATCTATTTTATACATAGTGGTGTATATATGTCAATCCCGATCTCCCAATTCATCCTATCTCCCCCTTCTCCCCTTGGTATCCATACCTTTGTTCTCTACATCTGTGTCTCCATTTCTGCTTTGCAAATAAGTTCATCTGTACCCTTTTTCTAGATTCCACATATAAGTGATATTACCTGATATTTGTTTTTCTCTTTCTGACTTATGCCATCTTATTAAATAAGAGGATGACTTAGAGCAAGTTGATTAAACACTCTGTACTTGGTTTTCTCATCTGTACAACAGGGATGATAATAATAGCGCTCATTCCATAGGATCATTGTAGGCATACACTGAGAAGATGCTTATAAAATGCTTCAAAGAGTGTGACACAGAGTAAGTGCTAAGTAAAGGTTAGCCATTATCCTCTTACCAGGCCTCTTATCATTTATGGTGTTGCATCTAAAGTACAATTTAAAACTGAGCCCAACTCCTGGCTTCTTCTTTTCCTGAAGGAGTCATTCATTCCGATTTGGCCATTACATGATTGTCAACTCACAGAGTAGCTGCAGTGGTCTTGAGCGTTGTAGCATCTTATAGACTTTAAGAGGGGGCGGGGGCTTGCTATTATGTTAGAATAAACAATAACAATGAACATTATTTTGTGCCAGATTCTGCGCAAAGAACGATAACCCTAGTATTACCCCAATCTTAATAGATTAAGAGACAGTTTTAGAGAGGTTTATGTTTTGCCCCAACTAGTGCTTGGGGGAACGTCAAGACTTATGCCCAGGCAATCTCTACTCTTAACCTTCAAGTCATCCCATTTGCTACATTTATCATAGAAAAAACAACGCTATTTTTGTGAATTCCTTATTGTAATTTTGATCCGAGATTTTTATTTTTAGTTCCACTCAGTAGAGCCCAAACCTTGGAAACATAAGCAGCCTTCACACAGTAACATCGGGTTAATCTACAAGGAACAGAAATGGAAATAAGCCTGAAACATAAATGGAGAAAATATAGGGGGTATTTTTTTTAGATGAAATGATGAGAAGTGCCGAAAACTAAAGACTAGTCAATATATTTGGATAAAAATTCCTTTTGTTTTTAACAACAAATTGAGAATTCCATAAATATAACCAGAATTATTATCTCATTTTGTTTTCACGCCCAATTTATGACTGTGAAATAACTTGTCAGCTAGAACTCTAAAATATATTTGTCCTGCTGCATCTGCCTTTTCCATTTGCAATATTATCTTTGTGGAAATCATCTATGGGTAGATTAGGAGTATAGGAGTACGGTTATTGAAGAAGAGGGCTCACATGTTGGACAGTTCATCTCTTAAAAAACATTTTTTTTTCGAAGTATAGTTGATTTACAGTGTTGTGTTAATTTCTGCTGTACAGCGAAGTGATTCAGTTACACATGTATACATTCTTTTTCATATTCTTTTCCATTATGGTTTATTACAGGATATTGAATCTAGTTCCCTGTGCTATACAGTAGGACCTTGCTGTTTATCCATTCCATATATAATAGTTTACATCTGCTAATCCCAAACTCCCACTCCATCCCTCCTCCCCCCACCCCCGTCCCCCTGACAACCACAAATCTGTTCTCTATGTCTGTGAGTTGAACAGTTCATCTCTGGTGCCTGTCTCTAAACTCAACTACTCCTTGCTCCTTGCTTGGGGCAAAAAATGGCTTGGATTCTAAACCAACTTCAGTATTTTGGCATTATCTATTGAAATTTTAAATATGTGTTCCCTTTTACTCAGTAATTTCACATTCAGAAGTTTATTCAAGAGAAATGCCCAAATATACAAAGATACATATAAGGGTTTTTACTGTTACCATCTTTGTGATTCATGATAAATATCCATCAGGAAGGGATTGTGTATATATACCATAATGTGGTCATCCAGAGGAATACATAGATAGATACAATACAAAAGAGAAAATTGTAGGCAGTGTTCATAATACTCATACTACAGAAGGGTTTTGAAAGGATAGACATCAATGATTGCAAACTCAAATGCATATGGGGGCCAGACTGGTTTTATGAATGGGTCAGGTAGGTACTGTGACAACCTTGAGAGCACACCCTATGTGAAATCAACTGGTACCACTCAGCTTCAGATAATCATTGCTAATGGGTTGGTGGATTTTTGGATTTTCCAAGAAAAGCTGTAACTTCTCGTGCTACTTTGTGGTAGTCTATTTCCTACTCTGCCGCCTTCAGAGCGCCACAAAAAATATCTCAGTTACATGAACCTTTAGATTTTTATTTTGTGGCAACTAATAGAAATATTTTAAAAAAATATTTTAAACTGGATTTTGTCTTGCGGGCTCACAGTATGTGGGCCATACTCTTAGCAATGGCTCTCTCTGGAGAATCATATTATGGGCCAATTTCCACTCTCTATACGTTGCTTTACGTTTGAGGGGTTTTCGGCCTGTCTCAAGAACCTGTTTCTTGGTTGAGGTGAGGGCTGAGGGCCCTATACCCATGATGAGCAAGGGTTCAGGCCTTCCCAGTGACCTAGAAATCCACCTCCTTGACCAGGTCTTGGAGATAAGCCTTGTACTGGTTCAAGGTGAGGGAGAGTAAGTGGCTGTTGGAAATGTGCAGGTTCAAGGTATGCCCCAGGGAGGAGGTACCCTCTAAATGGGCCATATCTGGCAGGGTGCTGAGGCACATGGGAACAACCTTGACCACCAGGAGCCTTTTGATAGACAGCTGGTCCTGGGACCATGAGTCCCCAGCAAGAGAATTACAGGGTGTAGATGGTGTCTGCTTCCTTCCCTGAAGATAATCAGGTTTGCCACAAAAGGTTCCAGGTGGAACATGCCTCCTTTCTTGCCCTTGGGGGCCTCGCCATTGTGCTGGTGGCCACCATCAGGAAGGCGGTCTAGCCCATGGCCCAGTACCAGTGGCAGTACCCCAGCCTCTGGGCCCATAGCTGCTGCCAAGCTCTCTGCAGAGCTCCCCGCTTCCTCCCCCCACCCCCCTGCAAGGCAGCTCAGCAGAGCCTCATGTAGCCTGTCATACCCTGGGGTCTGACAGTCTTATTGGCTGTCCAAGCAGTGCCCTGTCCCCTGCATCTGGCCCCACCAGCCACAGGCCCCTGGGGCAGAAGACAGTCTGCTGGAAGACTTGGTACCCAGGTAGGAGGTGGTCCCCTTGAACTTCCACTCTGAGCAGTGATAGCAGCAATCTTAAGAGAGAGGGATGAGAGAGTGTAAGGGGCCGTCTCCCCAGCTCCAGCCCCTCCCATGCCACAGCTGGTACTCACCTTCCTCAAGTAAGCTGCCACAGTGGGCTATTGGGAGTGGGAGCGGGGGTCCAAGTTAGGGCAGGGAACAGGGATGTTTAAGGTGGAGCTCAGCAAAAGCTGAGGAGTGTGCTCAGGGTCCACACCCAGGCTCGAGGGCCCCCATCTGGTAATGGGGCCAAGCCCATGTCACTCAGGAACTCCTTCTGGGCGTCAGAGGTACCACATCTGCCACTGGTGTCTGGAGAGGTATCCGGCTCAGGAAAGTCCCCAGCTCCTGAGGTCACAAACTCGTAGATCTAGTGCAGATCCTGGGGGGTCCTTGCTCTGTCCTAGACCAAATGCAATAAAATACTTCCTTCTGGTTTAGGGCAGACCGGAAATTCCTCTTCTGGGTCAGCAGGTTGGGCTTATCCTTCCCAGGGTTTTAGGACCTCTAGCCTTGGCCCAGGCTGGAAGATGCGGAAGTCCTCCCGCTGGGCATCTTGCCGCAAACCATTCTTCAAAGTGATGCAGAGGCACATGCGGCTCTGGTCCAGGCAGGCCACGCCCTAGGGCTGCCCCAGGCCCAGCTGCCACACGGATCCGAGGCTTTAGGGTTCCCATGGTCCAGCATAGAGGCTCGGTGCACGCAGGGTGCTGGGACCTAGGCCTGCTCTTGGACTCCAGGTAGCTCTCGAGCTCACAGCTGCACGTATCCGTCCCCTTCCTGGCAGCTGGGATTTAGAGTGGTGGAGCTTTCTTTTCTATCTACTGCTTTTATGATGAATACAAACACACAAACATACTTACACTGGCCTCATGCTAGAAAGATCTGGACCAAAGTGAGTTTCCAGACCATTTCAGACGGGAGCCAGTTTCAGGATTTTGGCCTAGCTTTGGTTTTGTTACTGATCGCAAGTATCTTGAGTTTGGTGGATACCCCTGGGCTCATCTAGATAATGAGCTCATCTGGATACTGCTTTGGACTAGGGTTTCTGCAGCCTTGAGATACTTCTGGCTGTGTTGGACCGTATGGGTCCTTGGGGTAGAAGCAGCATTTTAAGGAAGGGAACGATCATCTCTCTCAATTTCCATGATGTGCTCAGAGTTTGTGGGAAAATGAATAGCTAAGTGATCATCTTTCATTCATTCATTCACTCTTTCATTCAACAAAGATGCTCTGAGTGCTTACTATGTGTCTGGCCCTTTGTTGGGTCTTGATAGCAGTGAGAGATTTGCATGGAGTTCCCAGCTTTGGAGGTAGCACCAAATAAATAGACTGATGTAAAATCGTGTGAAACGTAGTGTGGTGAGGGTCAGCACATGATGCCCCGGGAGACTCCAGTGGAAGTTAGGGGAGATTTGCCTGAAGAGGTAGCACCTGGGCTGAGTTTGGAGCGATGAGCAGGAGTTAGCCTGGTAAAGAAATGAGGGACTGTTGAGAGATCCACAGGTGTAAAGGCATGAAGGCAGGAGAGGACCTGGGACCTTCTGGGAACAGCCCGTACTCTGTAGAGCCTGAGTACTGAGTTTGTGGCAGGAGATGTCAGGCTTTGGGATGAGCGTGGGCAGCCATCTGATCACAAGCACTTGATAGAGCAGCCTGGGATGCCTGGGCTCCATCCTAAAAGAACGTGAAAGCCAATGACTGGTTTTAAGCTAGGGAGATTTGGGGGCTGTCTTATATATTTATGTCAACAAATATTTTCACCCAGAGTTTTCATTTTGTGTTCCCTTGATTCTATGAACCAAGGGATGTGGGGTGGGAAATACTGTTTTTTTGTTTTTATTAAGTGAAAGGAAACAAGTGTTTAAAAAAAAAACTCTACAAAATAATGAGTGAGAAACTGTAGCTTTAAGTTTTATACCTTCTGTGCTGCTTGACTTTAGATGTTTCATGACATGTCATACATTGCCTGCAAGTTAATTAACCCATCAACTTGGAAGGTTGCTGGTAAATTCCAAACCAGTTTCGAGGGTGTGTATGTATTCTGAGTGGGGAGCTGGTTAAAGACATCCATAACATTATGATAATCCTTGCTGAATATTGCTAGGATTTCAACTAGCAATTCATGCCATTTCTGGCACCATTACCCACAAAAGGCCACGCTTCCCCAGAAAGGTAGATGAATCCTCAATGAATAGGAAGAGAATAAACATGTTTAACTTGGTAATAACTTGACTTCCCTGTCTCACAAGGTGAAAGGGAAAAGTCAGTGGTTTTCGAGAGAGAGAGAAGGGAGGGGAGGAGGAACAGACTGGGTTGACTGGTGACGCTGTGAAAGCCCCACAATTGCTGTCACGGTGGTTTTTCATCCCTGGAGCAGGGTGATGTCATTTGCTGCTGCCTATGCATTCATCTCTGGCTTTCCTGTCTTTTTGCCATGAGGACACATGCATATGCTGAATGTGTAAGTGTGCCCCAGGGAGGCTGTAAGGATTTTAGAGGCAGACTAAGCAGGTTTCAGATTCTCCTCTGCAACTTACTTAGCTGTGAGAGCCTGGGAAAATTGTTTACCCTACCTGATTGGATTTCGGAGTGCCCACCTAGCCTGGGCTTCTGTGACAATTAAATGGGCTGAGATGTTTGTGTATAGCGACTGACACATACCTGATGTTCAATAGATGTTAATTTCTCTCCCGACCCTGGACTAAAGTTACTTTTAATTGGTTTTCATAGGAATAGCCATTTGTCTCCCTGACTCTCTGTCCTGCTTACTTTTCACCAGTAAGGAAACACATGTTCAGAGAAGTGGGAACTTTGGGAGCAGAATGCCTTGTATTCCAATCCTAGTGTTACTACTCGCTTTGGACAGGTGACTCAATATTTTTATTTTATTTTATTTTAAAATTTATTTTAAAGTAATGTGTATTTTGTTGTAGTTTATCTTATGACAGGGCCGAAAGTAAGCTCATCACACGAGATGAATTGTGCCGAAACACAGCAGTAGAGGGCTGCCTGCCGCTCGCTCAGGCAAAACAGCGCCGTCTGTCCTGCTGTGGTAGCTTTTATTAAAGCATTATCTATGTTTACATTTTAAGACTTATTTTCTTAACATTCCAGAAATGCCAAAGCAGCAACATATGCTTCTATGGATTATACAAGCAATAATGGGCTTTCTTGAAAACATGCCGTGCTTCGTCCTTGAGCGCAAAAGCAGCACAAGGTTCCCACCATTATTTTGATTATACTGAAGTAGCACAAGGACATTTCCTTGCGTTCCCACCGTTCTGATTATACTGAGGACATCTCATGGATCAGTGCCCAAAGCACTCAATGCTTATTCACAGGCCCCCGGTTTGCCGGGGTGGCTCAAAGCAATCAGGACTGTTTGCAGTTCTGGCTTATTCGCCAGCCCCCAGTTTGCTGGGGCGGGGGGGCTCATGGGTCACATCTCCTTTCCATGTCCTCGGTTATTCCACTACAGTATTTGTTTTTTTGTTGTTGTTGTTTTAATTAATTCATTAATTTGGTTGCGCTGAGTCTTAGTCGCGGCAGGCAGGCTCCTTAGTTGTGGCATGTGAACTCTTAGTTGTGGCATGCATGTGGGATCTAGTTCCCTGACCAGGGATTGAACCCGGACGCCCTGCATTGGGAGTGCAGAGTCTTATCCACTGCACCACCAGGGAAGTCCCTCAATAATTTCAGAGTTAGTTTTCTTCTCTTTGAAATGGGAACAGTGATGCCCAATACTTCCTGCATCTTCCACGGTCATTGTAAAGACTCAGTGAAGTAAGGAAGGGTTCCCAAACCTCAGAGAATCAGAATCACCCAGACATCTTGTTAAAACAGACCGCTAGACTCCATCCTCAGGGGTTGTGATTCCTGAAGTCTTGGGAGAGGCTGAGAATTTGCATTTCTAACCAATTCCCAGACAGTGCTAGTGTGGTGGTCCCAGGCCATACTTTGACAACAGGGCAGCCTGTCAATACCAGATGGATGTGAGCTACCATCACCTTTTGTATTTTTGGGTAGGGGTCATAAAGTAGTTGCCACCACTTGGCTATTATTCTAATTTGGGGGGCTTATTTTGGCTATGTCAATTAATTGCTTAATTTTGAATTTAAGTAGAACTAATATAAGCAGTGAGGAGAAATAATTTAGTATTCTAGGGGGTTGGAATCTACCTTTGCTGCTGAGGACATCTGTGTGACGCAGACATAGGAAGGAGGGGCCTGGACTGACCAGGCATCAATACAGTTTTATCAGCCTTGACCTCTTGGGACGTGTCTGGATTAAAAAACACATTTCTGGAACATTCTCCTATTGCACAAGACTCTCTACCAGGTGTTAAGGGCACGTTTTAGGGAAATTCTGGAAAATGACAGGGGAGTTCCACAGGCCAGAATTTCTTTTAGTAACTTGTAAAAAAAAAAAAAACAAAAACACCCATCATCCCTAGGGCTTTTAAGTACATAAAGATGGATCTTCCCACTGAGGAAATCACGGGCCCTGACTCTTTTATTTTAGAAGGTGGATGGCAAAGATAAGGGTCATGGTGACACCTCTGTCACTTCATGAGCAGCCTGAATTACAGATCTAAAATTAACAGCTTCTCCCCCAACCACCAACCCAGTACTTAAACTCTCCTTTGTCATTGTTTCTAGAAGCAATCGAGTCCTAAGAAATTCTACCTGAATCTGCAAGCCTTTCAAACACAGCCAAGGTGGGGAATTCAGTGTCACGTTAGCGTTAAGGGTTTAGATTCTGGGGCTTCCCTGGTGGCGCAGTGGTTGAGAGTCCGCCTGCCGATGTAGGGGACATGGGTTCGTGCCCCGGTCTGGGAGGATCCCACATGCCGCAGAGCGGCTGGGCCCGTGAGCCATGGCCGCTGAGCCTGCGTGTCCGGAGCCTGTGCTCCGCAATGGGAGAGGCCGCAACAGTGAGAGGCCTGCGTACCCCCCCCCCCAAAAAAAAGAAAAAAAAAAGAGTTTAGGTTCTGGGGTCAGATGGATGGGGCCCATCTCTCCACTTTCTGGCTTGGAGAGAGTGACCTTAACAGATGACTTTCTAAACTCCCATTTTCTTATCTAAATTGAGGGCAGTAGTAGTACTTATTCCAAAGAGTCTTTGTGAGGGTTATTTAGATAAGTATGTGAGGACTCAATAAATGACAGCTATTGTTACTACCCGGGTGATTTTTAAGAGTTTAGGATTGGGACCAACAGCTGCATGCCCCCCTGAGCTGTCACGTTTACAGAATTATCCAGCAGTGTTCAGTTGGTTTGTGGGGCTAGATTTTCCGTTTTCTCCAATTTGTTTATATGGTTTGGGATTGAAAGAGAAGGGGAAAGAAATGGGGACACAGTGACAGAAGATGGCCTGTGGGGAGTATGACCCTGCCTGACCCAAGGAACTGCGGCTCAGCCCCCGTAAGGCAGGGGTTAGAGCCATAAGCTGAAGGATCTGTTCTCCCCAGGTGGTGCGGGACACTCAGTGGCTCAGAGGCCAAGGTGACAAAATGCAGAGCTGGGGAAAGGGCTTACACGTGGCACCAGGGGTGCAGTGAAAACACAAGGGAACCCGGATCTGTTTTCCTCTCAAAGTTTTGAGGTCCCAAGAGGCAGCATCCTGGGCAGGAAAGCAGTGTTTTCATGGAGGCCACAGCATCCACGGAGATGACAAAGTAATTCCCACAGGGACTTGTGAGTGGGTAGTAGTTATTAATGAAGAACACAAGGGGACTCGTTCCGAAGGTTCTCCTTCTGTGTGCGGGGAAATCCCTAAATGACGGGGGTGGAAGTGACACAGGTGGGAACAGGGGAGGAGTAGGGACTTTCGGGTGATGTAGCTGAAGTCTGCTGCAGAATGCTGGGCACAGGGTAACCATCCAGGATCTGGTCATTATTCCTAGCTGTTTCCTGCCACCTGACCTTGCCCTGTGCCCATGGCCCCGGGCAAGGTCTGCTTGAGTATTGAAGGACATGAGAATTCTCAACCTCTCTTTCCATGGAACCCTTTGGAGAATGCAGAGTAGGGTATTATTAAGTCCATGCTAAGTCAGTTTTCTCTATCACAACCACAAAATATCTACTTTTGAGAGGAAAGAGTAACTTAGGCCTTAGGTACTAGGCAATAGTGACGATCCTGGCCAGCTCCCTAGACTTGGAGGCAGAAGACCTTGTTCAGACCCCAGATTTGTTACCTTTGAGCGTTGAGGCCATAGGCTCATTATTTAACTTCCTCGTCTGTACAGTGGGGACAAAACTGCCTGCCCGACCACCAGATAATAAATGCAAAATGTTTTGTAAACTGTAAAGTTCTGTTTAAGGAAAGTGGTTTTGGTTTGACTGATGATGACAGCTCCTAGGGCTACTGGCATTCGACCAAGTGATGGTGCCTTATTCCAAAATGAAGACTCATGAGGGAACTCAGGCGTGGAGACAGGTGAGGGATGGGGAGGTGTTTGGGGAGATCCCTGGGTGTTCACTACCTACTCCTGAGGCTGGTCTGTGGGACACGAACCCAGTAATCTCATCAGGAGGTATCAATTACTGGGGCAATGCTGAGGCTGCGACAGCTGCCCCTCCTGTCGCCTCTGCCGTGGTCATGTATCCCTGTCTACCTTCTAGACTGTGCACTTCTAGATCACGGACCATGTTCTCTTCTCTTCATTGTCCAGCCCCTGGCACAGGGCCTGCCACTCAGTGGCGGTTCGTCCCATCAGGGTTTATGGAATGATGTAGTGAGTGAGTGACTGAGAGGGTGTGTTTCCTTTTTTTGGATCACGGTTCTTGTCTGTATTCTGCAGACTTTCATTCTTACGCTGCTTCTCTTTCTGAAATGCCCTTAAAGTAATCCACAGCTCTGGGGAGACTGGAACATGGAAACACAAATTCATGGGTTGAAGAAACAGGAAAAGCTGAGGAAGAACAATAAGAATTGCTTTCCTTTCTGAGCTCTTTGTGCCTTGGGGATCAACTCTGGGGGAGAAAGGAGACTTGGGAATTGGTCGCTGGTGGTGGGTGCGTGGGTGGGGCAGCAGGCATCTTCTGTGGAGAATTCACCTGTCTTGACACAATAATGCTGTTCTGTAACTTGAAGGAGATGTGGGCTCTGAAGACTTCTGGCCCTGGAAATAGGGGCTTTTTCAAAAAGAACCGGGAACTGACAAAATAAATCTGGAAATGGCTCCTATTGTTGTTAGGGTTGAAACAGGTGTCTTGTGAGTTTCCTGCATGCTGCTATGATTGTAAACCAGGGAACATCTTGATTTTATGTTGGTTTCCCTTGTTGCTCCCAAAACCTCTTACGGATCTTAACAACAGTGACATCAATGTGGACAGTGCCCTTTCTCTAAGGGCTTGCTCTACACCACCCTGTTTTATTTCTCACAACAACTCTGTAAGATTAGTGACAACCATGACCCCATTTTACAGATGAGGAAATGGAGGCTCAGAGAGGTTAAGTGATTTCCCCAAGGTCACACAGCCAGTCAACTTAATTTGAACCATGTTTGAATCCCAGCCTGAAAGCTACATCCATTCCCTCCTCCACCCCCTGAACTGCCTTCTTTGAAAAGTGTAAGGTTGAGTTTATTGATGAGGTTGTACAGACTTGCCTCTGAAGTATTTTCTAGGTAGTTCAAATAAAGCCCTTCAAGATACAGACTGTGTGTGTTTCCCCGACAAGAAATCCTCCCCGTCCCAACACCTCCCTTCAAGGGTTTTTTTTATAGACAGCGCCCCCTCCCACCCCCAGGGTTCAGCCTGGGGGAGAAAATGAGACAAGAAAACAAGGAAATAAAAGAAAACAAAAGACCCCAAGGCCTGTAACCAGTCATGAATGAAACATGCTTCCCCAGCCTCACAGAATGTCAGTCAGATTCTCTTTGTGCTCAAAGCTCTGGTTTCGCAGAGCATCAGTTTCCCCTAATAATAAGCTTTTTTATCCTTCATCTGATGATGCGGCCTGGTCTTGAGGGTTCTTATCATGTCTATTGCTCATCCAGGATGACAGACACACGCACAGAGAGTTTGTCACTTCCCTTCATTTCTTTTCCTTTCCCGTCACACGTGATTTCCGCCCCAGTGCAAGCAGGGGTCTGAGCAGCATCCCGCCTTTTCCTCCGCCCCCCGCCTCCCTCCCGCACAGCTCTTTGAGTTCCCATGAGTAAGCTCGTCTTTCTCCACCCCTCCACAGCGACTTGTCAGCTGGGTGTGCCCCTGGGGGCCCGGTATTTCCGACAGGATGTATATCTGAGCTAACACGTGTCATGTATGAACTTTGTTCCAGGCACATGCTGAGAGCTTTGAACGGATTATCTCATTTGCTACTTACATCATCCCAAGGAGGAGGGTCCTGGCGGTAAACCCACTGTACAGATGCGGAAACTGAGGCACAAGATGTCCGAGGACACATAGCCCTCTAGTGTCTAGAGTCTAGAGCCTATCTTCTTAACCAGCAGGACTCACCAGCTTAGGTTTTGTTCTGGAAACTTCCTTGTGCAACATCGGAGAGCCTTGAGAGTATCTCTGGTTTTTGAAGTTCTCAGCCCACAGGGCCCTAGAGCAGTGGTCCCCAACCTTTTTGGCACCAGGGACCGGTTTCATGGAAGACAGTTTTTCCACGGACAGGTTGAGGGGGGCCGGGGGTGTGGTTCATGTGGTAATGCGAGCAATGAGGAGCGCAGGGGAGCCGCAGATGAAGCTTCGCTCGCTCTCCCGCCCGCTTGCCTCTCACCTCCTGCTGTGCGGCCCGGTTCCTAACAGGCTGCAGACCAGTATCTGTCCATGGCCTGGGGGTTGGGGACCCCTGCCCTAGAGAATTAAGGTGGACAGTAACCTCGGAAAGGTCAAGTCAAGCAGTAACAATGACTAGAGGGGTTTACAGACCATCCACAGACTGTTTAAGATAACCAAAACCTGACCATTCTCTCCCTGTAAGGAGAGCGCAGGAATGGTGGTGGCAATGGCCCCCTGCACCTGTCTCTGTCTGTCACCTCCTGCAAGATCTCCTCCCCATCATTTGCACCTTCCCCACACTTCTGTCATTACAGCCATCTATGGATAGGTAGGGTGACCTTAAGGACAGCAGTTCTTAAGGTTTCAGGGGGGTCAAGATCACTTAGGGAGCTTATCTAAAATCTGGATTCTGGAAATTCTGATTCAGGAGGCCTGGGAGAGGGACCTAGAATTTTCATTTTTCCAAGCACCTCTGGTGATCCTGATGCAAGAAGTCTCCAACCCGCTATTTAAAAGTAACCACTGCTTCTGGGACAATAGCATTAGGACAAGGAAGCAAAATGCAATGGAGGTCAGCTGCCTCGAGCAATCTCTCACAAGTGCCCGAGAGCATGACTGTAATCCCGGGACCCCAGCATCACTTGGTTGTCCTGCTCTCTGCTCTTCACCCTTCACCTCTGTTGCTGGGGAGGATGCAGCTGAGGAGCTGTTCATCTTTATCTGCTGTGCTTATTGTAGGAGCTCAATAATATTTATTATTATTCTTCTTAACTAGGATCAAGATTTTTATCTTCTGGTCTAATATCTCCTACCAAGGGATTCTCTAACCCATTTAGAGACCAACTTTGACTGCCCATTTTGACCAACTGAAATGATCAGGAAAAAGTAGGGAAGAGATCCTGCACTAGAGACAGGTTATAAAGACAGCTGCATGTTTAGGTGTAGACACAGCTGAAGGTGCCCCCCAGCTTGGTTCCCTCTTTAAGTTGTGCTGGAGGCTTCACCTCCCACAGGAGGCCTTTTTCCGAAGAGGAGTGGCTACCCGTCCCATCCCAGATATAATCTGCGGGGCACTCCCATTGCTATGCTCAGTTTACAGCCAATCCGTCAATGTTAAGTGGCATGTAATCATTTGCTCTCTCAGGTTAGTAATAAACCTCTGAACATGTCATTCTGCAATAAGTTATTTCATTTTCTTTGATCCACAGCGTGCTTCTAAAACCAGAGCTTTTCTGATGCCCACAAAGGCTGTAGACTCTACGAGGACAGGAAACACAAGGATCTTGAGAGAGCCGTGTAGTGCCTGACACACAGAAGGTGTGCCATAAATGTTTGTTGATTAAGTGACTGTAATTCTGTGAATCCACAATTTTTTGAGGAGCGGTTGTCTCCAGATGAGACTCTGTGGGCTGGACCAGAATAAGTCCATGTAAAGTTGCACTCTTCTCAGACAAAAATGCAAAACTTTAGGGCAGTGTATTAAGTTTTTCATAAAGCTAAATTTAAAAGACTGTCTATTCTGAGACTATGTTCTTCCTAATTTGGGTGTGTTAAAATTACCTCTATTCCATGAGGTGATAGCAAGAGACGTGACCATATTGACTTAACTGACTCCACGCCCCCCTCTTTTGGGTAGGCTCCTGCATTTCTTGCCTAGAAGACTGAAGTAGCCTCCAGAAGTAGCCTGCCTGAGCCCACTTCCCCCCTTTTATCTGTCAAGACTTTCAGTTACAATCCAGACAAGGGGATTCTAGCTGACCTGGGTATTTCCTCAAAGACAGAAAGACTATTTAAAAGAAGGTAGGCCTAAAGGCATTGTGCTATCCTCAGCTGGATCCTGGAAGAGAAAAAGGACATTAGTGGAAAGACTGGTAAAATCCAGATGAAGTTTGTAGTTTAGTTAATGGTAATCTATCATTGTTAGTGTCTTCGTCGTGCTGACTACACCGTGGTTATGTAAGACGTTAGCGGTAGGAGAAACCGGGTGAAGGGTATAGGAAATCTCTGTGCTATTTTTGTAGCTTTTCCACGAATCTAAAATTATTCCAAAATAAATAATAAAAAAATAAATTTAAAAAAATGCCGACAGTCCATGTGCTCAAAAATCCATTTGATCAAAGTTACCTTTTGAATATGTAAATCAGAGCATATCAGTATGTTTCTTAAAGTCTTTCAGTGACTTCCCATTGCCCTGGGGATCAAATCCCACACCTATACCAGGACCTCGGGAACCAGCCCTGCTGTATCTCCCACCTCATGTCTGGTCTGTCCACTCTGCCTTTGATTACTCCAGTCACAGTGGCCTTCCTGCAGTTTCCTGACGAGGCCATGCTTGTTGCCTCCTTAGGCCTCTGCACCAGAGGGTTCTGTCTAGAACCCTCTTCCACCAGATGTTCGCATGGCTGACTCTGGACACTTAGGGCTCTTTTCCAGCACTTTTGCTGCCCACCCACTCTAGCGTAGCTTCTCTGCTGGTCACTGTCCTTCACTTCACTCTGCTTTGTGGTCTTCAAAACACCTAACACCATCTATCAAATTACTTAAATGATTTCTTTCCTTGGTGTTTGTTTGTTTATTGTCTCCCCCTCCCCTTTGGATGTCAGGTCCGTGAGGACTGGGGTTTACTGTTCATCCCTGGATCCTCAGCACCTAGAGTAGCGTCTGGCACATACTAGGGGCTCTCTAATTATTTGCTGAAGGAACGAAAGCAGGGACATTTCATCCAGGAAGGCTCCCTGACCGCTGCTCAGGGATAAGATTCCCCGCCTCTGGTCCCACGGCCTCCTGCATTTCTCTCTTCTACAGCCTTTGCCCAACTGGGTTGTAACTGCCTGTTGGCCCTCTGTCTCCTTCACTAGGCCCTGAGCTCTGGTGGGTAGAATGATGTGATCCACCTTTGCACTTTTAGAACTTGCCCACACCTGGGACAGAGGGGCATTCAACAGCAGTGGAACTCATTAGGGCCTCTGGCTTGGACACTTGCTGGCTAACTTGGGGAGTCTGAGGTGAACCCTATTTTAGACAAGACCAGTCACTGACCACTTCATTCATCTTTGGACCGTCACTGCCTAGCATTAGAATGGGTTATATGGGTTTCCAAACCCTGCCTTGTAATGACTGAGTAACCTTGGGCAGGAAATGTAACCTCCCAGAGCCCTGCTCTCCTCATCCACAGGACGGGGATGTAGATGTTGATGGACATGTGCATGCCCACATGTACACACACACACACACTTCACATAGCTGATCTTCTTACCCTTTCAATCTCACTTTAAATCTTATCTGCTTTATCTAAAGTAGGTCCCTTGGCCTCAGCCATAGCACTTATCACAGTTTATAATGAAGTGATTCACATATGTTTTGTGTCATCTCCACCATCAGAGTGCAGGTAGGTGGTGTAATTAATTGGCATCACTGTATCCCAGATGTTGCAACAGCAGATAGTATAGAGTTGCTATATTATTATGCCATTATTTATACTTATATTTTTTTTATGGACAGTGGGGAGTTATTGAAAAGAAGGAAAAAGAAAATCTCTGGGCAACAAGGTCCTCTTTGCTTGGTTACTGGAGAGGGTAATTTAGATTCACAAAGTCAAGTCGTAGTCTGGGGGTGCCGGCCAAGAGAAATTATTTCCCAAGAAGAGGTGTTGTGTGTTCTACTGATTGTCAATTTATGACCGGCCCCCGAGTTTGAAAAGATAAAGTTTCTTGGATACCTCTTCCCCTCAAGCCTGCTCATGTAGTTTCAATTTATTTTAGTAGTGAATTCAGTTGGCATTTTCTCTGGAACCCTGTTATTAAAACAAACTTGACAGAGACCGTGCTTGCAAATACAACAGCCTAGGAACGAAATGAACTCCGATGTACTATATGAGTCCCAATATTGGTTCAGCCACGGCATGACACTTAGAATGTGTGAGAGCGACGGGAATCTCATTAATCCTCACAATTTAGCACCAGCCTTAGGAAGAGGAGAAAAACACATCTGATCGAACTGTCCTGTTAGTCTTATAAATGTGTTTGAGGGAGGTATTAATGGGGGGCAGTAAAGGGAGCAGGAATATTTATCCCCATTCCTTGGTCATTTGCTGGTGGATCTAAGACAGAAGACTAACTGAGAAGGATTTATAGAAGTAAAATGAGGCTGCCTTCCAAAGGCTCAGATAAGTGGAGAGAACGTCAGTCATTCATCTTTCATTTATTGAGCATCTGCTATGTGCTGGGTGCTATTCGAGGCCATGTGGATCGAGTGTGAAGAAGCCAGTCGAAGTCCCTGCCCCCAAGGAGCTTACATTCTGGTGGGAAGAGGTAGACAACAACCAAATGAGCAAGTTAATCAGTAACTTTAGTAAAGAAAATAAAACAGGGTCACGTTATAGGCTGGTACTCGGATGGGGGTGGTAGGGACTGTTTAAGGTTGACGGTCAGAAAAGGCTTCTCTGAACATGTGACATGGAATGAAAAGCAGATGTTTGGGCGGAGGCAGCTGCTCGGAGATGGAAGTTCCTAGCAGCTCAGCTGAGGAACAGAACAGAGAAGCCGTGAAATGAGCTCAACATCAGGGAGAAAACCAAAAGGTCTCTCGCCACGTACTAAAATACAAATAATGAACAATTTCACATTCTTTATTACTTACTAGTGATACTTATTACTTACCAGCAGTGTGACCTTAGACAAGGTATTCATCACTCTAATTTGACAGCCATAACATAGCAGTAGTAATGACTACACACCTCCTGGCCGTGTTATGAGACTTACATGTGATGGTAATAAGTATTGATAATTATTGAGTGCTTATTATGTGCCGGGCACTGTGCTAAGCGTTTCATTTACCAAAGCTCATTTAATCTTGTTGCTAACCTTCTTGATAAGGTTAGAAGCTAATATTATGTTCCTCATTTTGCAGATGAGGAAACTGAGTACAGAGAGGGTGAGCAACTTGCTCCAAGTCACCCAGCCAGTGAGTGACAGGGTGGGGATTTGAATCCAGGCACTCTTCGTCCGCAGTCCTCAGCCTTACCCCCTGTATCTTCCAGATTTAGCAGCCTTAGAACAGCACCCATCAGATACCTCGCCCAGTGCCGGCAGTGATGACTCTCAATGCTCCTAGTTCTGTCATTACTACGCGCATTTTCTTCCACTTCGCAGCAACCGTGAGCGATCTTAGAACCTGCATTTTAGAATGTGACATTCAGAAGTCAGTGATTTGCCATCAGGTTGGAAGCCAGATCTGATTCCCAATGCACCGGTCTTTTCCCCATGGCACAACCCCCTGGAGTTTTTGCTTATTATACTTAAGCATATTTTGAAAGGAACCCTCAGAAATACACACTGAATTTGCTTCAGTAGATCCAGCTGTTTGTGAAACAATAGTTTCAATTTTCTTCCTTAATACTGCTTCTATTAATATTTAAAAGATCCCTCCATATTCATTGTTCCTATTTTGAGCTAAAAAAATCCCCCAAGCGTTTCAGTATTCATCAGCTGATGAAAGCCACCGCGATTCTGAATCGACCCCCACTCTGCCACCTGTCACCCAGACGTTGCTCTCGGTGCCTGTATTGCTCCTGCTTGTGTAGAGCCCAGGAATTCCAGGTCTCCTTGAGACTTCTCAGGTAGGAAACACTGTTCCCAGTGAGTTTGTTTTTGTTTTTTGCACATGGTCATTCCTATGTTCTTGGATCTCTAGAGCTGAACTTTCACCTTGAAAAACTTAAGAAAAAAAAAGTCTTCTTGGATAGGACTGTTAGAATATAGAAGATCCTCTGAGACCAGAGGAAAGCATGTTTGAGCTCACTGCCTGGCCAGGCAATTACAGTTACAAGGGGAGCAGGTGCAGTGACAGAGGAAAAGTAAGGCAGCCGGAGTAGCTTTCCCTTGATCTTTCTCTGAGGTGGGTGCAGGTGTGTCACTCCAGTCCAGATGTTTTCTCTGGAGTCGAGACTCTAATATTTGACCACCTACTCCGTGTCTCCACTTAGAAGTCTAAGAGGCAACTCAAGTTTAACAAGGTAACAACAAATGCCTGACCTTCACCCTCACGCTTGTTCCTCTCTTGGGCTTCCCCACATCTGTTAACAGCAACTCTATCCTTTGAGGAGCTTGAGGGAAAATGTTGGCGTCTCCCCAACACTTTTCTTTCCCTGACAGGACCCATGTCCGATTCATCAGCAACACCTGTTGGCCTTCACTTTCAGACTAGATTCAGATTCTGACCATGTCTCACCACCTTCATGGCTGTCACCATGGACCGAGCCACCATCCTCTCTTTCCTGATTTCCACGGTCTCCTAACTGGCCTTGCGCTTTCACTCGTGCCCTTTTTCATACACAGTGTGGCAGCCAGAGTGATCCTTTGAAATCTGCGCGAGTGCATACCCCTCCTCTGCTCAAAAGTCTCTAATGCTTTCCTGTCCTCAGAACAAAAGTTAAATCCTCAGAATGGCCTATTAAGCCCTCCAGGGTGCCCCTCCCCCATTATTGTTCTAATCTCATTTGATCTAGCCTGCTTGTCCACTCTAGAATGTAAGTTCCTTGAGGGCAGGAATATTTGTCTGTTTTTTCACACTATTTCCAATGCCTAGAATAGTGCCTGGCACAGAGTAGGCACTTAAACACATTTCTTAAGTGAATGGATGACTGTTAAGGGATTCACATAGTGCCTGACTGTATGAAGTCCGGAATCATTTCATTACAAAAAGAAAACCAATTCAAATGGAATATGATTGGATCACTTCCAATGGGATAGAAATTCAGGGGTGCATTACTTTCAGGGCAGCTCTATCCAGGAACTCAAATGAAGCCAATAGTCACTTGCTTCCTTTGCCTATTGTCTCTTTTTCTTCCCTGTTAGCCTCATTCTCAGGCAGGCTTTCTTGGTCACCATAAACTTCAGCCTTACATAGCACTACGTTAGCAATACCAGTGGGGAAAAAACAAACACGTCTTTCCCAACACTTCTAGCCAAAGTCCTAGGAGACAATCTCATTGACCTAGCTTGAATCAGACACCTCTCCCTGAACCAGCCACTGGGATGAGATGTTCCCATTGGTCAAGTCGAATCACCTGCGCATCCCTGGAGTAGAATGAGAGAGTAGGGGTACCAGGCCCCCCGCCATCCGTAGACTGAGACAGACGGAGGGCTGCTTCTGTAAAGGGAAGTATAGGTTCATCCCTCATTATTACCAGACTGATCTTTGCAAAACATGGTTCTGATCTTGTCATTATTATGCTCCAGGATCCTCACTGACTCCCTATTGAAATAAATGCGAAAATCCTTTGGGCTGGTATTCAAGGCTCCTCATAATGTGGTCCCAATCTATTCCTCTGGTTTTGTCTCACCATTCCCTCCCATCTTCCCTTTACTGCAGAAGCACTGGACTCTGCTATCCTTGGGACACCATTTATTCACTTACTTATATCTATCTATCTTTTTCTCATGAAGCACCTACTGTATGCCTCCCAGCCTTTGTCCTTTTGGTGACCGCTCTCCAGAATGCCTTTTGCCTTTCCATGTATATAAAAGCCAACACATTCTTTATGGCCTAGGTTGAGTACCATATTTTCTAAGATGTCCTCATTCTTCTCCCCTCCACCCATCATGCAGCTCAGAATGATTTATTCCCTCCATCTCTCGTCATAGAAAAATTTATTCCTCTCCTGAGGCAGCATTTTTTTTTAGCCTTAGGTTAATGTTTTATATACATATATATATATGGGTTTGGCCAAAAAGTTCCTTTGTTTTGTTTTTTTAACATCTTTATTGGAGTATAATTGCTTTACAATGGTGTGTTAGTTTCTGCTTTATAACAAAGTGAATCAGTTATACATATACATATGTTCCCATATCTCTTCCCTCTTGCGTCTCCCTCCCTCCCACCCTCCTTCGGTTTTTAAAGTTAAAAATAAAAGACACATTTTTCATTTTCACCAAGAATTTCATTGAACAAAGTATTCACCTTCTGCCATTTTTCAGGCAACTTCATCATTCCATCTTCCCAAAACTTTTTATCTTTTTGAGCAAAGAACTGTTCCAGGTACCTTTTACAGTCTTCCAAGGAGTTGAAATTTTTTCCATTGAGAGAATTTTGTAAAGACCGAAATGAATGGAAATCCAAAGGTGCAATATCTGGTGACCACGGCAGATGAATCAGAACTTCCCAGCCAAGCTGTAACAGTTTCTGCCTGGTCATCAAAGAAATATGTGGTCTTGTGTTATCCTGATGGAAGATTATGCATTTTCTGTTGACTAATTCCGGACGCTTTTTGTAGAGTGCTGCTTTCATTTGGTAACTGGGAGCAGTACTTGTTGGAAATAATCGTTTGGTTTTCCAGGAGCTCATGGTAAAGGACTCCCTTCCAATCCCACCATGTACACAACATCACCTTCTTTGGATGAAGACCAGCCTTGAGTGTGGTTGGTGGTGGTTCATGTCGCTTGCCCCACGATCACTTCCATTCCACATTATTGTACAGTATCCATTTTCATCACCTGTCACAATTTGTTTTAAAAAAAGGAATGTTTTCGTTACATTTAAGTAGAGAATTGCATGCAGAAATACGGTCAAGAAGGGTTTTTTTGCTTAACTTACGTGGAACCCAAACACCAAACCGATTAACACAACCAAGCTGGTGCAAATGATTTCAGTGCTTGATTTGGATATTTTGAGTATGTCAGCTATCTCCAGTGTGGTATAAAGTTGATTGTTTTCAATTAATGTCTTAATTTGATCACTATCAACTTTCAGCTGGTCTACCTGACCTTGGAGCATCGTCCAGGGAGAAATCTCCAGCAGGAAACTTCACAAACCACTTTTGACACATTCGATCAGTCACAGCACCTTCTCCATAAACTGCGCAAATCTTTTTTTGCATTTCAGTTCAGTTTTTTCCTTTCTTGAAATAATAAAGCATAATATGCTGAAAATGTTGCTTTTTTTCTTCCATCTTCGATATTAAAATGGTTACACAAAAATTCACCAATTTCGATGTTTTTTTCAAATGCACGCTGATATGACAGCTGTCACAATACAATCTAACAAAATTGTTTCGAATGAAGTTAAGGACAACTAAGCGCTACTGGAGCCATCTTTCAGAAAAAAACAAACGAACTTTTGGCCAATCCAATATATATATATACATATATGTGTGTGTGTGTGTGTGTGTGTGTGTATGTACCTGTTTCCCCTATTGGACTCTAAATTCTTTGAGGGCTTGGACATCTCCTGCCACTATACAACCAGCCAGTTATAATAGTATTGTACACATAGTAGATATCTAAGAAGTGTTTGTGAAATGAATCAATTACAAACTGAAGTGACTTAAACTTTCAGTTTCTCCTGCTTTATCATCACCTTTATCATCATCATTTATGTTATGTTTATTTGTATAGGACATCTTATTTGTATAGCATGTTGGGATTTTTTAAATGTTTTGGGGTTTTTCATCTTATTTACTTTCTATAATGGTATTCTGAATTGAATATTATCTCTTATCTTATGAAGAAACTGAATCTCAGGTCAGGTAACTTTTTGGCTGCACAGTGGTAAGGACAAGAATTGAATTTAAATCTTTGACTCTGTAGTAGTCATAACTCTTTTGGCAACAAGTGAGAGCAACTCAAGTCAGCTTAAGTACAATAGGAAATTTATTGGTTAATTGATGGCCCCCAAAGAACCATGCTTTTTGGTACTCACACTTGTGTAGGGCCGGCCATCCCTCAGTGACTCTGAGCTTGGACATGTGACGTGTTTTGACTGATGGGATTTTAGCAAGCGTGATGTAAACAGAGGCTTGATAAATTGCTGGCAAATTGGGACTTGCCTACTTTGAATGCTCCTTCTTGGAACCCAACTGACATGCCCTAAAAAACCCAAGCCACATGGCGAGACCATGGGGTAGAAGAAGCAGGATGCTCTCGTCACCAGCCCCAGCTGAGCCTTCAGCAGCCACTCAGCACCAATAGCCAGCATGAGTGAGCCTACTGGGTGCAGTGAGTGTCCCAGATGGTCCAGCCCAGGCCAGCCTCCAGCTGACTGCAATTCCAGCCAGAGAACCTTGAGGGAGAGTAAAATGGTTGTCACTTAAAGCCATTAAGTTTCAGGACAGTTTGGTCTTCAGCAATAGGTAACAGAAGCATCAGGCAAGCGACTGATTTATTCCAAGTTCACCTGCCCAGCCCTGAACCAGTCACCGTGGCCATGGTGGTGGGGTCTTGTACCTCCTTGAGGACCGTATGGATCAGGGGAAGAGAGCCTCACAGAAGGTCTGGGAAACTGTGCAGAAGAGACAACAAATGTAGGTCCTGGAACCTGGTAGAGACTGCAGAAAGCCAGCATAGCTCCTAGGGGAACCGGTGGAGGTCCTTCATATCCCGGAATCGTAGATTCAGAGTTAACAAGTTCAAGTCCAGTTCTTTCATTTTACAGATACTGTAATTAAGGCCCAGTTCTAGGGTCAAGATCTACCAGTCATCAGGCCAGAAGCCCAGTATCCCAGTTCCTCCTCTGGGTCTTTTTCTGTCACCCCAGGTTTCCTCAGTGGTAATGGTTGGCGGGGGTGGGGTAGAGGTGGGGTGAGTATGTGTGTTTCTGAGAATCTGACATGGGGTAGATTGGAGGGGCCTTGGGCTGGGGGTTTAGGGGGAGTGATGTAATCCTCCCAGAGCCCTGTGTGCTCCCAGTGCCCCTCTGGCCAGAGACCCATGTTCGCACATGAATCGGCTGCCTGGATTTGGAGTGAGTCAGACCCAGCTCAGCTCCAGTCACCCCTGCTCCGCAGCCTTTACCAACAGAGCTGATCGTTAAGCCAGGCAGTCCAGGACACATCTCTGAAGTGCTCTAAAATTTTCATAGGGAGGAAGCATTTACAGACAACATTTGGGACCTCAGGCTTCTCGTAATGCCCTGTTTGATGTGAATTTGTGGCTCTTTAGACAATTTAAGATCAATTTTTGTGAAATTTCCCAGAACGTTTTGTTTCCTCAGGCAAAAAATGGCTTTTGCTGCATGAACAGCAGTTGAGCGTCTGCTCCAGAGGAAGACAATCAATTGTGGCCTCTGACAAATCAATAAATATAGATAGGAGGCAAGATTCTTCGTGTTCACTGCATCCATAATTCTCTTCCTTCCCATCACCACTGGAGACAGAGTTGTAGGATGTTCATTCTGAGAGATAATTTAGAGTTTCTTTGGTTTACTGATGATTTCAGAGATGGGAAAACAGGCTCAGAGAGGGCTAAGGGCTTGTTCCAGTTACACAGCAATGCTATGGATCGAGTTGGGACTAGACTCTCAGCTTCTGAGTCTGAGGCAAATCCTCCTTCCACAGCCCTGAAATCTTTTGGTGACTTTGGTGACAGCTCTGACACAGGATAGAGAGTTGGTCATGAAGAAGGGAGATAGGGAGGATGCTGCGTTTCCAAGGAAACTGATTTGTAGCAGGGGGACCACAGGGAGTGGAGAGAATGATCTAGATTTCTCCAGTAGAGACTCTGGACTTCAATGTCTGTCTTTAGCCACAAATAGGACACTTGGATATAAAATCTTTAAGAGGTTTTTATACTCACAAGTCCCCATAGAGAATTAGCCACGCTATGTTTTGTTTTCTCTGGGTCCTGACCCACTTCTCTAAGGTTTAGAGGGGTTAAACTGTTTACTCAAGATCATACAGTCAGAAAGAGCTGATTCCGTAGGCTGTGTCCTTTGCATTACCCTGTACTGCCTTTTAGGGGGGCAGGCATAGTCCTTACTGTAAATGGAATTGAAGGTATTTTGTCCCAAGGAAAAATAATCACAGGGTAATGTAGAAGTTTATTTATATTAAATACTGCACAGTGCAGATGGCTGAGGATGTGAGCTTCAGGGCCAGGTTTAAGCCCAAGGTCCATCAGTTATGTGTGTTCGACCTTTGGGGTGCATTTTTCCCCTGCAAGATCTTATTTTACTTCTTATGTATACAATGGACGTAAACATTTATTTCATAGTGTTGTCATGAGGGTAAAAATGAGAAAATGCTGGTCCATCACTTAACACTGTGCCTGGCACTCAAGTGCTCAGAAATGTTAGCTGTTATGTGATTTTATCATGCACGATATTAATTGGGGAATGGGATGATGCAAGAAGAGAAAATGTAAAAGAGAAAAGATGACCTTTTCTTCGTGCTTAATTTGGCTTCACGCACCAATTCCTTTGCATGTCCTGAGAACACGTCTCTCCTCCCTGGTGTATTAGAGTAGATCAGCTCGTTTCAAAGGTGAGAGATGAGTGAAACTGTTCACTGGGAAACCCAGCTGGATGTGCATAAAGGTACATGTAAGAGGATAACCTTTGCAATATCATTTATAATAGAGAAAACCTAGAAATAACCTAAGTGTTAGCTTATAAAGAACAGGTTACATCAGCTATGGTACATCACAGTTAATGCAGTTCAGTACGTCCATGTGCTTAGGATAAATCACCTTTGATTCCTTTTTTCTCCCTCTCACTCCCCACGTGAATACCGTCAGTAAATCCTGTTGACTCTACCTTCAAAATATATGCAGAATCTGACCAGTTCTCATTACCTGCTACCACCCTGATCTTAACCCACTGTCATCTCTCATAGATTTTTGCAGTCACCTTCGACCTAATCTTTCTTCTTCCACTTTTGCCCTTTCCAGCTGCTGTAGCATGCTCGCTGTTTCTTGAACCTATTAGTTACCTTCCTACCTCAGGACCTTTGCACAGGCTGTTCCTGCTGCCTGGAAAACTCTTTCCCACAATGTCCTCATAGCTCTCTTTCTCATCTACTCAAGCCTGCTTCCCAGTAAGGCCTGCTCTATCCACCCTGTTTTTAGTTGCAATCCACCCCACTCTGAGTTTAGTATTCCCAATCTCCTTTATCCTATTCTGTATTTTCCATAGCAGTTATCACTTTTTCATGTGCATATATTATTAACTTATTTATTAAGTGTATTGCCTCTTTCTCTCCACTGGAATTTAAGCTCCATGAAGGCAAGTGTTTTTGCCTTTTTTTTTTTTTTTGCTTTTGTTGTTTACTGTTACATCCTCAGCACCTAGAATAGTTTCAAGCGTGTAGTAGATACTTAATAAACATTTGTTGAAGAATGAATGAATTCTTTACAATGAGTTAGTATGGAATCATAAAACCAATGAGGGGGATCTATCTGTATTGACATGGAAAGATCTCCAAGATATATTTTTAAATTAAATAAATCAAGTTGTAAAGCTATTAATATATATACATTTAAACATAAATGAAATTATAATGTATATCTATATACATATGTATCTATGTATATATAACTTCATTTACGTTTAAAAAACGAAACCATCTATTTGTATCTGCATTCATATGTATATAAATGCATAAAATGTTGGGAAGGCCACATTCTAGATGTATTAGTAACAGTTACTTTTTTTTACGTGGGCCTCTCACTGCTGTGGCCTCTCCCGCTGCGGAGCACAGTCTCCGGACACGCAGGCCCAGCGGCCACGGCTCACGGGTCCAGCCGCCCCGCGGCACGTGGGATTCTCCCGGACCGGGGCACGAACCCGTGTCCCCTGCATTGGCAGGCGGACTCTCAACCACTGCACCACCAGGGAAGCCCAACAGTTCCTTTTTAAGAAGAGTGAAGGAGACCTTTTATTTTCTTCTTTATTCCTCTCTAATTTAAAAAAATTTATCCTCTAAAAGGCTGTATTCATGTATTACTTGTGTATGTTTTTCTAAATTGATGTAAATTTTGAAACAATATGAAATATATGTGCAGGAAATTTAGCACTCTTTGGTATATCTTCCTGGATCAACTAAACTGAACAGGTTGCTATCAGAGAGGATGGAAATGGATGGGGGTATCTCTGACCAGCTGATTATTTGTGCCCACTTGACCTTGATCCCCCCTCCCCAGACCCACGTACTTTCCCACCCTGGACTGTGAGCTCCTTGGTAGCAGAGCCCTAATAGTTTGGGTCACTGCCATAGCCCTGTTTTCTAGCACAGTGCTTTGGACTTGGGAGATGCAAAGTACGTAGCTGTTTAATTGAGGCAGCTCTTTCCCGTTCTCTGCGTTCTGGGATGCAGCCTCAGTTTGCTCTCCTACCTGCAGGTGGCAGTCTTCATCGGCTTGAGCCAGCCATGCTTCTTCCTAGAACAATGGTTCTACGTGCTTTCAGTAACACATTTCATAACACCCCTTTACTATTCTGGAATGAAATTACTAGATTAAATAATCCTCCTACTAATATAACTTTGAAAACCCATACAATGCCCTTGCTCTCATATAAAGAGAAATAAAGGAAAATAATTGATAATAAAATGCTGTGTATTTTAATAGCAAATGCTTGGGTGTGATTTCTCTAGCAGATATCATGAAGTAGTCAGCTGCTTTACCTGTGTCTAGGACCCCTGTGAATGCCACAGCTACAGGTACTGTCTGATATAGGAGCGACATTTCAATCTGTGAAGCAGTTTTTCAAAATGTTATGCAATTCTTGGTAGAGCTCTGAATAAAACAAACTTCTATTAAGTTATATACATTTTCAGTTCCCCAAAATGTATATTAAAGCCAAGCGTACTGCTCTCACCAAAACAAACAGGTTCTAATTATAAACATGTGTTTAACCTATGTGGGAATCTGAGATGTGGGACAATGTCGTGTTGTGCAGAACTGCCCTTTATATTGCAGGATGTCTGCATCTCTGGCCTCCCACCCACTGCCTGTGAGTACAGTACTGAAAAAGAAATGTTTCCACACATTTCCATTATGCCCCTTAGGGGGCACTGCTCGCCCCATTAAGAACTCTTGCACAGCTGTGCTGTCTAATAGGGTAGCCACAAGCAGAATGTGGCCAGTGAGCCTTGAAATGTGGCTAGCGGGACTAAAGAACTAAACTTTTAATCTAATTCAACTTATACATATACTTTAAAAAAATAGATCTTTACTGGAGTATAATTGCTTTACAATACTATGTTAGTTTCTGTTGAATCAGCCATATGCATACATATATCCCCATATCCCCTCCCTCTTGAGCCTCCCTCCCACCCTCCCTATCCCACCCCTCTAGGTCATCGCAAAGCACCGAGCTGATCTCCCTGTGCTATGCTGCTGCTTCCCACTAGCTATTTTACTCGGTAGTATATATATGTTGACGCTATTCTCACTTCACCCCAGTTTCCCCCTCCTCCCCCATGTCCTCAAGTCCATTCTCTACGTCTATGTCTTTATTCCTGCCCTGCCACTAGGTTCATCAGTACCATTTTTTTTTTTTTACATTCCATATATATGTGTTAGTGCACTGTATTTGTTTTTCTCTTTCTGAATTACTTCACTCTGTATGACAGACTCTAGGTCCATCCACCTCACTACAAATAACTCAATTTCCTTTCTTTTTATGGCTGAGTAATAGTCCATTGTATATATGTGCCACATCTTCTTTATCCGTTCATCTGTCAGTGGCCATTTAGGTTGCTTCCATGTCTGGCTATTGTAGATACCTGCTGCAAAGATCACGGCGGTACATGTCTCTTTTTGAATTATGGTTTTCTCAGGGTATATGCCCAGTAGTGGGATTGCTGTGTCATATGGTAGTTCTATTTTTAGTTTTTTAAGGAACCTCCATACTGTTCTCCATATTGGTTGTATCAATTTACATTTCCACCAAAAGTGCAGGAGGGTTCCCTTTTCACCGCAGCCTTTCCAGCATTTGTTTGTAGATTTTCTAATGGCCATTCTGACCAGTGTGAGGTGATACCTCATTGTAGTTTTGATTTGCATTTCTCTAATAATTAGTGATGTTGAGCATCTTTTCATGTGCCTCTTGGCCATCTCTATGTCTTCTTTGGTGAAATGTCTATTTAGGTCTTCTGCCCATTTTTTTTTTTTTCTTGCGGTACGTGGGCCTCTCACTGTTGTGGCCTCTCCCGTTGTGGAGCACAGGCTCCGGACGCGCAGGCTCAGCGGCCATGGCTCATGGGCCTAGCCGCTCCACGGCATGTGGGATCTTCCCGGACCAGGGCACGAACCCGTGTCCCCTGCATCGGAGGCAGACTCTCAACCACTGCGCTACCAGGGAAGCCATTCTGCCCATTTTTTAATTGAACTGTTTTGTTTTTTTGATATTGAGCTCCATGAGATGTTTATATATTTTGGAGATTAATCCTTTGTCTATTGTTTCATTTGCAAATATTTTCTCCCATTCTGAGGGTTGTCTTTTCATCTTGTTTATGGTTTCCTTTGCTGTGCAAAAGCTTTTAAGTTTCATTAGGTCCCATTTGTTTATCTTTGTTTTTATTTCTATTACTTTAGGAGGTGGGTCAAAAAAGATCTTGCTGTGGTTTATGTCAAAGAGTGTTTTTCCTATGCTTTCCTCTAAGAGTTTTATAGTGTCTCATCTTACATTTTGGTCTTTAATCCTTTTGGAGTTTATTTTTGTGTATGATGTTAGGTAGTGTTTAAATTTCATTGTTTTACATGTAGCTGTCCAGTTTTCCCAGTGCCACTTATTGAAGAGTCTGTCTTTTCTCATTGTATGTTCTTGCCTCCTTTGTCATAAATTAGGTGACCATATGTGCATGGATTTATCTCTGGGCTTTCTATCCCGTAGCATTGATCTATATTTTTGTTCTTGTGCCAGTACCATACTGTCTTGATTACTGTAGCTTTGTAGCATAGTTTGAAGTCAGGGAGCCTGACTCCTCCAGCTCCATTTTTCTTTCTTAAGATTATTTTGTCTATTCAGGGTCTTTTGTGTTTCCATGCGAATTGAAACATTTTTTGTTCTAATTCTGTGAAGAATGCCATTGGTAGTTCGATAGGGATTGCATTGAATCTGTAGATTGCTATGGGTAGCATAGTCATTTTCACAATATTGATTCTTCCAATCCAAGAACATGGTCTATTTCTCCATCTGTTTATGTCATCTTTGATTTCTTTCATCGATGTTTTATAGTTTTCTGAGTACAAGTCTTTTGCCTCCTTAGGTAGGTTTATTCCTAGGTATTTTATTCTTTTTGTTGTGATGGTAAATGGGATTGTTTCCTTAATTTCTCTTTCTGATTTTTCGTTGTTAGTATATAGGAATGCCAGAGATTTCTCTGCATTAATTTTGTATCCTGCAACTTTACCGAATTCGTTTATTAGCTCTAGTAGTTTTCTGGTGGTGTCTTTAGGATTTTCTATGTATAGTGTCATGTCATCTACAAACAGTGACGGTTTTACTTCTTCTTTTCCAGTTTGTATTCCTTATATTTCTTTTTCTTCTCTGATTGCTGTGGCTAGGACTTCCAAAACTATGTTGAATAAGAGTGGCAAGAGTGGACATCCTTGTGTTCTTCCTGATCTTAGTGGAAATGCTTTCAGTTTTTCACCAGTGAGTATGATGTTTGCTGTGGGTTTGTCATATATGGCCTTTATTATGTGGAGGTAGGTTCCCTCTATGCCCATTTTTTGGAGAGTTTTTATCATAAATTGGTGTTGAATTTTGTCAAAAGCTTTTTCTGCATCTATTGAGATGATCATATGGGTTTTATTCATTAATTTGTTAGTAAATGGTGTATCACACTGATTTGCATATATTGAAGAATCCTTTCATCCCTAGGATAAATCACACTTGATTGTGTTGTATGATCCTTTTAATATGTTGTTGGATTCTGTTTGCTAGTATTTTGTTCAGGATTTTTGCATCTATGTTCATCAGTGATATTGGTCTATAATTTTCTTTTTTTGTGATATCTTTTTCTGGGTTTGGTTTCAGGGTGATGGTGGCTTTGTAGAATGAATTTGGGGATGTTCTTCCCTCTTCAATTTTTTGGAAGAGTTTGAGAAGGATCAGAGTTAGCTCTTTAAATGTTTGACAGAAGTCACCTGTGAAGCCATCTGGTCCTGGACTTTTGTTTGTTGGAAGATTTCTAATTACAGTTTCAATTTTTTACTTGTGATAGGTCTGTTTATATTTTCTAATTCTTCCTGGTTCAGTCTTGGAAAATTGTATCTTTCCAAGAATTTGTCCATTTCTTCATGATTGTCCATTTAAATGGCATATAGTTGTTTGTAGTAGTCTCTTATAATCCTTTTTATTTCTGCGGTGTCAGTTGTGATTTCCCCTTTTTCATTTCTAAGTTAATTGATTTGCGTACTCTCCCTTTTTTTCTTGATGAGTCTGGCTAACGGTTTATCAATTTTGTTTATCTTCTCAAAGAACCAGCTTTTAGTTTTATTGATCTTTGCTATTGTTTTCTTCGTTTCTATTTCTGCTCTGATCTTTATGATTTCTTTCCTTCTACTGACTTTGTGTTTTCTTTGTTCTTCTTTCTCTAGTTGCTTTAGGTGTAGGGTTAGATTGTTTATTTGAGATTTTTCTTGTTTCTTGAGGTGAGATTGAATTGCTGTAAACTTCCCTCTTAGAACTGCTTTTGCTGCATCCCATAGGTTTTGGTCATTATGTTTTCATTGTCATTTGTTTCTATGTAGTTTTAAATTTCTTCTTTGATTTCTGCAGTGATCTCTTGGCTATTTAGTAGCACACTGTTTAGCTCCCATGTATTTGTGGTTTTTACAGTCTTTTTCCTGTAATTGATTTCCAATCTCATAGCACTGTGGTCAGGAAAGATGCTTGATATGATTTCAATTTTCTTAAATTTTCCAAGGCTTGATTTGTGACCCAAGATGTGATCTATCCTGGAGAATGTTCTGTGTGCACTTGAGAAGAAAGTGTATTCTGCCACTTTCAGGTGAAATGTTCTATAAATATCAATTAAAACTATATGGTCTGTTGTGTCATTTAAAACTTATGTTTCCTTATTTATTTTCTGTTTGGATGATCTGTCCATTGGTGTAAGTGGGGTGATAGGTCTCCTTCTGTTATTGTATTACTGTTGATTTCCCTTTTCATGGTTGTTAGCATTTGCCATATGTATTGAGGTGCTCCTATGTTGGGTGCATAAACATTTATAATTGTTATATCTTCTTCTTGGATTGATCCCTTCATCATTATGTAGTGTCCTTCCTTATCTCTTGTAACAGCCTTGATTTTAAAGTCTATTTTATCTGATACGAGTATTGCTACTCCAGCTTTCTTTTAATTTCCATTTGCATGGAATATCTTTTTCCATCCCTTCACTTTCAGTCTGTATGTGTCCCTAGGTCTGAAGTGGGTGTCTTGTAGACAACATATATATGGGTCTTGTTTTGGTATCCATTTAGCCAGTCTGTGTCTTTTGGTTGGAGCATGTAATGCATTTATATTCAAGGTTATTTTCGATATGTATGTTCCTATTACCATTTTCTTAATTGTTTTGGGTTTGTTTTTGTGGGTCGTTTTCTTCTCTTGTGTTTCCCACCTAGAGAAGTTTCTTTAGCATTTGTTGTAAAGCTGGTTTGGTGGTGCTGAATTCTCTTAGCTTTTGCTTGTCTGAAGAGCTTCTGATTTCTCCACCGAATCTGAATGAGATCCATGCTGGGTAGAGTAATCTTGGTTGTAAGTTTTTCTCTTTCATCACTTTAAGTATATCCTGCCACTCCCTTCTGGCCTGCAGAGTTTCTGGTAAAAATCAGCTGTTAACCTTATGGGGATTCCTTTGTATGTTAGTTTTTGTTTTTCCCTTGCTGATTTTAATATATATTTTTTTGAATTTAATTTTTGTTAGTTTGATTAATATGTGTCTTGGTGTGTTTTTCCTAGCATTTATCCTGTATGGGACTCTCTGTTCTTCCTGGACTTGGTGACTATTTCCTTTCTCATATTAGGGAAGTTTTCCACTATAATCTCTTCAAATATTTTCTCAGACGCTTTCTTTCTCTCTTCTTCTTCTGGGACGCCTATGATTTGAATGTTGGTGCATTTAGTGTTGTCCTAGACATCTCTGAAATTGTCCTCAATTCTTTTCATTCTTTTTTTATTCTGCTCCTCTGCCGTTATTCCACCATTTTGTCTTCCAGCTCACTTATTTGTTCTTCTGCCTCAGTTAGTCTGTCATTGATTCCTTTTAGTGTATTTTTCATTTCAGTTATTGTGTTATTCATCTCTGTTTGTTTGTTCTTTAGTTCTTCTAGATCTTTGTTAAACAGTTCTTGTATTTTCTCAGTCCATGCCTCCATTCTATTTCTGAGATTCTGGATCAGCTTTACTATCATTACTGTGAATTCTTTTTCAGGTAGATTGCCTATTTCCACTTCATTTATTTGATCTTGTAGGTTTTTACCTTGCTCCTTCATCTGTGACATATTTATTTACCGTCTCATTTTTTTTTTCCTTTTTTTTTTTATGAGCGGGATTGTGTTCCTGTCTTACTGGTTGTTTGGCCTGAGGCTTCCAACACTGGAGTTTGTAGACTGTTGAGTAGAGCTGGGTCTTGGTGCTGAGATGAGGACCTCTGGGAGACCTCACTCTGATGAATGTTCCCTGGTGTCTGAGGTTCTCTGTTAGTCCAATGGTTCTGACATGGAGCTCCCACCACAGAAGCTTCAGCCTGACCCCTGGCTCATGAACCAAGATCCTGCAAGCTGCATGGGGCAGAAAAAAAAAAGGGGGAACAATAACAAAGTAAAAAATAAAATCAGACTACAAAACTGAAAGATGTATTAGAAAAAATATAAAAATATAGATGAAACAACACCTGGAAGGTAAAACAGAACCACAATAGTAAAAAAAGAGGAGGAGAAAAAAAAAAAAAAAGGTGGAAAAGGCGTTGGCTGTGGAAGGTGGGGCCTAAGCAGGGTGAGGTTTGGGCAGTGGGCGGGGCCTATGCTTAGGACACACAGGGCTGCAAAAGGCCCTGGGGGATGTGGGGGGTGGGGCTTTAGGCTCAACAGAACAGAAGGGGCCCAGGCATACCTCCCGCCTCTGGTCTCAGGGGGTGGGGGGACCCCACCTGGGAGCTCAGCAGGCTCCCCGGGCCCCCAGTGGGCGGGGCAAATCGCGTCCACTCCTCTCCCACTCCTCTCATCCTGGACAGCCCCTCCTGCCTGCCTCTGCTGATCTCCCCAGCCTCCCTCTTATTCCCCCAGGACCCACGCAGCTCCGAGGGTACTTTGGAGGGCAAGGGACCAGCCTGGGAGCCCAGGAGGCTCCCTGTGCCCCAGTAGGCGGAGCAAATGCCCTCCGCTCCTCTCCAGATCTTTGGTCCCTCTCACCTACCTCTCCTGTTCTCTCCTGGCCTCCCTCCTACACCTCCAGGACCAATCTGGCCCAGAGGGGACCTCTGAGGGTGTAGGACCCAGCCCAAGAGCCGGGCAGACTTCCCCCCAATTGGGCAGGGGAAATGCTGGGTGCTCTCCCTCCATCCAAGCCCCTGAGTGTCTCTCCTGGTGTGGGAACCCCTCCCCCGTCTTAGCCACCCCTCTGGGGCGCCAGTCCTGTATGGCCTCCACTTCTCCTCCCCCATCAGTCCCCCCACGTCTTACCAGTTTGCTTGGGGGTTCTTCCCATCTCCTTGGGTGTCGGGGTCCCCCCCAGCATGGAGCAGGCACCCTAGTTGTTGGGAGATGCGAACTCCGTGTCTTCCCAGCCTGCCATCTTGACTCCCTACACATATATTTTTAAGCTGATGCTCAAGTCTGTTACTGGAAGACTTTTTTAAGTGTGATTGGAACTACTTGGGTATGTGAATCTACTTCATCAACTATCAATCTTATGAAATTTGAATACTGATAAAATGTTTCTAGTATTTCACTTGTTTCTTTGTACTTTTTTAAGTGTTGCTAGTGGAAAATTTAAAAATATATATGTGGGTTACGTTACATACATATGTGTATTTCTACTGGAGGGTGCTGAGATCAAGAAAATTCAGGACCGTTTTGCAGCCTCTGAGAGCTCTTCTTGCTTTCTTTCTGGTAGCAATGCACAGTAAGTCAGAAGTGAGAGAAGAGTTAGAAAAACAAGTTCCTTATTCTCTAGCTGGCAAACCAGGGGCCCTAGGGACAGGGTCTTTGCAATGGTAGAATAATCCCAAGTGATTATTATTTTTTAATGAAGTCCCAGATTTTGGCCTGTGGTTTCTGGCAGGGTAGATGTTTTTCCACTACACTCACCCTCTGCTCGGTCCTCTGGGAACCTTCCCTTTACCTTCTGACATGGGGGTTTTGGCCTGTGATGCAAAGACTTGTGCCAGCTCTGCTCAGAGGCAATGAGGAAAAGTCATTTCAAAGTGCAAGGAAGATGGCCTATCTCTCCATTCTGGTGAATTACAGATAATGCAGGTGATTAAATTTCAAAACAAACTATGGGGTCTCCTCTGAGACAGAACATAGAGACCCAACCACACTGGTGGCTAAGTTATATCCCAGCCACAGAGAGGCCTCACTGATCATATATTCAAAAGTCTATTATGGGTTTTAGATTACGACTAGACTTCTTAAAATTAATTTCTATCCCACTTTTTTAAAAAAATATTTATTTATTTATTTGGCTGCAGCGGGTCTTATTTGTGGCTCAAGGGATCTTTCGTTGTGGCACGTGAGCCTCTCTCTAGTTGTGGGCGTGGGCTCCAGAGTGCACGGGCTCAGTAGTTGCGGTGTGTGGGCTCTCTAGTTGTGGCGTGTGCGGGCTCTAGAGCCGTGGGCTTAGTTGCCCCGTGGCATGTGGGATCTTAGTTCCTTGATCAGGGATCGAACCCGCATCCCCCGCACTGGAAGGTGTATTCTTAACCACTGGACCACCAGGAAAGTCCCCTCTATCCCACTTTTAAAGAATTGACCTTTTTCCCCCAAGTGGTCAATTTGATGATGTAAGAGAAGCATGAACTTTGGGGTCAGACCTAGGTGAGTATAGCAACTGATATTTCGTGTCTCTGGGACCCTGTGCAGATAACATAACCTCTCTGAGCTTCAGTTTCCAGTTTTCTTATCTGTGAAATACCTCTCTCACACATAGCAAATGCTTAATAAGCTGTAACTGTTTTTTTTTTTTTCACTATGAAGACGGTGAGAGTCAGAGGTGGGGAGAATTTTTAAGCAGATAAGCATCTTCTAACAGCATCTCTGAGACATTTTTCTCAGAACACTGGTTTCCTGAAGTAGAATTCCAACAATAAAAAGAGTTTTGTGGGCACTACATTTTGGAAATGGTGTGTCCCCTGGTGGAAGTCGACAAAGTACATTAGTATATTTAACATTCTAAGAAGTTCTGCAGTAAAGAAATTAGTTTAACTTGACTTAACCCATAATTTCCCAAACTTATTTTATGAGGATTTTTTTTTCCAAGAAGTAAATTTTAGCTCTGTCGGTCACACTTTGGGAAATGATGGCGTGGAAGAAAATGTCTTACCCTCTAATCAGAGCCCTTGATCTCACACTTTGGATGGGCTGGTCTCCTCATCAGATTGTCCTGTGATATGGGGGAAAACAAGTCACCAGACTATGTTCCATGTCACCTAGGTCCATAATGAAAAATTCATTCCTGTGGGAGCTTAGACAACCTTGTAAAATTAAAAAAAAAAATAGTAAGATATGAGTCTCTTGAAGTATTGCCTTGGAAATTTCTATTTTGGTTGTGATAGAGTAGGGGTACTCTAAACTTAGATTTTGTTTTTCATGTTTTTTATAAAGTTGCATGAACCCTCACAACTCTCTAGGAATGATCAATAACTATAACAATGTTCTGCCATAACAATATTTCAAAAGGAAATGCCAGACTGGGGTTTAAATACACACACACACACACACACACACACACACACACGCACACACACATTGTGTAGTAATGTATGAGCAGATTAAAAGGATATGTTTAATTTATAAGCCCTACTCTGATTAGAAAAGATAGATGTGGAAAGATCGCTAACGGATAATGTTTATACTCAATTTGCAATAATTGCACATTTCTTTCATCAAGACACATATTTAATATAATCTCCCAAATCCCAAAGTACACATAAAAATAAAGTCCAGTAAATGACATCAGACAGGATAGAAGATTCAGAATATACTAGGTATAAATCAAAATGCATATAACCAAACATCTGTGAATATTTTTCTAAGCACATTATTTGCCCCCAATTTTTATCATAAACATTTCAAACATTAAAAAATTAGAATAGTATAATAAACAACCGTAAAGAATTGTTAATATTTTTTCCATTTTTTTACTTTATATATATGCATATGTATTTAAGTATGCATATATACTGAGGGGATAAGCTTTTTTATAATAAATTGCAGACATCATGACATTTCACTTTAAATATTTTAGCATGTGTCTCCTACAAAAAGGACATTCTCACACATAATCACATAGTGTTATCCTGCATAAGAAAATGAAGACTAATTCTCTAGGTCCCTCTGATACCAACTCTAGAGTCAAGTTTCTCCAGGAACCAACCAAGGTTCATATATTACATTTGGTTATATCTCTTTAAATCTAAAGTGTCCCACTCATCACAACATTTTTCCCCAACGTATTGACTTTTTGGTGAGACTAGTTGTCTTGTAGGATGTCCCACATACTGGCTTTGTCCATCTGTTTCCTCTTAGGGTCATTTCACTCATACTTCCATCACCTGTGTTTCTTGTAAATGAAAAGTTAGGTCTAAAGTCTTGATTACATAAATATTAAATATTTTTGGCCAAAATACCTCATCAGTAGGGTGATTATTTATTCCTGTTTGTCTCCTGTCCCAGTGTAACTATAAATAGTGACTTTCAGTGTCAAGAACGTCTTGGTTTGGACACCCCATCTCTAAATGAAGCATCTCATTAGGAGACACAGAATGTCAGTTTGTCCCACCATTAGGGACACCAAGTCTAATCACCTGGTTAGGTGTCCATCAGAGCTTTTAAAAATTAATGAGCCCCATAATGAGATTATAAATTGATTGATTTTGTTATGTGAGTCACTTCTACTTTCAATAACCCATCAAAATTTTCTGCATCTGGGTACAATCAGGAGTAAATGATTCTACCCTAAGTTTGACTTAAGTTAAAATCACTTCGTTTTGTGTTAAAATGGTATGAAAAAAATATATTTTTACAATAAAATGATATAATTTCCTATTAGTTGAATTTATCCAGAAGAAAAATGGCAGTGGTTGAAGATTTAATTTTCTCCAGCCAATTGCATAAATTCATCTGTATTTTAAAATGTTAGGCAGTTTACTTTTAAAAAACCTGTTTTTTCCCTAATATTAAAATCAATATTAGCTAATTATGGGAAATTTAGAAAAATACAGAAAAGTATAAAAAAGAAAATAAAAATCACCCCAACTACCTTCTCAGAACTATTTTTAACATGTTAATGGATTTACTTTTGTCTTTTTCTCATATAAAATTTTACATAGTAAAGTCTATATCACAGAACAAAAAATTTTGTTACACCTTTTCTCACTTAATTTGTTTCATAAGTATTTTTCCATATTATTTCAAGCTCTGTAAATCTTTTAAAAATGACTACATAATCTTTCATTTTGTGGAATTCCTATGTTGAACATTTAAGTTGTTTTCAAATTTTTTTCTTACTGTGAATAATTTATCCATACAAGTATTTTTCTCCACTTGAAATCATCTCCTTAGGAGCACTCCTAAGCACTTCCTGTTTGGCACTGATAGATTTGAATTGAGTTTTGCTCAAATAAACCCTTAAAAATTTTAATATGCCTCAGTTTATCTTTTCACAGGTCTGTTGACATAAGAGGGAACCCAAGGAGACCCCGAAGGCCCTCAGGAACAACGAGCGACAGCAGTGAAGGCACCTGCAGAGCCCCTTGCGTTGCTGCTTCCTCGCTGCCTTTGGAGGTGGTGGGTAAGGTCCCTCCATCCTCCATCCACAGCTTCTGCACTATGCGCTGTCAGACTTTATTTGAACATTTCTTTCTGGAAACTGCTGAAGTTGGCCTGGGTCTACTTGAGAAACCAGACTGGGTCCAGGGTTGGACTGGTTCTGACTTAAACTGGACTGGGTCCAGTGTGAAGCCTCAGCTTCTGGTGACCAGGAGGAGTCCCGCTGGGACACCCCACCCTCTTCGGGGCCTGCAGATGGCATCCTGGGAAAACTGGCAGAAGCCCACAAGGGGTAAGAATCCTTACCAAAGTCAGCTCGCCCAGATCTCTGTGGTGTCTGCTCACGAGAGGAAGGTAAAATTTCACGTTGTCCCTTCCTTTCCAAATCCAGATTGGCAGGAAAAAACAGTTATCAATCCTTGGTTTCCCAGGGACATCTATTGCCTTCTTGTTTGTCTCAATTTGTGTCCTGAGAACTTGGCTTGACATCTGTTAGGTGGGGCCCCCAAAATATGACCGTACAGGACTGTGGGTTGCACTCCATTTGCAGCTAGGGTCCTACCGACTGTTGTCAGCTCTCAAGGGAATTTTCTAAGTCTTTCTTTTTCTTGCTTATCTTTGGGAGGAGTCCTGAGTCTTGGGAGGATCGTATCTTTTGCACCCTCTTTGGGGAATGCCTCTTCATCCAAGGGGTTCAGTACTGCCAGGAAAATTTACTATTTGCCCTGATTGAAAGCTAACAAGACATTCAAAAGGTTTTTTTTTTTGGTGTGTGTGTGTGTGTGTGTGTGTGTGTTTTCTTTTTCTTTTTTTTTTTTTTAATAGCTCTATGGTCAGAAGTTGGCCAAATTAGAAGCTGATATTCAGAGCCTGGTAGGAACTTTTTTTTAGGCCTTCTCTCCTAGACTAAAATGAAACTGTGTATCCAGAGGGAAAGAAAACATTTTGAAGCCCTTGTGGAAGGGTTTACTCACGCATTTCAATGACACACGGCTCTCAAGCTATAGTACAGGAATCTTTTGACTTCCGTCTTAGTTGAAGATCTTCTCCCTGATATAACCAAGCAAACTGAGTGTGATGTAATTGGGTGGGCGGGTCAACCTCTTGATTGCGCAACCCAATTCTTTAAGGAATGAAAAACAGCTGTGCTTGTCTTACAAATTGAGTCTTGACAAGAACAGAAATTCGGCTCTAGAAACAATTCGAAGCCACCTATTCTTTTTTTATCCAGTCCCAGAATATCCCCTATTCATCTCAAAAGCCTTGCTGATATTGTGGAAGATCTGGAATTAGGGGGAAAAAGAGTCCTTTTTGGAGATAGCCCGTCCTTTCTCTGTGCCTTTGAGATGTAAATGTTCTACCTGGTCTTCTCTAGGAAACTACAGCCATCTCTTGAGATGCCAACTTAAAGGAGGTAATTCTGATCTAGAAAAAAAAATTTTTTTTTTTGAAATTAGCTGAATTAAAAATCTTGAAGTCTTGGGGGCTTCCCTGGTGGCGCAGTGGTTGGGAGTCCGTCTGCCGATGCAGGGGACACAGATTCGTGCCCCGGTCCGGGAAGATCCCACATGCCGCGGAGCGGCTGGGCCCGTGAGCCATGGCCGCTGGGCCTGCGCGTCTGGGGCCTGTGCTCCGCGGCGGGAGAGGCCACTGCAGTGAGAGGCCCGCGTACCGCAAAAAAAAAAAAAAATCTTGAAGTCTTTACCACAAATATTAGTAAGAGCCCTAGCCATCAGAGAGGTAACCTTAACTTATTGTATTCACCAGAAGCACAATTTGTATCCAAATGTTCTTTTATAAACTAGTGAGTTTTATATTATTGTAACTGTCTCATGGCTAAAATTTTAAAATGAAAGCTATAAGAGTTCTGCATTTGTCTGTATGTTTATGTATGTCTATGTATGTATGTTATAGATACGTGGTATTTTTCTACCTCCTAATGGTATTGCCAAAATTAATTTGTAAAGAGCTCTATTTAATTGGCTTAAAGACAAAAAACATTTATATAAATCAAGTATACTTTCAGAAATATAGAAACTAACCCATGTCTTTCAATTTCATGTGATCTAGGATAATCTCTGACAAATAAAAGCTAGTTTAAGCCTGTTGGTTTAATTAAAACAGGCATGTCTTTAGAGTTACAGTATTAAATAGAATGCTTTCATTCTACCTAGGTTTACTAAAAGTCAAATAAGCACATGTCTTCTCTGTTACAGAATTTGTCAGCAAGAAACATAACTTAAGATGACGGTTAGCTGTTTAATCTCCCATGAAATTTTCATGAGTAATCTAAACATAATTGTTAAGAACAAGTAAGTTAAATAGATGTAAGTAAGGTTAAAGTTTATAAATAAACTTTTCAACAATAATAATGCTTTAAGGAATGTCTACTTAAAAATAATTTCCAAAATATTTTTGATAAATTGAAACCTTAAAGTTATGTTGAGATCAGTTAAATGATGGATATTCATTGAATAGCCAGATCATTTCCAAATAAAATAAAGTATTGAAACATAAATTACTGACATAGGTTTATCCACTTTTGCCTTCCTTTTAGAGAGGAACTAAAGATACTTGGATCTATTAGTAGACACATTTTGTAACACATTGAAAATTTTACTATGAGGAAGAATATACTTCTAGAAATTATGAAATATATTTATGAATTGGCCAGTCCACAGAATGTTACAGTACAGATGTTACAGACTGTTACAGTAGTAACAGTCCACAATTGCTTACTTCTTAGTTTTTATTAGGAATAAAGGATTCTAAGGGTTAAGAATTCTAACCAATAAATGTAATTAAAACTACTTAGAAAAGTTAAAGGAAACAACTGTGTGAAAAGTAGGTGAGGAAAGTAAAATGACGGGTTGTTCCAGATGAGGAAGAGAAAAACGTAGGACAAAACCTGAATGGATATTTAAAAAAAAAAAAAAAGTTGTAAAAGTTTTGTGGAAAAGGATGTTGGAAAAGGAATTTTATGTGTGGTCAAGCTGACTAAAATGAGAATGGATTTATTTAAAATTGTAAAGTATGAGTTTTAGTATCAGAAGTACACTGATACAGGATTAGAAGTTGGCTTTCTCTCTGTTAAAAGGACAGAGTTTTCTTGGAATGTTGGTTTCCTCTTGATTGTGAAAGTTTGTTGTTATTGTTGTTTAACTTTTTGGGTAATCTACATGGAAAGCAAAGATTTGGTGTCTTCCAAAATAATTTATTGTGCTTTACTTTGTCTTTATCAGGTCTTTGATTACTTAAGAAAACCCAGTCTTCTCAATATTAAAAGATCTAAGTTTTGTTTACAGCTTTGTAACCTTGTGTTTGCTTTTAAAATCTTCTATTGTCAATTTAGTTAAATTGATAATTAAGTATTATTTCATAATGATATGAGATCCTATTTAGTCAAATGTTCAAACCTTTTGACATTTTGACAACTTCCCCAAATCAAAATATAAGTGCAGTCTTTTTGACCTCAAAGTAACTTTGAAATTTCCCAGAGGAAGCCCGGGAAACCTCAAAGGATTTGTTTCTCACCTTGTAAAAGAGAGATGTTAAACTAATTTTGTCTATTTGGTATGTTAAAATATGTGGGGTGCATTGTCAAATAGTAAGTAATGACAAACCTTCTTAGGTTATATGTTGTTGGATATATGTTACTAATATAGGTATTCTAGAAATTGTTTAAAGTTTCTAGAAATTTGTCAGCACTCTAACAGTCCAATTATTATCCTAAATTTTTGTATACTATAGAAATAACTACATTTCCTTATCAAATGCACTCTCATCAGATGTTAGTCCATGGCCATTTTAAAGTTTTGTGTTTTTTTTATCATTTACAAACAGTTATTGTCTTACTGTGATGCTTTTGCAAAGGTGTTTCATCTTTAGAGAGATTCACCGGAAGGACTCTGACAAGTACTCTAGAATGTAAGTTTGTGATAAAGACCATAAAAGTGACTTGGGTGAGAATTTCCAGAACTAATGGGAAAACTGTATTCAGCAGAACAAGAATTAATAACATGAGATTGAATGAACTGATGAGGATGATTATAATTTTTTTACAACTTTTTCTTTGAAACATTGCTGAATCTTTAATATTCTTTCCCCCCTACCTCCCAGATTTAAGGAAAACTTTTTCTCTTTTCTCATCTATCTATGACTTAGAGTGATTTTGTAAAGTATACCTTTATAAACAGAACTGGAACATTTACTTTTTCTCCCTACCCAATCCCTCCAGAATTTAGAAAATTGTTACGTATTCTTATTTTCATAGCAATATAGTTATTTGCATAAGTTCAATAAGAATATTTTCTTCTTATAATTAGATACAATTGGAAACATTTGTTATATTACCAAAGCTTTGACTAGAATGTCGTGATTGAGAATATGCATGAAATCAGATTTGACCTGATACTTTTAAGGAACTCAGGTGGATTCTATGGAGCCAATAAAAGCCCTTTGGAAAAACTGGCCCCTTACCTTGCTCAAGGATTCCTGGAAGCCCTACCTGGTGAATGAGGAAGCCCGCTTCCTGGCAGACCCAGAACCTGAGGGTATCCTCAGAAAGAGAGGAATTCACTCACATCTGTAGGTATTCCAGGTGAAGTTTAATGTTGAGTTCTTGGCCTGGTCTCTTAGCCTGGAGAGGCTTTTAAAAGTCCAATCTGATTCCTTATGAAAAGTTCCCACAAAGCAGATTTAAGAGAATCTATATGGTCAATCACTATTCTTGCTGCATTTATCTGAATAATCAGGCCAAATTTAATGAGACTACACTTGCAAACAAATTTGTCTTACTATGATTATCTTTGATAGAAATGAGGGTGATTGTAGAGGAAATAATTATATTTCATAGAAAATGATAACACGGTCTTGTGGATATCGGATTCTAGTCCCGTTCATTGTCTTTGAGGTTTTGTTATATACCAGTAAACTGACTGGATCCTTAATTCTAGTTTCCTCAAATATCTGGTTACAACTGTCCAAACTAATGATTCCAGTTTTCTGCCACCCTTCTGATTTGGAATCACTAAGAACAAAGACTGCCCTTGAATCTCCTTGAAAGGGACCATACCAGGTCCTCCTCACTACCCAGATGGCAGCTGAATTTTAGGGACTTGAACCTTGGGTCTACATCCCCCAGTTATAAAGGGCTTCTCCAGACTCTTGGAACTGCATACCAGCTGGAGATCTAAAATTAAAATTGACTAGGGAGGTTACTTCCCAGAAGCAGACAGCATCTTGAGGTGGACAGCTCTCCCAAGATCATGGATTGAGATCTTCATCTCCAGTGTGAAAACTTTATTCCTTTTGCATTTTTACTACTTGCTTTTCCTCTCTGTTAATACATAGGAAGACAATGCTCCTTAACTCTGGCAACTATCACAGAATCTACCGATAAGGCCATAGCTACACAACAGAAGTCCCTAGACTTTCTTGCGAAGGCAGTTTTACGTGACAGAATTCCTTTAGATTACTTGGCTGAAAAAGCAGTCTATGCCATAGCAGATACCTTCTGCTATACCTAGATCAGCACCTTTGGTATTGTAGCAAATACAAGAAATTAACAAATAAGCCACTTGGCTAAAACAGGTTGATGCCCTTTCAGGTACCTTCTTTGATTTATTTGATATCAACTGGTTTGGTTCACGGGGTCCCTGGCTAAGGAGTATACTTAAGTCTCTTGGTATTATCCTCCTATCAAAGGTCTTAAATGCATGTTTGTAGCCATCAGCAGTACATCAGATGGGCTTTCTGCACTTGGAGAAACAGAAACTAGATGAACAACGAGATGAACAGCAAAAACAATTCTTCTGTGGATCTGACATCATAATCTGTGAGACAATGAGACAAGAACAACTTAACTTTGATGGTGATTGAGAGAGGCACTAACAGCAAACATCTGGTCGGTCTCTCATGTATGAGAAGATAGCAAAAAGAGGGGACTTGTTAAATTAATTAAACAAGGAGGCTATTAAATTGGTGTAGCTTTAATGCTGCGGTGGCCTATGTAAGCAAATCAAAGTCTAAGCCTGTAAATGCCTCATGGTTATGAAATCAAAACGCTAAGGCTGACCAGTCGCAAACAGACAACTAGGCTTGGAGCTGTTGCCAAACAAGGATTGCCTTACTTTGCTTCTGCCTTTTCTCTATAAAAGTCTCTCCCCAAGCCCCTGTTGGTGGAACACTCCTAACCACTTCTGGATTGGTGCTGCCTGATTCAAATCAAGTTTGCTCAAATAAACTTTTAAAATTAAAAAGAAAAATCATCTCCTTAAGAAAAATTATTGAGTTGAAAGTAATGAATTTTTTTTCATTTATTTTCCCCCGATTATTAAAGTAAGATACGTTTATCATAGTCAAGTAAAATATAATGAAACTGGGAAGGAAAAAATAGTCATTGAGAGTCTTCCACCTGGGGGCAACTCATGCTAATGTTTTGACATTATTTCTTCTGATTTATGCGATTATTTTCTCTTTAGTAACGTTCAAGGATGTGAACAGTTTTAAAGCTTTGGATAATACTGCCAAAATTGTTTTCATTTTATCAATGTATGCTCCATCTGGAGGTGTGTTAAGTTGTGACTGTCCTGAAATCACTAACATCTAAAAATTATCAGGTAAGCATGATTGTCTCAAAACTTCCATGAGTTTGGTCTGGCTTGCTGAAAGTCTGTTTGCGAACATGGGAATGGGTGTAAAAAGTACAAAACAAATGTTACTTGGAAAACTCATTACCAGCCTTTGATTTCTGCACATAACTAAAGGATTCTTTTTTTCATAGCGAGAATCCTATCCGATTCATTCGGTTGTGTTCATAATTCTATCTTAATTTAAGCTTAACGAATTTTCAAGGTAGCAGAAGCACAATTGTGCAAAATGCATCAATGTATACACTCTGGTTGAAATCTACCCTTTTGAAAGTCTACCTTTTTAATGATGTTTATTCCGTGTTCAGTGGAGAATGCCTATTTACCAGGTAGTCATGGAAGTCCACTTACTGGTCCTCTGGGTGAAGATAGGCTATAAGTCACTTACTAATACTTGTTTCTTGGGATGGATAGAAGAAAATGTTCTTCTAGTTAGGGCTTCCTGGTCTTTTTCATGGCATGGTATACTTAGAAAATAATGGTACTTGTTTTTTTACACTGGAGGAAATAGATGAGGCTGATGTCATCCGAGGTGACCACCTGGGAGCCTGGGGCCCCACCTGGCTGTCCTGAGGGCTGAGGGGTCCATGTTTCAGCCTCCTGTCATCCATTCATGGCACATCACAGCCAGCTCTGCATCCTAGGGAACCTATAGGCATGTATCTTCTGATACTATGAAGACATATCTTTCTTTCCTGTTTTAAAATGTTGTCTCTGTGTGAGTGAGTGAGTGTGTGTGTGTGTGTGTGTGTATGTGTGTGTGTGTGTGTTTAATCTACTCCTTGCATTGATTACACAGAGACCTTATAACCGGGAAACCCTTTTTTAGTAGAAATGTAGATGTTTTTCTTGACAACTTTCACCTCTTCACTGTTCTCCACAAAATGTGCTCATCTCCTGTTCTAAAAGTTTTATTTATTTGATTTCTCTCACCTGGAAGTCATTCATTGAATAATTATTAACTGAGTTTTATTAAATACTAGGCATTTTGATAAAAACTAGGGGTAAAGAAATGGTCAAGATAGCGCCTGACTCTGATGTGTTCACAGTTTCATGGAGAACACAGGAATGGTTAGAAAAAAACAAGAAGCAGTTAATGGTGGTAGGTCCAAAGTCCCATGGCCTTCTCCTTGCGGCAGGTGGGAAGGCTTCCCAGAAGCTGTGAGTTTGGAGGTGTGACTTGAAGGATGAGTGAAAGTGTGACATTTCAATCAGGAAACAGGGTTTGTACTGGATAGGAGACAGAAATCTGTGGTTTTGAGAAATAGGTGAGATTGTCAGTATGCCTGGAACACAAATTCCAGGCAGCACCTGGAAGAGACAGAGGACAGTCTGGAGAGGAAGACAGGGTTAGGTTTTGAGGAACTTTGCCTGCTGCATGAAGAGTTAGGACGTTTTATGCAGGAGAGTGGCATCCGCAGACTTGTGCTTTGGAAGCATAGCTCTGGCATCTATGTGGAGAATGGACTTGTGGATGGGTGGGGAGGTCACCACGAGGCTGCCACAGCTCTGAAAACAGAAGTGATGAGGGCTTGAGCTGGGGCCGGAGAGGTGGGGCTGGATGGAAGAAGGCAGTGGTGATAGAATCCATGGGAATGGCTGCAGAAGTACGGGAGAAATCAGTTTGGACAACTAAGTCAATGATGATGTCGTTAGCAAAGACTGGGAGAAAGTCTTAACCTCCACCCTGTCAGCTCTTCAAATCCAACTTGTTCTTTTTTTTGCCAATACAAGGGCCCTTCCATTATAAGCCTTCTTCTTCCATCCTTGTCTCCTGAGGGACTGCTCTCTTCCCAGAATAGCTGTTCCGGCAGTTAAGCAGTGGACGGTTTGCTCCCTAAGCAGGAAGCTGTTACTTCCTATGTGTTAGGCCTGTTTCCTAAACTGAATTATAGGACTGTCATTCTCAAGCCCCATGTCTTGTGCTTCTCTGATAGTCATCCCAGCAACTATCTCACAGTGTGGGCATTTACTAGGTGCTGTCTTCAGTAGGCATTGGGGCTCATGCTGTTCTTGCAGATGAAATCTTAAATATAAGATAGATATAAAGTGAAGGTGCGTTGGTTAATGCAGGGGTAGAAGGCTCAGGAGGACCCATGGCTTCTTCCTGTCTAGGGCTCCATGAGACACGGTTTGAAAACTTTCGGCTTGGTGGACTGGTCGTGGGTTTTGGAATCAGTTAGAACTGAGTTCGAATCCCTGCTCTGTCACTTACTTGCTGTAATAGAGTAAACTAATGGAGAATCTGCTGGGGCCCTCACTTTCCCCTCTGTAAAGCACAGATAATAATAGTTTCATTGTAGGTTTATTGTGAGGACAAAGTAAGATAATGCTTGTAAAAATCTCTGGCACCTATTAAATGCTCACTAGGTCATAGTTGTGGGTAAGAATAACAAGACCCTTGCTAACTGATCCCTGCGGAACTGATTACTTGTTCAGTCTAAATAAACCTACGCATGCTCCTATTAAGAAATGCCAGGGTTGGGGTGAAGGTACGGGCGAGTTTGGGATTCCGAGAGGACCCGGTCTTGTCTCATGCTCCTTCCACTCCATAGACCTGCAGCAGCCTGCCTCGGCATGAAGGCCTATCAATATTTAACGTGCAGGTGTCAGTTGCTGTAAACCGAGCATACCCCAGCACCAGCTTGAATTAATCATATGCAGGAGAGAAAATAAAATGCCTTTTTCTCAGAGCCCCAAGTTTCACTGGCTACACCAAAGCCTGGAAACCACAAGGTGAACCTTCTGCTGATGGAGGACCCTGCGAAGAAGCTGAACCAGAAGAGTGACGGCAAACCCCGGAAAGTACGATTTAAAATCTCTTCCTCCTACAGTGGCCGGGTGTTGAAGCAGGTCTTTGAGGATGGGCAGGAATTAGAGTCGCCAAAGGAGGAGTACCCTCACAGTTTCCTCCAAGAGTCCCTTGAACCAGTGGATGGTGTTTATGGGTCTGGGGAAGCCCCCAAACCTCGGTCGTACTCCCCTAAGCTGACTGCTCAGAGGATCAGCGTGTTTCGAGAGGGTAGTGCCTACACCTTGGCGAGCAGCCAGCCTTTCTTCAATGATTACAAGGCGAATGACCGTAAGGTTGGTATTGCCCATGGTGTATAAGCTTTAAGGACTAAAATGTGGTTAGAGAAACACCTGAATTGTTCAGATTTGTATCTCGCTCCTACTCTGGTACTGACCAGAGCTATAGGTGCACCAAATGTGATGCCGCTCTCAGAATAACATTTCTGGGATGAAAATAACATTCTTGTTGACTACCTATTGGAAAGTGCAATACGCATAGCTAGTATTCAAATTCCATCCAGGGTAGCAAATTGTAATTGGGTCTTTGGCTGGGCAATCTTGGTAAGTAAATGAAATAGAGATGCAGCGGTTTTCAGGTTGCCGGTCTGCCGTTTTAGAAAATAATGCGGCAACGAGTTGTTCTTTTTCCTGAAAGAGCTAAGTGCTTGAAGGTGCTTATTTTATTCCAGCCAATTATTCAGCTTGTGGTTTATCCATGTCTTCTTTTATTTCTTATCTCCCTCCTGCTGCCTGCTTTTTTGTTTATTTATTTATTTATTTTGCCTTTCCATTGCTTGTTAACATGAATGCTGGGTAGTTGGAGTCCTGGGAAGAAATGGTGAAAAGCAAATCAGCCAGAGGAAATGTTACATGGGAAGACATTTGAGCTAATATTTCACTTGAAACATGTATTTTATCTGTAAATTTCAGTTATCTTCTCCGGTACCGTGGATAATCAAAAGCCCATACATGATCTTCTTTGAAGCTAGAAGAACCTGGAAAATATTTGCTGATTTCCAAAAACAGAGATGTGTATATGCTCTCTGCCAGTAGGGCCATGAATGCCTTAAAAAAAAAAAAAAAAAAGAGTGAATACAATGATATAATGTACCAGGTTATTAATGAATAGCACACCAGGATATGTTTTCATCTTTAAAGTGTGAAATTCAGATAATTACTCTCTAATCATTTTTATTGTTCGTTTCCTAATGGAACAGATTATACATCTATAGCAGACAAATGTATTGGCCTTGCTGGCATTGGTAAAAGTGTAATTATGGGCATGGCCACATTTATCAAAGATAATACCAGGTTTCTTTTTGATATTAAAGGGGGCTGGAATGAACAATCCCTCATGTTAGTGGAGTGACTTACGCATTACAAAGCACTATCACATTCTATCTCATTGAGTCTTCTTCACAACCTTGAGGAGAAAGGCAAAGTATGGTATTTTCCATTTTGCAAGTGAGGAAAATTGAGTTCCAAGTTGTAAGGGACCCACCCAATATTATAGGGTCATTAGGTGTAGAGTCAGAATAAGAACCCAGGTCTTCTGATTCCTCATGCCCTTGGCCCTATGGAATGTTCCTTTTAAGAGAATAAGGCCATTAATAATAGTGATGATGATGATAATAATAGTTACCATTTATCAAGTGCTTATTACGTCCTAGGTACTTTGTTATATCCTGTACTTACAGGATTTCTTTTTAACTAAATCTCATTTGTAGCTTTAGAATTTATAAAGTCATAGTTTATACGAACCTTGTACAAGGCCATGGTTTATAATGTTGGACTTCTTGACCTTCATCAGTCATGTGTCATACTTGGCATTTATGTAAAAGTATGATTAGGCATGGACTTGATAAAACCAGCTACCGGAGTCTTCCTCGCAGCACGGCACAGTGGTTTTAAACATAGTACTCTAGAGACAAGGTTCAGGGTTTGATTTCTGCTTCATCCGGTTATCCTTGTTTTCTTTGTTGCCTGAACAAATGCCACATCCCACTGCTAGGCCGCCTCTGGTGTGAGAGTGATCAGGGTGGATTCGTGCAGCTCCACCCACTGAAACAGGTTGTCAGTGCGGTACTTAGGAAAAATAAGGAAATGAGAGCCGGGAAGTCATGATTTTTCAATAGTGAATCCAACTGTAAAATAACCCTTAGTAAATATCGGCTTTGCAGCAACACTGGGTAGCAGTGAAACACAATAATTAAAAGCAAGGGCTCTGAACTTGAACAGATATTTGTACACCAGTGTTCATAGCAGCATCATTGCCCATAGGTGCCCAAATATTCATCAATAGGTGACTGAACAAACAAAACGTGGTATATACATACAGTAGAATATTATTCAGCCTTAAAAGGAAGGAAATTCTGATACACATTATAACATGCCTGAACCTTGAAGACCTTGAGCTAAGTGCAATGAGCCGGTCACAAAAAGATAGTTGTATGAGTCCACTTTCATGAGGTACTAGCATAGTCTAATTTACGGAGACAGAAAGCAGAGTGGTGTTTGCCAGGGGTTGGGGAGAGGAGAAGGTGGAGTTTAACTGAAGAGTGTCAGTGTGGGAATAAGAAAACATGCTGGAGACACGTGGTTGCACAATAATGTGAATGTACTGATGTCCCCGAACTGAACCTTAAGAAGGTTAAAGTGGTAAATTTTATGTTATGTATATTTTACCACAATAAAATAATAATCATAAAAAGCAAGGCTCTGGTGTCAATTAAACCTGGACTTGATGTCCGTTCTACCCACTTACTCTGTGAGCTTGAGCAAGCCACTTAACCTTGTGATAATGAAAGTACCTACTTTCAAAGATTATCACGGTGATTAAAAATATATGACATTAAAAGTACTTAGCATTGTGCCTGGCACATTGTATATGCTCAGTATATGTTACCTACCATTGTGATAATGACCAGGTTCTTATCTAGGAAATATGGAGTCTTTTAAAATTTTATGTGATGGATAGAGAAAGTGGTTATAAACAATCAGATATTTTAAGGAATTGAAACTGACTAAAATTTATAAGGTTCATTTAAAAAAATGAAAGGGAAAGGAAGAAGGAAAGTAACATTTATTGAACAGGTACTTTGTGGAAATTATGCAAATTTTTCTTCACAGTAACTCCGTGAGAGTTTTACAAATTGGAAAAACAAGTTTATAGGGCTTAAAAAAACTTGCAAATCTCACACAGTTTGAGAGATTTAAAATTTGAACTCAGGTCTGCCTACCTCCAAAGGCCATTGAGTTTCTGGTACCCACTAGGCATGTCTGCATTTAAACACAGAGCAGTGGAAAGGTTTCATGGTCCCTGAATGGCAATTCCCAGTCCTGTTGCTTTTGACATCAGAGTATTTATGAATGTTTAATCACATAAGTTGCCATTCCGTGCATTGGAAGGACACAAAAAATTCCTGGCTCCATCCTGGTCCTCTATAATGTAAGAGTGGGTATTCCTCACAGGCAATTGGGTGTAACTGGATAATGTGAACTTTAGTTACACCCAGAGAGTTTCCTTAGACACAAGGAAGAACTTGGCTGTCAGGGTGACTGAAACTTAAACACACCTTAAAGGTGATTTGGGACCCTCCATCTTTGGAGTATCTTAAAAATAAATTTACTATCCTGAGTGTCTCAGATGCTGACCAGCTTAGAGGCAGGAGGTTGGACCAGATGACTGCAATTTTTTTTTTTTTTTTTTTGTATATTGAGAATTTTGCCTTGAAAAAACCAGCCCTATGTGTGAAAAAAGCTTCCTAGTAACTGAACCTCTTTGGCTATTACTGGAAAGAGATATGGAACCTTCCAAAAGTGCCACCATCTTTATCTTCTGATGCTCAGAAACTGATAGTCCAGAGTGTGAAACAGGAACCCAGCATGCATCAAACAGTAGGAAATGGAAGCTGCTACATGATCCCCTGAAGAGAGGGAGAGAATGCAGGGCCAGGCAGGAAGCTTGCGGCTCCGTAAATAATTATTGAAAACTCCACGGGTGTTTCAAGGAAGGGGACCTGAAGATTGAAGTCCTGCTCAAGCCAAGTTGTGACTGAATGCCTGATGGCTTTAAATAGGAGACTGCTTAACTGTGGCATCCAAATAAATTTGGTTTATACAGTTCTGTAAAAGCAGGGCCAGATATTTCATGCTGGGGAATGTAGTTGTGTAGCATGATTGTACGTGCACTACTGAAGAAGTTTTTAATACTAGTGGCAGTAACAATGCCCATCACTTGCATAGTATCTTCAGCTTTTGCAAACTTACATATTCTTCATTGCACCCTCGCCCCTAGACGTTGATATAATTAGCCTCAGGGATGAGAGTCAAAATATTTAAGCACAGGAACACTGCTCAGTCAGCACAGAAGCCAGCAGAGTGCTGGGGCAGGGTCCTGAGACTGGGGTCTTAAGCATTAATGTCTACATTGCTGCGTTTGGGGATGTGAGAGGCTCCCTGAGGAGAGAGGCTGGGGAAACAGGAAGGCTCTCAGGAGTAGCAGGACAGCACCTGATAACCACCCAGTATGGAAATATTCATATATTTTAATAAGTAATTTGTCTCTGGTGGTGCCCATTAGTTGGATGTCAACCCATTTGCGTGAGCAAACAGGTTCTGAGAGGCCAAATGGCTCTCCCCATCTCACAACTGGTGGACAATGGAACTGGGATCTAGTGTTGTTTCCCCCCAAGCTATCCTAGCTCTGCGAAACATTTCCTCCCCAGGCTTCTCTACTGCATTGTAGTATTGCGCAACTTGTTTCTCAGCAAATGATGAAGTAACACATGATAAATCCATACAAGGGAACATAGGCTGTTAATAATGATGCTATAGAAGTACAGTTATTGACATAAAAAATTTTCATATTATATGAATAATGAACACACACACACACACACACACACACACACACATATATCTTATCTGGTGGTTGTGGGGAATGTTTATGAGTACTACAGTATAGGTGTTAAGAATATGGTCCTTAGGGTGAGACAGACCTGGGTTTGAATCCTGACCACAAACGCTGAGTAACTCTGTAAACGTGGACGACTCTTAACCACACTGAACCTCAGTCTCCTTCTCTGTAAAATGTAGAAATCATAGCATCTACCTCATAGGGATGTTTGGGAGGGAAGTGAGGTAATGTTTGTAAAATGCTTAGTATGAAGCCTGACCCAAAACAAATGCTATCCACTATAATAATAATAATAGTAGTAATTCAATAAATTGTGTCTACTGTTATTATTTATGCATAAAATGTTGGAGAGAGATTTATTTATTTTTTTAAAAATACAGTTACTTTATTGATTTCTTACACTCAAATACTGCCAACTAGCATTACTTCCATTCATGCATCATTAAAAACAAAAAGATATTTCCTTGGTATTTTCAAATGATGCACATTATACAATAAACAAAAAAAAGTTAGAACTTAAAAGGCACCCTGATTAATTATGTAAACTGGTAATTTTTTTAAAAAAAGCATAACTAGTAATTTGGTTGCTGAGAGATTTATTTTTTAAAAGCTTTCCTTTGTGTGCATTAAGCACTCACTGTGCCCAGCGCTGCACCAGATCCCATGGTATGTAGCAGGAATAGAAGCTCTAGACCCTGTCCTGCAGAGTCCTACATTCTAGTTACATGATTAATTCAGCTTTGGCTGGTTACCATCAACAGGAAGAAAGAAGCTGTTGTTCAGGGTTTTCAGACCGAGCAAAGAAACCAGAGAATGAACTGTAGCTTTGGGCTGTGATGGGATCCCTAGTGCCAGACCCTATCTCTCTTTCCTGGGATGTTGAAGAGGTTCTGCAGCCCTGTATTTGGTGACTCCTGGTGAATGACCATGCTCATTCTTCATTTCTCTAGTCCCCACCTATTATAGATTTTGGAAAGATAATCATCTACACGAATAACCTGAAAATCATTCGAACTCCAATGGACAAGAGAGATTTCATGAGGAAAATGCTCCAGAAGGAAGAGGAGGCTGAGGAAGAGTCTCTGATGAGCAAAGAAGAAATCTATGGAGACCAGAACGATGGGCCTTTGGCAGGGACGGGAGGCACCTTCCCCCATAACCAGTACCCACAGGTATGTCAGAACGGTTCACTGCCCTGCGCAGAGCTGGCCCTATAGCCGTGGTCTCCAAATTGTTTTCACTGTGCACTATTTAAGTAAGAACTTCTGAATGTGAATACTTATGTCTAAATGTTAAAGATGTTGAGGAATTTTAAGTTTATTATATTCTAGTGGTTTATCACATTTTATTGTTAGCAATAATAGTTATAAGCCCATATTTCAAATACTCATAATTTGAATTATTTTGAATGATTTAAGATCTGATTAGGAACTTATTTTTATCACTTTGCATTGAGGCTTAGAACAACTTGTTCTAGAGATGGAAAAAAATCAGCTCTGTCCTTTTCTTATGGGTTTGCTTGTGCTCCTATTACTGTTGGTAATTCTCAGCCCACAGTTTCCTTGAAGAAATCTAATAAATCTACTTGTCTTTAGAGTTTGTGGAGATTAGTTTAGTTAAAACTAAGCAATATCATCTGTAAATCCACTAGACCAGACACTAGTGAACCACATGTTGTAATATGCTGAAAGTGAACGAATGAGCAGGGTCGTCATTGTCACTTTATGTAAAGTGAGGTCGCTTTACATCATGTATACAACAGGGTCCCTTGGGTACCACCTATGTTAAGTGACTGCCCAACTTAGTGAGGGTGCTGGTGTCACCTTGTTTATTAAAAATCAATATAACCTTTTCTTATGAAGATATTATTAAAGCTTAATTTCTTGTTTTGTTTTCTTTAGATAAAAAATAAATATAGATAGTACGAATGTTTTTTTCTCCCCACACGTTTCAGAGGTGTGCACACCCCACCTTGCTCAGACATGCTCAGACAAGCGGGAAGGTGATGACATTCGTTAGTTCACAGTATGGGGTTGAGGGTGAGAAAAGCAATTTTGGTGAATTTAAGCTAAGAGAGTAAAAGCTTGGAAAGCAGCAGAAATGAATTTTCTCTCTTTAGATTCCATCTCTTGGGACTTGAAGCTGAACCTCCCATGGGTTAGCGTGACAAAATGGGCCAGGGGCTTCCTCACACTTGAGTCAAGGGAATGAGAAAGCCATGACCAGACTCCAGTTCTCCTCAGAACCATTCCTGTCTCTTTCCGACCTGATCTCACACTTGATAAAATGTAGTTGAAATGCAAATCTGATCATGCCATCCCTTACTCACCGCCACCACCCCCCAACCCCCGCCCTGCTGCCAAAAGAAAACAACTTTCAGTAGGCTCTTATCACTTGGGATAAAACCAAAACTCCTCACTTGTTCTAGAAAGCACCGTGTGGCCTGGCTTTTTCAGCCTCATCTCTTACACATATCTGCTAGTTCTCTGCCCTATGCACACTGCCCATCTGGCTACCCCTTAGATGTTCTTTGCTGGCAACTTCCCTGTGCCTAGAATATTCTCCAGACTCCCTACCTCCTTGCCCACAGATCTCAGTGGAGGCATCACTTCTACAGAGAGGCCTCCCCTGGTTTCCATGAGGATAAAATCCCATGAGGATAAAAATCCACAAGGATGGACCCCTCAGTGCACCTCCCCCTCCCCCTGCACATATAATCTTACATTTATTTGTGTGATTCTTTGGTTAATGTTTGCTCTTACCCACTAGGATTTGGTCTCTATTAGGTCAGGGGGCATGTTTATGTTGGGCGTAACATAGTAGTTCCAATGCTAAAAAAAATAGAGCCTGACATTTAATAGGTGCTCAGTAAATATTAGGTAAATGTTTGTGGAAAGAATACTGGAATTTGGAATGAAAATGCCAACTGATAAGAAATATTCTGCCTCTGCCTTCTCTCGCTTTCTACAAAGCACTATTCAGAGCCTAGCATAGCAGCAGTCAGACAACTAAACTTTGTGATCCAAAGCATTACCGTCCCACTTTAAAATTCATTAATGCTATCCTTTTCCATACCGTATTGTAACTTGGAGCATGCATTTTCAGAAGAGGACCAGAAATGCAGGTCACATTGCAGGCCTGAATGAAAAAACAACAACAAGCCTGCTATGACAATTACCTTTCAATTCAATTTGGAGAGAACGGTGTTTTTTAGCTATAATGCCGTAAACCAAGGCAGAGGTGGGCAGCAGAAAGTTGCTGTGAAAGGTTATACTCCACTTGCCTGTCCTTTAAGCTCTATTTTATTTTATTTATTTATAATTAATTAATTAATTAATTGATTGATTGTTGCCTGCGTTGAGTCTTCGTTGTTGCACGTGGGCTTTCTTTTTATAGTTGTGGCGAGCGGGGGCCCCTCTTCATTGCGGTGCATGGGCTTCTCATTGCAGTGGCTTCTCTTGTTGTGGAGCACGGGCTCTAGGCACGTGGGCCTTAGTAGTTGAGCACTCGGGCTTCAGTAGCTGTGGCTTGCAGCCTCTAGAGCACAGCCTCAGTAGTTGTGGTGCATGGGCTTAGGTGCTCCACGGCATGTGGGATCTTCCCAGACCAGGGCTCGAACCCATGTCCCCTGCATCGGCAGGTGGATTCGTAACCACTGCGCCACCAGGGAAATCCCTAAGCTCTGTTTGAAATTGCTATTTGTTTGCCCCATCCCTCATGCAGTAAATGCCCAGACAACTTTTATTCTAAAACAGAGGGTCAAAGAACATCAAGGAGCCCATTCTGACCAAGAGACTCTTTGTTGTGTTATATGGAATAGGGAAACAGTAGGGCCTTGATGAAAGAGCAGGGAGGGCTAAAAGCCAGGCCATGCTTGAACGTCTGTATTAACTATAAAAGAAAAGGAGAGGAATAATTGAATTGAGCCACAATGAAAAGTAGAAGGAGAAAAATCTGACCCTGTATTCAGTGGATTTGAGACCATAAGTCATCTGGGCTTCTTTATGCTTTAGGTGATCTTACCTTTGAAACAGAATAATGATAATAATAATAATAACTGCCATTTTTTGAGGGTTCATGTTAGCCAGGCCCCATGCCCAGTGCTTTCCATGCAGTAGTCCATTTCATCCTCACAAGGACTCTGTGAGGTGGGTATTATCTGTAGTCCCATTCTGCAGCTGGGGAAACTAAGGCTCAGAGAAGTTAAGTAACTCGCCAGAGGTCACCGGGGTCAGTAGTCAAACCCGGGTCCATCTGACTACCAATCTCATGATCTTAATCACTCTGCTGATCGACCTCCAGATTGGTGCTGGTTACCATCTTCAGGGCCACGCAAGCCTTTGAGTCTCTGATGAAAGCTGAGACCCCTTTTCTTGGTCATGGAGCTAATGAGAGGTGGTTTGGGTAGGTTGTTGGGTTCTCGAACCTAAGTTATGCTGTGCAGCGATGTTCTATATCTTCTTACTAAATGTTTTCTGGGAAGAATTTTTAAAAATATTGAGACTGGTATGCAGACGCTGATATCATGCATGCCTTATATAGAGTAGAGGCTCAATAAATACCTGTTGAGTTAACTGAATGATTAAAAGGAGCATATTGAGAGCAAACAGTTGGAGGAAAGGTGGTAACTTAGGATAAGAATGGAAACTCCAGGCCTTCCCTGGTGGCGCAGTGGTTGGGAGTCTGCCTGCCGATGCAGGGGACACGGGTTCGTGCCCCGGTCCGGGAAGATCCCACATGCCGCGGAGCGGCTGGGCCCGTGAGCCATGGCCGCTGAGCCTGCGCGTCCGGAGCCTGTGCTCCGCAACGGGAGAGGCCACAACAGTGAGAGACCCGCGTACCACACACACACACAAAAAGAATGGAAACTCCAGTGAAACCTCTAACAATGTGTCATATAACCATGTGACATGAGATGAGATTTGATTGATGATTTGTCCTTGTTCTTTATGGCAGGCTCACCAGGTCATTTCACTAATCTTTCAATATCTGGCCTGGCATTCTATGCAAATGAATTTTTGGATCACATGTATAGCATTATGGTAGGATTTTACTGTATTTTCTTTGACAACATTGACTTATATCATTAAAATCTCAGTGGGATCAAGTGCAAAACAAAAACATGATGGATTTGGCAGGAAAATGGACCATGACAATTTGCTTTAAGAATATTTTGGCAAATATATTTATTCTGCATACTTTAAGGGAAGAAAACCAATTTCCCCATTGTTACCATATCAGAATATGGCAACAATCAGTAAAATATTAACAAAAGGGGACATGGACATCATCTGGGATTTTGTCAGCTGGAAAATGACCTCCATTCCCTACATCTAGAATAAATACAGTTTAATACCTACTTAGGCACTTTGCAGTGCGATGGGGCTATTTTTAGAACATAGGCCTCCCTTTTCAGAGATGATTTGTATTCTTAGGTTACAAAAGAAAGCTGTGTTAGCTGGTTGAGGCACCCAGTGAACTCCAGCTGTCTTGTTAGTTCCTAGAATTTAAGAACACTAAGGGATCTCCAGACATCATTGTTTTGTTTGTTTATTCATTCAGCAAGTATGTGAACAGCAAATATTGTGCCAGGTACTACACTAGATGTCAGGAAGTGATGGAGAGAGGCACTAGCCCAGAACACTTCCTGTCTAGTCAGCAGGAACTTTCAGGGGAGTGTGAGACCTGCCAGGCTTGTAGGGGCAGTAGAGGTGGGGTGGGACTCCTGGTCCAGAGGTACGAGTGGGCAAGGCTTCCTGGAGGAAGTGCTGCTAAGCTGACATCTGAGAACAGGTAGGAGCTGGTTGGGTTGAGAGTGGGGAAAGTTTCCTCGACACCAGCTAGAGAGAGACCTAAGGATGAGAGCCTGATGTAAGAAGTAACTGACAATGTACATCAGCTAAGGAGATTTTTTTTTCAATAAATTTATTTATTTATCTATCTATCTTTGGCTGTGTTGGGTCTGCATTGCTGCACGCGGGCTTTCTCTAGTTGCAGCGAGCAGTGGCTACTCATCGTTGCGGTGCGTGGGCTTTTCATTGCGGTGGCTTCTCTTGTTGCGAAGCACGGGCCCTAGGCACGCGGGCTTCAGTAGTTGTGGCGCACAGGCTTCTTTGCTCCGCGGCATGTGGGATCTTCCCGGACCAGGGCTCGAACCCGTGTCCCCTGCAGTGGCAGGCGGATTCTTAACCACTGAGCCACCAGGGAAGTCCCAGGGATTGGGTTTTAACCTGAAATTTATCTGGTGGGCAGGTGTTCATTACAAGGTTTCTTGGGTGCTTTCTATGTGGCAATCACAACTGTAGGTTCATGAGATTGGTATCCATGGTGAGAACATCCCACAAGCCCGGAGGCAGGAACTATGCTGAGTTCCTGCCAGAATCGATAGGTGTCTGGATCGGGATTGTGGTTGTGGAGGGGAAACTGAAGAGATTCGAGAGATGTTCAAAAGGTGAAATGGACAGGAATTGGTGCTGAATCTACCTGGTATCGATCTGGTATTACCCCTTATTTCACAGAAGGTTCGTGGTCTGTGCACGGTCATTGCATGGCAGCGCAAAATTGCCAGTTTCCTTGAGATGTCTTAGGGGAAGAGCACAGCGATAGCCAAGGGGCATAGTCTGGTGTCCCTGGCAGGAGGGGACAAGGCTTAGAAGTAAACTAACTTTAATGGAGAACCTATAATATGCCAGATAACATATTAGGGCATTTACATATACTCTCTCATTTAATATTCCAGCTACTCAGAGAGGTAAGCAATATCCCTCCCAGATCACAGGTAAAGAAACTGAGATTTAGGGAGGTTAAGGGAACCGTCCCAGGTGCACAGTTGTTGTCAGAGGCAGGCCTCAGCTCCAGGCTGCTGACTCCAGAGCCGAGCTCTTAATCACAGGGCCTTTTCATGGCTCTCCAAGAGCATAAAGATAAAAGTTCTGCAGGACTTCAGAGCTACGCTCCAAAGGATTGCAACATCCATTCATCCGTCCCCTCAGTCACACAGAACAATCCTGGGCACCTACTGCTGGGCAACTCTGATGAGGGCTGCATATGGAGTCAGTAGGAGCATGACCTCTGGCGCCCGACCCCCTGGGACCCAAGCCTGCCTCCTTCTCTTCAAGCTGTGTGACCACTGGCACAGAGAGAGCTCTTAGAACAGTGCCCAGGGAATTCCCTGGCAGTCCAGTGGTTAGGCCTCTGCACTCTCACTGCCGAGGGCTCGGGTACAGCGCCTGACACCTCCCAGGTGTTTCACAAGTGTTCACTATTAGTTTGGCAATGAGGAACATTAAGTCCTGCCCTTATGGGTACGGAAATAACGTGTCAGATGGTGACAAGAGAGATGAAAAAGGTCAAGTTGTGGAGTGCACGGCCTGGTGGCAGGAGTTGCTGTCTTAGAGAGGTCCATCAGGGAAATCTCCGATAAAGTGCTGAGCTTATTCTGTGCCTCTGGCCAGGTCCCTCGTTGGCACGTGTGGGACGCATTTTCCTCGAATTCTGCCCCGGCCTCTTCAGGCTCCCAGTGCTATTTTGACTTGTGTGTGAACAATGGATTTGAACTGCTGCTGTGACTTAACCCTGACCTGTCTCTTGCAGGAAGGGGAGCTTCCCGAGGACAACTGTTTTCACTGCCGAGGATCGGGCAGTGCCACCTGCTCTCTGTGCCACGGCAGCAAGTTCTCGATGCTGGCCAACAGATTTAAGGAGTCCTATCGGGCCCTGCGGTGCCCTGCCTGCAATGAGAATGGCCTGCAGCCTTGCCAGATTTGCAATCAATAGCCCGTGGCTTTGTATGTCCGCTTTTATCGCATCCTCCCTAAAGCTATTTGTAATCAACTGCCCCTCCTCCACCTTCTCCTCCCTCTCCCAGCAAGGAAGCCACCGTGGCCGGGATCACTTCCACCACTGGCACAACTCAGTTACTCGATGATATTTCGTGAGGCTGGTGACATCTCCATGTGGGTCTAAGTGGCAGAGGCATTTTTGAATTAGAATCTGCTTTGAAACTGGTTCTCAAATGATCCTTCCAGGACCGTGTGCATGTATCTCACTTGACTTAGCTCAGGTTTCTCCTTGCACAAGTGAACAAATAAATGTACAATTCAGGCAGCAGGCTGAAGTCATTTCCCGGTTGGGAGTTATTTGAAAAATTATGCAGAGAGAAAGGAATAAAAAAAGTCAGGTTTCTGATGAACTGCCTTCTTGTTGCTTATAATGCATTTCACGCAGTTATTGGTCAAATTGCATTTTTAATTAAGCAGAGGAGGAAAGGGAGGCCCGATGTTGAATGCACTAGCAGGCTGCTGAAAACAAAACAAGATGTGTTTGCTTCTTGCTGAAGAGAGGCGAGCTGAGGAGCCCCTTTTTTTCAAAGTCCTGAGTCTCTCCTGTGTGATGTGCTTGGGTAATATGCATGCAGGCAATGAGCAATGCTACTTCTTAGGACAAGATGAGATAAGACATTTCTGTGCGCCTCTACACTACTGAGGTTATAAGCCAAGTCAAAGCTATTTATGATAAATTTGGTGCTTAAGTATATGGGTGTGTGTGATAACGACTTCTTCCAGCCCCCAAATTATTACCAAATGAATGCATTTATTTTAAGGCTAAGATATAGCCATGATCTCTTCATAAAAGACTGTGGGTATTTTATAGGTATCTATTGGAAACTTCTAAAAAAAAAACTCACCAAGGCTGATATTTAGTAATTATGTTTCTACTGTCTATGAATATGCATACTAAGGATAATTTTTCCTCTTAAAGTTGGTTGTAAAATTAGAAAAATACGTTTGTTAAATGAACTTTTGCAGCTCTAACAGCCATTCCCCTTCCCCCTTGAGAATAACACTGTAAAATCTGTTATCTATTTATACGCATTGCTTTTCTATGGTAATTATTTTGATTTTCGTAACTTAATTTTTTCAAGATTTGTTTGTTATTCTCTAATATTCAGCTGTTAGTATAATTCAACAGTGGAGTGATCTTCAGACAATATACATACTTCTAATAAAAATATTAAACTATTTTTCAAGACCAAGATAATTTTGCCTGTTCTCTTTCAGCCAAAACAATGGCACTATTGCTCACCAACTTTCTTTGCTTCTGTACTTAACTATTTCCTGACTCTGTTTATGTTTCCTTACAGCTATTGGCTCTTCTGTCTTTCCAGAATATCACAGGAAGGAATGATGTCGAGAGATCCTAAGACCTTTAAGTGTATTCTTCTGCTTTTTGACAGTGACATTCGACCACAGATACTGTTTGTTGGACATGCAGGATGGTATTACCAGGTGCTTGATGTGCGGTGTTTCCCAGATGGGCACCACCCTTTGGTATCTTATGGGACTTAGAGTTTCAGCGAGGACAGATATATAAACAGATAATTACAATATAGTGTGACAAGTTCTGGGAAAGGGGAATTCCAGGGAGCATTTGGAGCACATAGAAGGGACACCTGACATAGCCTGAGTGGGGTTAGAGTGGCTTCCCAGAGGAAGAGGTGTGAACTCTGTTGGTTTCTTTTCCTTACCCCAAGCTCTTAAGATCATTTAATACTTTTCATTTCATAATAAATACATCTACTAATGATTACATTTATTTATTCAGTTAAGTATTTATTGAATACCGGGGATGCATCACTAGACAAAACGGACAAAGTCCTGGTCCCTGTGGAGCTTACATTTTGGTGGGGTGATATTGACAACTAAAATATATGTATTTAGAGACAACTACAAATATGTAATACAGAATAAAAAGATACTTATCTGATTAAACTATATATGTATGTATATAATGTATAGTGTGTTAGAGAAGGATAAATGTTTGATGAAAAATAAAACATTGGGGCTTCCCTGGTGGTGCAGTGGTTGAGAGTCCGCCTGCCGATGCAGGGGACACGGGTTCGTGCCCCGGTCCAGGAAGATCCCACATGCCGCGGAGCGGCTGGGCCCGTGAGCCATGGCCGCTGAGCCTGCGCGTCCGGAGCCTGCGCTCCGCAACGGGAGAGGCCACAGCAGTGAGAGGCCCGTGTACCGCAAAACATAAATAAATAAATAAATAAAAAGAATAAAAAAAAAAAAGAAAAAGAAAACATTGGTGAGGATCGGGAGTTAGGAGGGGTTGCATTTTTAAATTAGTTTTCAGGGAAGTGTCCTTGAGAAGGTGTCCTTTAAATAAAGGCTTAAAGGGGATGAAGGAGTTGCGAAGTTATCTGGGGTAGGACTACTCCAGGCAGAGGAAACAGCACAGGAAGGAGGGCATGGTGTGTTTGAAGAGCACCGAAGCCAGCGTGGCTGGAGCACAGTGAGCAAGATGACAAGAGGAGGTCAGAAAAGAAGGCGTGTGCGTGTGTCGGGACCAGGCGGTGCCTTCTTGTGAAACCGTCGTAAGAACTTGGGTGTTACCGTGAGAGAGGTGCTGCTCTGGATGGGAGCTGTTTTCTGAAACCCCTCACCCTCTCCTTCAGCTCCCTCCTCTTACTGCTGGGGCAGGGGACCTGCAAACTACACTTCCCAGAGTCCCTTTCCCGCTGGCGTCCTCTTAGGTTCTGCCCTGGGAGGTGCTGGCAGGACTGGAAGAAGGGAGGAAGGAAGAGCCTTTCTTGTTTTTCCAGCTGAGGGTCCTGGCGGCCTTTCCCATGTGGCAGCTGCCCTAAAACCAACGGCAGCTGGGGACTCTGGCTCAGGCAGCTCCTTCCAGCCATGGTCCCTTCAGTGACTCTGATTGCAGGTTCCATGTCACACCATATTCCCTCTGTACCTCCAGCCTGAGGGTGGCAGTGGCTTCCTGCAGTTACTCCTCTTTGTCATCAATTCCTTATAATCCGTAGCCTCTCTCTCTGAGATATCTAGAGTGGTTTCTGGTTTCCTGATTGGATGCCGACTGATACAAATGTTTGGAGCAGCAGAGGGTCACCATCTAATTTGCGTTTTAACAAGCTACTCTGGCTGCTGTGTTGAGGGAAGATGCTACGGGGCAAAAGTGAAAGTGGGAGGCCAGTTAGGAGACCACTGCAGTAAGCCTGGTGACGGCTAATGGTGGCCTAGGCCAGGACGGCTCCAGCAGAAGGGGTAAAGATGGTCAGATTGTGGGTATATTTTGAAGGTAGAGACATAGGGTCTACTTACTGTCCTTTGTATGCAGAAATATTGCTTGTGACCTACTTAACTGTATACAAAACTTTGCTGAGTTCTTTGCTTACTAGTGGAGATAAGTTTGCACAAAAATCCGCTTTCTGATTTGTGTACTACAGGCATTACCAGTGGGTTGGGCAGTGTCAGGGATAGGTTTAGGGCAAGGTTAGCCAACCAGGACGCCTAAGACGATGAGAATTCCTTCAGAGCTAGAGACAAATAAGAGGTTTAGAAAGTATCACAGTGATGCTGTGGTCAAAATAAAAATAATGCTATATCCTTTGAAAACTCAAAAAATTTTCAATGAATACATGTTTTCAAAAGGCACACTATCTATCCATTCATTTATATTCCAGCAAGATCAGATTCCAGGAAGCTAAAGTCTAAGCATTAATCTCTTTCTTATTTTGAGATTTAAAAAATATTATACATAAAAGACATTATATATAATATAATATCACAGTGTATTTGTATAGTCTTAGTAGCTATTTTTTTCTGTTTGGTTTCATAGACTTTTGTGTGTATTCTTCTTTTGTTTGTTATGTGTACTCTTTTAAATCATGCTTCTATTTAATAAAGAATTAATAAGTAGGGGATTCAAAGATGAAAATACACTTAGCATTTCGCATTAATGAGATTATAATCTTGGGCCTCTGGTCAGCATAATGAGTGAATCTGGCCTTACCGCTCGGGGAGGATGCAGTTACCTCCTCTGCTACTTCCTCCAGTGACTTTTGGTTCGTGTGCTGGCCCAGGTCAGCTGTATTGCAGAGTTAATTTACTTGTTTATTTTAAGAAGTACATATCAGCTGTAGTGTGTGCAAGACACTGTTCTTTTATTTTTCTTTTAAAATTTTAATTTTCATTATTATAATAATACTTTTTTTGAATTTTAGAATTTTATTTATTTTTTTATACAGCAGGTTCTTATTAGTTATCCATTTCATACATATTAGTGTACATATGTCAATCCCAATCTCCCAATTCATCACAAGACACTGTTCTTAGCACTCCACATTTACTAACACCTTGAATCGTCCTAACAATTGAATTAATTCAGTTTAGGGATCGCCTCTTAGTCCTGATGCCAAAAACTCAGCCTCTCTGCACCAGTGCCGAATGAACTCTTCAAAACAAGAGTTCTGGGTGACGTAGAAACGAGCAGCTTTACTGCTTTGCTAGGCAAAGGGGGCCACAGTGGGTTTGTGCCTCTCAAAACTCTGTGTCCCAACCTGGGGAGATTTGGTAAGGAGTTTTTTAATATAAATTTATATTTATTTATTTATTGTTGGCTGCGTTGGGTCTTCGTTGCTGTGCATAGGCTTTCTCTAGTTGCGGTGAGCAGGGGCTACTCTTCATTGCGGTGCGCGGGCTTCTCATTGCGGTGGCTTCTCTTGTTGCGAAGCACGGGCTCTAGGCACGTGGGCTCAGTAGTTGTGGCTCGCAGGCTCAGTAGTTGCGGCACACGGGCTTCGTTGCTCTGCGGCATGTGGGATATTCCCGGACCAGGGCTCGAACCCATGTACCCTGCATTGGCAGGTGGATTCTTAACCACTGGGCCACCAGGGAAGTCCCTGGTAAGGAGTTTTATAGCAAAGCTTCAAGGGCGGAGTTGCTGATAGGGATCAGAGTGTGTGCAGGGCCTGCACTCTTTTAATCCTGCCTCCTGATGAACTTCTCTGGTTCCTTTAATGTGGCCTCAGGTAGTCCTGATGAGTTTCTCGAGGTTGTCAAACTGTGACCTTCTCTCTGGGACATCTTCCAGTTGGTGGAGGTTTTAGATCTGCAGAAGAGCTTAAAGATATTGTTATGTTGTGTATCCCTTGAGGTGGAACCAGGATCTTGTTCCAAGGCTGCACTATTGTTTCTTGGTGGCTCCACCCGTGTCTCTGCATCTCCCTCCCTTCCCTGATTAGCAACTGTTGGAATCTGCCCTTTGGATCTCAGGGAAGGTCATGGAGGCTGGAAACTATTCCTTACAAACAAGAAATGGGGGACACGGAAAGGCTTCCATGCCCAGGAGCCCCACAGGGTCCTGCTCGATTTCAGTCCCACACAGGATATTCCTTTCCATTGGGTGCCACGTTCACCCAGACTATACACCTGCAGGCCCTTGCTGTGGCCCTCACAAACGTCTTGCCTCACTATGCCTTTGTGAAAGGAACAAGCTGTATGAAAACGGGGGCTGACCTTTTATGATTGTAATGAGGCAACCTAACTCAGCAAGACTACCTTTGCTGACTGTGCTGGCCACTTGCCACCATCCTGCTGGTCCTTCCTTTCTTTTCTAGTTCACCCTCTGTTTTTATTAATCTGTTGGGTAGAGTGACTCATCTTCATGGCCCCTGTTCCCAAACACGGCTTAGCCTCAACGCCTATCTGCTTCTCCACAGGCCAAGATCTGCAGGTCCAGGGGTTTTCTTTCACACACCCAACCCTTCTTGGAAGACGCTTGTGGTTTGAAATGACTTATCTTCCCTTCCCTTCCTGTCCAGGGGATTCTGTGGGGTGAGGAGGGCAAGAGTCCATACTCCTGAAACCTTTGCCCCTAGAATAACTCTACGATTTTTCTGTTTTTACTTTGGCTTCCTTTTTTTTTTTCCAGATAAGATTCCTCTTGAAGAGAATGTTGCATATTTAAAATATTTTTGAAATCCACATAATTTACCTTTCCAAAGACATGAATTAAGCTTACATTTATAGAGAAGATGTTGTTCTTATTCTAAGTCTTCTGAAAACACGAATCGCTGTGGTAAAATATTCATTTAGACCTGTGCCGGTGACATTTATAAAAAACTTCTGTGGTTCACTAGAGCTTAAGCTGAGTGAATTTTATGCTAAAGGTACATTTGAAAGAAATGTTCACAGTTGTTTTTATCACCTGTCCTCATTAGTTGCGTCTCCTCATTTTCTAATTAACCACAGTAATTATAGAGAGTTTGCATTCCTGCAATTATGTGAGAGAGAAATGGAGTTATGTCAGTGTCAGATTGTGGCATATAATTACTGCCTGTGTTAAAGAACGTGTACAGCCCAGAGAAGAGAAGGTTTGCAACCATAATACAGTAGAACTTCCTCATTGCTTGGGGATGGGAGAGTGGGGGAAGGAAGTAGGAGGGGGAAGTTAAATCAGGCCTTGACAAAATTACAGTCAACCTGTATCTCCTTTAACATGACGAGATTCCTCTTTGTACATTTCCCTTAGGATCACTTTTGTCCACCTCCCAAGTCCTTCATTCCCTATTAATGATTAATTCTCAGAAGACTGAGGCCATTAATTCACATTTAGGTGTGAATGGCTAGTAGATCATTGACCATGGCTACTTTTTAGGTTCAAAGTGTTATGCTGTTGAAGGCCTCCTATGAGCCAGGCCATGTGCAAGACACGAGGAGCCAGAAGATGAAACAGACATAGTAGCTTCTCTCTGGGACATTATAGTCTCACAGGGAACCAGAGATTTAAATAAATATTTGCAAAATAAAATTATGTTTGCCATAGGAGAGGAAGAGAAGAGAGAGTGGCTAACTCTCCTTGAATTGTGGGTCTCTTTCATTGAGCTGTGAGCTCCTTAAGGGGAGGAAGTGTGCCTCATCTATCACTGTATCCCCAGCATCTCCTACAAAGCCTGGTGCATAGAAGGTGCTCAGTAAGTGATTGGTGATTTGGTGTTTGCAGAGACATGACATTTGGTTGCACACACATGGCCCTCAGTGTATTGCCGTATGGGCCAGTGCCTTGGGAAATTTCACATGTAGACAGCTTCTAAAATGGCTCCCAATGATCCCCACCTTCTGGTAATCATCCTGTGCAATCATCCCCTTGAGCGTGAACTGGACTGAGTGATGTGCTTCAAACAGTAGGCTATGGCAAAAATGATGGGATGTCATCTCTGAGAATAGATTATAAAAGACTATGACTCTTTCTCTGGCTTTTCTTGCTTTCTCACCTGATGAAGCCAGCTACCATGCTGTGAGCTGCGTTATAGAGAGGTCACATGGTCACGAACAGAGGGTGGCTCCTGGCCAACAGCCAAGGAGGAATGGAGGTCCTCAGTCCAGCAACCACTAGGAACTAAATCCTGCCGACAACCACATGTGTGAGCTTGGAAGAGGCTCCTTCCCTAGGTGAGCTTGAGACTCAACCAGAGTTGACCTCTTAATTTCAGCCTTGTGAGGGACCTGGGGCCACAGCCACCCAGTTAAGCCCTGCCCAGGTCTCTGGCCTGTGGGATGCTGAACTTCGAGATAATAAATGTTGTTTTAAGCCAGTAAGTTTGGGGAACATTAGTTACATAGGGATAGATAATTAACACAATGTAAGACCACCTTCTCTCTAGGTCTTTATTGACAGATCATTTCTTTTGTTTTGTTTTGTTTTTGACAGATCATTTAAATCCAAAAGGTTCTCCCATGGAAAGGAATACACAGAATCATTTGTTCTTTGTTTAATGTTCAATTTATTAAACTCATGAATCTAATACCCCAAACTGAAAATGAATTTTTTCTCAGGGCCTTTAAATATTGATTACAGATTTATTAAGCATATCATTTTAAACAGTTTAAACTAACTGTAATTATATATTTAGAACAGCTGATCCTTTTAAACACTTCGAAACCATAATTCACAAACATATAAAACAAAGGCTACAGAACTTATTGTTATAGTTTCACTTAAATTTCCTCTAAAACATCAATATCATAGGTTTAATGTCTTTCTTATTTCTCTTCTTGTTTTTCTATATGTGTTTTTAGATACCCTCAGAGTTTCAGCATTATTAATTTTATTCCTTTCCTTGGGTCATAAAATTCTTAGCAGATCCTGAAGAAAAGATTACCTTATCAGAATTGCCTAGATTGCAGAACTTTGGTTTATTGACTGACTAATTCTTGATTATACTTGTTTGTTTCTCTCAAGGTGATTCTAACCCAAACTACCTTTCTATATTAAGCTTTTCTATGAAAGCCTAACTATAAAAATTAACTATAATTTTCTATAGTTAAATTACACCTGTTAATTCCAGTGCGGCTATTTCAGGCCTTATCTTATGCCTAGGGTTTTAATTTTGCAACCTAGTATTTATCTCTGATTAAAAAAAAATCACTTGGCCATTGTTATATATAACCTATTATCTTGTCATATTCAAATATTGATTTTTGTCTCTTAGCATTAAAAAGTTACATCTCCCTTATTAGCATTGAGATTTAATCTCCTAGGGGTTGAGAGATTAAGTCTGTGTAGTTAGTGTTCCTCTGTAGGTCATCTGGCAAACACTGTGGAACCCCCTTTCTGGTTGGTTATTGTGGGTGCCCACCCAAACTGAATAGTCCTTCTTCTTCTTGGCATATACATTTTCTGGGGCTTTTTGACTTACACTGTCCAGTGTTGATTCTTAACAGATAAAGTAGACATATGACTGTGCTTTATAAACATACAAGATTCATAGAAGAAATATCAAACCCTCTTAATTATTAAAATCAATAAAAAATAAACATGATCTATTATAGTCACTACATTCTATTACAGTAATCTTTTGGGCAAACTTCATAATAACTTTTCTATTTTGAGTCATTTTGAATTCATGGTCTTTCACAAAACTCATCTTGTCCTGTAAACCATGATGATGATTATGATGGTGATGGTGATGGTGATGATGATGGTGACGGTGCTTTTGATGCTCAAATTGTAACTTCATCCTAAGAGATGCATCTTCTTTTGAATGGGCAAGAGTAAACTATAGTGTTTAAGGATGCACATTTGGGTGATAAAATCAAAAAAACAAGAAACAAGAAAGTTATTATTATAAAAGTGAGGAGATGAGGAAGGGGAAGGGGGTGTGATCAGAATGAGGCTCATGGTAGGAGCTTATGGAATAGGTGGAAAAGTTCTATTTTTTGATCTGGGCAAACATTTGACTTGTGTGTGTGTGTGTGTGTGTGTGTGTGTGTGTGTTATATCTGCTCTATTTGTATAATAGTAATTTTATTTAAAAAACTGTCACCGTATGGTCACTGGGGGGCCCTTTATGTTGACTCCTTTATCCTTTATACACTGCCCCTAATATTCTTGAAAACTCTTTTGCTTTTTTGGCAACAATAGGATGTTGGAGAGATGTTCTGAAATTTTTTTTTTCCATCATAAATCATGAAATTAGCTACCTTCCAAAGGATTCTGTTTTCTTGTAATAGGAAATAATTCTAAAGACCAGGAGCTGGGCTCTGGGGATGCACATGGAAATGTGTGGGGAGCAAGAATGCATTCCTGTTGCTACTGGGTCACTGAGAGCTGAAAACATACTTATTAAGGTTATTATTTCACACTGGTATTTCCAATTTAACTTACGGTACTGCTATTCCATACTTCTCTTGTATTATATAAGGTTTCATCAAGTACAAGCCTTTCTCCTGAATTGACAGTCTTTTTGGTCTGATGAAGCTCCTGAATGGGACCAAGACATGCTTTATATCACATTCTGCTCTTTGGTACAATAATTCCCAAACTTCTGTCAGTCACATTATTCCTAAATTTTTTTCTACAAATTTGCTAAGTTTATAATTTTGTATCATTTATATTATTGTTTTCTTAATATTTTTGTTTAATCAACATTAAAGTGACCCCCTTAAAAGAATGATATTCATATTAGGCAATAATATCTGTGGAAATATAAGGTTTCATTAATGGGCCATATATTTTTTCCAGTATCTATTAAGATGGATGTGAGTGTTGGAATTTGAGGCGACTCAATAAATGTCATCTTTCTCACTCAAGTTTAGCACCACCTGAAAGGTAGACAAAAATCAGGAAAAAAGAGCTCAAAATATGAGGTTCATTACTAATAAAGGCTGCACTGGGGGTGTTGCTTAGGAGCTGGATGATTACGGGCTCCCTTAGAGTGGACCCCAGGCTTGGACAGACACATCCACTGACAGGCTTGACCTGCCGTGTGGCCCCATTTTCCTCATAGCCAAGGACAGCACAGAAATTGTCCTCTCTGAAGGAGACAGATTCAAACAGTAAGGAGAGAAAGACTGAGCTACCATACTTAGTTTTTTCTCCAAACTCACCAATCAGGCAGGAATGAGTAAGGGAGCAGAGAGGGGCCAGGGAACATTAAGCTAATGGATACTTCTGTAAATAAAACACAAAGTCAGGGGAAATAACTACTAAAAATACATGTTTGTCCATGTATCGAGTTAAAGCATCTAAGTACAACTTTTGGGAAATGCTGCTATAGTGAACAGTGTTACGATAAAGTGCCTGTGAAGTTCACCTTGTCCAATATTTCTTGGGTACCTTCCCTGCATCTCAATTTATTTGTTACAGTTGGAGGAACATATTTAATGTAGAAGAGTCTGTCTGAATCCAAATCAGAGTGAGTCATATTGACAATGTAGCACATATGCCATCTGGGTCATTTTTCAGATACTTGCGTTAAATAAACTATCATTATGAAATCATAATCAAAAGCTTCCAGCCCTTCTTATGCCACTGGGTGTTATTTTACCTGCACTATTCACAAAGCGACTATACTATGGCAAAATCTTCTGAGTTTTCATTCTTTATTTCCTTAATTGAGTCGGGGACACTTATCCCATTCAAATATTTTGATATGGTAGTTTCCTCTGTTCAGACTCCATAGAATGACAGTGCTTAAAGGAAACAGTAGAGATACCCTGACTCCCCCCTTGTGTTATAGAGATGAGAAGTGAAGGTCTGAAAAGGCAAAGGACTTGTCCAAAGTCACATCCTACTTAACTGACTTAACCTTGGATTTGGGGTCTTCTAACTCTCAGTTCATTAATTTTTTAATGCTGCCCCTGGGCTGTTAAACATAAAGTCAAAATGAGAAAGCAAGGGGTCTTAGCAGAGAAAAATTATTTCCTATCATTTTCTATCTCTAAAATATATTTTGAATCTCTCCATTCTTTTCCATATTCCATACCATCACCATAGTCCAGTCAACATCACCTCCTACCTGGATCACTGAAGTAACCTCAAAACACGTCTTCCCCATTTTCAACCTCCAATTCAGTTTCTTCCCTTCACATGAGTTGTTCACGGGAATGCTTTATCTTTTATTTTTCACCACTCAGAGCTCAAGCCCTAACTTTTTTGATTCCTCATACTGTGATCTCTAATAGAACACAAACTTCCCCCATATTTAGCTGATTTAAAGATCTGTAAAATGAAAATATAGATACTAATTTATTGGAAAAAATCCACCTATGAGTGGACCCATGCAATTCAAACCTGTGTTATTCAAGGGTCAACTGTATATCTATTTTGTTTATTGATGTTTCCTCAGTGTCTGGAAAACTGCCTGTATGTGATGGCTCCCCAAAAAATATTTATTGAAAGAAATAACAGCAAACACTACCCATTGGATACTTACAGATTTTAAGATAAAGACATGGAACAGAATTTTGGGGATTTTGGCTGAAAGATACATGGCCTGGTATGTCTAGGTTAACAAGGAGATGCATTTTTTTAAAAAAATTTATTTATTTATTTATTTTTGGCTGCGTTGGATCTTCGTTGCTGTGCAAGGGCTTTCTCCAGTTGTGGCAAGCAGGGGCTACTCTTCGTTGCGGTGCGCGGGCTTTTCATCGCAGTGGCTTCTCTTGTTGCGGAGCATGGGTTCTCGGCGTGCGGGCTCAGTAGTTGTGGCACACAGGCTTAGTTGCTCTGCAGCACGTGCGATCTTCCTGGACCAGGGATCGAACCCGTGTCCCCTGCATTGGCAGGCGGATTCTTAACCACTGCGCCACCAGGGAAGTCCAAGAAGTTGCATTTTAGTAAGACAGTACAGCTAACAGATTGCAGTAATAGCAAGGATTATCAAATGCTTCTACAATAACTTTTAGACCGCAGCAAAATGAAAAAAAAGGGTTTCCAAGAATCTATAAATCAACATAGCATATTAAAGTGTTGTAAAAAATGAAGCAAATCTATATTTTTCAACCTCTCATCCTGTCAAGAAGATGAAACACAATCCTGTTATGAACTGGCTTAGGTAAGTCCTATTGGTTGAAGTATGGAGACTTTAAGGTTTTCTTTTTATTAGTCATTAGTTAACTACTGAGAATTTTCATCTTAAGCAAACTTTCTTATAAGTATCTGAGTAGGTGTGTTGGGCCTCACCTTCTTTGTCTGTAAACTGTGGCTATAACAGTTCCTGGCTATTGTGGTGAGGATGAACTAAGTTAACACATGCAAATTACTCAAAGCAATTACACAAAGAACAGTGCCTGACTCATATTAAGTGCCCAAGAAATGTTACCTATTATTACAAAAAGCTTGTATTCGTGCTTTAGTTCCTTTATTATTTTATTTGAATAGCAATTTCCTCTATCAGAGAACTTATTTATACATCACCTTATCTGAATTGCATGAAAGATTCAGCACTTAGTGTTTGCAGGGTGCCAGAGATACAAAGAAACGTAAGACCCAGTCCCATCTTTGCGAAATATGCAATTGAGTTACAGCAAAGTACTTTATCCTATGGCTTGCTTTCAGAAAATATCGCTCCAAGGGAGCTAAATTTGGACTGTCAACTTTTTACCAATTAGGATTCTCTAGGTTGCAAGTAAGAGAAGCCAGCTCAGACTGGCTTGGACTACAAAATGGATTTGTTAGCCCATGTATAGGGCAATGAAAATAGTGTGGTGTAATTGGGGGTAATTGGTGAGGGGTTCCATAGTGTTCACTTTAAGGCCGAGATTAAAAAGAAAAAAAAAGACTGGGAATTCCCTGGCAGTCCAGTGGTTAGGACTCCACACTTCCATTGCAGGGGGCATGGGTTCAATCTCTGCTCAGGGAACTAAGATCCCACAAGCTGTGCGGTATGGCAAAAAAAAAAAAGAAAAAAAAAAGAAAAAAAAAAGACAAAAAGGCCTAGAATTTCCTATCTGTTGTTTCCTGTCATCACAGGGATGGCATCAAACCAAGGCTGTGGCCCCAGTAAACCTCTCTTTATGTCTCACAGGTCCAGACTGGGTCAGATGCCCATTCTACTGCCAATCAGTGGTAATGAAGATCTTTCCTAGGCCAGTAAGGCCCACCACTGAAGCTAGGGGTCGAGTGAACACCTGAAGAAAAACAGGGTTCTATCCTGAAGACAGAGGGCAGGATGAATGCAGAGTAAACGACCAACAATTCCCAGCCTACCCTTCGAAGCGGGAACTGTATCTTACTTTTCTTTATGTTCTAACACGTTCTGTGCCAGGTGCACAGAAGACGCTTAATAAATACTAGCAGAAAGGCTGGGTAGTGAATAGACCTAGGAAGAATTATTTATTCACCTTACGTAAGCCTCCTGCGTCCCAGAAATGCTTGTCCCAGGAACTAGCATGACCAGTTCTTTCTTGTTCAATTGCCTTTTCCCTTAGCAATATAACCATGGGTTCCATCTAGTCCCAGTAGTGCCAGAGGGGAGGTCTGGATTGACCCTTCCTTCTGGAGCCCCATCGTTGTTTAATTATAAGTTGTGATGTTCCTCATTCATTCCCAGGTCATAGGGCATCTTTTGGCTGGTTGGTATCGTACGTCATGTTAGCTGAGTCAATCTTCTAAGGTTTGTGCTCAGAGAAATTGCCATTTAAGCTCCCTCTTTATTTCAGCTCTGAGGTTAGGGAAGCAGATGTTGATGGACTAATTAGCATCTTAGGAGGACTCAGAATGAGCTCCCCATCCTTAAACTGTTGTTTAATCGGTTGTCCCAGAGAGACACTGAGAGCCTCACAGGAATGTTGCTTCATGCAGGAAAAACAACCCGGCCTAGCCTCCAAGTCATCATAGGTAATGACAATGGTAACAACTATAGTAAAAAAAAAAAAAAAAGAAAGAAAAGCAAGTCTAACGCCTGGTCACAAGTAAGAATAATGTTAGGTACATGCGACATTGGTAAATGTGTTACATCCCTGGAATTAACCCTTTGACTTGCATGCTCAGCATCTCTTTTAGCTCATCTCTAACTAAGACAGCATCCGTATTTTAGGGGTAGGCTTGGGGTAACCAAGTACACACAACCACTGCATAATATCATCTTCAATAGTCATTTAAGCTTTTGGGGAGCTAAAAGCAAAGTCAGGAGCCGCTTTATTCTGAGACATCACTACCACATTAATTAGATATGCTCTTACTGGTAAGATCAGCCTTCTTGGCGAGCAAACAAAGGCCGTTGCTTGACGGCTTAAGTTAATCTTGATGTGACCGTTCTAGGAAAAGAATATTTTTTTCCAAAGAGGAAAGAATTATCCAAAGTCCTTGCATGAATCGTCTATTTCTAGGGGTACTTTCTCTAATATTTATATTTACCTCAAATTTTATTTTCTCATGCTTTCATGAGTCACCAATACCTCTTTTGATTGGCTTATTCTTTCTTCAGAATTATGAATGCCTTTAAACGCTCTTTTGTGTTCTGCCTTCTAATCATTCCAGTTTTCTTCCAGTGACTTTGTGTCTATTAGTTTGCACCTCTGCAGAGAAAAATTTGGGGAGACTGGATTCTACTCCCTGTGGATGAGTTAACCTCTGCAAGCTTCAGTTTATTCATCTGTACACTGTGGATAGGAATGATAATGGATGTGGTACTCTACCCGGATCCCCTCTTCAGGACCTATGCTTCCTCCAACCCCCAACCGAAAGCTGTGCTCCTCACTGGGAATTGTCCTGCACTGCAAGGGAATTGCCTCCCCTAGCCCCTCGCCTCAGTGGGACTCACCCAGAACCAGAGCTTCTGCTCCTATAGGGTTGGCTGAGACTCAGTTGGAACCATACTTTGGGTTAGATTATCTCTTTGCCTAATCTTGCATTCTTCACTACCGGTGGTTGTATCTCCCAAAGCACCCCCAATCCTCCTGTACGTCATTGACTGATGACATTCACATTTCTGCCTGATCTCATCAATCAGATAGTCCTTTGAGAAAAGTAATAACTAACTCAAGGCAGAGTTAAGTTGTCTTAAGTTTGTTATTTGTCCCTAAACTCACTCTTCTTTTGCTCTGGGGCTCTTCATGGTTGCCTCTTTCTCCTCCAACAGTTCCAGCCCTCCAATTCCTTACTGCTCACACCTTCTTGCCCTAGAAAAATAGGTGGGAAGGGAAAAGACTTGGTTAACTTATTCTCATTGAGGCTGAACATGTTACCCCTTAGCTTTCTAAGTTACACTTCTTTTGAAATTCTCTATGTGTGCCTTTTGTTTTATTATCATTGTTCCCTGTATTATGACCACAGCTGCCCTTCCGTAATTTCTGGTTTTCAGTCTGGTGTGAGATCAGTCTTTTAAAATTCGTCTTCTCAGACAGGAAATATCTTAGATTCTTTTATAATTCATGCCATTAATTGCTACCGCTATTACAAAGAAAATTTCCCCTTTTGTACGAACATCATGAGGTAAATTGGCCTTAAAGGATGCAGTTTTACCAAACAAAATGAATAAAATTCTCAGTGGATTTCTAAACAATCAAGGTGGAAAAAGTAAAAAGAAAGAGTTGAAAATATAAATGTGAAAGGCAGCTCAACTTTCAAAGGTATCAAGAGTTGGGTTGATTTGCAGATGGAATAAGGCCTGGCAGGCAATAAGGGGTTCTTTTCTCTTTTCTTTTTTTCCTGGCATATGACCTCATAACAGCTAAATTTTTCTCCCACTTTATATTAGGCAGGAGTCTCAGTTGAAAGTGTTAGAAAACTCAGCTCAAATTAAGTTAAGCAGAAAAGGCGATTTACTAGAAGGATTCCGGAGAAACTCAGAAAACCCAAGGAGCTGCAGGAAACAGGGCAGCTCATGGGATTCAGGGACTAGACCTGGAAATCCGGTTCCACCAGCCTCTCTTTTCATCTTTGATCTCTGCTTGTTTGTGTCTGGTGTTGTGGGTTGATACCTTTGTCCTCTAAAAGGTATTGAAGTCCTAATGCCCAGTACCTGTGAATACCTTATTTGGAAAGAGAATTTTAACAGATGAGCAAATTAAGATGATGTGTTAGTTTGTTGGGGTTGCCATAACAAAGTACTACAGACTGCATGGCTCAGACAATATAAATTTATTTCCTGAGAATTCCCTGGAAGTCCAGGGTTAGGACTCTGTGCTCTCACTGCCGAGAGCCCGGGTTCAATCCCTGGTCAGGGAACTAAGATCCCACAGGCTGCATGGCATGGCCAAGAAAAATAAAGAAAGAAATTTATTTCCTTACAGTTCTGGTGGCTGGAAGTCTAAGATCAAGATGTTGACAGGGTTAAAATGGTCCTCAAACAAAAGTCCTATCTTTTTACCCTGTAACTATCCTTCAAGGACTCTGTTCTAAAAAAGCAATGAAACATGCTGATAAAAATTTACCCACCAGGATTTTCATGATAGCAATAGTTCCTACCATGTCCCTCCCCAGCTCAAAGTTTTCAGTAACTTCCCATTTCACACAGAGATAAAGCCAAAATCTTCACCAATGGCCTAGAAGACTCTATGTGACCTACATCCTTATTACTTTTTTGACCTTTTCTCCCAGGACTCTGCTCCAGCCATACTGGCCTCAGTTCTCAAATACACCAGGCAAAGGAGCGCTGTCTTAGGGCCTTTGAACTTGCTACTCCCTCTGCCTGGAATGATCATCCTTCAAGTATGAACATGACTTGCTCCCTCTCTTCTTTCAAATCTTCTACTTAAATGTCACTTTGTCTGGGAAGTCTTCCCTTCTGCCCTGCCCCCATTTATTATCCTTCTTCTCCACTTTTTCTCCTTAGCACACATACTTGTGTAATACCAGATATTTTACATATTTGTTTTGCTCTGCGTTGGAAATTGAATGCCTTCTAGGTTCTCTATAACACGTGGGTGGTATGATGACCAGCTGGCTCCTTGCCCTGGAACGTTTCTTCTCTGCCTGATTAAAATTCTTGAACTTCCTTTGTGTTGAGCTGCACCCCTCAGGCCTGCAAGCCCTTTACTTGCCCAGCCTTAAGACTGAAGAAAGAGCCCGGAGTCAGGGACAGAGACATCACCGGTTTAATGGATGGGAGAGCTTACACGTCTAAAGCAAGGACCTGGAGCTACACCCCACTGTCACCCCACCGTCTGTAGATGGAGGACAGGGCATGGCAGAAGTCTTTGGCTGGGGAGGAATGTGTATGTGTTACCAGTTGCAGAGGGAATTGAAGTCAGGTTACCAGGGAAACCAGCAGAGGGACACGCCCCTTTGACAAATTATCATAGTGGAGATAGTTCTGATCTAGAGATTAGAATAGTCACTAGTTGGGGCTAGGGGCAAGTATGTAGGCATTTACCAATTAGGCTCTATGATTTAGAGGGAAGGTCAGTCATGTGAGTAGGTGTAGTTAAAGCAGGGGATGTACAGAGAGCAAGAGAACCGCTATTCTGAGTGACCTGACCATACACTCTGTCTCCTCAGTGTCATCCTTAGTCAATTGGGGGAAGAGAAGTCTGGTTCAATGATGCCATGGGTCTAACTTACCCTGACATTGTGAACTTGTTCTGAGATTTTGCCTTGTTTTCCCTGCAGATTTCTGCTTTGTGCCCTTGTATCCATGTTGCCTGCCCTGAGTCTCTAGTCCATATCTGAAATCTCAGGGAGCTAGAAGGGAATTTAGAGATAAAATTGGCCCATGTGGTCATTTTGTTGATGGTGAAACTGAGGTGCAGGGGCGGGAAGGAACTCGCTCAAGGTCATATTCTATGTTAAGTACATTCATGAATTTATTCAATATATACTATGTGCTAGGCACTTGTAGAATAATAGAAAAAATATATATTGGTCTCTGCCACCCTCCCCCCTACACTCCCCTCTCCCACCTCTTAAACTCCTCCTGGCACAGAGCTCCTAAAACCCTTGTCATATCCTAAGTGATAAAAGCACTAGGAGCATATTTTTTTCTAATATTTGGTCTTTGTTCCTGACACCAAGCTCCTAAATCCCCTGGAAATTTCTGGGTGATAGGAGTGTCTTTTGTTCTAATGAGGCAACTTTGGCTAGGCTGCTGGAGGGGGGCTGATCACCAGAAAGACCAAACCAGGATTAGAAACTTGGAATTTTCAGCCTCATCCCCCATGCTCCAGAGACGGGAAATGGGCTGGAAGTGGAGTTAATGATTGATCCTGCCTATGTGTGATGAAGGCTTCATAAAAATCCCCAAAGTATGGGGCTCGGAGAGCTTCCAGGTTGCTGAACATGTGGAGGTGCTGGGGGAGTGGGATGGCCGGAGAGGGCATGGAAGCTCGATGTCCCTTCCCACCTAGTCCTATGCAACTCTTCCATCTGGATGTTCATCTCTAACCTTTGTCATATCCTTTTATAATAAACCGGTAAACAGTAAGTAAACTGTTTCCCTGAGTTCTGTAAGCTGCTCTAGCAAATTAATTGAACCATGGGAACCTCTGATTTATATATAGCCCATCAGGTAATCACCTTGACATGGGCTTGACATCTGGAGGGAGGGGCAGTCTTGTGGGAGTGAGCCCTTAACCTGTGGGGTCTGAAGCTATCTCCAGAAAGATCGTGTCATAATTGTGTTAAATTAGAGGACACCCAGTGTAACACCCAGGTGTCACAGAATTGCCTGATGTGAGGGAAACCCCTACGCATCTAGTGTCAGAAGTGTGAGTGTGGTAGTTATGTGAGAATAAAAGAAACACAAGAGGCGGACTGAGGTTTTTCCTACTCAGCACTGAATAGGGAAGAGTGAATAAGACACAGTTCTTTCCAGTCTGGACAACCTCACAGTTCAATGGAGAATTCACATAAACAGACAATTACAAGACTGGATAAAAAAGATCAGTGAGGGCTTCCCTGGTGGTGCAGTGGTTGGGAGTCCGCCTGCCGATGCAGGGGACACGGGTTCCTGCCCCGGTCCAGGAAGATCCCACATGCTGGAGAGCGGCTGGGCCCGTGAGCCATGGCCGCTGAGCCTGTGCATCCGGAGCGTGTGCTCCGCAATGGGAGAGGCCACAACAGTGAGAGGCCCGCATACCACAAAAAAAAAAAACAAACCCCCCCCCAAAAAACCCTATTAAAAAAAAAAAGGTCAGTGAGAGAGAGATGGTCAGCATGAAGAGGGTGAGAACGGCACAGAGGTGAGAGGGCAAGGAGAGAAGGTCAGGGCTGAAGCTCTCCATCCACTTAAATCTCACAGTATTTATAAAGGGCCAATCATCCATTCTTTCCATCCAAATGTATTGGATGTTCTTCTACTGGGCCTTGCCTTGAAGATACAAAGATGAGTCTGGTATCTTAAAGGTCAAATAAGGTCATGAACTTGTGAGGTTGGCCCCCAAATTTCCAAACTCGAGTCCCTGACTGGTTAAGCCACTCAATTTCAAAGCAAAGGAAATTTGTTTCACAGCCCCTTTCTCTTCCTTGGGACACAGTGAGTAAGTTGTGCAAACTGGCTGTGATTCTGAGCCACAAGACTGCTTGGAGGTGGCCTCCCTTGTCAAGCCCGGCACCCCTTTTCACCTTCAGAGTGCTCTGATGTCCTTGGAATGGGCAGGTAGTGTTTGTTCTTACACAAGGCAGTTGGCCAGCCAGCCCAAGTAGAGCCAACAGGTGCTGGGTCCTTTAATCTTTCAGGACACAACCTTGGCCTTTTGTGGCTGGTTAATCAGGAGTGGGTGAGCAGCTGTCCAAGGATACATTCTGGAAGAAATCGGTGGTCCGGGTGGAGCGTGGGCACAGGGTCCAGTCTGGTAGGAGCTTCTCTTTCACACCCAGTATCCAGCTGCTGTCTGGTTGCAGAGGCAGATTAGAGACACCGTCAACTCCACAAGTAAATTATCTCTCCTTTGTAGGCCTGTGTAATTCCCCAGGCACATTGGTGTTTGTTCTTTTCCTGTAAGGATGGGTTGGTGATATAGTAGAGTTGCTTTATACATACATTCAACATGTAATGGCTTTGGTGCCTAACTCTCCACCCCACTTCTCATTCAGTATTTCAAGGTAATGCAGCCCATAGGTTTAGTAAGGTGGGGATTAAGAATTAACTAGTGGGTTTAGCAACTTGGTCCTTGGTGACCTTGACAGCAGTAAGTTCAGTGGAGTGCCAGGGGCCTGAACTGGCTGGAATGGGTTCAAGAGATTATAAGAAAAAAATGGAGCAGAGAGTTGAAATAGAGCTGGAAGAAGATATGGGGTTAAGAGTAGATTTTTTTTTTTTTAAGATGGAAGAAATCACAGTGTACTTGTATGCTGGTTGTAATGATCCAGTAGAGGCAAAACTGATGATTCAAAAAAGAGGGAGTGGTTATGGCTTGAGATGTCCTTGAACCAGAAAGAGGACAAAGAACTTTTAGGGATGTGGTAGAGCTGTGTAGGGGAGGAAAAAGTTTTCCTTGACCCTCTTAGAGTCCCTGGCTAGATGTGAAAATTAAACTGACAAAGACAGATTAACAGGAGAAAAGCATACACATTTACTTCCTGTAAGTTTTATAAGTGACATGGGAGCCTTCATCAGGAAATGAAGACCTGAAGAAATGGTTAAACCTAAGTGTTTTTATTCTAGGTTTGATGAAGAGTGGGCAGTTGTGGAGAAATATGATAGGACAAAGGGTACGAGGTAAGTGTAACAAACTGGGGGAAACTTGGCAAGACCTGTTTGTTCGGATTCTTCCTGGTGACCCTTCTTCCTGGAAATAAAGATGCTTCTTTCCTCCGGGTATAGAGGGGCACCTGTTAGAAGAGGGTCTTATGACCTGCTTCAGGGGAGAAGGGTGGGGGACAGCCAGAGAAATCTTCCTGCTTCTGCTGTTTTCTCAGACTCCTTCAGCTTAAAATATCCTATATGCTAAGGTGCATGTTTTGGGCTACTGTGTTCTGAACCTCATCAGCTGGTTGTTAAACACAACTGTAATTAAATATTAAATTATATAAATTTACTATTAAATAAACACTATTTTAAAAGGTAATAGATATCCAAAAAGCTTCCCTTCCTAACTTCATTACTACCTTTACCATGGTCTGTGTTCTTGCAGTTATGTCTATCGTGAGTGGGTGGTGGAAATGACACCATGCTGGTCATTTCAAATTGGCCGTGGTGGGAGTATTTACACCACAAAAATTGCAGCCATTAGACATCAGGGCCTTGTTTGGTTTGTTTTTTAAAGGAGAGCTGTTTGTTAACCATCTGCAGCCCATGCCTGGCTTTGGTGGACAAGTGGAGAGATTGGCCCTCAACTAAGTGGCAATAGTTTGTCCACAAGAACAGGAGAGAAGGCAGGGCATTTGGACAGGTGGGTAGATAGGTGTGGTAGAGAGATGTTTCCTATTTACTAAGGGAAAAAGGAAGCAAGGTAATCACCTGAGAATAAGGCTGGGGAGGGAGGTGTTGGAGGTTTGAAGAGAGAGGAGCCTGGGACAGTAAGTGGGTTAGAGAAATGCAGTGTTTTTGTCTAAGCACCATTAAAAAGGCCCCTTGAGGTTGGTGGTTATGAATCTAAAGAGAGGCCTGGGTGTATAGTTTTCCTCCAGGCCCTTTCGGTGGCTTGGGTGAGGCAGTAAGTGGAGAGCTGGATTTTTCCAAGGCTAGGGTTTTGCCAGTCCAGTAGGACTATGTGTAAGCGAGATTATAAACTTATAAATGAAAAAGCCACCACTTCAAAGACCTCCCTTATTTATCCGAGCTAAAATCATGCGGCCTGTAACTTTGACCTATTATCCTGCTGCTTTTTCTATTTTGTGTTAAATCATCTGACAGCAGGGACTGTGCTTTCCTTACTGCGGAATCCAGTGCCTACCACAGTGCTTGGCACATAGTAGGTGCTCAGGAAGTAACATGTTGGATAAATTATCGGATTAATGGATTCACTTGCTTGCTCCATGGTGTTTAACCTTTCATGAGCGTAGGATTTCCTTATGGAGTCAGATGCAGATACGTGCAATTTTTAAGTACTTGAGATGCAACCTAAAGCCTCAGAGGCAGCTGCCCGGGTAGTGTGAGTAATGCAGTTGTTGGTCTTTGTCACACAGGACTCGGCAACACGAGGAGGTTTATATTACAATCCCTAAACTTGGAGGGAGGGTAGTTTATGTATTTATTATTACTGTTTTTTAGTGCTGCCAATAGCGGCTTAAGGCTCCAGGAGAGGTGATGACAAAAGCCCCTGCGGCAAGGTCCAAGCCTCCAAGGAACTGTGCCGCGGCTCCCGGGCGGATACTTGGGTCCATAGGCGTGGTCGGGGGCGTGGCGTGGCCAGGACGAGGCGTGGCCGTCGCGGGAAGGGCGGGGCCGGGGCCGGGGCCGGGCCGCCCCAGGCGCCTCCAGCCGATACCGCCAGGGGCCCCGGCACCTCCCGCGCCCGCCGCCCGACGGGACGCTGGCGGAAGGGGGCGGGGGCGTGACCGACTGTCTGGTTCTCTGTACAATAAAGTTTAGAAAGCTTGAAGAAGGAGGAGAAAAAAACCTCCCACGCCCCTTCGGCTACTCTGGCGCGGACGCCTGCGGCCCGGCACATACAGAGCTCCAGCAGCAGTGTGCTCGCGGAGGCGTGGCAGGCGCGCCGGAATGGGAGTCACCGTGGACGTGCACGAGGTGTTCAAGTACCCCTTCGAGCAGGTGGTCGCCAGCTTCCTGCGAAAGGTATTCACCCAGCTCCGTCTCGGCCGGGGCTCGCATTCTCCCGCGCTGCCCCGGTGGCCCAGCGGTCTGCGCTCCGGGCAGCGGGCGCCCGCAGCTCCCCTCACCCCTCTGCCCGCTTGGAGGTCCACACCCACGGTCGGTCTCCCCTTCCAACTGCGGGTTTCGCCTCTGGGATGTGCTGGGCGAGGGCGGGGGTGGATTTCCTTGAGAGCTCCCCCACCAGGATGAGGGAAAGGCTCCGTGCGCGGCAACACGTTCACACCCTGCCCCAGCTGGAGGGGGAGTCGCGGAGAACCCCAGTTCTGGAGCCCCGGTGAGGCTGCACGGGGCTTCTCCATCTCTCTAGTACATCATTGACTCCTTCAAAGCTAGTGGAGGCTGTGGAAGCCGTCAGCTACCACCTCACCACTTTCTCTTTCATTAACAGCTTGGGACTTTGGGCAGTCCCCATGCCCTACTTTTGTAATATGTAAAATGGGAAAAATAATAGTAACAACTCAGGAGTTGTGAGGATTCAAGTGAAATAATTCCCGTAAAGTGCTTATCACAGTGACTGATGCTTGCTAAGTTCTTTAAAATATATTGTTGTTGTTTGTGCTGCTATAACTGTACACCCTAGCCTCAATATTCAGTGGCCCTCTTTATCTCAAGGGCTGCTCCTGGGACTGTGGCTCGTAACAGTAGAATGGGAAATTTCTTTCTAGTCTGGTTCTGCCTTTAGTTAGTTCACTTGATGGCCTTGGTCAAGGGTCATTTTCTCTCTAGGCTTCAGTTTCTGCATCTAAGATGTGTCCACTTAAAAAAAACGCACAACCGAAAAGTTGAGAATTATGTTTTATTGGGCAGACTTGCTGAGGACTTAAGCCTGGATACAGCCTCTGAGATAGCTCCTTGGGGCTGGTCTGAGGAGGTAAGGGAGGGGCCAGGATATATAGGAGTTCAAACAAAAAAAAGGATAGTTGACCATCCAAAGATTACTGCTAATTAAAGAAAACGGGACATCTCAAGTTAATGAAATTAGTGTTTTTCTGTGTATGGAACAATGCAAGAGTCTGGGTTCATTGAAATTCATTTGATAAGTGCCTTAACTATCTAGGACCTGTTTTACTCTGTCCTGAATCCCCTCAGGGTGCACCGCTGGGGATGGCTGCAGAGGCTGAAGGACTTATGGCCACAACATCGTTGGTTCACTGAAATGGCAAGTGACATTTTTTGTCCACAGATGAGTGTTGTATCAGATCTTCTTTCGGCTTTCACGATCTTGAGGAAGATTTGCAAGAATTGTAATTTGCCTTGGACAGCTGCCACCGGCAGTGCTCCCGGTGTGCCACCTGGAAGCCGGGAGATGCATTGTTTTAAGTGATAAGACCTGACCTCCATTAGAGGATGCACTTGGGGGCCCAGGTCACAAAGGAGTGAGTAGGACCCTGGTTAACATGATGTTGCCATGGAGGCCTTTTTGGCGGGGGAATGTCAGCTGGTTAATATTGTTAATTATCTCCTGTATGTAGTACCTGGTACCTACTAGGTGCTCAGTACAAGTCTGATGAATGATGAATGAATAAATGAATTACAGATGTGCTGTAGACTTTGCCTTAGGCTAGACTTCTGGGTCCTAAAGAGAAAAAGCCAACACCCCATTTTTGTTTTAGGGCTGGCACTTTGGAGTGTGGATTCTCCAGTGTCACTGCCCCTTTGGAAAGCCTTTCTGGATTGTCCTCATCAGGAGGCAATCTCTGCCTTGTCAGAGCTGGAGGGACACTTTGGGCCTCAGTGACCGTCTTCTACAGTGTTGGGTAGTTACTACTGCATGTATCTTTTCCCTCATTAGACTCTAACCTTCCTCGGGGTAGGTCTCACTCCTGAAGAAGCACGTAGCACAGTGCCAAGCTCTCATTTAGAGAGTACTTGGCATGTGTCAAGCTTCTGGGCTAAATGCTTTTCTTTCATTCAGCAGGTGTTTAGAGACACTTTGTGTGCCAGGCTCCGTGCTGGGTGTAGGGCACCACAGACAGACTCTCTTCTCATGGAGCTGATGGTCTCTGGTGGGTGAGACTGACATTAATCAATGATTAACAAGTGAACACGTAACTCCAGCTGATGATGTGTATTTACACAGGGAAAGTTCACAGTGCTGTGAAGTCCCGGAGGGTGGCATTAGGGAAGACTTCTTCGAGAAAGTGACATTTGTGAAGTGATGGCTGAAACGTGAGACGAGTTTCCTAGGCCAGCGGGGCGGGGGAGGAAGTGCTGTCATACATTATCGTTTTTACTCCTCCCAGCAGCTTCAGGAATTAGTTATGATTGACTTCCATTCCATGGTCTGGAGAAACTGCGGTTCAGATTCCAAGTTCCCACAGCTAGCAAGTGGGAGAGCCAGGATTTCAACACATCTGACTCTCAGCTCACACCCCCGAATCGCCAGGCTGTGCTGCCTTGCACATAATAGACACTCAGCTAATCACTGAGGGAATACAGTGCTGTAGAGTCTACTTCGTGTGCTCTTTATCCAGTCTCAGTTTCCTTTTGCCTGCAGTCTTCTCTCAGGGTTTATTCATCTCCATCCGGTTGTGCCTGGTCTAAGGGTATAGCTTTGAAGGTGCGAGGGTGAGAAAATACATTGTTTTGGTTATCTGCTGTGTAACAGATCACCCTAGTGATTTAGTGGCCTAAACCAATGGTAAGCTTTTGATGGAAAGCTTTTAATGCTCACATTTCTACGAGTTGACTGGGCTCAGGTTTGCAGTTTTTAGGTGCCATGTGTTATAGCTGAGGTCGCTTCTATAGCTGGGTTCAGTTAGGATCTGGAAGAGTTTTTTTTTTTTTTTCTGCGGTACGCGGGCCTCTCACTGCTGTGGCCTCTCCCGTTGCGGAGCACAGGCTCCGGACGCGCAGGCTCAGCAGCCATGGCTCACGGGCCCAGCCGCTCCGCGGCATGTGGGATCTTCCCGGACCGGGGCACGAACCCGCGTCCACTGCATCGGCAGGCGGACTCTCAACCACTGTGCCACCAGGGAAGCCCTGGAAGAGTTCTTATACAATACTTAGCAAAGTGCCTGGCACATAGTAAAAACTGAGGAGGACATTTTGGAAGGTAAGGCTAGGGAAAGTGGAGGAGAACATTTGCAGAAAAGGTCTAGGGGTGGGACAGTGTTATCTCTATGGACATTACACTTGCATTCTTTCTATTCACAAGGTAGTCCTTCAGAGATCCCTGGATGGGGCTATGTGACTGTCTCTAGGATGTCAGTAAATTCAGTTGCTCTGAGAATTTTCACCTTATTTTACATTATTCATTCTTTTTTCTTTTCTTTTCTCTCTCTCTCTTTTTTTTTTTGGCTGCGCGGCATGCGGGATCTTAGTTGCCTGACCAGGGATCAAACCTGTGCCCCCTGCAGTAGAAGCGAGGAGTCTTAACCACTGGACCACCAGGGAGGTCCCCACCTTACATTATTTAAAGCCATGAACTGGAAGTCAGTAGACCTGGATCCCAATCATTGTGCTTCCTTCATTAAAAGCAGTTTTGAGGTGACCTTGGGAAACAGTTTTCACCAGCCTATACTGTGCCCTTGAGCAAATTAGAAAGGGGCATCATCTAGGTGGTCTACACCCATAAGCTCACAGTAAGTGGGGCTAGTGGGAGGTGTATGGGGCTACTTAGGCAAGTTAGAAAAACGTGCTCCTTCTTCTACTAGGTGCCCAATGGCCTGCTTGACTGGAAAACCTTGTGCAGTGAGCAACATGCACAACCTTATGAGACAACCCTACTGTCTTAATTTCTTATCTGTGAAATGATATGCTATGTACCCTACCAGTTTCCCAGGATTGTTGTGAGTTTCAGATGTGTAACAGTTTGACAAGCATATGTTTCTTTTAAAGCATAAGGTAGTAAGAATGATCCTTTTGGCAAAATACCTTTTATTTTTCTTTTAGTCTTTTTGTATTTTTTTTTTATTCAAAGGAAAGCACTTGGCAGAAGGGACAATCGTAGGATCTCTGGGAAGCATTTAATCTGATTTTGCACAATGGTATGTTTGAAGGTGCTACAGCACTGAGGAAGTTCTATTTTAAATAGAGTCTACTGATCTCTGGCTTTTGGTATGTTAGGGCTTGCCTTCCAAGTTATAATATCCTGCTATTTTTAAAACCTGAGGAATGTTTGCTCTTCTTACACCTGCCTGTTGGATACTACAGGCAAAATATTAGCTACATGCTTTCAAAGCTAAGTGGCACCTTGAAAGCAAACACCACAATACTCTTTGTTCGTGGAGTGCAATGTTTCTCGTTGAACTCTTCATGGAGGAGTGCTGTGAAAACCAAAATGGTTTATTCATAAGATGCTAAACTGTACTTTCCATGAACTACAGTGTCAGTGCTCTTGACAGTGTGTTTTGGTTTCTTTCTTTGAATGACTCTTAGCTTTCTAGTTCTCATCGTTTATAGCTGTTTCCTTCCTTCTACTTAAAACCATCTGCAAAGAGAACACACTGTTGCATAGATGGATATAGCAGCTGATAGGCTTACTCATCTCTGGAAGCTAACATGGGTCCGTTTAATGGGCTTGCCTTGCATGAGCTGGATTCCTAGATTTTCTAAAAATTTCTTCCTAAAAGATTTCCTAAATTTTGTCTACCTGAAATTTAAAGTCATACAAAAGGCCATTATGTGGCCTGGAGTTTTCTTGTTTATTCTTAAATGAGGCCAGAGAAGCTACAGTTTTTCTTACCATAGAGTTGTTCAGGTTGATTTTCTTGTTATGCTGTAGGTAAAAGAGTCACTGTGAATAGAGTGTAAGCTTCATGGGTGGAGATTTTATCATCTGTTCCTGATGTATCTCAAGTATCCAAAGAGATCCTGGAACATAGTAGGGACTCAGCAAATCCTTATTGAATGAATGAGTGAAATACTCTCTTCAGGATTTAGCCTTATGTAATTTCAGACCGAAGCCCGTGTGGATTCAGTAATATGTCCTTACTTTGGGTACTGTAATCAAATGGACAGATTAAAATAATTTCTTTGCTTCAACACAGTGGCCTCGGATTTTATTCATTCTAGCCACAAGCTTGATGTTGTGAACAAAATGGTTTGAATGTTTACCCTTAAACTCAGAAAGAGGATTTATGAATGGCTGTTTCCGTTTAGAGTAGAAAGTTGATTGCGTAATTAATAATGTTTCCATTTCTGATCCTATTTTTTCTTCCTTGCATATCTGACACGTGTGTGGAACATCTCTCCCTACAGAGCTCCTGAAATATTGGGAGTGGACCTGTATTTCCAAAATAAGTGATTTGAAAATGATAGGCCTGGGTTAGCATAATGGTTATTTATCTTTTTGTTCACACTCTAATAGTCTTTCTTCACTTTTGTCTTCCTATCCTCAATTCTACTAGAAAATTAGGCGCAACGGGAAGAAGGTGAAGACAGGAAGAGCGTGGGCTCTGACATCAGCCAGGTGTCGGGGTGCTTCTAGTTGTGTGAGTTTGGGCAAGTCAGTTCATTTTTCTTTGCCTCAGTTTTATCATCTGCATAATATTAATAATATCTTCTGGAGTTGTTGGGAGAAAGTAAGTTGGATGATGCACACAGTTGCATACAATATACATAGTTTAATGTCACCACACAGTAGGTGCTTTAGTACTTGTTTAAAACAAGTACTTTTAAAGTACTTGTTAAAAATCGTTATAGTAATACTAACAGAAATAATTTATGACATGTAAATCCATGAACTTGAAAATAAAAAGCTGAGAGAAGTAGTCTGCAGAAATCTTTTTAACTTGGAGTAATTAAAGGGAGAGTAAGCATATTTGAATTATGACTTTTTTTTTTTTTTTTTTTTTTGTGGTACGCGGGCCTCTCACTGTTGTGGCCTCTCCCGTTGCGGAGCACAGGCTCCGGACGTGCAGGCTCAGTGGCCATGGCTCACGGGCCCTCCCGCTCCGTGGCATGTGGGATTTTCCCGGACCGGGACACGAACCTGTGTCCCCTGCATCAGCAGGCGGACTCTCAACCACTGCGCCACCAGGGAAGCCCTGAATTATGACTTATTTTTAAAATGTCATTTAAATAATATTAAAGCATACTTGGTGAGTTACCTAGTAGAGGTTGTGGCTTAATCAGTGCCTGAAAGATAGGAAGATTTTAACTATCAAAGTATAGTAGTTAAACATTCATTATATTTCTCCTAATAGAAATCCACAATAGATCTGTGTATCATTTGGCCCTTGGGAGATGAAAAGCTAAATAAAACATAGCCCTGGCCTCAAGGAGCTCACTGTCAAAGGGGACAAAGGGAAATAAATTAATTTTTGTGATAAGTGCCTTCTCAGGGGCATATCACAGACATACATTGTGGCGCAAGATTCATGTTTTAATTATAAATCTGTAAGAGCTTTTAGAGTACTTAGAGTTTGTTGCCTTTTTTAAAAGTAAGTATTCTCTCTATTCTCTTCTCCAATGTGGCGCTTTCCCTAATGCTAGTGGGCAGGGATGTGTCAAGGAGTCCTTGTCGTATCTTCTACAAATTCTGCAATGGTAAAGCATGAGCTTGTGAGGTTTTACTAGTCTAGGAAAATAAGAAATATCTTCTAGTAATTTTTGAGTAATCATTTAAATATATCTGAATTGCAGATGGACACTAATAGTATACTTAATACGACACCACAGTAAGTTACAAGATAAAGACTGAAGTCTTGAAAGTAAGTTTTCAAAAATATTGAGTCATTTTTTAGTAGCAAAACCAGTAAGGTGCCAGGTGTTACACTTTACATAAAATTATTTCCTTGAATTCCTATAACAGCTCTTTGAGGTAGATTTTTTTGTTTTGTTTTGTTTTTGTTTTTCTAATTTTACAGATGAGAAAACTGTGACTGACTGAGATAATTTGCCAGAGACTCCCATAGACCTCAACTGAGGTCTCTTAGATTCTAAAACTCATTCTGTTTCCCAGACTGTCTTTATTTTACTTTCATTTATTTCTTAACTTTTCATTTAGAAATAATTTGACTTACAAAATGTTGCAGAAACAGACAGAAAATTCATGTCCTTAATTTCCTCAAACCACTATATAATTTTTAAAATCAGGGAATTAACACTGATACCGTGTTAACTGTCCTATAAACATTATTCAAATTTTGGCACTTGTTTACTAATACGATTTTTTTTTAGTCTAGGATTCAATCCAGGATCCCACATTACATTTAGTTGTTGTATCTTAGTCTCCTCTTCAGTTCCTTAGTGCTTTCTGGACCATGGTGCTTTCCAAGAGTACTGATTAGTTACTTTGTAGACTTTGTAACTTTAAATGCATTGGGTTTGTGTATGCATTTTTTTAAAAAAATAGATCTTTATTGGAATATAATTGTTTTACAATACTGTGTTAGTTTCTGTTGCACACCAGAGTGAATCAGCCATACGCATACATATGTCCCCATACGCCCTCCTTCTTGAGCCTCCCTCCCATCCTCCTTGTCCCACCCCTCTAAGTCATCGCAAAGCACCAAGCTGATCTCCCTGAGCTGTGCTGCTGCTTCCCACTAGCTATCTATTTTACATTCAGTAGTGTACATATGTCCATGCTACTCTCACTTTACCCCAGCTTCCCCCTCCCTGCCTCCGTGTCCTCAAGTCCATTCTCTATGTCTACGTCTTTATTCCTGCCCTGCAGCTGTGCTCATCAGTATCATTTATTTATTTATTTTTTTAAGATTTCATGTATATGTGTTAGCATACAGTATTTGTTTTTCTCTTCCTGACTTACTTCACTCTGTATGACAGACTCTAGGTCCATCCATCTCACTACAAATAACTCAGTTTCCTTTCTTTTTATGGCTAATATTCCATTGTATATATGTGCCACATCTTTATCCATTCATCTGTCGATGGACATTTAGGTTGGTTCCATGTCTTGGCTATTGTAAATAGTGCTGCATTTAATGTTTAGGGAAGAGGATTTTCCTTGGTGTCACAATTGTATGAATGATTCTTTTTAATAAACTTCATTATGTCATTGCCAATTATTGGGACATTTTGGTATGAATGAGCGTGAAGTGACGTTGAGTGGCCTTTGTTTACAATCATAACTTGTCCCAGCAGAAGGGCCTTTGAGGATCATCTGGTGGTCTACCACCCGGGCTTCACGGATGGCAGCATCACAGTCTGCACATCTTGCCTCCTTGTCCTTTGTTTCTTCTACTTCATCCTCCTACTGCGAAGGCCAACGAACAGCCATTCAAAATGTCTGTTGACTTAAATGTGTTTAGTCTTTGACATTTTGACTCATCATTTGGTCTTGGTATAAAGTCAACTTTGCTTTTCTTTTAAGATAGGCAATAGTATGTAGCTCATAAAGGGAATTTGGCACAGCTCGCAGTGATTTCTCTGTGTAGTTAAATGCCATATCTCTTTTCAACAGCTCCATCCCTTTGTGTGTACATGTTTGGCATCAGCCTGGGTAGCAGAGATTCCCTTAATGCTTATAAAACTGATATGTTAATATACCAGACTTACTTTAGGTCTCCTTGGCCTTCTTTGAAGGACTAATACAGATATATCAGCTTCCTCGTGCTCTCTTGGATAATGCCAGTTGGAAGTTGGTAAACAATGGCTTCTTTGGAGGTCATTGACTTTTTTGGTGGGAGTATTATAAAAGGCAGGCATAGACTTCTGAGCTTTTTGGAAAGTTGTGTCTTTCTTTTTTTTTTTTTTTTTTTTTTTGCGGTACGCGGGCCTCTCACTGTTGTGGCCTCTCCCGTTGCAGAGCACAGCCTCCGGACGCGCAGGCTCAGCGGCCTAGCCGCTCCGCGGCATGAGGGATCTTCCCAGACTGGGGCACGAACCCGTGTCCCCTGCATTGGCAGGCGGACTCTCAACCACTGCGCCACAAGGGAAGCCCCTTTCTTTTTTTTAAAATATTAATTATTTATTTATTTGGCTGCACGAGGTCGTAGTTGCGGCATGCATGCGGGATCTAGTTCCCTGACCAGAGATCGAACCCTGGGCCCCTGCATAGGGAGTTTGGAGTCTTAACCACTGGACCACCGAAGTCCTGGAAAGTTGATATGTTAATAACTCATTACTCTCTTAAGAGTCGGCGTTATGAAAGCTTATTATATTTTCCCCCTATAAATAAGAAACGTAAATATACCCTATCTTCATGGATCTACCCCCAGAAATATACTGAATGTTATTCCTGTAGTTAGATGGACTCTGTTTCTTGACCTCTCACTCTTCACAGCTATGTATTTGTTTTAATGTGTATTTTGTTTTTTACCCATTATTTTGAAATTTTTGGCCTCTTGCCTTTTAATATGTAAAACACATGAAAGCAAGGTATATGACAGTGTAGGAGAGTCTATGTTTTACTCTTGTTAGACTGTTACATACATATAATATAAGCAGTGATATTTGCAACACATTTATGTCTTGGGGAAAGGGAAGGGATTAGTTTATACATTCTGTGAAGAATGTAAAAATTATAAGTAAATTCAGAATGAACTCAAATATACCTTGAAAAATCCCTTGTGTCACCCAGAAAGTATGGCAAATGTGCAGAGCCCTGTGCAGTAATTATTAGCCACTGCAGTTTGTGGTCCACTGATTGAGGTCCAAGGATGGCAAGGGTTTTTGGTAGATATTTGGGTCATCAGTCCACTTTGCTTCCATGAAAGCCACTAGTGTGGAGCGGGGACCGGAAGATCCCAGGGTTGCCCTGCTTGTGTACAGGTCTTATGTCATTATGTTTTTAACATGGAGACTCCTTATTTTAACACTTGTAAGAGATTTACTCATTTTGAGGAGGACAAAATGAGATAATACATATGGTGACCTCTAATACGGCACTCTGCACGGGCAAAGTAGATGTGCAATTAAGTCTTTGATGGGCTTGATCCTGATCTAGCTTAACCCTTTCCACTGTCACACTGTGTTTGTACAGGTGTCCAGAAAAACCCGGTCACCTGCTTCCTGTCTTCCCAATTGGCATTCCTGGTGGTGACCCTCTCTGAGCAGCCTTCCCTCTCTCGACCCCTTATTCGCTGACTTCAGATACATTTTTGTGAATTCAATCATGAATATTCAAGTTACCACAATATGGTGTCAGAAAATTTTGAGTAATGCCAGGTAGGGGGCGCCTCAGCACAATAAATCTTTATTTTAAAAAAAGTTAAAATAGATGCCTTTCATGTCATGGTATTTAGCTATTGTAAATAAACCTCTGATTTCTTTTTCCATTCTCGTATGGAAGGAGACTCGAGGCTCGCGTCTCTTCAACTCCAAAAGTAGTTGCATAGGAAAATGCCTTGAATCTTGCAGATGAGTTTACTGGAGTGAATAGCTTAGGACTTCTTGTGTTTGGCTGAGGCAACTTCCGTTCTACTTTGTAATTTGCAAGAATTGTGGAATGAGTAACCCTTAAGTATTTTACAATGGTTCCTCTTCATGATTTCCCAAGCCCCTGTTATCCCTTAGTCTGATTTATTTTCGCCTTATATATTTTATTTTTTGTTTTTCTGACTAACGTGTAAACTCTCTAAGAGGCTACAATTTTGTTTGTTTCATTACTCTGTCCCTAGTGCCTGGAACGGTGCCTAGGTAGTCGGAAAACTGTTAAGTGGAGAATAGTTCACTATTATTTAAATCGATACCCTTCACCCTAATAAGCAGATATTAAAGTTATATAAAAGCGTGAGTAAAGCATTTGAGTTTATAATCTTTAGGAATTTCACTGATAACTTTGTGAAGTAATCAGAACTTGGGAACTTTTTATCATTAGCCTTCTCTGGTGATTATGTTTCCAACCTCTTTCATAATTTAGTTCAGTCATCTTCCTACAGCATATTTACAATATTCAGTCAGTCAGGATGTATTGATGAATATAATAAAATGAGTAAAATAGAACTGTAGTAGAGGCAATATTCTCATACTCTCATTTTACCTTAGTATAAAAGTTCTGATTTCTATACACACACACACACAATAAAAATTAAAGGCATCTGTGTGAGTCTCAGATGTCTCCCTCACTTCAAGGGTGTTGTGTAAGTGAAGCCCCCTTGCTGAGGGACAGAACAGCTAAACCTGACCCCCTGTGATGGACGTTATCTTCAAAAAAATACTGAAGGTTAAACTTCAAGAAAACAAGCGTCGTAATTCTGAGCATTTTTTTCTGGAGCAAACATGAATGAATGAATACATAAATATTTAAACAGCCATGTTGGGAAATTCCTTGGCAGTCCAGTGGTTAGGACTTGGTGCTTTCACTGCTGGGGCCTGGGTTTGATCCCTGGTCGGGGAACTAAGATCATAAAAGCCGAACGTGTGGCCACAAACAAACAAACAAAAAGGCAAGTTGTTGATTTGTTATCAAGATTGCAGCTGCCCGGATGGGAGTGTGACTGGCAGAGTTTACGGCATGGGGTGTGATGTGGTGTTGAGGATGCCAAGGACTGAGCCCACTGCTCACTTCATAGATTGGTTCCCCTGGTCCTCGAAGGGAGTAAGGTTTAGTTTCCACATTGGTCCCGGAGGTCAGCAAGGTTTATCTTCCAGATTGTTCATTCATTCGGCAAATATTCACTGAGTGCCTGCTATGTGCCAGACACTGTGCTGGCTGGTGGAGATACAGAATTCCTGCTCTTGCAGAGTCTGTGTTCTTGTCCCAGGTCTTTTGGGGCCACAGATATCTGTAACAATGTGTGAAAGTGATGGATCCTTTTCCCTGAAAAATCAGTCACTCAGTCAACCTCTTATACAAACTGATGCATGCAGACACAGAGCTGCCGTGGGGTGGGGAAGAGCCTTGCTCGCTGAGTTTTGTAGACCATTTCCTGGGTTCAGAAGGCTTAAAGCTCAAGCTTACCAAGTGGAGGGCCCTGTCTCCGCCCCCCCCCCCCCCCCCCCCCCGCCCCGCCGAGCCTGTTCGCTGCTCTCATCTCCCCCTCAGCACCTTACGGTGTTTTGGGTAAGACTTCCCTGTGATTTTCCTTTCCTGTTAGATCGCATGATGAAGCAGTAAACCTCTGGGAATAGAGCCTGACAGGCGCTCAGCAGGCCTGGTCAGCAGCCTGCTTGTCCTCTGGCTTTGAGGACTTCTACTGTCTGAGTCTCTTTTTGCATCTGAGCAGTGCAAAGGGTGGGGTTTGAGTGACTGAGGTGTTTGAGGGTAGGTTAGGTGGGCAGGCCTTGAAGGCAAAAGAAAGTATCTGTGGCTGAATTACAGTCTTGATGCTCATTAACTGGGGGATTTTGAGCAAATGACTTAGTTTATCCAAGCTTAATTTCTCACAAGTGAAAGGGAAAAAAAAAACCCAGAATGTAACTCATGGAATAGTTTTGCGAATTAAACTGAAATAATATATTAAACTGCCTAGGACAAAAATGGTAGCTATTATCAGTTTTTTTTTTGCCATAAATTTATTTTTGGCTGTGTTGGGTCTTCGTTGCTGCGCGCAACCTTTCTAGTTGTGGCGAGCAGGGGCTACTCTTCGTTGTGGTGCACGCGCGGGCTTCTCATTGCGGTGGCTTCTCTTGTTGCGGAGCACGGGCTCTAGGCACGCGGGCTCGGTAGTTGTGGCGCACGGGCTTAGTTGCTCCGTGGCATGTGCGATCTTCCCGGACCAGGGCTCAAACCCATGTCCCCTGCATTGGCAGGTGGATCTTTTTTTTTTCTTCTTTCTTATTAATTAATTAATTTATTTTTGGCAGCGTTGGGTCTTCGTTGCTGCTTGTGGGCTTTCTTTTTAGTTGCGATGAGCGGGGGCTACTCGTCATTGCCGTGCGCAGGCTTCTCATTGCGGTGGCCTCTCTTGTCGCAGAGCACCGGCTCTAGACACACAGGCTCTAGAGTGCAGGCTCAGTAGTTGTGGCGCACGGGCCTAGCTGCTCTGCAGCATGTGGGATCTTCCTGAACGAGGGCACGAACCCGTGTCCCCTGCATTGGCAGGCGGATTCCTAACCACTGCGCCACCGGGGAAGCCCTGTCAGCTTTTTATTAACATGAAATTGCGTTTCAGGGGAATTTAATCAATAAATAAACTTATTTTTTTTGTATTTTTTTCTTTATTGAAATATAGTTGTTGATTTACAGTGCTGTACCAGTTTCTTCTGTACAGCAGAGTGACTCACCATACACATATATACATAAATAAACTATTGAGCACCTGGCACAGACTCCTTCTGTGATTATATTCCTGTGATGCTGACCCAGCCACCAGGCAATAGTAAAGGACAATAGTGAAGGAATTCACTATGTATTGATACTAGGCCTGATTTAATTTTGTGGCTCTACCACTAACCAGCTGGGTGACCCTAAGCTTTCTGATTTTATTTAGTTTCCATTTAGTTTCTGAAAGATGGGATAATGATATCCCATGACCCAATCACAACAGAGAGGCTGATTTTAGAAAAGATCATGCAAGTAAAGCATTCAACACAGTGCCTCATACAAAGAACACGCTTGATTTACGTAAGGCTGGTTCAATATTAATAGTATTATTTATTAATTAGCTTAACCTAATCTCCCCGTCTCCATCCAGAGCTAGGTTGACTCCAAAGAAGGTTTCTCCTGATTTCATACAGGTCCAGTTGATGACAGCATCTACTTACCTATTCCAAACTAGTAAAATTAAGACTCTTGATTGAAAACTGGCCTTAGAGATTGCTTGGATAATATTTACTGTTTCTGCAAATAACTGGTTACTGTGAAGTAATTCACTTTGGTAAAAAAAAGAATGGTAATTTTTCTTTATGTGTTTTCATTTAGTATCCAAACCCCATGGATAAAAATGTCATCTCTGTAAAAATTGTGGAGGAAAAAAAAGGTAAGTGCTACTGATCTTTGTAAAGATGTGTGTCTTTGTGTGTGTGTGTGGCCTGTTATATATATACATATTTTTTTGCGGTACGCGGGCCTCTCACTGTTGTGGCCTCTCCCGTTGTGGAGCACAGGCTCTGGACACGCAGGCTCAGAGGCCATGGCTCACGGGCCCAGCCGCTCCGCGGCATGTGGGATCTTCCCGGACTGGGGCACGAACTCGTGTCCCCTGCATCGGCAGGTGGACTCTCAACCACTGCGCCACCAGGGAAGCCCTGGCCTGTTATATTTTAAACAGGTATATTAACAGGTATAGTTCTGTATTTGAGGCGACTGATAGAAAAGAGCACCCGGCATTTCCAGCAGTAGAAGGCTTGCCTTATGCTCTTGTCACTTTCTCCATTAAGAATTGATGACAGCTGTGACAGTTTACATTTTTGAACACTTAATGTGTGCCAGGCACTCTTACTTTTATTAACTTAATCCTCAGAACAATGAGGTCACATGGCTATGTCTCTTGATATATTCGTATATCATTTTATAGATGGCAAAATAGATATTACTAATAGCACGTATATGAGCTGTGACTGTAAAATGATTGGATTATGGAATCAAAACTGCTTAACAATATGGTTCAGTATTGACTAGAATAGGGCTTGACAAATTATGCTTGTGTTGCCTGTTGTAAATAAAGTTTTATTGGCACACAGCTATGCCCATTTGTTTATGTATTATCTGTGCTTACTTCCTTATCACAACAATAGAGTTGTGGTAACAGAGACTGTATGGCCCACAAAACCTAAAATATTAATATTTACCATCTGGCGCTTTACAGAAGATGTTTACTGATCCTTGGACTGGAGCGTAGGAGTCTTTCCTGTTCTCTGTCATTTACATCTCCGGTAGAAGCGTTTTCACTGTCAGTGTTTGAACTCGAGAGCTGGCAATGAAGGAAGGTATAATGATGCACATCATCAATGTGTAAACCTTTGAAGACACCCAGGCTCGGTCTACCATGCTCTTGAACCTTCTGAGAAAACGTATGAGATGTTCATTTCGTGACCCTGAGCCATTCTCTCTGTTTGGTGAAGAGAGAACTGTCTTTGCGAGGGTATTTCCTGCACTCCCATAACTCTGTAAATATGATTAAAAGCCGTTTTCTCAGGTACCTGCACTCGTAGGAGAAAGGTTTTATATGGCATTAGAAAAGTCTGATTTCAGGTCCTGATTTTGTTATTATCTGCATGAACTAACTTCTTGGAGGCTCTATTTCTTCATCTGTTAAATGGGAAAATAATAACAAACTGCCTTTAGGTTGTTGAGAAGATCAAATGATAGAACAATGTGCATATTTCTAAGTGGTTAATTATAATTTCTACCACTGACAGGGGCATCTTTGCCTCCGGGAGTGGCTCATCCATTTTCGTTACGTGTACTGCAGACATTGGATGAGATGGCCAAAGGCATGCCAGTAGGCAGAGGAGGTGAACCCATTTCTACCCTACCAACAACTTCTGGGCACTCAGGGTGTTTGCACCAAGGTTCAGGGCTGTTATAGCCAGAGCTTTGAGAAACTGTAGGAACATGCTGAGTCACAGTAATTCACAGAGCAAAAGACAACACTTCAGAGTTTATATTTTTCTCTGATTTGGTTTCCTTTTTTTCTCAACTCACATTTATTGTTTCTTTTTTTATGTCCCTAGTGCTATTCTGTAAACTTCTTTCCAAAACAAAATAGTTCCAGCCACAGGGGGTCTGCTCCCCTACGAGAGAAGAGTATGCCCAATATAATTAATAAAAGGTTTATTCAAAAAGAGTCATGTACCAAAATGTTCATTGCAGCTTTATTTACAGTAACCCGGAGATGGAAACAACCTAAGTGTCCATCATCAGATGAATGGATAAAGAAGATGTGGCACATATATACAATGGAATATTACTCAGCCATAAAAAGAAACGAAATTGAGTTATTTGTAGTGAGGTGGATGGACCTAGAGTCTGTCATACAGAGTGAAGTAAGTCAGAAAGAGAAAGACAAATACCGTATGCTAACACATGTATATGGAATTTAAGAAAAAAAAATGTCATGAAGAACCTGGGGATAAGACAGGAATAAAGACACAGACCTACTAGAGAATAGACTTGAGGATATAGGGAGCGGGAAGGGTAAGCTGTGGCAAAGCGAGAGAGAAGCATGGACATATATACACTACCAAACGTAAAATAGATAGCTAGTGGGAAGCAGCCGCATAGCACAGGGAGATTAGCTTGGTGCTTTGTGACCGCCTAGAGGGGTGGGATAGGGAGGGTGGGAGGGAGGGAGACACAAGAGGGAAGAGATACGGGAACATATGTATATGTATAGCTGATTCACTTTGTTATAAAGCAGAAACTAACACACCATTGTAAAGCAATTATACTCCAATAAAGGTGTAAAAAAAAAAAAAAGTTTAAATTTGTAGCCAGAAACCTGTGCTTGAAAACATGTTTGGTGCAGAAGGTGGCAGAATCAGATTCCCAATCGTTTTGTTAAAACAGTCTCTTCGTTGGAGCTGAGCAGGGGGCTCACTGGCCATGGCCATTGGAGTGTTGACATTGATAGTCCTGAGCAGTGAACGATTTACGATTCTTTTGTCCTTGAATTTAGAATGTGCAGTGTGAGTGGCTAGCTATTTTATCCTTATTCCTTGCTCACAGATATTTGCAGGGATTTGGCCCAGAAAAGTGGTCAGGGATGCTGGGTTTTGAGTTAAATATTTTCTCTGGGAATTCTACATACCGAAAATTGAGATTGACATTAAAAGTTTTATTGACATTAAAACAAGAATACATTTCCGTCAGTTCTTTTTTGAGTGTAAAAATTTTGTGTTTCTAGATGTGTCAACAGGGATCATCTATAGAAAGAGGATTGCAGTCTGTCAAAATGTGGTTCCAGAAATTTTAAGGAAGGTAAATTCATTTCAAAATTTAATCAGATTTGGTGTAACGTTGGGTGTTTTCCAAATATTCATGGAAAGAGATAGCATTTTCTGATGTGAAGGAGTGTTAGAACTTCCCCAGTTCTCCTACCTCAGAGCCCTTCTAAGGAAGAAATCTGTCTCCTGTCCAACCTCAGTTTTGACAGGTGCTACCAGAGAGAGTTTTTTTCCTGTCTGTTCTGTCTCTTTTGTGGAGGGCTCTTAGTGTACATAGAGATGGGCAACAATTATTTTAAAAGATACTTTGGACATTTTGCATGAAGTGGCCATCTTTTCTAATCTGTCCATGGTTAGATATGACTCTTAGGTAAGAATGATCAGAAGTGGGCAGATGGTAAGTATTAACTTCAGTAAGGAAGAGAAAAGCTTCAGTTTCCATTTTACTGTCAGTAAGAATGGTTTTGAGAGTATAGTGTTTTCAGCACCCTCTGTAAGTCTTTTTGTGTGTGTTTCTGTAAAGTAATGGTATTGATGATGAAATCTTCATGATAGCAAATTGTTTTCTCTCTTTGAAATCCTTGAGCACTCTGGTGATTGTTGGAAAAAGGTGAGTGAAATTTTTAATCACATTGCTTTAACCGTAGAGGGATTATTGACAAGAGTCCTTTTAGAATCATTAGGAAATAGAGGAGAGTGTCTTGCTGCGTACTTTTAAAAATGTCTCCGTCTTTTCAACCTGGAAGTGATCCTGTGTGTGATATAAAACCCAGTGGGGCTCCTGCCGGTTAGCTTGCAAATTGCTTTGCTGTGCTGTATGTAGAAAACATGGCAGCTTCCATCACTTTCTTATCATGAATTAAGACTCTGTTGCTTTCTTTAGTGGAAAGAAGGCTGATATGACAATGAAAATGAACTTTCTTTTATTTTCCAGATAATAATATGTTGCAGTATGTGCAGCAAATTATTGCTGGCTTTTTCCCCAGAGTGTGTACCCTGCCTTTGCCCTGTATACATGCTTTGCATCTATTATTTAAAAAGGCATTCAACTTTGTCTTGTATCTCCATTCTTAAATAATTTAAGAACACCCTGACTTGTACAATTCTGCCTTTGTAGCTTTGCATGTTTCCTCCACCTAGGAAAGCATACATTTCTAGATATTGGGCAGAGTTTAAAATGAAGAAAATATTTTATCTGATACTGTCCTGCATGTGAGCCCATAAGTGGGCCCAATTAGAATCCGTCAATTTAAGAAGGCCATAACCAGCCCTAGAGGAGACACGAAGGAGGCTGATGCTTTGCTTAGTGTTTAGCAGTTAGGGGAATCAGGCCAGGGACTCTACAGGCTGTGTAAATCCTGGGCCATTTGCATGTCCTTACCAACATTTAGTAAGGTCACAGTGTGTTTGATTATCAAGGACTTACCGCCATTGGTGAGTCGTCATCCCTATATCAGGATCACTTGTCCTCTTAATTCCCTAAGACTAAAAGCAACTCTGGACACAGTCCTTATGTAGCTTGTTCCTCCTAAATTCAGAAAACCGTCTTCTGTCTTTTGGACAGGTGAACATTTTAAAGGTACCTAATGTCCAGTTAGAAGAGGAATCATGGTTCAATCCTCAGGAAAGGAACATGGCTATAAAGAGTCACTGCCTTACGTGGACACAATATGCATCCATGAAGGAAGAGTCTGTCTTCCGGGAAAGTATAGAAAATCCAAATTGGTAAGATCACCTGTGTGTGTGTGTGTGTGTGTGTGTGTGTGTGTGTGTGTGTGTGTGCGCGCGCGCGTGCGCGCGCGCATGTAGGTTGGGTGCAGAGAAGCACAAATGAGCACGCATATTAAAAAGCTATGATTCCATACTTATAACCTCTGTTTACAACTCACATAAATTATATACTATTAATTTTTAATCACACAAGTAATCAGTAAATAGATTTCCCTTTGGGGGAAAAATGACAGCCCAACTCCTTTCTGACTGTCCTATCCAATTTGGTGCCTTTTTGCCTTCTCCAGAGGCAGTGAGTGTTATCAGTGTATTGAGTATTCTTCCAGACCTTTAAGAGATACCTTTAGATACTCATAGAACCTGTATAGTATGGTTTTGATTATCTTTTTTACATACATGCTTTCATTCTGTGTAAATCATTGTACACTTATCTTTTTTGTTTAGTAGAATGTTTCTAAACTTTATCCAGTTGATGTCTGTAAAATCTAGCTTATTCCTTTGAACTGCTGCATAGTGTTCAATCCTATCATTATACTACATTCTATTTAGCTCTCTTCCTTTTGGACAGATGTTCAGATGGTTTCTAGTTACTCTTATATATGTAAGCAGTACTGTAATATTTGTGAAGCGTACGATCCTTGTATATTCTATATGTGAATGTTTCTCTAAAGGAGAATTGATTTTGTTATTGAAATATAGTTGACATACAGTATTATGTTGAAGGAGGATTTTTAGTTGTCAGGTTTATTGAGTTATTATTTACATACAAAATTTATTCTTCTTAGTGTACAATTCAATGAGTTTTGGCAAACACACACATATACAGTTGTGTAACCATTGCCACAATCAAGCTACAGAACACTTCAGGTAGATTTTAAAGAGCTATATGCCGGGATAATTCCATGAGGAAAGAGTGTTCTTTTCAACAAATGGTGCTGGTACAATTGCATATCCACATTCAAAAGAACGAAGATGGACCTCTATCTCACACCAAATACAAAATTAACTCAAAATGGATCAAAGAACTAAATGAAAGAGTTAAGACTATAAAACTCTTAGGAAAAAACATAGGTGTAAGTCTATGCGATCTTGGATAAGGCAGTAGTTTCTTAGATATGACACCAAAAGCCCAAGCAACAAAAGAAAAAAATAGGTAAAATTGACTTCATCAAAATGAAAAACTTTTGTGCTTCAAAGGACACAGTCAAGAAGGTGAAAAGACAGCCCAACAAATGGGAGAAACTATTTGCAAACTGTATAACTGATAAGGGTTTAGTATCCAGCATATGTAAAGGACTGTTACAACTCAGTAATAAAAAGACAACCCAATTAATAAATGGGCAAGGCATTGAGTAGATATTTATCCAGAAAGGTATACAGATGACCAATAAGTACATGAAAAGATGCTCTACATCTTTAGTGTTTAGGAAAATGCAAATTGAAACCACATTGAGATACCGCTTCAAACCTGCCAGGATGGCTGTAATAAAAAAGAGACACAGTAACAAGCGTTGGAAAGGATGTGGAGAAATTGGAACCCTCGCACACTGCTGGTGGGAATGTAAATGGTGCAGCTGCTGTGGAAAACGGTTTTTCAGTGCCTCAAACAGCAATTCTACATTGTATTGAAAAAATCCACAAAAATATGCAGGAATGTTCATAGCCCCATTATTTGTAATAGGCAGAATGTGGAAACAAGCCAAATGTCCTTCATCTGATGAATATATAACCAAATGTGGTATATCCATACAATGGAATATTATTCAGCCATAAAAAGAAATGGAGTAATGATTCATGTTACAATGTGGATGAAGCTTGAACACACTGTTTTCAGCGAAAGAAGCCAGTTACAAAAGACCATATATTGTTTGAGTCAGTTGATTTGAAATGTCCGTAACAGGCAGATCCATAGGGACAGAAAGTAGATTAGTGGTTGCCATGGGCAAGGAGGATAGGAGAAGAGGGAGTGAACTGCTGATGGGTATGGAATTTCTCTTTGGGGTGATGAAAATATCCTGGAACTAGCGTTGATGGTTGCACACCTCTGAAAATACTAAGACCACTGAACTGTATACCTTAAAGGGGTGAATTTCATGGTATATGAATTATTCCTCGATAAAAGAAAGTTATGTGGCTGGTTCTCAGGACATGCATCTTTTAAGTTTATACAGATTCTGTCACCAATATATTAATAAGTTAATTTACACTCTCAGCAGCAGCACATGAAAGCTCATTTCCTACAATATTGCCAGGACTTAATATTAACATACCTTTTTATTTTTGCCAGTGTAATGGGTGAGAATGATTAATTCCTTTGAAATAGGTTTACAAACAAAAGCAAACTATAACAAGCACCACATGTTAATAGTGATTATTGCTGTGAACTGTGATTTCAGAGGATAATTTACTGTATGTTTTTCTGTTCTATATGGTTTGAGATTTTTATTTACCTGTCATTTTAAGGGAAATAAAGCCCTCAAACCCAAATAACTAAAAATCAGAAATCTAAAATCCGTCTGAAGCCCCCTCACTTGTTCAAATCATTTCTGCTCCCCATAATTTTGGTCCTATAGTGATAATTCTAGAATGTTCCAGCAGCACACTGGGTGAGTATGAATGCCAAGTCTTATTAGCGTCTGAGGTAGGCTTGCTCTGAACCACCCACTAGCTTTTTTCTTCTTAGTCTCCCACATGTCAAGAGCTTCACATAGAACATAGATGTTTAGGATTAACTATAAAAGTCGTGGGTAAAGAATAGAGCTTTTTTTCTTCTTTTTTTGTAGAAGTAGTAAAAGGACAGAATTGGCTGATTTTATGCAAAAAGCACAGAAGTCTTTCATATACCTCATTTTAGCCTCATTTTATCAGCTACCTGGGCTGTCGGCTGGTCTGAAAAGCAGTACTAAACCTTCATCAGTTCTTTGTAAAATAGTAACTGTCCTGGAGAATCTAAGAAAATGTCCTGCAGGACCTTTTTCCATTGTGTGTTTTTAAAACTATTTTTTAAATAGTCATTCTGATTTTGGAAAAAATGTTAAATGTATCTTGTAAAAAACACTAAATTCAGGGAAAAAAGAAGCAATTTTCATCATCTAACAATAGTGTCTGTTTACATAAGTTTCTTGGTCCAATCCTAATGGCATTTAGATTGTTTCTGAATTTTTCGCTATTATGAAGAATGCTGTGATGAGATCCCTATGATTGCATATTTCCTCACTTATTCAATGACCTTTTAAGGTCGATGGGACAGGTGGGATTTCTGGGTCAATTCAAAGGTTATGTGCATTTTATATTTTGATGCATATTACCAGATTCCTCTGTAAAAAAGTTCGACCAACTACACCTTTTCCTTTCTTTGGTTTGTTATGTTCCTGTCCTCTGCAAAACACTCTCTTTTTAATGATTGACACAGCAGGCCAGTATTTATTGACTCCTATTATGTCAAGGTCAAAGCTAGATCCTTCACCTGAGGTGTTTTGAAGCTAAGGTTAAATAACTTACCCAATATGTGACCCCACCTTGAGCAAAGTGGTGACACAGGAATATGGACATTTTTAAAGGATGGACTGAATCTCAAGCTGTAGGTTGCTTTGGATTCCAGGTTATGGAGAATGGGTTTTGTTCTTCTGGCAACAAGCAGTCACACAAAGGTTTCTGAGCAGGGGATGAGGTAATGACAGCTGTGATTTAGGCTCTGGGAAACTTATGTTTTCTTAGGTCTTGACATGGATTTAGAAAGGCATTTTAGGTGGACATTCTAAATGAGTGGGGAATCTTGGGGGGACATGAAAGAAAGGACCCATTATTATTTCCATTCCCCTCCTTTGCAGGGAATGTGAGAGTAAGGGCTATCCACTGCACCCAGAAGAGGAAATATGGACAATCTTTTTTTAAAGAAAAAAAAATGCTGTCACGGCTGCTGAGTCTAAAATTAGACCTTCAAGCTGTGTGTTGGTTAGCAGGTGTGGATGTGTGACGGGAAACAAGATGTCATTCTGTCCCTGTGCGTGACCCGTCGGCTCAGTGCAGGGATGGCCTGAAATGGGTTTCCCGTAGAATCTGGCCAAGCCTTGATCTGTGTCTCTTTACTAGATCCAGTTTTGGCTTTCTGCTGACGTCTCTGCAGTTGTGGCACCTTCTTGGGCAGGAGCTCCTTCGGTCTTTCTCTGTCTGTGTATCACACAGCTGGGTATTTCTAATGTGCTTTCTTCCTTTATTAACTTCATTGGGCATTTTTTCTCTGCAGTTTTTATGGAATGGAGTTTATATCCTTTTCAGAAGCTAGAGTGATGTGATGTTTTGCACTCATCTCAAATTTTCCAGAGTCCAGCTTGGCACTCCATGCCTCAGAGACGTCCTCCTATACTAGTTCTGTCCCTTCTCCTATACCCATCAGGCCACCTTCCACAGCAAATTACAGACACCCTGACTCAGGTGATTCCAGCCATCACTTATTTATGTTTACTAGGTGCCAGCCTCTGTTCTAAGTGCTTGATATATGTATGTATTTGTGTATATATGAGTTTATATATATAAATTCATTTAATTCTCATAGCAACCCTATGAGGTTGGAACTATGATTATGCCCATTTTACAACTTGAGGCTTAGAGAAGTTAAGTAACTTATACTAGCTAAGATGGCCAGTAAGTGTCAGAGTCAGATTCAAACCCCAGGTGGTTTGGCTGCAGAATCTATGCTGCTGGCAATGACGCTGTCCTTCGTCTTAGTAAGGAGCTCTATTTTCTCATAACCAAGTGGGGTACAGTTTCATAGTTGTTCTTTCGGCTCCACCTTTCCCTGTGTATCCAATTTTTTTTCAAGTTTGTTTAGCTCATGGCTGCCAGCAGCAGCTAGGGTAGCACACATACTTGTCCTCATTTAGTGAGGGAAAGAGACCTGTGAGAGTGAGAGAACCCATCCCAACCAAGAGGGAAAAGGCCTTTCCCTGAATCTCTTTGCGTCAGCCTCAATCACCTGCTACCTCATGGACCAGTAAGAGTGATCAGAGGCTGATACCGGCTGACTGGCCCTTACCAGTCAGGATCTGCCCCTAGAGCTGGGGGTGGGATCCCTTCCCTCTGAAACACATGGGCTGCATGGGAGAGGGATGGGCACCTGGACACAAACACCACTAGAGTATAGTAAGAAGGACCACTGCATACTGGTTTTCCTCTTCAACATGGTACCCATTGTCTTTGTTATGCTTTGGAAGTGATAAACACTACAGCAAGTGAATACAGGGATATCTCTGTACCAGTCATCGGGCCTCCCAAGGGACAGGAACCAGGAACTAAGGCAGTCTCACAGTCTCTTGTCTTTCCATACCTAGCTCAATTGTCCAAAATACAGATCTACTTCATTACACAGGCAGCCTGGCTCCTCCAGGCCCGTGCAGGGTCTCTCCTGTCCTGTGTCACGGTAACTGACTAGATTCTGGGGTTAGAAACCACCTCTGAAACTAAAATTATATGCCCTGGCACAATTTATTCCTCTTCTCTAAGCCTCAGTGTTCTCATCTGTATGATGGGGATGATATCCCTACCTTGGAGGGCTGTTGTGAGAATCAAATGAGTTGGTACATGCAGAGAGCTTAGAGCAGCCCCTGCCCGTAGTGGTCAATAAATGTTATTGCTCAACATCGTGACTTACTGTTGCTGTCATCCTCATCTTCTTAAAAATTCACATGACTTTTGATTCTAATCCTAAGCATGTGCTATTTTAATACAGAAACAGTGTTTATGGTTATTTCCATCACGCCGCAGGGAGATGTTCCACGTTGTGGTTTTGCATTCCCCTGGTTCACCGTCTCTGGGGGTATGAGCTCCTCAGTTCGAGAGTCATGGGAGTAGGAACACTTCTCTGTTAGTTCCAGAGTGAGGTCAAAGCGCTGGAGAGCGTAGCCTGCAGGGCATGGATTGAATTCTCCTGGATTTGGGGTTCTTGGCACCTGCTATGACCAGGGCTGCTGTAGACCCAGGACTGACACGCGCAGTGCTCTGAGGAACTGACTGGGTTTCCAGAATCAGAGACGCTGGGGGCGAGGCACAGCATGGCCTTGGGACACTTGGGCCAAAGCAGAGAATAGAAAAATGAATCTTAATCTGAAATAAAAAAAATCAGAAGTCAGCTCTCGGGGAAACGTGCTTTATTTTTCTTTCTTTATTTATGTATTTGGCTGTGCCACATGGCCTGCGGGATCTTCCCTGACCAGGGATCGAACCCCAGTCCGCTGCATTGGGAGCACTGAGTCTTAACCAATGGACTGCAAGGGAAGTCCTCTGCTTTGTTTATTATGTAGAGTAGGATACAAGCATTTACTCTTGGAAGTGGGGAAAGGAGTGCACTATTTTAGATTTTTCAGAATGAAAAGTCATGATTTCTGCCCTCTGAAACATTACTTTCCAAGATAAGCGTATTAATTTCTTACTCTTCTGCGTTTGATTCTAGACATTTTAATTTTTTTAAATTTTTAAACATCTTTACTGGAGTATAATAGCTTTACAATGGTGTGTTAGTTTCTGCTTTATAACAAAGTGAATCAGCTCTACATATACATATATCCTCATATCTCTTCCCTCTTGTGTCTCCCTCCCTCCCACCCTCCCTATCCCACCCATCTAGGTGGTCACAAAGCACTGAGCTGATATCCCTGTGCTATGCGGCTGCTTCCCACTAGCTATCTATTTTACATTTGGTGGTGTATATATGTCCATGTCACTCTCTCACTTCGCCCCAGCTTACCCTTACCCCTCCCTGTGTCCTCAAGTCCGTTCGCTAGTGGGTCTGCGTCTTTATTCACATCCTGCCTCTAGGTTCTTCATGACCACTTTTTTTTTTTTTTTTTAGATTCCATATATATGTGTTAGCATAGGGTATTTGTTTTTCTCTTTCTGACTTGCTTCACTCTGTATGACAGACTCTAGGTCCATCCACCTCACTATAAATAACTCAATTTCGTTTCTTTTTATGACTGAGTAATATTTCATTGTATATATGTGCCACATCTTCTTTTTCCATTCATCTGTCGATGGACACTTAGGTTGCTTCCATGTCCTGGCTGTTGTAAATAGAGCTGCAGTGAACATTTTGGTACATGACTCTTTTTGTATTATGGTTTTCTCAGGGTATATGCCCAGTAGTGGGATTGCTGGGTCATATGGTAGTTCTATTTTAGTTTTTTAAGGAACCTCCATACTGTTCTCCATAGTGGCTGTATCAATTTACATTCCCACCAACAGTGCAAGAGTGTTCCCTTTTCTCCACATCCTCTCCATCATTTATTGTTTGTAGATTTTTTGATGGTGGTCATTCTGACTGGTGTGAGGTCATATCTCATTGTAGTTTTGATTTGCATTTCTCTAATGATTAATGATGTTGAGCATTCTTTCATGTGTTTATTGGCAATCTGTATATCTTCTTTGGAGAAATATCTATTTAGGTCTTCTGCCCATTTTTAGATTGGGTTGTTTGTTTTGTTGATATTGAGCTGCATGAGCTGCTTGTAAATTTTGGAGATTAATCCTTTGTCAGTTGCTTCATTTGCAAATAGCTTCTCACATTTTGAGGGTTGTCTTTTGGTCTGTTTATGGTTTCCTTTGCTGTGCAAAAGTTTTTAAGTTTCATTAGGTCCCACTTGTTTATTTTTGTTTTTATTTCCATTTCTCTAGGAGGTGGGCCAAAAAGGATCTTTCTGTGATTTATGTCATAGAGTGTTCTGCCTATGTTTTCCTCCAAGACTTTTACAGTGTCTGGCCTTATATTTAGGTCTTTAATCCATTTTGAGTTTATTTTTGTGTATGGTGTTAGGGAGCATTCTAATTTCATTCTTTTACATGTAGCTGTCCAGTTTTCCCAGCACCAGTTATTGAAGAGGCTGTCTTTTCTCCATTGTATATTCTTGCCTCCTTAATCAAAAATAAGTTGACCATATGTGTGTGGGTTTACCTCTGGGCTTTCTGTCCTGTTCCATTGATCTGTATTTCTGTTTTTGTGCCAGTACCATACTGTCTTGATTACTGTAGCTTTGTAGTATAGTCTGAAGTCAGGGAGCCTGACTCCTCCAGCTCCATTTTTCGTTCTCAAGATTGCTTTGACTATTCGGGGTCTTTTGTGTTTCCATACAAATTGTGAAATTTTTTGTTCTAGTTCTGTGAAAAATGCCATTGCTAGTTTGATAGGGATTGCATTGAATCTGTAGATTGCTTTGGGTAGTAGAGTCATTTTCACAATGTTGATTCTTCCAATCCAAGAACATGGTATATCTCTCCATCTATTTGTGTCATCTTTAATTTCTTTCATCAGTGTCTTATTGTTTTCTGTATACAGGTCTTTTGTCTCCTTAGGTAGGTTTATTCCTAGATATTTTATTCTTTTTGTTACAGTGGTAAATGGGAGTGTTTTCTTGATTTCAGTTTCAGATTTTTCGTCATTAGTGTATAGGAATGCCAGAGATTTCTGTGCATTAATTTTGTATCCTGCTACTTTACCAAATTCATTGACTAGATCTAGTAGTTTTCTGGTAGCATCCTGAGGACTCTCTATGTATAGTATCATGTCATCTGCAAAGAGTGGCAGCTTTACTTCTTCTTTTCCAATTTGGATTCCTTTTATTTCCTTTTCTTCTCTGATTGCTGTGGCTAAAATTTCCAAAACTATGTTGAATAAGAGTGGTGAGAGTGGGCAACCTTGCCTCGTTCCTGATCTTAGTGGAAATGGTTTCAGTTTTTCAACATTGAGAACGATGTTGGCTATGGATTTGTCATATATGGCCTTTATTATGTTGAGAAAAGTTCCCTCTATGCCTACTTTCTGGAGGGTTTTTTTCATAAATGGGTGTTGAATTTTGTCAAAACCTTTCTCTGCATCTACTGAGATGATCATATGGTTTTTCTCCTTCAATTTGTTAATATGGTGTTTCACATTGATTGATTTGCGTATATTGAAGAATCCTTGCATTCCTAGAATAAACCCCACTTGATCATGGTGTATGATCCTTTTAATGTGCTGTTGGATTCTGTTCGCTAGTATTTTGTTGAGGATTTTTGCATCTATGTTCATCAGTGATATTGGCCTGTAGTTTTCTCTCTTTGTGACATCTTTGTCTGGTTTTGGTATCATGCTGATGGTGGCCTCATAGAATGAGTTTGGGAGTGTTCCTCCCTCTGCTATATTTTGGAAGAGTTTGAGAAGGATAGGTGTTATCTCTTCTCTAAATGTTTGATAGAATTCGCTTGTGAAGCCATCAGTTCCTGGGGTTTTGTTTGTTGGAAGGTTTTAATCACAGTGTCAATTTCAGTGCTTGTGATTGGTCTGTTTATATTTTCTATTTCTTCCTGGTTCAGTCTTGGAAGGTTGTACTTTTTAAGAATTTGTCCATTTCTTCCAGGCTGTCCATTTTATTGGAATATAGTTGCTTGTAGTAATCGTTCACGATCCTTTGTATTTCTGCAGTGTCAGCTGTTACTTCTCCTTTTTCATTTCTAATTCTATTGATTTGAGTCTTCTCCCTTTTTTTCTTGATGAGTCAGGCTAATGGTTTATCAATTTTGTTTATCTTCTTAAAGAACCAGATTTTAGTTTTATTGATGTTTGCTCTCGTTTCCTTCATTTCTTTTTCATTTATTTCTGGTGTGATCTTTATGATTTCTTCTTTCTGCTAACTTTGGGTTTTTTTGTTCTTCTTTCTCTAATTGCTTTAGGTGTAAAGTTAGGTTGTTTATTTGAGATGTTTCTTGTTTCTTAAGGTAGGATTGTATTGCTATAAACTTCCCTCTTAGAAATGCCTTTGCTGCATCCCATAGGTTTTGGGTCATCGTGTTTTCATTGTCATTTGTTTCTAGGTATTTTTTGATTTCCTCTTGGATTTCTGCAGTGATCTCTCGGTTATTAAGTAGTGTATTGTTTAGCCTCCATGTGTTTGTATTTTTTACAGATTTTTTCCTGTGATTGATATCTAGTGTCATAGTGTGTGGTCGGAAAGGACACTTCATATGATATGATCTCAGTTTTCTTAAATTTACCAAGGCTTGATTTGTGACCCAAGATATGATCTGTCCTGGAGAATGTTCCATGAGCACTTGAGAAGAAAGTGTATTCTGTCGTTTTTGGATGGAATGTCCTATAAATATCAATTAAGTCCATCTTGTTTAATATATCATTTAAAGCTTGTGTTTCCTTATTTATTTGCATTTTGGATGATCTGTCCATTGGTGAAAGTGGGGTGTTAAGGTCCCCTACTATGATTATGTTACTGTCGATTTCCGCCTTGCATACTGTCGATTTCCCCTTTCATGGCTGTTAGCATTTGCATTATGTATTGAGGTGCTTCTATGTTGGGTGCATAAATATTTACAATTGTTATATATTCTTCTTGATTTTTGGATTGATCCCTTGATCATTATGTAGTGTCCTTCTTTGTCTCTTGTAATAGTCTTTGTAACAAAGTCTATTTGTCTGATATGAGAATTGCTACTCCAGCTTTCTTTTGATTTCCATTTGCATGGAATATCTTTTTCCATCCCCTCACTTTCAGTCTGTATGTGTCCCTGGGTCTGAAGTGGGTCTCTTGTAGACAGCATATATACAGGTCTTGTTTTTGTATTCATTCAGCCAGTCTGTGTCTTTTGGTTGGACCACTTAATCCATTTACATTTAAGGTAATTATTGATATGTATGTTCCTATTACCATTTACTTGTTTTGTGTTTGTTATTGTAGGTCTTTTCCTTCTCTTGTGTTTCCTGCCTAGAGAAGTTCCTTTAGCATTTGTTGTAAAGCTGGTTTGGAGGTGCTGAATTCTCTTAGCTTTTCTTGTCTGTAAAGCTTTTAAGTTCTCCATCAAATCTGAATGAGATCCTTGCTGGGTAGAGTAATCTTGGTTGTCAGTTTTTCCCTTTCATCACTTTAAGTATGTCCTGCCACTCCCTTCTTGCTTGCAGTTTCTGCTGAAAAGTAAGCTGTTAACCTTATGGGGATTCCCTTGTATGTTATTTGTTGTTTTTCTCTTGCTGCTTTTAATATTTTTTCTTTGTATTTAATTTTTGATAGCTTGATTAATGTGTCTTGGTGTGTTTCTCCTTGGATTTATCCCTGTATGGGACTCTGTGCTTCCTGGACTTGATTAACTATTTCCTTTCCCATATTAGGGAAGTTTTCAACTATAATCTCTTCAAATATTTTCTCAGTCCCTTTCTTTTTCCCTTCTTCTTCTGGGACCCCTATAATTTGAATCTTGTTGCGTTTAATGTTGTCCCAGAGGTCTCTGAGACTGTCCTCAATTCTTTTCATTCTTTTTTCTTTATTCTTCTCTGCGCTAGTTATTTCCACTAATTTATCCTCCAGGTCACTTATCCATTCTCCAGCCTCAGTTATTCTGCTATTGATCCCTTCTAGAGAATTTTTAAGTGTATTTACTGTGTCGTTCATCATTGTTTGTTTGCTCTTTAGTTTTTCTAGGTCCTTTTTAAACGTTTCTTATATTTTCTCCATTCTATTTCCAAGATTTTGGATCATCTTTACTATCATTACTCTGAATTCTGTTTCAGGTAGACTGCCTATTTCCTCTTCATTTGTTAGGTCTGGTGGGTTTTTATCTTGCTCCTTCATCTGCTGTGTGTTTTTCTGTCTTCTCATTTTGTTTATCTTACTGTGTTTGGGGTCTCCTTTTTGCAGGCTGCAGGTTCGTAGTTCCCGTTGTTTTTGGTGTCTGTCCCCAGTGGCTAGGGTTGGTTCAGTGGGTTGTGTAGGCTTCCTGGTGGAGGGGACTGGTGCCTGTGTTCTGGTGGATGAGGCTGGATCTTGTCTTTCTGGTGGGCAGGTCTGCGTCCGGTGGTGTGTTTTGGGGTGTCTGTGACCTTATTATGTTTTTAGGCAGCCTCTGTGCTAATGGGTGGAGTTGTGTTCCTGTCTTGCTACTTGTTTGGCATAGGATGTCCAGCGCTGTAGCTTGCTGGTTGTCGAGTGGAGCTGGGTCTTGCTGTTGAGATGGCGATCTCTGGGAGATTTTCGCCATTTGATATTACGTGGAGCAGGGAGGTCTCTGGTGGCCCAGTGTCCTGAACTCGGCTCTCCTACCTCAGGGGCACAGGTGTGACGCTCAGCCGGAGCAGCAAGACCCTGTCATCTACATGGCTCAGAATAAAAGGAAGAAGCAAGGAAGGAAGGAAGGAAGGGAGGGAGGAAGAAAGAAGAAAGAGAGTAAAATAAAATAAAGTTATTAAAATAAAAAATAATTATTAAAAATAAAAGTTGAAAAGTCATAAAAAAAGAGAAAGAAAGAAAGAAGAGAGCAACCAAACCAAAAAACAAATCTACCAATGATAACAAGCACTAAAAACTATCCTAAAAAAAAAATCCAAAAAAAAAAAAGAAAAACACGGACAGACAGAACCCTAGGACAAATGGTAAAAGCAAAACTGTACAGACAAAATCACACACAGAAGCATACACATGCACCCTCACAAAAAGAGAAAAAGGAGAAAAAATATATATCATTGCTCCCAAAGTCCACCTCCTCAATTTGGTATGATTCATTGTCTATTCAGGTATTCCACAGATGCAGGGCACATCAAGTTGATTGTGGAGATTTAATCCGCTGCTCCTGAGGCTGCTGGGAGAGATTTCCCTTTCTCTTCTTTGTTCGCCCAGCTCCTGGGGTTCAGCTTTGGATTTGGCCCCGCCTCTGTGTGTAGGTTGCCTGAGGGCGTCTGTTCTTCGCTCAGACAGGACAGGGTTAAAGGAGCAGCTGATTCGGGGGCTCTGGCTCACTCAGGCCGGGGGTGAGGGAGGGGTACAGAGTGCAGGGCGAGCCTGCGGCGGCAGAGGCCAGAGTGACGTTGCACCAGCCTGAGGCACGCCGTGCGTTCTCCCGGGAAGCTGTCCCTGGATCAGGGGACCCTGGCAGTGGCGGGCTGCACAGGTTCCAGGGAGGGGGGTGTGGATAGTGACCGGTGCTCGCACACAGGCTTCTTGGTGGCGGCAGGAGCAGCCTTAGCGTCCCATGCCCGTCTCTGCGGTCCACTCTGATAGCCGTGGCTCGCGCCCGTCCCTGGAGCTCGTTTAGGCGGTGCTCTGAATCCCCTCTCCTCTCGCATGCCGAAACAATGGTCTCTTGTCTCTTAGCCAGTTCCAGAGTTTTTCCCAGACTCCCTCCCGGCTAGTTGTGGCGCACTAGCCCCCTTCATTCTGTGTTCATGCAGCCAACCCCAGTTCTTTCCCTTGGATCTGACCTCCAAAGCCCGAGCCTCAGCTCCCAGCCCCCGCCCGCCCCCGCGGGTGAGCAGACAAGCCTCTCGGGCTGGTGAGTGCTGGTCGGCCCTGATCCTCTGTGCGGGAATCTCTCCGCTTTGCCCCCCGCACCCCTGTTACTGAGCTGTCCTCGGCGGCTTCGAAGCTCCCCCCCTCCGCCACCCGCAGTCTCCGCCCGCGAAGGGGCTTCCTATTGTGTGGAAACCTTTCCTCCTTCACAGCTCCCTCCCACTGGTGCAGGTCCCGTCCCTATTATTTTGTCTCTGTTTTTTCTTTTTTCTTTTGCCTACCCAGGTACGTGGGGGAGTTTCTTGCCTTTTGGGAGGTCTGAGGTCTTCTGCCAGCGTTCAGTAGGTGTTCTGTAGGAGCTGTTCCACATGTAGATGTATTTCTGATGTATCTGTGGGGAGGAAGGTGATCTCCACATCTTACTCCTCCATCTTGAAGCTCCTCCTGCTTCTAGACTTTAAAATGTATTTATCTATCAGTCCTGGTTCTGTCCTAATAAATAGATTTTTATTGTACTATGTGGGAATGTAACTGATATGCCCTGGATTTGGTTTTAATAACGTTTACTGTATCCAAGTAATGTAATTCTAAAAGATAATCATCTTGTAAAAGTATTTTCTTGGGCTTTTCTCTTTCACCATAACTGTGTGTGTTTTGGTGGTAAGTAAAAACTGTTATCTTGAAGCAGGATTTAAATTATCACTGTCACTGGAGACTCAGGCTGTTCATGAGGGTACGGAGCTGGGTTTTGCTTCTGAGTGACAAGACCATAATCCCATACTCAGCACTGAGCATCATGATGGCTCATGTCTTCACCTTTCCGTGTCTAAGAGCTTCTGCTTATCCACTGAGGCTTGCCAACCTTATTTCTGAGATTTGGAGATGTTCAGCCTAGTAGAATGTGTGTTAATAACATTGGTTATGTTGACTCAACATTTATAAGATATCAAAAAAAATCCTACCTGCAATATAGTAAAAGAAACAAAATCAAACTTTACACACAGATTAAATGACTCGGATGAGCAGCTGTTCTTAGTTCAGTCAAGTTTTCGTCATCACTGAAGTGACTCATGTGAATATTCTTTGTTCTGTTAAATAAGGTATATAATATTTTTAATTTTTAAATTTCTGGATTAAAACATCCCAAGTCTCAAGTATTCATTTGGTGATTCACAAATAGTATAATTTGCCTGTTTCGAGGGACTAATGGTTGGGCATTTTTTGTTGGTATTTGTTTTTTCCGTACTCTGATGTATTTTTTTCCCAGGAGCAAATTGGATAGTTTGGTGACTTGCATGCATTTGGCAATAGCCTTTTTAGTTGACCTCCAAGCTTGTTTTCACTGAGGTATTAAAATATTCTGGCTTTGTCAACTTTACTTAGGAATGGTTCCTAAGCCTCGATCATGATGATACAGGTCTTGAAGGTGTTGTTATCTAATATCCTGAATAAAACCCACTGTATTCATCCCCAAACAGGATGCCCTGTGCTTATATTGACCTTCATTTCCCATGCACTAGTGGGTGATGAGATAATTAGCAGAACGTACTGCCAGTTATAGAGCACGGTGCACCAGTGCCTTTTCTGTAAATATGGCAGGTGTCTGGGCAAGAGCCTTATTTTCCACTCAGAGTGCCCTACAAAGATAACGTTTGTGTCCATATAATCAGGGCCTTCTCTGCTTTTCCATCCTGTTGCACCCCTGCATCTGGCACAGTGCTGGGCTCATAGAAGAGGCTCCGTGGCCGTTTGTTGAATGAATAGCAGATTATGCTTCTTATGGGCTGAAAAGGGGACTGGCAGAAAGGGCACATGCAGATTGGGGAAGTCTGATAGGATTTGGTAGGAAATTCGGTGTAGAGGGACTCTTGAACCCAGTAATATGGATACTTCTCTGCTGGTTTTTGCTGCTTGGTCGCTTACATGCTGTTGGACTCTGGGAGAAGGGATAAAGCTGGCCTGAGATCCCTCACAGAGTGGTGTGAAGATTTAATAAGATAATAAATGCCCTACACTTGGGGAGTAGAAAGCACTAGATAATGTAGGTTGTTGTTGGAACTAATGGTGAATAAATGCTGTTTTCAAAGTGCCGTGTTTCCTTAAAGGTAACTAACTTTGACAAGTGGAGTAAGCTGTTTTATTGAAAATGGAGATGATGATTGAACTGCAAACAATGATGTTTAGCCAAGAGAGCATTCTGTGCCATTTACAAGTAAGAGCTTTTGAAATATATTAGTGAATGCCTATTGATTTTTTTTTTTTCCCTCTCCCATCCTCCTTTGCCCTTTGGTTTTCAGTTGTGTATTAGTGAAGGGTTGGGGGGAGTTTAAATGTGTGGGTTCATTGTGGTGATTCTATTTTTGTCGGCTTGGGCTGGCTCCTGGGAGTCAATATATTTAAAGTTTTCCCGGTGAATCTGTGAGCCTCCAGATCTGGGAACCCTTGATAACTAGTTAGTATCCTGTGGTTACAGTGGAAAGCAGACATACAGCTGTCACCCCTTTTGGAGCTCTGTTTTGGGCAAAGTTCCTGTTAATCTTATAAAGCATGACCAGTTGATAATCTGACTCTCCAGCAAACAGTAAACACTTCTTGGCAGAAACACCCTGCTGGAAAGTTTAGCAAAATTTGGATTAACTCTTCTGGAATCTCTTATGGAGCAGAGAGGCCAGTTTAATTTCCTTCCTTCCTCCCTTCCTTCCTTCCTCCCTTCCTTCCTTCCCTCCCTCCCTCCCTCCCTCCCTCCCTTCCTTCCTCTCTTTCTCTTATTTTTTTTCCTTTCTACTTTCTCCCTCCCCTCCCCTCCACCCTCCCCTTTCCTTCTCTTCCTCCATCCATCTCTAGTAAATAAAAAGTTTGGGTATTAAAAATTAGAATGTTTTACCAACCAAGAATCGATGCCATGCAGAAACCCTAACGGTCCTGGGGCAGTAGCCAGGAGCCTGATGACTGTCCTCCCAGTGTAAGGGTCTGCCTCCTCCATCAGGTTGCAGGTCAACGCCTGGGAGCTGTTCACCCTCTTTTTAATCAAGGCTAGTGTTGGTAGCTAAGCAAAGAGATGGGAAAAAAAATTGACCAGCTGAGTTCGTTTTCCTGGTTTGAATTCACAGCTACAGTTTGAGACATTTTCTGTGCTGGAGGTGGAGGCTGTTCCATTTCCTATGTGTCTGACCTCAAGAGAGGTGTGGTCTTGAGAGGAATCTAAGTGGTAATTCCTAGCTTGTTCTGTTTTATTCTCTGCTCTGCTCTGGGAAGACTCAACAGCCTCTTTTCTGAAGGTAGGAAAACCTTCTGGCCCTCACATACGTCCTGTTTGGATGAGTCTTGTTCCAAGTATTCTTTATTATCATGTTTAAAAATAACGTTTCCTCTTTTTTTTCACAAGTATTACATGTTCATTGTAGGACAGTTACAAGATACATTTAAGAAAAAACAATATATTCATGCCCTCTTCAGGTCAGTGCTGTTTCTAGGCAGTGACCCCAGAGGAAACAGTATTCTGACATCCATCTTTATAGATTTGTTTTGTCTCTTGTTGATCTTCACATGGAATGGAATCGTATAGTATGTATTCTGTCGTATTAGTTTTTTGTCGTCGTTGTTTTTTTGTTCGGCATCGTGTCTAGGAGCTTCATCTTGTGTGTATCAGCAGTTTAGTTTGTTCTTTTCCCATTGCTGCGTAGCATTCCATGGTAGGAGCATACTGCAGTTGCTACAATTTATTTACTCATTGTGCAGAATTTTGACAGACTCGGAATCATACTGTACATGGTATTCTGACTTTTACAATTTAACATTGCATTTGGGACTGTCTTTCCTTATTGAATGTGTCATTTTAAAATGATTTTTAAAAATGTAGTTATTGGATAAAATTATTCAAGTGTGTTTAATTATTGGGCATTGCATTATAGATAGCGATGTGATGAATATGTTTGTAGGCTAATCTATGCCCTCATCTAAGATTTTTTGCTCAGAACCCATTGTTAGAGGTAGACGTTATGGGTCCAAGGGTTTGCACATATTTGAGGCTTTTATTAGGTATTGCTAAACTGAAGTATGTATTCCTAAGCATCTCATAAGACTTCCCAGGGACCTGGCAGTTGGCAGTGCTGTATAGACGTATGTTTGAAATGGGATCAGGAACAGCTACATAATTTGCAGCAGCCAGTGCAAAATGAAAATGCAGAGTCCCTGTTAAAAAATATGGGAAGGACTTCCCTGGTGGCGCAGTGGTTGAGAGTCCGCCTGCTGATGCAGGGGACACGGGTTCGTGTCCCAGTCCGGGACGATCCCACATGCCACTGAGCGGCTGGGCCCGTGAGCCATGGCCGCTGAGCCTGCGCGTCCGGAGCCTGTGCTCCGCAACGGGAGAGGCCACAGCGGTGAGAGGCCCGCGTACCGCAAAAATAAATAAATAAATAGATAAGAATTTTGAAACAGGGACAGTGGAGCATTCAACTGAGTGTGTAGCCCTTCTGATAGCTGAGCCCTGTGCCACCCCGTAGAACATACATCCTTGAAGCCAGCCTGAATAGGATACACGCGCTGGTGGGCCCGATATCCCAAGACAAGCCTCCAGTTGGACCAGTTCACAGACTTGTGTATTTTGAAGCTTTGTCCACCACTTAGGATGCCAGTAAGCTTGCACTGAATAGGCACATTTCTAGGAGGCAGGATTGTGGGAAGGGACACAGGAGCTGATGTTACCTGTGTGGATTCAGAAAGTGGTCATGCCAGTTACTTTTGGGTGACCTTAGCAAATTTGCCACTCGGAACCTCAGTTTTTTCATCTGTAAAATGAGGTTAACATTATCTACCTCATAAGATAGATAGTGAGAATTAACTGAAATGTGTATATAAAAGACTTAATACAGTGCTTCTGTACGATAGGCTATTGATAAGATAGATTGTGAGAATGAATGCTATGTTTTAAGAGACTGAGCCACCCTGCCCTGTAATGTTTACCCACATTGGACTGCTAGGCTCCTGAGAGCCACCGTTTACTTACTGCCTGTTCCTGCTCCTGGTTAATCATTTAGGCCGCAACCCAGTGGTTCCTGGGATGGGTTAAAGGAGAGCCGCTCAGAGGGGAAGGGCTTTAGGCGTGAAGGTTATAGAGACCAGCAGGGTGTTTGGTCTCTGTGGCCGCTGTGCTGGGTGTGTGACATGGGATAGCAGGGAGGGAGGGAAGGCTGGAAAGATGGAGGGTTCTGGAGCTCTGAGGGCCTTGAATGCCAGCATGGGGAGGGAGGGACTCCTGGCCAAGTAGTTTATGGGGATCGAGTGCCATCTAGATGCCAGTGAAGTGGAAATACTTTGGAGTTTACTGGAGCTGGATTTGTACTGTGGGCATTTAACTTCCCAGACCCTGTGCCCTTCTTTCTGCAAATGGGAATCATAATGATGGTAGTAGTAAATAGCATTATTACTACCAGTGTTAGTATGATTAACTAACATGTATCGAATGCTTACGCACATTACCTTGAGTGCTTCACACCTATTACCTTATTCACCTTTGGAACAAAGTTTGAGTAGGTGTGATTAACCCCATTTTACAGAGGAGACTGGGCTTCAGGAACTTGCCTACGTGGGCGGGTCCCCATTCCTTGTTAGAGAGGAGATGTGAGTCCAAGCCATCTGACTCCAGGAACCATATGCCTAATCATGTCCTGTAAAGATATATATATATTTAAAACAGATATATAAAATATAAGAAGCACATGTATAATTATGTGTGTTCGTGTTAAGGCTAAAAAGTGCTTAGCGCTGACGGAGGACCCTGTAAATTGAATTAGGTCTCTGAGGAAGCACAGTTCTGTAAGTGGGTCTGGTAAGCTGGGGGGAGGGACCGCGTGTCCTGGCATGGTGCAGTGCACGCATGGGCAGGGCAGTCTCCGCAGCAGTGTTGGGCCCTGCCTGTCCCTTGGGCCACCCCTCTGTGTGGTTACAGGAGAATGCCGAAAACAGCCTGACTAGAACTGAGATGTCATCACAACAAGCATATCCGTGGAACCATCTTTCCTTCTCAAAGACACTTTAATTAAATTCCCATCGTGAAAACAATTGGGCAAGATTTGCCATACCCAACCAGTCATTAATTCAGGGACAGGATCTCATTAAGAGCTTTGCTTTCTGGAAACTGCTGTTTTGAGGATTCAGAGCTGGTGGCTGTGTGCTCTGGGGATTAATTCCTGATCCGTTTCCTCTGAACTTTTTTATTTCCCCAAATTCAGAAGGAAACACATTTTTAAATGACCCCAGAGTAGGAGACTGATGGTATAAGCTGTCATTCACTGTCACAAAGGTGTTCCTAGCTTTGAGCTGTGCGCTCTGTCATGATTCCATTGTGTTCTGTGTTGAATTCTGTCCGCCCATGGACAAAGCGATAGATGTGAGTCAGGTATAGGCACCATGTGAGTGAGTGAGCCTCCTCTTTGAACACGTTTCCAGATACTGTGCTGGCTTATCTCTCAGCCAGGTGAAGGCTGCCCCCTACTGACACTAGCAAGTGACCTCCTGAGACATTTGGTTCAATTTCCCTGACAGAAGTATTGAGATGTACCATAAATTTCTCTTCTTTTGCTTCTCCCCTCCCCTCCCTCCTCTCTCCATCCTTCTGCCCCTAATGCATTATTGATTTCTTACCATGTGCTAAGTCATTACAATTGGAAATGATTCAATGAAGAAAAAATATATAGGTACAACCATTTAGAAAAACATTTGGCATGTTTTCCCCCGGTTTCTTTTTTTTTTTTTTTTGGCCACGCTGCACGGTATGCCGGATATTAGTTCCCTGACCAGGGATCGAACCTGTGCCCCCCTGCAGTGGAAGTGCAGAGTCTTAACCACTGGACCGCTAGGGAAGTCCCGGCATTTTTTAAAAGTTGAAACTGTGCATGTCCTGTGACCCAGATATTTGACCACTAGACACTCTAGAGACACTTGTGCACATACGTAGCTGGATGCATTATAGGTATTTACTTTACAGAACTGTTAGTAGCCCCAAACTGAGTCCACATTAAATGTCCATCTTCAGTAGAGTGGATAAATAATATGGAGTATTTTCAAGCAATCGAACAGTATGCAGCAATGAAAACTAACAAACAACAGGTTCATGCAACAGTATGGGTGAATCTCCACTGAGCATGCGGGTTTAATTCCCTGTGCCTTAGTGAACAGTGACAAGATCAGGGTGTGCTTAGAAAGCTGACGGGGCGGGCTTCCCTGGTGGCGCAGTGGTTGAGAGTCCGCCTGCTGATGCAGGGGACGTGGGTTCATGCCCCGGGCCGGGAAGATCCCACATGCCGCGGAGCGGCTGGGCCCGTGAGCCATGGCCGCTGAGCCTGCGCATCCGGAGCCTGTGCTCCGCAACGGGAGAGGCCACAACAGTGAGAGGCCCGCGTACCGCAAAAAAAAAAAAAGAAAGCTGACGGGGCAGTGTGGATTATGAGGAGCCCACGCTGGAGGCAAGGATCCCATTGGGAGGCAGTTTTGGTGGTCCTGGAGAGAGAAAGTGCTGTGCTAAACCCAGGCAGTAGCAGCAGCAAGAGAGAGAATGACATGGACTGTTGAGTAACATTAGAAGTAAAATAAACACAATCTGGGGACTGAGTGAATGTTTGGATTGATTAGAAAAAGAACCATTTAACCTGTTGCTGAGATTTCTAATCTCATAGACTAGGATGATGGTTGTCTCCTTCAGTGAGATAGGAGCAGGACTTGGGTTTTGAGGTGGTAGATATGAATCTGCATGACATTAAGCTGTGACCTCAGGCAAGTTATTTAACTTCTCTTTGCCACAGTTTCCTCATGTGTAAAAGCGAGAAAACATATTAAGAGTAACAACCTCAGAACATAGTACAGTGTCTGATACATAATACACGTTGTTACTATACAGCTTTTTGAAGAATAAGTGTGACCCTGAATGTATAAAATCATAAATGGTTGCAGTCATTCCTTTAGGCTTAACAGAGATAAGACAGGTGTAGGAAAACTTGAATCATCTTTATATATCTCTTGAATGAAACATCAAACAAAACTTGGGGGCAGGAGCAAGTCTTAGGTCAAAAGGCACAAAAAGGGCTTCCCTGGTGGTGCAGTGGTCGGGAGTCCACCTGCCGATGCAGGGGACATGGGTTCGTGCCCCGGTCCAGGAAGATCCCACATACCGCGGAGCGGCTGGGCCCGTAAGCCATGGCCGCTGAGCCTGCGCGTCCGGAGCCTGTGCTCTGCAATGGGAGAGGGGAAAAAAAAAAAAAAGACACAAAGAAATGGAATTACATAGTGTGAGAAAAGGAAAGCCAAGAGGTGATTTAATGAGACTTTAAATGAAGGATAAGTCCGGAGTTAACATGTCCCGGGCCTTCCCTGGTGGCACAGTGGTTAAGAATCCACCTGCCAATTCAGGGGACATGGGTTCAAGCCCTAGTCTGGGAAGATCCCACATGCCACAGAGCAACGAAGCCCGTGCACCACAACTACTGAGCCTGTGCTCTAGATCCCTCAAGCCACAACTACTGAGCCCGTGTACCACAACTACTGAAGCCCATACACTTAGAGGCCGTGCTCCTCAACAAAGAGAAGCTACCGCAATGAGAAGCCTGCTCGCTGCAACTAGAAGAAAGCCCATGTGCAGCAATGAAGACCCAACGTAGCCAAAAATAAATAAATAAAATAAAATAAATTTAAAAAAAGTGGCAGGATACACATTTAAAAAAAAGTTAGCAAGTCCCTTTGCTGAAAATGGTTCTTGGTAGCACAGGGCCTTTTAAAGAGTAACTTTTTATTTATGTATAAATGATCCTCAGGGATTTATTAGTGATGTTTTTTGGTGATTGCCAAGTAATACATCTTTATTACAGAAACTAGTAAAAAGAACAAAGTAAATAAATAACACCTATAATTCTCATGCCTGGAGAGTCTGTTCATATTTCAGCTCTGTCCATTTTTCTGTCTGTCCGTCCGTCCATCCATCCATCCATCCATCTTTTTCTCTTTCTTTTTTAAAAAAAGAGCTGAGGACTTCCCTGGTGGTGCAGTGGTTGAGAATCTGCCTGCCAATGCAGGGGACACGGGTTCGAGCCCTGGTCTGGGAGGATCCCACATGCTGCGGAGCAGCTAGGCCCGTGTGCCACAACTGCTGAGCCTGCGCTCTGGAGCCCGCAAGCCACAACTACTGATCCCGTGTGCCACGACTACTGAAGCCTGCGTGCCTAGAGCCCATGCTCTGCAGCAAGAGAGGCTACTGCAATGAGAAGCCCACGCAGTGCAACGAAGAGTAGCCCCTGCTCGCCATAACTAGAGAAAGGCTGCACCCAGCAACGAAAAAACCAATGCACCCAAAAAATAAACAAAGAAATTAAAAAATAAAAATAAAAAAGAGCTGAAATTAAACCTGTAAATTGTTGTGTAAGCTGCTGTGTTTTGTGTAGGAACTTAAATGGAGGCTTATCTAACATGAGGGATTTAGGTTAGCTATGTGTATTAAGAAGAAAATGTCTGGTGTGCTTTGTCAATGAGTTATTGAGAGAAAGCACAGCAGTTCCTTCTCTGGCAGTCTTAAAATATAGTAGGATAAACTCTTATCTCATTGATGGCAAGGGCCTGACCCTGCTTTACCGCCCTGTTATTCTCTTATATGTGGGCCAAGCCCGAGAGTGCTTTTCTGAGCACTTGCTTCTCCCAAAAGTGGCAGAAAGAAATGTTGGTTAGAATATGATGTGAGACTTTTATTAATCCCTCACCTACGTTTTCCTTGCAGACTGAAGAGTACATTTCTCCTAAGAGTGTAAGACTGCTCAACTTTTCATTCTGAAATATTAAAATCACTGTAAATTTCTACTCTGACTAATCTGGAACAAAGACAGGAAAGATTAGTGTCACCAGGATATAGTTTTACATGAGCAAATCATTTAAAATAGGCTTAAGTCTAAGGTGGAATCTGCTTTGCTTAGACTGACTAGTTGCCTAGACTATTTATGTCATATTGGCTAAGATAACTGTGTTGGGGGGGGAGGGGAGAGGGGAGAGAGGAGAGGGTAGACAGGAGAGGGTGAGGGAGAGAGAAGTATTCTGAAGACTTCCTTTCATTATATGCATGATCTAAATGTAGAGGCTGCTGCTATTAGAGAATTAGAGACAAGGTCTAATTAAGAGGTTATAGTAGCTCTTTTTACCAAAAACACAGCTTTTTGAATTCATAGTTTTCTCAATGTATTTCTTAGTGTTAGTGAATGTGCTCATATATACATGTACAAATACACCCAAGTACACCTATGGGAGATTTGGCTCCCATTTCCTTTCCTTAGAGATATAAGAAGGTAGGGGGAAGTTTTTTGTTGTTGTGGAATATTTTTGATTGTAAAGAAATTTAATATTAATTTATCCATTTAACAAATACTCATTGAACTCATTGAATGCAGGCACTGTGCCGAAAATGGGGGAGAGGAAGTCATCTAAAAGCATTAAGGAATGGCAACAAGCCTTTTAGTCAATGGTGCACATGTAACTGTTCATCTGTACCTGTTACTTGGTGGCCTCAGAGGCGAAGTCCTTCTTGCCTTCAGGGTAAAGTCTAAACTCCTCAGTCTGGGAATACCATTTGCAATCTGGTCTCCATCTGTCCTTCCAGCCTTATCTCCTAACATCTCCCACACCCACCTTATATACTCTAGTCATTTTTATGGGAAAAAATTGATCAAGCCCCTTACTGAGTATTGGGTATTTTCAGATAACTGGCTGCTCTTCAGACATTCTCTGCTCCTTCACACACCTTCTTGTCTGAGGCCTTGTGGTTTTCCTCTGGTAGAATGCTTTGCCTGCATTTGCTGGTGTGACATTCACCCTCTTGTCTATGTGTCTTTCCCACTAGTCAGTGAGATCCTGGAGGACAGAAACTGTCCTTCCCTGTAGGGCTCTTGCACCCAGTAAGGTGCTTAGTAGATAGTAGCCACTCAGGCAGTGTGTATTGAACAAATGAATAAATGAGGCAAAGTCCAGTATCTTGTGGTGATGAACTCCCTCAGCATTGTTTATCTGGGAAGCCTTAATTACACCTTATTATTATTATATTTTTCCATTTTTATTCGAATATAATTGCTTTACAGTGGTGTATTAGTTTCTGCTTTGTAACAAAGTGAATCAGTTATACATATGTTCCCATATCTCTTCCCTCCTGCGTCTGCCGCCCTCCTGCGTCGCCCTCCCTCCCACCCTCCCTATCCCACCCCTCTAGGTGGTCACAGAGGACCAAGCTGATCTCCCTGTGCTATGCGGCTGCTTCCCACTAGCTATCTATTTTACGTTTGGTAGTGTATATATGTCCATGCCACTCTCTCACTTTGTCCCAGCTTACCCTTCCCCCTCCCCATATCCTCAATCCATTCTCTAGTAGGTCTGTGTCTTTATTCCTGTCTTACCCGTAGGTTCTTCATGACTTTTTTTTCTTAAATTCCATATATATGTATTAGCATACGGTACTTGTTTTTGTCTTTCTGACTTACTTCACTCTGTATGACAGACTCTGGGTCCATCCACCTCATTACAAATAGCTCAATTTCGTTTCTTTTTATGGCTGAGTAATATTCCATTGTATATATGTGCCAAATCTTCTTTATCCATTCATCCGATGATGGGCACTTAGGTTGTTTCCACCTCCGGACTATTGTGAATAGAGCTGCAATGAATATTTTGGTACATGACTCTTTTTGAATTATGGCTTTCTCAGGGTATATGCCCAGTAGTGGGATTGCTGGGTCATATGGTAGTTCTATTTGTCGTTTTTTAAGGAACCTCCATACTGTTCTCCATAGTGGCTGTACCAATTCACATTCCCACCAGCAGTGCAAGAGTGTTCCCTTTTCTCCACACCCTCTCCAGCATTTATTGTTTCTAGATTTTTTGATGATGGCCATTCTGACTGGTGTGAGATGATATCTCATTGTAGTTTTGATTTGCATTTCTCTAATGATTAATGATGTTGAGCATTCTTTCATGTGTTTGTTGGCAGTCTGTATATCTTCTTTGGAGAAATGTCTATTTAGGTCTTCTGCCCATTTTTGGATTGGGTTGTTTGTTTTTTTGTTATTGAGCTGCATGAGCTGCTTGTAAATTTTGGAGATTAATCCTTTGTCAGTTCATTTGCAAATATTTTCTCCCATTCTGAGGGTTGTCTTTTGGTCTTGTTTATGGTTTCCTTTGCTGTGCAAAAGTTTTGAAGTTTCATTAGGTCCCACTTGTTTATTTTTGTTTTTATTTCCATTTCTCTAGGAGGTGGGTCAAAAAGGATTGTGCTGTGATTTATGTCATAGAGTGTTCTGCCTATATTTTCTTCTAAGAGTTTGATAGTTTCTGGCCTTACATTTAGGTCTTTAATCCATTTTGAGCTTATTTTTGTGTATGGTGTTAGGGAGTCATCTAATCTCATACTTTTACATGTATCTGTCCAGTTTTCCCAGCACCACTTATTGAAGAGGCTGTCCTTTCTCCACTGTATATTCCTGCCTCCTTTATCAAAGATAAGGTGACCATCTGTGTGTGGGTTTATCTCTGAGCTTTCTATCCTGTTCCATTGATCTATCTTTCTGTTTCTGTGCCAGTACCATACTGTCTTGATTACTGTAGCTTTGTAGTATAGTCTGAAGTCAGGGAGCCTGATTCCTCCAGCTCCGTTTTTCGTGCTCAGGATTGCTTTGGCTATCGGGGTCTTTTGTGTTTCCCTAAAAATTGTGAAATTTTTTGTTCTAGTTCTGTGAAAAATGTCAGTGTTGGTTTGATAGGGATTGCATTGAATCTGTAGATTGCTTTGGGTAGTAGAGTCATTTTCACAATGTTGATTCTTCCAATCCAAGAACATGGTATATCTCTCCATCTATTTGTATCATTTTAATTTCTTTCATCAGTGTCTTATAATTTTCTGCATACAGGTCTTTTGTCTCCTTAGGTAGGTTTATTCCTAGATATTTTATTCTTTTTGTTGCAATGGTAAATGGGAATGTTTTCTTGATTTCAGTTTCAGATTTTTCATCATTAATGTATAGGAATGCCAGAGATTTCTGTGCATTAATTTTGTATCCTGCTACTTTATCAAATTCATTGATTAACTCTAGTAGTTTTCTGGTAGCATCTTTAGGATTCTCTATGTATAGTATCATGTCATCTGCAAACAGTGACAGCTTTACTTCTTCTTTTCTGATTTGGATTCGTTTTATTTCCTTTTCTTCTCTGATTGCTGTGGCTAAAACTTCCAAAACTTTGTTGAATAAGAGTGGTGAGAGTGGGCAGCCTTGTTTTGTTCCTGGTTTTAGAGGAAATGCTTTCACTTTTTCACCATGGAGGACGATGTTGGCTGTGGATTTGTCATATATGGCCTTTATTATGTTGAGGAAAGTTCCCTCTATGCCAACTTTCTGGAGGGTTTTTTATCATAAATGGGTGTTGAATATGGTCGAAAGCTTTCTCTGCATCTATTGAGATGACCATATGGTTTTTCTCCTTCAGTTTGTTAATATGGTGTATCACATTGATTGATGTGAGTATATTGAAGAATCCTTGCATTCCTGGAATAAACCCCACTTGATCATGGTGTATGATCCTTTTAACGTGCTGTTGGATTCTGTTTGCTAGTATTTTGTTGAGGATATTTGCATCTGTTCATCAGTGATATTGGCCTGTAGTTTTCTTTCTTTGTGACATCCTTGTCTGGTTTTGGTATCAAGGTGATGGTGGCCTTGTAGAATGAGTTTGGGAGTGTTCCTCCCTCTGCTATATTTTGGAAGAGTTTGAGAAGGATAGGTGTTAGCTCTTCTCTAAATGTTTGATAGAATTCACCTGTGAAGCCATCTGGTCCTGGGGTTTTGTTTGTTGGAAGGTTTTTAATCACAGTTTCAATTTCAGTGCTTGTGATTGGTCTGTTCATATTTTCTATTTCTTCCTGATTCAGTCTTGGCAGGTTGTGCATTTCTAAGAATTTGTCCATTTCTTCCAGGTTGTCCATTTTATTGGCATAGAGTTGCTTGTAGTAATCTCTCATGATCTTTTCTATTTCTGCAGTGTCAGTTGTTACTTCTCCTCTTTCATTTCTAATTCTATTGATTTGAGTCTTCTCCTTTTTTCTCTTGATGAGTCTTGCTAATGGTTTATCAATTTTGTTTATCTTCTCAAAGAACCAGCTTTTAGTTTTATTGATCTTTGCTATCATTTCCTTCATTTCTGTTTCATTTATTTCTGATCTGATCTTTATGATTTCTTTCCTTCTGCTAACTTTGGGGTTTTTTTGTTCTTCTTTCTCTAATTGCTTTAGGTACAAGGTTAGGTTGTTTATTCGAGATGTTTCCTGTTTCTTAAGGTAGGATTGTATTGCTATAAACTTCTCTCTTAGAACTGCTTTTGCTGCATCCCATAGGTTTGGGGTCCTCGTGTCTCCATTGTCATTTGTTTCTTGGTATTTTTTAATTTCCTCTTGATTTCTTCAGTGATCACTTCGTTATTAAGTAGTGTATTGTTTAGCCTCCATGTGTTTGTATTTTTTACAGAAATTTTCCTGTAATTGATATCTACTCTCATAGCGTTGTGGTCGGAAAAGTTACTTGATACAATTTCAATTTCCTTAAATTTACCAAGGCTTGATTTGTGACCCAGATATGATTTTTCCTGGAGAATGTTCCATGAGCACTTGAGAAAAATGTGTATTCTGTTATTTTTGGATGGAATGTCCTATAAATATCAATTAAGTCCATCGTGTTTAATGTATCATTTAAAGCTTGTGTTTCCTTATTTATTTTCATTTTGGATGATCTTTCCGTTGGTGAAAGTGGGGTATTAAAGTCTCCTACTATAAATGTGTTACTGTCGATTTCTCCTTTTATGGCTGTTAGTATTTGCCTTATGTATTGAGGTGCTCCTATGTTGGGTGCATAAATATTTACAATTGTTATATATTCTTCTTGGATCAATCCCTTAATCATTATGTAGTGTCCTTTTTTGTCTCTTCTAATAGACTTTATTGTAAAGTGTATTTTGTCTGATATGAGCATTGCTACTCCAGCTTTCTTTTGGTTTCCATTTGCATGGAATATCTTTTTCCATCCCCTTACTTTCAGTCTGTATGTGTTCCTAGGTCTGAAGTGGGTCTCTTGTAGACAGCATATATATGGGTCTTGTTTTTGTATCCATTCAGCCAATCTGTGTCTTTTGGTGGGAGCATTTAGTCGATTTACATTTAAGGTAATTATCGATATGTATGTTCCTATTCCCATTTTCTTAATTGTTTAATTTTTGACAGCTTGATTAATATGTGTCTTGGCGTATTTCTCCTTGGATTTATCCTATATGGGACTCTGTGTGCTTCCTGGAATTGATTAACTATTTCCTTTCCCATATTAGGGAAGTTTTCAACTATAATCTCTTCAAATATTTTCTCAGTCCCTTTCTTTTTCTCTTCTTCTTCTGGAACCCCTATAATTCGAATGTTGGTGCGTTTAATGTTGTCCCAGAGGTCTCTGAGACTGTCCTCAGTTCTTTTCATTCTTTTTTCTTTATTCTGCTCTGCCGTAGTTATTTCCACTATTTTATCTTCCAGGTCACTTATCTGTTTTTCTGGTTCAGTGATTCTGCTATTGACCCCATCTAGAGTATTTTTCATTTCATTTATTGTGGTGTTCATTGTTGCTTGTTTCATCTTTAGTTCTTCTAGGTCCTTGTTAAATGTTTCTTGCATTTTGTCTATTCTATTTCCAAGATTTTGGATCATCTTTACTATCATTATTCTGAATTCTCTTTCGGGTAGACTTCCTATTTCCTCTTCATTTGTTAGATCTGGTGGGTTTTTATCTGGCTCCTTCATCTGATGTGTGTTTTTCTGTCTTCTCATTTTGCTTATCTTACTGTGTTTGTCGTCTCCTTTTTTCAGGCTGCAGGTTCGTAGTTCCCGTTGTTTTTGGTGTCTGTCCCCAGTGGCTAAAGTTGGTTCAGTGGGTTGTGTAGGCATCCTGGTGGAGGGGACTAGTGCTTGTGTTTTGGTGGATGAGGCTGGATCTTGTCTTTCTGGTGGGCAAGTCCATGTCTGGTGGTGTGTTTTGGGGTGTCTGTGGACTTATTATGATTTTAGACAGCCTCTCTGCTAATGGGTGGGGTTGTGTTCCTGTCTTGCTAGTTGTTTGGCATAGGGTGTCCAGCACTGTGGCTTGCTGGTCGTTGAGTGAAGCTGGGTGTTGGTGTTGAGATGCAGATCTCTGGGAGATTTTCACCATTTGATATTATGTGGAGTTGGGTGGTCTCTTGTTGACCAGTGTCCTGAAGTTGGCTCTCGCACCTCAGAGGCAGAGCACTGACTCCTAGCTGCAGCACCAAGAGCCTTTCATCCACATGGCTCAGAATAAAAGGGAGATAAAGAAGGAAGAAAGAAAGAAAGAAAGAGGATAAAACAAAATAAAATAACGTAAGGTAAAATAAAATAAAGTTATTAAAATAAAAGATAATTATTAAGAAAAAAAGTTTTTTAAAAAGTAAAAAAAACAAAAGAAAAACGGACAGAAAAAACCCTAGGACAAATGATGAAAGCAAAGCTGTACAGACAAAATCTCACACAGAAGCATATACATACACACTCTCAAAAAGAGGAAAAGGGGAAAAAATAGCAAATCTTGCTCTCACAGTCCACCTCCTCAATTTGGGATGATTCATTGTCTATTCAGGAATTCCACAGATGCAGGGTACATCAAGATGATTGTGAAGATTTAATCCGCTGCTCCTGAGGCTGTTGGGAGAGATTTCCCTTTCTCTTCTTTGATTGTACAGCTCACAGGGGCTCAGCCTTGGATTTGGCCCCGCCTCTGCGTGTAGGTTGCTGGAGGGCATCTGTTCTTCGCTTAGACAGGACGGGGTTAAAGGGGCTCCAGCTCACTCAGGCCAGGGGGAGGGAGGGATATGGAGTGTGGGGCGAGCCTGCGGTGGCAGAGGCCAGTGTGACGTTGCACCAGCCTGAGGCGTGCTGTGCGTTATCCCAGGGAAGTTGTCCCTGGATCCCGGGACCCTAGCAGTGGCGGGCTGCACAGGCTCCCTGGAAGGGAGGTGTGGATAGTGACCTGTGCTCACACACAGGCTTCTTGGTGGCAGCAGCAGCAGCCTTAGCGTCTCATGCTTGTCTCTGGGGTCTGCGCTGTTAGCTGCAGCTTGCACCCGTCTCTGCACCTCCTTTAAGCAGTGCTCTTAATCCCCTCTCCTCGTGCACCAGGAAACAAAGAGCTCACCTTCATTGTTGAAGGATAGTTTTAACAAATACAGTATTCTTGGTTTACAGTTTGTTTTTTCTTTAGCGCTTTGAATATATCATACCAATTTTTTGTGAACTACTAAGTTTCTCCTGAGAAATTGCTGAAAATTTTAAGTGGGCTCCCTTGTATGTGACAAGTTGCTGTTTTTCTTGCTGCTTTCAAGATTCTCTCTCATTGTCTGCGACTTGATGATTTGATTATAAAAGTCTTGATGTGGGTCTCTTTAGGATTTATCCTCTTTGGAATCATTGAGCTTCTTGAATTTGGATGTCCATTTTCTTCCTCAAATTTGGGAAGTTTTCTGCCATTATTTCTTCAAATAGGCTTTTTGCTTCTTTCTTTCTCTCCTCTCCTTCTGGCACTCCCGTTATGTGCACATTGACTACTTCATGATGTCCTGTAAGTCCATTAGGCCATCTTAACTTTTCTTCATTCTTTTTTCTTTTTCATTTTTCATTCTCCTCTGACTCAGTAATTTTAAATGACTTGTCTTCAAGTTCACTGATTCTTTCTGCTGCTTGGTCAGATCTGGTGTTTAACCCTTCTAGTGAATTTTTCAGTTTTTATATTTTATTCTTCCGTTCCTGGATTACTGTTTTTGTTTTTTTTCTTAAAATTAGTTTCTGTCTCTTTGTTGAGATTCTTATTTTGTTCATGCCTCATTTTCCTGATTTCATTTAGTTGTCTACCTCTGTTCTCTTTTAACTCATTGACCATCTTTCATGTGGTTCTTTTGAATTCTTTGTCAGGTAATTAATAGATTTCTATTTCTTTAGGATTGGTTTCCAGAGATTTATCTTGTTATTTTGGTTGGGCCTTGTTTCCTTGTTTCTTTGTTTACTTTGTGATCTTTTGTTGAGACTTGGGCATTTGAAAAGACAGCCACCTCTCCCAACCTCTGCAGACTGGCTTTGTGCAGGGGAAGACCTTCACCCATCAGCCTGGGTAGAGATTTTGGGGGGGGGGAGTGGCCCTCATGTCTTTTGTGAGGATGTTTCTCTTTGGGGCTTGTGTGTGTAATTTTCCAGTTAGAAGGTTTGCCCCTGTTATCAAGAGCTCATATTCTCTTGCTCCCCCTGGTGTCTGTTTATGGTACTGCAGATTCTTTGGTGCTATAACAAGCCACCATGCTTGCTTTTGTTCTCAGCAGCCCCCAGACATCCAAAGTATGCTGCTGTTCCCTTCAGCCTTCTGAGTCAGGCAAGACAGAAACCAGTTCCTTGGACAGCCCACTGTAAAGTCAGAATGTTAGCTGTACATTCTGCTCTTTTCTTTCCTTTCAAGGAGAAGCCAGGAGACAGGGTTTTTTCCCTGATTGTGGTGCCCTGGGCTGGGTGGACGGGGACTGTGGCAGGTAAATGCAGCAAACATTTTTGTTCACTTCAGTGTGGCTCTGCTTGGCTTTGTACTCACCTGGGGTGCTGCAGTCTCTTAGCTGGTTTATGCACTTCTCATAAAGGCAACTTGGCCCATAAGTTGGGATCTCTGTGGGGGAATGAGGGCCTGGGGCTTCCTATCCTGCCATCTTTATGACATCACTCTCAAGTGTTATTCAAATCTTTGCTTTATGAAATGGAGATAATTAATATTGGTAGAACTTTTTTTATTTTTAATAAATGTATTTATTTATTTATTTATTTTTGGCTGTGTTGGGTCTTCGTTGCTGTGTGTGGGCTTTCTCTAGTTGCAGTGAGTGGGGGCTACTCTTCATTGCGGTGCACTGGCTTCTCATTGCGGTGGCTTCTCTTGTTATGGAGCATGGGCTCTAGGCGCATGGGCTTCTGTAGTTGTGGCACACGGGCTTCAGTAGTTGTGGCTCGCGGGCTCTAGAGCGCAGGCTCAGTAGTTGTGGCACACAGGCTTAGTTGCTCCATGGCATGTGGGATCTTCCCGGACCAGGGCTCAAACCCGTGTCCCCTTCACTGGCAGGCAGATTCTTAACCACTGTGCCACCAGGGAAGTCCCAATATTGGTAGAACTTTAAATAGGTTAGTGGCACATATAATCTGTCTCACCTCCTTTTCTAATCAAAGATTAAAGAAGTCATTCCAGGCTTCTTTCCTGTCTCTGTCTATCTCTCTTTAGTAATGGTGGCTAACATATAAGAAGTTCCTTACTTTGTGTCAGGAACTGTTCATGTTCCTGTTGTATGTATTAATTCATTTACTTCTGACACTAGTTGTAAAAGGAAGATACTATAATTATTCCCAATTTTCATGGGAAGAAACTGAGTTAAGAGAATCTAAGTAATTTACCTGAGGTCATACAGCTGATTATTGTCTCATACTCAATTTTAACAAGACATTTTGTAGCATGGAATGAGAAATATATATATATAAATACATATATATATATATATATATATATATTTACTTAGAATAAGTTAAATTTATTTATTTTGGGTCAGGTAGAGATTCTTAAAGTTTGTTGACTGTCCTGACTATTACAGTTTGATCACTGAATTATTTGTTAGGTATAAATAAAAATTCTGTGTTCTGCAGTTTTTATAATCAGCATAATGTACCCATGTGTTTTCTCTTCTTTCCAGCTTTATTGAGATGTAAGTGACATGTAATATTGTGTGAGTTTAAGATGTACAGTGTAATGATTTGATATATGTATATATTGTAAAATAATTATTACAATAAGGTTATTTAACACATCCGTTACCTCACATAGTTACAGTTTGTGTGTGTGGTAAGAACTTTTAAAATCTACTTTCTTAGCAACTTGAAATGAATAGTCTTTAATTTGAATATAATACGTTGCTTATATTATATAAACTGGAAGTCTCCTTTTGATAAAATCTTTGTTGTAATAGGCAATTATTGAATTATTATGGATATTATTTTGTGTTGATTATAAGTGGTAATAATGCTGTTGGAAATCCCTATAATTTAAATATTCAAATATAGAATGACACCAAAGGTGACACCAATGACACCAAACGTGTGTGTGTATGTATATATATATATATTATTTTTTTTTCTTTTCAATTTTTATTGGAGTATAGTTGCTTTACAATGTTGTGTTACAAAGATGTATATTTTTGTTTTTTGCAGGACAGAGTTCATTCAAAAAGGCAGGATTTCAATCACAGGGGCTGGTTTTCTCAACTGCGTTTTGGAAACTTTTGCCAGCACATTTTTAAGACAGGGTGCCCAGAAGGTAAGCTTCTTTTCACTTTGAACCAACATTAATTTTAAGAAACCATGGAGATTCCCACTGGGTTCTTGAACAAGGCTCATGAACAGACAAAACAAGAAAAATATACAATTAATAAATATATGCAAAGATAATTACCCTCACTAATTATTACATAAATCCAAATCAAAGTAAAACTGAAGTGCCATTTGTGGCTCATTAAGTTAAAAACATGCCGATGAAGAATATGTGACAATATGGGAATACGTATAGTCTAATAGAGAAATAATCAGAATGAATAATTATATTTACTGTATATACAATGTGATGACAGCTATTTAGTAAAAAAGATACTAGTAGCTAATATTTACGGAGTGCTTACCATGTGCTACTCACTAAAAAGAATATTTAATCATCAATTCATTTAATGCTCGCAAACCTTGGAAATAGCTGTTATTGTTGTCCTGATATTCTGGACAAAGAAGACACAGAGCTCTGGAGCTGCTGATTGTCTTTTATTGTGGTTTTCAAGCTCTATACTTGTGGGCGCTTAGGCTTCCATGAATGTTATTCAGAGGCCACCTTGAAGTTCTAAGGTCCTGTGTTAACCCTGTGTTTTAAGTAGTGCTATTCTTTTTTTCATCTGTTTTATATAGTATTACATAAGAGACTCATATATCCTGTTTTCTTGCCTAGGAAAGTCCATTTCTTATGCACCTTTATATGCCTATTGTAGGTGTTCCAAAATATTTTAAAATTATTTTGTTTTATTTATTATATTTAAAAATTATTTGTCATTATTATTGTTATTAATTATGTTGGTGAACATAATCACTTATTTCCAGGGTTTACGCAGGTATGATGCATGTTACCTAGTTTTGTTTTGTGGGACAGGCTTAATGTCTGGTCCAAAGAACTATCGTTATGACCTTAGAGATTTTATGGGTAATAGGCCTTGGTTCTCGTTTTACAGATCTAGGTTCAAGAATGAACCTCGACCACAGTGTGTTAATCTGGGATGCTGAGGGTGATGGATGAATATTTGGTACCCTACTGTACTCCATAGACATACTGTCTAGACTGATGATGTGTTCCTGACCCTGGTGAGCACATCGCCAGGCTGGCCCTGCCTGTGGAAGCCTGGGCTTGAAGTGGATAGTTGAGCTTCTGCAAGGTCTGATGTGACTGTCACTTACTCAGACATTATTGCGGGTTTACCCTGCTATCTTGCAAAATATGCATTTGTAAACAGCCCCATCTTCTGCAAAATTGCGCTCTAAAAATAATAGTGCTGATGAGAAGATAACTTTGGTTCTATGTCCCTGACTGAGTTGACTTCTTGGACATTGTTTGTTTGTTTATTTATTTATTTATGGGTGCACTGCGTGGCTTGCAGGATCCTAGTACCCCAACCAGGGATTGAACTGTAATCTTTGCAGTGGACGTCAGAGTCCTAACCACTGGACCACCAGGGAATTCCCAGGGACATTGTTTAGATTAAAAGTGGCAAAGTTTTTCTGTAAAGAGCCAGATAGTAAATTTGTTAGACTTTGTGGGCCAATAGGCAAAATCAAGATACTGTGTAGGTGCTTTGTAACAAAAGAGAACCAAATGTGCACACATTTTTTATTGACAAAATTAAAATTATAATAATAGTAATTGAGTATAGTTTTTACAATAAATGTCTACTAAGCATATAATTCTTAAAAGAATGGAATCCTATTTTGGGGGGAGATAACATCTACCTGAGTTGGGGTTAAAAATTAGTATTCCCTACCATCAAATTGGTTGCAAATGTTCATTTGTAAAAACCATTGTTATCTTGTGGACCATACAAACACAGGTGGTGGCTGGATTTGGCCTGTGGGCTATAGTTTGCCAGCCCTTGCTTTAGATAAATAAATATTGTTTGTTTAATCCGAGTGGGTCTCTGTTTGACCTGCCCATCATTCTGAACCTTTTAGTGACTTTTAATCACACAGTGATTGTGTACATTCTGATTCTGTGAGATACATAAAGAGACATTATTATTCCCATTTTATTGGTGAGAAATGTCTTGAAGAGGTAAGTGTACCCAGTCTGTAGGTGGCTACTTGCCCAGAGTCCTTCCTCTTGCAGATATATTTTGAGTACCCGCTTTGTGGGAGGCCCTGTGTTGAGTGTGGGCTAAATGGATTTACTCAAGGTCACAGGACTGGCAAAGGGTGGAGACTGGACTCACACCCCCATCTTTTATCACTTACTGTGCCACTCACTGTTCAAGATGTGTTCAGGTGAATGAAGCAGAATGCTAGCCAACTCAGCATCATGTTGTGCTTTAGATGAATTTGTGTTGTGGTTCTACTCCTTCTGTATTTATTAGGGTTCTTTGGTTGCGAATAACAGAAACTACCTTAGGCTAGCTTGATATAGGGCTACAAGGGTGGTGAGGCTGGCAGGCTTCAGAATGGTCTGCCCTGGAACTGAGAGCTGCCAGGAACCCAGGTGCTATTCCTTCTTTAGCACTTGTCCATACAAATATACATTGGCTTTATTCTCTTCTTATGCAGTCTGGCTTTCTCTGCTTCACAGGCTGTATAGTGCCAACGTGGGCCTCCGCAGTCCAAGGGTACTGTTATGTAGATTTCTGGCCAACAGAGAGACTGCTTATTTCTTCCTTTCCAGATTCTCTGGAAGGAACTCTCAGTGGCCTTCCATAGGTCAAACATGGCCAGGAGGGGTGAAGCCAGGTCGTGTAAATATGGCTAATCCGATGTCACGACTACGTGGATCAGTGTTAGGGTGTTAGTTCCCAGGGAAAGGGGTGGTAGAATGGGTAAATACTCCTAAAGTTTTCTGGCATGGTCTTAACAGTAGTACTAGGCTCTTGATGACAGAGTGACAGTTTCATTCATCTTACACCCAGTTCCCCCAACCATAGTACCTAGGACAGTGCTCAGTACATAACGTGGACATGAGTAAAAAGGGAATAGAATGCACAGCAAGGTCCACAGCTGGTTTCTGGTGACTTATCTGGAAATCATCAAGTGACTGAATTTTTAAAGTGAGTAATCCAGTGATTCCTCTGAATTCCCACTTATTTATGCTCAGAAGGAAGAATATATTTTTCCTGCTAGCTTTTGCCTTTTCTGGCTTTACTTTTTTTTTTAAAAGAGGCTTAGTTTAATTAGTTAGCTTTTCAATTTTAGGAGCCACTCATGCTTAAGTATCTTTTATCTTTTACCCAAGTGGTGATGTTTTCCGGTATCAGCCTGACTTCCTGATAAACCTTCACAGCTGAGCCTGATTAAGTGGTTTCTGTAGAAGTCATCATTAGAGTGTTTTAGGTGACTTTATTTTCAGTTTAGAACTTTATCCCTGAGGCTGTTTAGTGGGGACGTTACCAGATTGATCGTTGGACCATAGCTCAGCAGAAGCCCCCTGCCTCGGTGGTAGCGAAGTTTCTTTTTCCATTTGGATTCAGACAGCCAATAATGAAACGATGCTGTGACTGAAACAGCACAAATTTTATTCAATGGCCAGAGACTGGAGAAGCAGGAAATTAGTTCGCAAATCAACTTCTGGGGGTGGGGAGTTGACCAAGGCGAGATTTTTAAAGGCAGGGTTAATGGTGGTGGTGGGTGCATATGCATTGGTTTTCTGGGAAAAGGCAGGGTTCTTCCTGCAACTGGGTGCCACTTCTTTTTCTTCCTTCTGTGGTCCGGTACTTCCTGTCATGGCACTGGTAGGTGTGTCATTCAGCATGATATTGTTATCATGAGCATATAATGAGACTCAGGGTCTGCTGGAGGTCAGCTCTTCCACCTTCTTGGATTTGACTCGTTCTAACCAATTCTGGTGGCCTCTTGTTTTTCTGTTCTGGCGGTTTCCTGTAAGACAATATAACACTTCCCTTCCTTCCAGGAAGAGGGCAGGTTAGAGCTTGAGGCTAACAGTCATGGTAACAGTGGTGAAGGTGGGATCTGTTTTTTTCCCCAGAAAAAGAAAAACTAGGTGCTCACTAAGTACGTATATATATATATATATATATATATATATATATATATATATATATCTATCTGTGTGTATAAATTAAAACCTAGTCCTAGATGTGGACCCCCAGGTGAGATTGAAACTGTGCAACCCAGACTGGGACTTGAACCCATGGTCATTTTTTTTTTTTTGATATATGCATTCTACTTTAACGATTTTAATTGTGCCCTATGTGACCACGGGAGAGAAGGAGATTAATCTTGAGATGTTATGGAATGCCTTCTTATTATTTATTTTTTTAACATCTTTATTGGAGTATAATTGCTTTACAATGGTGTGTTAGTTTCTGCTGTATAACAAAGTGAATCAGTTATACATATACATATATCCCCATATCTCCTCCCTCTTGCATCTCCCTCCCACCCTCCCTAGTCCACCCCTCTAGGTGGTCACAAAGCACCGAGCTGATCTCCCTGAGCTATGCGGCTGCTTCCCACTAGCTATCTGTTTTACATTTGGTAGTGTATATATGTCCATGCCACCCTCTTACTTCTTCCCAGCTTACCCTTCCCCCTCCCCATGTCCTCAAGTCCATTCTCTACGTCTGCGTCTTTATTCTTGTCCTGCCCCTAGGTTCGTCATACCTTTTTTTTTTTTTTTAAATTCCATATATATGTGTTAGCATACGGTATTTGTTTTTCTCTTTCTGACTTACTCTGTATGACAAACTCTAGGTCCATCCACCTCACTACAAATAACTCAATTTCGTTTCTTTTTATGGCTGAGTAATATTCCATTGTATATATATGCCACATCTTTATCCATTCATCTGTCGATGGGCACTTAGGTTGCTTCCATGTAAATAGAGCTGCAATGAACTATTGTATTGTAAATAGAGCTGCAATGAACATTGAACCCACGGCCTTTTAATTGAGATCGCACACCTGGTCTCAGGACTTAATGAAACTCAGGTTCTTGATTCTTGTCACAGAAAGAATTCAGTGAGAGACAAAGTGATAGGTAAGAAGTGGATTTATTTGAGAGAAACGCACTCCACAGACAGAGTGTGGGCCGTCTTAGAAGGTGAGAGGGACCAGGGTACGGGGGTTGTCAGTGTTTATAGGGGTGGATAATTTCATAGGCTAATGAGTGGTAGGAGTATTTCAGCTGTTATGGGGAAGGAGTGGGGAACTGGACCATGGCCCACTTTTTGACCTTTTATGGTTGGCCTTGGAACTGTCATGGCACCTGTGGGTTTGTCATTTAACGTGCTGATGTGTTACAGTGAGCGTATCCTGGGGCTCAAGGTCTACTGGAAGTCGAATCTTCTGCCATCTTGGACCTAGTTAGTTCTCACCAGTTTTTGTCATGTCCTATGGCTGTCATTCTTTTGAAGGTTGTGCCCTGCCCCCTTCCCTCCTGTTTCAGGATCACTTCTGATTTTGTTCCTCTGGGGGCTTGTTCAACTGCTTTTCTCTTTTCCCTTTACCACTTTGAGGTGACTTGCAATTCGGGGGCCTTTCTGACACAAAACTATGTTGCTACTATGAACAAAGGTGAATAAATATCTGTTTAAATCTCTGCTTTCAGTTCTTTGCTAGATTATATGGTAATTCTGTGTTTAATTTTTCAAGGAAACTTCCTGAAAGTTTCTTTTTGAGATAGCTGTCTATCTTTGTCCATGACAGCAATGGACAGTATCATTACTGTGTATTTTTCTCATACTGTGGACAAGTAGTATGCTAGTTGTCAAATACGTATTTTGCCATGTACATACAGATACATATGCCTCCAGGTAAGCAAGCACTCAGAAAACTGACTAAGGAAACAGAGGAAGATCTGAAGGAAAATAGGGATTGGTGGAAATCTGGGAAACATGTAAGGCTTCATACACATTTCTGCAGCCTAGGGGAATGGCCAGCAACTGTGAAGCAGAGCTGGTTGTAACCCACGCCAGCCAAGTCTAACCTCAGGGATCCTCAGAACAGGAAACAGAGATCAGGATATTACCTGGGGCAGACATGGCTCTGCAGGTGCTCCCCAATTCTGGGAAGGCAACCCTCAGGCCAGTGTTGCTTAGTCTTTTTTCCATTATCACCCCCCAACTAAGGATCCTTTGTAGACTTTTTTCCTAATTGTCCCCCCCACCCAATGTTAATACTGATATCTTATAGTATTATCCTATAATTATGATAAATATCCTAATTATCTGTTTATACACTGTATTATATCTTTGCTATATACATAAAAAGTGCAAGATATTTTTCACTTCCATGAACAGATTGTCATCTGGTTTCAGTATTGTCCCCACTGAGAAAGCGTGCTTTATACTGCATTGGGTGTAACTGTCTTTTGTAGTTTTTGTCTCCATCTCTCCAAATCAAAACAAAACAATCACCAGTTCATCCCCCACTCCCCTACCACCCCCCAAATTCCAAACAAAAATCAAAAGAACTATTTGGTGAACTCCCATGTGGTTCTTGTAAATCCCACATTTTACTTTTCTGGGAGAGGTGCAGGAGATAATATGGGTGATAACAGCCTTGTCATGCAAGAGTTCTTTTTTTAGTCCAGTTGTCTGAGTACTTTGGGATGACTACAAATGCTGCGGAAATGCAGGGCCTTCATTATGTACTCACACAGAGATATATTTTTTCAAGTTTATGAAATACATTTTCAATGTGTGATAAAATAATTTGTTATTTCAGCCACTCTCCTGGCAAGGCCCTGTTATTGGTTCCATCATTATTCTTATTGTGTTGATTGGGAGGCTGAAGCAGAAAGAGATTGAATTCAACAGCATGTGAAATATTTGTCACTGAAACAATGTGGGCAAGTCAAACAACTTGTGCATCTTTTTAAAGAAGGTCTGGCCTAGACATGTTATGGCTAAAGAGATCTGAATATGCTGCTTCCATAGGGTGTGTGCTTATTTGAGCCTTATGAAATCCATTTTAATAGTGGAAGATAATTCTTTGAGACAGAAGATACTGTTCTTGTATATATACTAGTATATATATATGTATACTAGTGTATATATATATATATGTATGTTGTGTGTGTGTATATATACTGGATGCATGTATGTGGATATATGGATATATACACCCATACACACTATATGCTATATGTATATAGTATAGTATATTCAGGTACTATATATGTAGTCCAAATGGGCATTGGAAGAATCTGCTGCATCATTTTTTTAAACTAACTGTATTAGTTATCTGTTGCTGTGTAACAGACTACCCCAACACTCCACAGCTTGCAACAGCACGCGTTCATCGTCTCTCAGTTTCTGTGGGTCAGGAGTCTGGCATGGCTTAGTTGGGTGCTCAGCCTTATGGTTGTACAAGGATGTAATCAAGTTGTTGGCTGGGGCTGCGATCTCATCTGAAGGCTCCATGGAGAGGATTCAGTCTCAAACACTCACGTGGTTGCTGGTAGGATTCTGCCGGCCTCCCTTGGTTCCTTGCCATGTGGGCCTTTCTATACAGCATCTCACAACATGGCAGCAAGCAAGAGGGAGGACAAGAGGGTGCAAGGAAGTCAAAAGCCATAGTTTTTTGTTTCCTAATCACAGCAGTGACATCCCTTTATTTTCTGTGTTCTGTTCATGAGGAGCAAGTCACCAGGTGTAGCCCACAGTCAAGGGAAGGGGTTACACAAGGGCATAAATACCAAGAGGTCAGGAACACTAGGAGCAGTGTCAGAATTGCCTGTCGTACTGACCTAAGCAGATGGGTATATGCCAGGTTGTATGTACAGCTGTTAACGTCTTTTTGGTACCTATTGGGAATGGTGAGGGGCAGCTGCACCCTCATAACCTCACTACCAGCTTATGAAAAAGTTCTGCAACACACACAGATGCTTTGTTAATCATTTACAAGGACACCCAAAGTAGCTTCCTGTTCTGTAAGTTTGCTTACATCTCCGTCCTTCTGGGTGCTTCGTTCTCTGCAGGCAGAGCTGATGATATTCCAAAGGCAAGATTCAGCTATTTTACAGGTAGCATCAGGTAGCCAGGATCTTCTGTCCAGTGTCTGGCTACAGGACTGTTTAGTCATAAACTGTGGGTGCCTTCCCTAAAGTTGGCAGGTGAAGGCGTTGCTAACTAGTCTTAAATCCTCATTGCAAGGATGAGTGTCACTCTAGAATTTTGAGCTAATCCCCATATCTTAAGTTCTACTAATTGAGGTAATGAGAGTCCATTTCTAATATCCATTATGCTCGTTAGCAAGCCAGTGAAAATTCACTATTTTAACATTACTTATGCTAATTATCAAAGCCTCTGGTGGTTGCTGATAAAGATAACTGAGGTTTCTGTAGAGTGAAGATTGCTGATTAGAATGCTCATAGCCACCGCCTGGAGTGTGAAGCCTACATTAGGGCAACTTACTACCTGGTGTGTAACTTGAGCTAACACATGCACCATAACATTATGCTGCACATGCTGAAATACTTTGAAGCAAATTATAGACATCCTATTAATCGTTTTCCACATGCCAACTCCTGAACTAAAAGCCTAGTATGTTCTGCCTTTAGAAGGATTATTCGGTGTGAAACGAGGTTTTGCCTGTGTGCTTGACAAATGTGAAGCTTTAGAGAAGTGCCCCTTGGTACATGATCTGGTTTTCTTATTTCCCAGATGTCACGTCTCACATCTTGGACCCTCAAATCTCTCACCTCTAAAATGGAGTGATAATAATCTTTCACAGGGTTATTTTAAGGGTTATGTGAGGGCATATATATGAAATATGCCTGGCACATAGAAAAACTTAAATAATCACTAGTATTAAGAGAAATTCTCTAATAAGAAATATATATATATATATATATATATTTTTTTTTTTTTGCTGTACGCGGGCCTCTCACCGCTGTGGCCTCTCCCATTGCAGAGCACAGGCTCCAGACACGCAGGCTCAGCAGCCATGGCTCACGGGCCCAGCCGCTCCGCGGCATGTGGGACCCTCCCGGACAGGGCACAAACCCGCGTCCCCTGCATCGGCAGGCAGACCCTCAACCACTGCGCCACCAGGGAAGCCCCAGAAGTATATTTTTTAAGTAAATAGGCTTTTAAATATTTATCCAAACAAAAATTTTACATAGCAGCAGTATGGGTAAGGTTTCGTTTCTTTAAAAATTATTTTTCTAATCATTTTTTAGGTGCATAATTTTATTACTTGTTGTATCTACATTTAACATTTTGATATAGATCCTTCCATATGTCCTTGTGTATGTTTGCATATGTATGTATATGTTTTTTTTTTTGAATAACAAAATTGGAATTGTTCTGTTTATTTAGCCCAACCTTGTCATTTATGGACATACTGTGAACATTTTTCTGTCTCATTACACATTCCTTGAAAACATGATTTTTGATGCTTTCATAATATTCCACTGGCATGATAGCTCTTATTGTTGTTTTCTATTTTTTTCACTATTATAGATAATATTATAGTAAATCCATGAATGTAAATATTTGTGTATATTTCTGATCACTTCCTAGGCTAACAAGTGTGCACATTTTAAAGACCTTTGATGTGTAACGCCAATTTGCTTCCAGAAGAATTCTGCCCATTTGTAGCTTCCACCACCAGCTGGCTCTGGGTATTATCAGCTTTCTTGCTGTATGACTTGAATGAATCACAGCCTCTTAGGAACTTGCATTTGTCACTAGGAAAGCAGGGCTAATTAGTCCATCCTCATGGGATTGTTGTGAAGAAGAAATGAAGTTGTTAGCTCCAGTCTTCTGATTCTTACTCCAAAGACAGTGAAAGTTAATGCTTCTGTCATTAACTAGTTGTGTGACCTCAGTCCTCCTCCAAGGTTTTAATTGTGTTACCTTGGGCTAGTTGCCCTGAACTGCTCAATTCCTTATCTATGAATTGACTATATAGTGTCCACATAGGCATCGCAGTCACAACCCTAAAAAGAGTGGACATTTCAAAACCCAGTAATAATTCCAAGGTAGAGGAAAAGAGCAAATAAAACTGTTATTCAAAAGAATAAACTCACAAAGATGACATAAGAACACTAGTGTAGGGGCTTCCCTGGTGGCGCAGTGGTTGAGAGTCCACCTGCCGATGCAGGGGACACGGGTTCATGCCCCAGTCCGGGAAGATCCCACATGCCGCGGAGCGGCTGGGCCCGTGAGCCATGGCTGCTGAGCCTGTGCGACCGGAGACTGTGTTCCGCAATGGGAGAGGCCACAACAGTGAGAGGCCCGCGTACCGCAAAGAAAAAAAAAAAAAAGAACACTAGTGTAATGTTCTGCTGACTATATATTAGAGACTTCTATTTCCTGCTTGATTATGTGAATTCTTTCAAGATTCTTTTCATTACTTGAATCACTTGAAGAACTGATGAAATATGTTCTGTCCCTCTTATTTCCCAGCTTTCAATTTAAATCTGTTGATAATACTTTTTAATCCCACTCTTGAGTGCTCAAATAGATTGATTTACTTGATGTTTATTCATTAGATGCCATGAGAATATTACCAGGATTCTGATTTTTAACAACTTGTTTCTAGATCAGTTAAGTAATAGTAGCTGCTCTCTTTTTGCATATCCATCGCTCCCCATCAACTCATCTCAGCCTGCTCTTATCTCTAGAGTTTTTAGTCCCGAGAAATACAACCTTTGCAGTGAAAACATCTTAGAGAAAATGAGTATTCTGCAACTGATAACAGTTTTTGTTCCTTCCACGAAGTTTAAATCCATGCCTTTACCTTGACTGTGAGACTCAGGAATCCAAAACCCCTCAATGGCTCATTTGAATTCATCATGGTTGTGATAGAATACTCAGCGCTAAAGCTTCTGGGAATCCCTTAAGTCAGCCAGCTGAAATTCTGGGGCATTATCTTCTATGAAACTAGATGAAACCTGGGAAGTTAAGCTCTTTCCCGAAATGATAGAAAGTGGTTTCCTGAGCTTGAGATGAGTCTCTGTCATTATTTGCATAGTGATCAGAAGCCATGTCCCTGCACAGTGGACTGTGCAGCACAGGGGCCAGGAATCAGGAAATCTGAGCTCTGGCCCTGCCTTGGCTGCACTCTCCTGGCCAAGGTGCTTGGACTAGTTATTCTCAACTTCACTATCATTTTTTGTAAAATCAGGGATTGCACTAGGAGGTCATTTTCAATTCTGACATTGTGTGATTTTTTTTTTTTTTTCTGAAACCACCCTGCTTTCCCCCAATGGGTAAATACCAAGATTTTTAACTGTGATGAAAAATCTTCCAACAAACAAAAGCCCAGAACCAGGTGGCTTCACAGGTGAATTCTGTCAAACATTTAGAGAAGAGCTAACACCTATTCTTCTCAGATTCTTCCAAAATATAGCAGAGGGAGGAACACTCCCAACTCATTCTATGAGGCCACCATCACCCTGACACTAAAACCAGACAAAGATGTCACAAACAAAGAAAACTACAGGCCAATATCACTGATGAATATAGATGCAGAAATCCTCAACAGAATACTAGCAAACAGAATCCAACAGCACATTAAAAGGATCATACACCAGGATGAAGTGGAGTTTATCCCAGGAATGCAAGGATTCTTCAATATACGCAAATCAATTAATGTGATACACCATATTAACAAACTGAAGGATAAAACCCATATGATAATCTCAGTAGGTGCAGAAAAAGCTTTAGACAAAATTCAACACTGATTTATGATAAAAACTCTCCAGAAAGTAGGCATAGAGGGAACTTACCTCAACATAATAAAGGCCATATATGACGAAGCCACAGCCAACATCGTTCTCAATGGTGAAAAACTGAAACCATTTCCACTAAGATCAGGAACAAGTGCAAGACAAGGATGCCCGCTCTCACCGCTGTTATTCAACACAGTTTTGGAAGTTTTAGTGACAGCAATCAGAGAAGAAAAAGAAATAAAAGGAATCCAAATCGGAAAAGAAGCAAAACTGTCACTATTTGCAGATGACAGGATACTATACATAGAGAATCCTAAAGATGCTACCAGAAAACTAGTAGAGCTAATCAATGAATTTGGTAAAGTTGCAAGATACAAAATTAATGCACAGAAATCGCTTGCATTCCTATACACTAATGATGGCAAATCTGAAAGAGAAATTAAGGAAACACTCCCATTTACCACTGCAACAAAAAGAATAAAATATCTAGGAATAAACCTACCTAAGGAGACAAAAGACCTGTATTCAGAAAACTATAAGACACTGATGAAAGAAATTAAAGATGATACAAACAGATGGAGAGATACACCATGTTCTTGGATTGGAAGAATCAACATTGTGAAAGTGACTGTATTATCCAAAGCAATCTACAGATTCAGTGCAATCCCTATCAAATTACCAATGGCATTTTTCACAGAACTAGAACAAAACATTTCACAATTTGTATGGAAACACAAAAGACCCCGAATAGCCAAAGCAATCTTGAGAAAGAAAAATGGAGCTGGAGGAATCAGGCTCCCTGACTTCAGACTATACTACAAAGCTACAGTAATCAAGACAGCATGGTACTGGCACACAAACAGAAATATAGATCAATGGAACAGGATAGAAAACCCAGAGATAAACGCACACACATATGGGCACCTTATTTTTGATAAAGAAGGCGAGAGTATACAATGGAGAAAAGACAGTGTCTTTAATAAATGGTGCTGGGAAAACTGGACAGCTACATGTAAAAGAATGAAAGTAGAACGCTCCCTAACACCATACACAAACTCAAAATGGATTAAAGACCAAAATATAAGGCCAGACACTATAAAACTCTTAGAGGAAAATGTAGGCAGAACACTCTAGGACATAAATCACAGCAAGATCCTTTTTGACCCACCTCCTAGAGAAAAGGAAATAAAAACAAAAATAAACAAATGAGACCTAATGAAACTTAAAAGCTTTTGTACAGCAAAGGAAACCATAACTAAGACAAAAAGACAACCCTCAGAAGAGGAGAAAATATTTGCAAATGAAACAACAGACAAAGGATTAATCTCCAAAATATACAAACAGCTCATGGAGCTCAATATCAAAAAAACAAACAATCCAGTTAAAAAATGGGCAGAAGACCTAAATGGACATTTCACCGAGGAAGACATACAGATGGCCAAGATGCTCATGAAAAGATGCTCAACATCACTAATTATTAGAGAAATGCAAATCAAAACTACAATGAGGTATCACCTCACACCGATCAGAATGCCGTTATCAAAATAGCTAGAAACAATAAATGCTGGAATGGGTGTGATGTAAAGGGAACCCTCCTATACTGTTGGTGGGAATGTAAATTGATACAACCACTATGGAAAACAGTATGGAGGTTCCTTAAAAAACTAAAAGTAGAACTACCATATGACCCAGCAATCCCACTACTGGGCATATACCCTGAGAAAACCATAATTCAAAAAGAGACATGCACCACAATGTTCATTGCAGCGCTATTTACGATAGCCAGGACATGGAACCAACCCAAATGTCCATCGACAGATGAATGGATAAAGAAGAGTTGGCACATATATACAATGGAATATTACTCAGCCATAAAAAGAAATGAAATTGAGTTATTTGTAGTGAGGTGGATGGACCTAGAGTCTGTCATACAGAGTGAAGAAAGTCAGAAAGAGAAAAACAAATACCATATGCTAATGCAAGTATATGGAACCAAAAAAAAAAAAAAGGTACTGATGAACCTAGTTGCAGGGCAGGAATAAAGAGGTAGACATAGAGAATGGACTTGATGACATGGGGTGGGACGGTGAAGCTGGGGCGAAGTGAGAGTAGCATCGACGTACATGCACTACCGAATGTAAAATAGTTAGCTGGTGGGAAGCAGCCGCGTAGCACAGGGAGATCTGCTCTGTGCTTTGCGATGACCTTAGAGGGGTGGGATAGGGAGGATGGGAGGGAGGCTCAAGAGGGAGGGGATGTGGGGACATGTGTATGTATATGGCTGATTCACTTTGTTATACAGAAACTAACACAGCATTGTAAAGCAATTATACTCCGAAAAAGATGTTAAAAAAGATTTTTAAATTTGTCTGACAAAGTCTTGAAGTCTGCATAAAAATTCAGGAGTTGAAGCTAAGTATGGATCCAAGACCATCAGAGATAATTCATGTAACAAGTAGATGATCAAGGGTTGAGGTGTTGGTAACAAAATATTTAAAAATAAGACACACACTTTTACATTTTTTTTTTTGCCATGCCACGCAGCTTGTGGGATCTTAGTTCCCCAACCAGGTATTGAACCTGGGCCCTTGGCAGTGAAAGCGCAAAGTCCTAACCACTGAACCGCCAGGGAATTCCCAGACACGTGCTTTTAAAAAATACTAATTAGCAAGAGAGGGTAGTAAGCACGTGGTACTGATGTTCCAATTTCATTTTAAAATCCTATGCACGTGAGCTGAATACACCGTATATTACAAAGATTTGTAAATCTCTTAAATGTCTGAGTATTGGTGCCTGGTAATAGATATGTTGGCTTGTTTTCAGTCCGTGTCTTCTGTAAATGCAGACTCTTCTAGAAAATTTGGAGAAAGCCAGTTACAGTAATAATAGTTGTAGCTATAATTTATTGAGTGCTTACCAGGAGCCAGGCCCTGATGAGGAAGTGGAGGCACACGGAGGTTAAATTACCTGCACGGTGTCATCAGCTAGTGTACAGAGCTTAGTACGCATACGACTTTGAAGTAGACACTCGAAGTGTACAGTATTGTACTTGCTTTGCTGTTGCTCTTTTACGCTCACAGCCGACTGGAATCTTTGGAAATTTGGGAGCCATGTTCTCCTGACTGTTCTGGATGGAATTTCCAACCAGTCCGTTACTTTTCTGAGCCCGTTCTTGTACTCTGCTGTGCTAAATTCAGAGACAATGAGAAAATAGGAATTTGTGGCCACCATAAATCTTAACGTACCTCATGTAAACCTAAGGCAGACACAGAATTGAAAACTGAAACAGCTCTGGCTGGGCTGCATTGAAATAGCAGAAAGATAGGGGCTGCCTCCACAGCTTGTGTGGACTAAGAGTGTTTTAGTCACAGATCTTTGGTGGATCAAATCTGTTGTAGGATCAGGCTTGGATTCAGCTAGGCTCTTGGCGCAAAATTAAGGCTGTTCGTTTGACCAACAAGGTCAGGGATTAATACAGAATTCTGGGCAGAGCAACTTGAATTGCAAAGCTAATTTAATTTCTTGAAGGTACATCTAATAGTTAAACTTCAGTTGTGTGCTTAAGCCCTGGAGCATGCTAATTAAATGCCCCTTGAGCTCTCCGAGGTGCCCAGCTGTTCCTCTTGATCATTCTCACCCCTTCTGTCAGTGGTCATTTCTTATTCTGTATCCCCAGTCTATGGTAGAACTTCATCTCTTGCTGAAGGACCCCTTGGTGTGCCCACACTGTGTGGGACTAGGGGCACCAGGTAGAGCCCCAAGCAGATGGTGGGGAGGACGCTCGGGTGTCTGCCTGTTAAGGAGAAAAGAAGCCTTGTATTTCATGAACCCAGGTTTGTTGGAGTGATATTTCTTGTCACTTTCAATATCCTCAGAATTCCATTTGCTGCCTGGGATTTGACCCCTTATTCTTTGTCTAGCTTGCTTTCTTAGATTCTGGCTAAACTATTTTTTTCTGAATTTCCTTGGTAAAGGAAAATGGTGGGTTTTTGAGAGTTGAGTTGTTGATACCCAGTTTAAGAAGAATTTAAAGGCTATAATTAAAAATTTTCTTGATCACTGGCCTTTGGTGAGGATGTAGCTTTTGTTACTTTTAAAGACATTGATGTTTGTTAAAGTCCACTAGTTTTTCTACTCTTTGCACTTCTTGATATGTTTGAAATATTTCGTAATTTAAACAATTGCCACACTCCCCCCAAAAAAGACTTGTTCCGTTTTTAAGCAGAATTAAAAAAAAAACATTTTATATAAAATGTTTTTGAGTAGGTATTACCTGCACGTAAATGTTTTAAATTATATTTGCAGCAGAGCCATTTATGTTCTTTTGCTCTCGCGCTCTCTGAAAGCAGCGTACCCTGTACTGACCTGCTATGTGACCTTGGGCAAGCCGTTTAATTTTCTGAGTCTCACTGTTGTCATCTGTAAAATGAGGATAATACAGGAACCCATTTCAGAGAGTACTTGCGAGGAGTGAATGAGTTACATACATAAAATGCTTAGGAGCTGACTTGGCATACAGTAAATGATCAGTTGTTACTGTTTTTTAAAATATTTATTTATTTGGCTGTGCCGGGTCTTAGTTGCGGCATGCGGGATCTAGTTCCCTGCCTGGGGATCCAACCCAGGCCCCCTGCATTGGGAGAGAGGAGTCTTACCCACTGGACCACCAGGGAAGTCCCAGTTGTTACTATTATTTAAAAAGAAAAATACAAGGAAATTATAGGCAAAAACTTAATTTTTTCATTATGACATGATAGACAAATGTTTAGCGGTTATAATGAGGCTGTTTTGGAGTCAACCCAACCTGATTTTAAATCTCCGTCCCCTCTCTGATAGGGTATATACGAACTTAAGATAAAAAGAGAATTATCTGGGCACCCATTGGATTTGTTTATTGTCTAGGCATCAGTTGAATGTACTTACTCTGTTAGAGACAATTCATTGATTAAATGTACAAGCATGCTGCTAACCATTTTCTCTCTCAGAATAGGGAAGAAACAAGGGGAAATTATGACTGAGCTTAAATCTGATGAATAGTGAAAAAAATGGCTAATAAAGGGAATTGATAGGAACCTTGTTGTTTTTTTTGTTTGGTAGTATAAGAGTTGGTACAAGACTTGGTACTAGGACCCTTTGGTGCCAGGCGCCGAGCCAGTGCTGCTTCAATGTAAGGAAGATTGTCTTACCATTAGGCCTGAGACAGAGGGAATAAGGAGTATAAAGCATCCCATCCGTGGAAGTTTCTAAGCAAGATCACAATTGTCAGAAATGTCATGGGTGGATGTGGCACTGCATGGGAGGCTGGCTTTGATGTTTAAAAAAATTACTGATAATTATACCCAACAGATACACATGAACAAGCCATACTTTGCATGAAGTCTAAGTCAGAAAAACTGAAATTATATACAAGTCACATTTGAAAAAACTAAAAATGGAAATAGACTTATTGAGTCACACTGGAGGGTGGGAGACCAGTGACTAAATGCCTTTTAGCCAACAAAAGGTTCGTGTCAGATCAGGGTTTATATGCAAATTGGCAATAGGGAAATGGCTTTGTCATCTTCCATTGTGATATTTGATCCCAGGACAACTCCTTAAACTGGATGGGCCACTTTCATTTCTTTGCTGAGAGTTTCCTATCTGGACTAGATAATATAATGTGCTTTCCAATTTTTAGATTTTATTATTTTGGAATATATTCTTTTCCTTTACAAACTGTGAGATTAAATGTTCTCCTTAAGGAGAGAGGAAGCTTTATAATGTGAAGCAAAGACATCTAAATTACTGTATCAGTTTAATGTTCTGCAGTTACACCTAAAGATTTTGAGTTACTTATCAAAATAAAAGTGAATCTTACTCAATAGTTTATTAGCCCCTGTGGGAAAATTATATTGAAGTCATACAGTCTGTTAGGATATTCCTACTTGAAAAGCATTATATTTAAAATAATTTGTAGATGCGATTAAATATTGATTTGTATATTAAGAATCATGCCATTTAGTTTGGGTGTAGGGCTGAAATACCTGCTTTATGTATCCGGCTTTTTGAACATAATCAATAGGGAAGGGAAGGAAAGCCCTTGCTGTGTACCCAGCATCATACTAGGTGTCTTCACACATGCAATCTCATTAAAACCCTACGGCCCCCAGTGTTGTAAGATCCTGGATCCTGGATTCTTAATCCAGATTGCCTTGGGTCAAATCAAGGCTCTACCTCTTGGTTATTATGTGATTTTGGTCCAGATGCTTAATTTCTCTGAGCCTTGGGTCTCATCCAAAAGAAGAAAATACTCTCCAAGGCAGATAGGAGGGTAAAATAAGCCAGTGCAGATGAAGTACTCAGCACAGTTCCTGGCACACAGTATATGCCAGTACATTTGAACTCCTGTTGTTTGGTGTTATCCTAGTTTTATAGATGAGAAATCCTAAATATAAAACAATTGGACAGCATCAGATTAAAAGATACTTTATTGTGGCAAAGAATCTTTTCCTGGAGAAGCATTGAGCAGTGTTTCTCTTACCTTTTTTTTTTTTTTTGCGGTACGTGGGCCTCTCACTGTTGTGGCCTCTCCCGTTGCGGTGCACAGGCTCCGGACGCGCAGGCCCAGCGGCCATGGCTCACGGGCCCAGCCTGTCCGCGGCATGTGGGATCTTCCCGGACCGGGGCACGAACCCGTGTCCCCTGCATCGGCAGGTGGACTCTTAACCACTGCGCCACCAGGGGAGCCCCTCTCTTATCTTTTGATGAGAAAACTGAATGCGGATTCCTCCCTTCTTCCCTCCCTGCGGTTGAAGTGGGCTAGAGGCAGATCAGACAGAGCCTTATGTTTTAAGAGCAGTGGAACACTGTTGAAGGGTTGAAGCAGGGAAGCGACATTTTCTTTTTTCTACCATTTATTCATACTGTTATGATTCTACATAAAGTAAATGAAAAGATTCCGAGAAAGTTTTATGTAAACCAACTTAATAAAAAAAGTTTAGATTCAAGAGGGAAGTGAGATTTTTAAAGTAAACTCGATGTGTACCTTTTTATCAAAAGGTGAGTGGTTTTATAATGCACACTTCAGCATCTGAGATTATGTCACTTTCTAACTCCTCTCGGCTAATCAGGATTCTTCAGGACTCATTTTAAGTCCCTGCTTTGCTGTCAGTTCTTTCCGCAGGATTCCCTTCCTTTTATCTTTCATTCTTTATTCTTTCCTTGTTTGGTTTTTTCTCGTTTCCTATGGCAGCCCCTGTTATCCTGACCTTTCACCACACTTTCTAGGATGCCAACTACTGGGCAGATCGCACTATAATTCCAAAATTCACACTCATCAGCCTGGCATTCAAAAGTATCAGTGGGTCCGTCTTATGATTCATCAACATTGAGCATGTATTTTGTGCCAGATTCTGCACCAGACAATAAGGATTCAAACGTAAGTAACTTTTGTTCCCTGCTTCTGAGCACCTTACCATCTAGTGTGGTAGACTTGTAAGCTGATGATTGATGGGTTGACTGATTGATTCATTTGTTCATTCAGTAGACATTTACTGCATGCCTTCTGTGTACTGGGCATTGTTTTCCTAGGGGTTACATCTTGAACAAGACAGACGAGGCCCCTAGCCTTATGGGATTTGAATTCTAGTGGGATTAGATGATCATGAAAGAGATTTAGATGAACAACCATTTACTGAGTGTTTACCAGAGGCTAGGTACTGTGGTAACCAGATCAGACATTATTTTGACAAATTCTTAGCACAAATCCATGTTACTATATTATCTCCATTCAAAGATGAGGCAGTTGAAGGTTGGAGAATTTAAGTAAAGTGCCCAAGGTTTCACAGCTAGCTTGGACTCAACCCTAAAACATTTTCAGAGTGTTGTTGCATAATTTCAGGGCTATTTGTGAGATGTTTTATGTGCTGTTGTCTCTTCCAGGAAAGAGCAGAACTAAGGTGGGAGGAAGAGTATGTGTGAGCAGGTGGGGAGTTTGCGGGGGAGTGGAAACATTGGAAGTGTAATAGTCTCATCTCCTGCTGCATCCAGTCCGCTTAACTGCACATGGACTGATGTTCCCACCTCCATGCCTTTTGTTAATCCCTCTGCTTGGACCTTCCCCTCACTCTGTATGTCACACTCATAACCAGGCTTGGGTCTTACACAAACCATTCACCTTCTAGCAGCTTCTGCAGGTCCTCCGTTCACGCAAGATCAGTCTCTACTTCCCTTCTTCCATTGACCTTTTTTTTGTTTTCCCAAGTGTGGTAATGTTTCTCAGAGGCTGTGTTGTTTTTCAGTTATTTTGCATTCCTCTAATTCCTCCCAAGAGACCGATGATGCCCTCTTGAGTAGAAACATCAAGTCTTATATGCATCTCATTCCTCACAGCAGCAGTGCAGTCTTTTACACACAATGGGCATGGATACTGTTGCCGGTACTTATTCCAAAGCCATGATCCAAAAGAAATATTGTTTTCAGTGGCGGGAGGAGAGGTCTTCCAGTGCGTAATCTGGTTATCACAGTACCTAGCTTCTGGTGAACACTCAGTACACAAACAGTTGTTCTTCATCTAATTATGGCCAATCTTTTATCATTGTGATAACTAACTGAGCAATTCTCTTTTGTTAAGAGCTCCCTATATATGTGTCTTTTGAGAAGTGCTTTAGAACTCTGTAATTTTTTTTTTTTTGGCTGTGCCGCACAGCTTGTGGGATCTTAGTTCCGCAACCAGGGATCGAACCCAGGCCCCTGGCAGTGGAAGCACAAAGTCCTAACCACTGGATGGCCAGGGAACTCCCCAAGAACTTTGTAATTTTTATAACGTCTAATATTACCCTCTTCTCCTCTGCTTGGACCTTCCCCTCACTCTGTATGTCACACTCATAACCAGGCTTGGGTCTTATTCAAACCATTCATCTTCTAGCAGCTTCTGCAGGTCCTCCCTTCATGCAGCCCTCTTTGGGGACTCATAGGTAAATCAGAGCTTCTTAAGGAAGCATCAGTTGGATAACAGAATAAAGATAGCATCTGGATCTAGCCACATTTAGTTCCAACTTATTCTGCCTTCTCTTCAGGCAAGCTTTTCGTTTTGTGTAATAATCAGCTATTTTTCAGATACTTCTGGAGTGGGGAATTGGTGAAGTGTTTTGAATCTGAAAGACGTGACTCTGGGACTCCTCTGTGGGAACGTGTCTGGCCAGCACAGCCCTGGTATTAGGGAAATGAGCCTGAAAGGGCTCCCTTGTCTGTACCTTGGCAAATACAAAAAGATGGCCTGGTAACAGGGAGAAAAAATTCTCGGAGGGGAAGGACATAATAAAATCAAGCTGGTTTATGGTTTGTTAGTCCAAAAACTTTTAAGTTAAGCTCTATCTATAAAGGTGGATCCACGTAATATTTGTTCTGCATTTCAGGCGTCCCTGTGTGATAAGTGGTGTAAATTTAGCCCCTTTAAGCCTGATTTCTTAGGGGCTGAATTTTAAGCATTGAAACTATTCGAAAGGACTCTATCGATTGGGTTTTGATTTGGTCCTTCCTTACCAAAGAGACAGACTAAATAATGGCTTGGCCTCCCTGGTAGGTTTTTTGTTTTTTGTTTTTAATTCATTTATAGGTCTCTCTCTGTTTGCCCCTGTTCTCCACCTTCTGTTTCTAACTGTTCTGCTTAAAAAGACTAAAGAGGTATGAGAGAGGGGGAAAAAAGGGAAAGAAAATCAACTGTCACAGTCTGAGCATAATTGAGTCAATAAATAATGTCTTTCAATTCCCAAGGCAAACCCCAGCGTCTTCACTTAGGTCAGTTAGCGCTCAGCTCAGTAGATGGTGGCGTTCTTAATTTAGACAGATGGGAAGAGCTCACCTGTGCTCACTTCCTAAGGAAGGAGTCTGCTTTTCTGGTTTTAAAGACATACCGACAAGACTTATGGGCCCACTGTGCAAAAAGAAGCTTGCAACTGTGACGTAACATGGCTATTTTTATTCTTCCTGAAAATAGAAGGAAGGCATTTAATTATTGCTCAGGGGTTTGTTGAAACAAACAAAAGAAGTTGAGACAAGGGGAATGAAATCTATTAGTCTGTAAGTTCCATGAATGCAGGGACTTAGGTTTGTTCACTTAATCTCCAGTGCACACAGCAGGTACACAATAAATATTTGTTAACTGTTCTGTGGTTGAGTGAGAGAGAGCAGAAGCGAGCACAATTCAGATCTTAGGTTAAGAATTAAGTTAAATTTCATTCCACCGGTTGTTTCATCCCCCAACCCCTCCTTTTCCCCCTAATTCTTAAAAAGGTGAGTAGCTCTAAGAGTACAAGAGTATATACTGTATCTTCACAAATGATTCAGGGCAATTCTTTCCTCAATTCCCAGGCTTGCAGAGGTGGTATCAAGCTGCTTTTTACAAATTCTAGTATATGAGCTAGTTGTGCTTCAGAACCACATGAGCAATGTTTGCAGATGCCATGCCCCAGCCCTCGAAGTTCTGGTTGAATGGGTCTGGGTAGGGCTTGGGAATCTGTATTCGCTTTTGTGGGTTCCCCCAGTAGTTCTGGTGTGTGCCTGCGCTATCCAGCAACCTCCCAGGCCCCTTAGCTCTCTGGTCTAAGCTACAACTTTGTAGAAGTGATTAGCCTAAGGTACCCAGCAGGATAATTGGCAGGGCTGTGACCAGAACCCAGGTCTCTTGACTCTGACAACAGCGCTCCTGGTCCTACAGTCTACTGTTTTGGCTCACCCCACAGTCCGTGCTCCTTGGCATTGTCAAGATCCTTTAATTAATACTTCCTCCTCTCCAGCTAGTGGCAGTATTTGTGGTGACAGCCAGCTAGAATCTGAAGGACCTTCGGAAACCTCAAGGAAACGTTAGATTTTGTTCAGTGTACTTTGGTACTCAATATATCTTACTGTCTTCTCGAGGTGCATCCCCCTCCCGTGGCTCAGAACACACCCCAGGTAAGAAGTCCCTGCCTTTCACTTGGAGGCCCACTCAGTGTCTCCCAGCCCGGCCTGACCATGGTGAGCAGCTGGTACTTGTTAAAGGTACAGCTCTCTGGGGCCTACTTGAGTCCCATGAAATCAAAGCCTTCCTGTGCGGGGCCTGGGGACCTGCAGTTTAAGTTAGTGTTGATCATTATTATTCCCTGTCATCCACACTCCTGTCCCTGAGAGCATCGTGTCCCATTCCCCACAATCCAGCTTTGAGTTCCTTAACACCCCAGTTCATAATTACATCATAATCCTGCCTTTCCGTCTGAAGGTTCAGCCTCTGGTACAGATCTTGTCCTTGAAGGAGGAAAGAGGGAGTATCTGCTTCCTCTTTCTTCCAGGGTAGAATTTGACCGGCCGGGGTGGGTAGGTAGTCAGCTTGATGCGTACAAACAGCTTGATACATACAGTCACGGAGTGAGCCTTGCAAGGTTAAGGGGTGCCCTTGAAACCAGAATTCAGTGTCTGTTCCTTCCCTGGCTTTATTACTTAATAGCTGTATAACGCTGGGAAAATTACTTAACTCTCTTTGAATTTCTGTTTTTCTCATCAGTAAAACAGGGGTAGGAGTAGTACTTGTTCATAGATTTTGTGTGTATTAAACAAGGTGTCCTAGTCGGCTCTCGGACACAGACTCAGATGGACATTTTTATGTGGAGGGTCACTGGAGAGGGCTCTCGGAAACAACTCTTGTAAGGGAGCGAGGCAAGCAGGATTAGGTAGAAGGTGACGTTGAACTGCGATGCAGTTGTGATGTAGGTCCCAGCTGATCCCGTGGGGAACTGTGGCGATGGGATGCTGTTCAGAGTTGTCCCGAATTGTGGGCGGGGGCTGGGCCTTTCTACACTATACCCACCAGCCATGAGATGTGGGCCACCTCTGCAGAGGGGCATGACCTCAGGGAATGCATCTCCCTTTCGCTGAGGGTAGCTGTGTGCCAGTCTATGGTGCTGGCAGAAGGGGGAGGAGTGCCTGAGCCCTGGGGGTGTCTCCGTGGTGCACCCTGCACCCACTACCTCAGATAATGCACATACAGACCTTAGCAGTGAGTCTAACACATTTGTAAGTGTTCAGTGAGCACAGGCATACCTCGTTTTATCATGCTTTGCTTTAGCACACTTCGCAGATATTACACTTTTTACGAGCTCAAGGTTCGTGGCTACCCTGCATCAGGCAAGTCTTTCGGCATTATTTTTCCAACATCGTCTGCTCACTTTGTGTCTCTGTGTCACATTTTAGTGATTTCAGACTTTTTCGTTATCATTATACTCGTTATGGTGATCTGTGATTTTTAATGTCACTATTGTAGTATTAACTATTACCATGATTATTCCAGCGCTAGCAGTGCCACTCAGTAACTGGGCCACTTTCAGGAAGTTCTTAACATCCCTTGGATGGCTTTCTTATATTTAAAATGGAAGATTCACAGTGCTGCTCTTCCTGCTTCCCTGAGTAGTTCTGAGCCCATGTGAAGATAATGTATGTGAAATTGCTGAGTGGAATTTTATAAAAATGTAAAGTATGACTACGAGCCTTTTCTGAAAAGAATATATGGCCATGGCTTGGATTCCTTGAAGGGAAAGGTTGTGATAAATGTGAAAGTGCTTGTCCGTGAAATGTGGCATTTTGATTTTTCTTTCTTCTCTCCATAGGGAATTAGAATAATGGAGATGCTGTTAAAGGAACAGTGTGGTGCCCCCTTAGCTGAATAAAGAATCATCAGTGAGTACCAAAAGCAAAATCAGAATTATTTACTCAAGCCATGTCTTCATGCTTATAAGCCTGAGTATTATGCATCAACCTCCCTGGGCTATTCATGCTGTACGTTTCCCCATTATATGCGTGGGATACTGCCTCACAGGTTTTTGTTATCCGTTCTGTACCTTTATTTACTTGGTTCTTTGATTTTCAAAGCAGTTTTGTACTACGTCCTGCACTCAAATTGTTTAAACTGTTTAACACAATCCACCATGATTAGCACCCTCAAGGTGGCATAGGTTTGTAGAGACTGCAGTTCAGAATTAACTGAAGCTTAATTTTATTGTCCTGAGAACAGTGAAAGGAGGGGTTTAAAATTGTATTTGGAGCAGCTTTAAACTGCTTCAACTGTTTAAAAGAAAACAAGACAGGGGCATGTTGATTGGCCAGTGAAATACAGACATTTTACGAGTCATGAATACTCCTCCCGATTTGGGGGCAGGGGTGCTCCCTGAAATGCTATTGAGAAGGATTCCAAGGCCTTGAGAATAACTAACTCTCCAGCTCTGGGTAAGAGTGCTATGATTGATTAGCGATGTCTGCCACGGCACAGGATGAAGAATATAGCACTTGTGCTGTAGCACATGGCACTTTTAGGGCAAGTGATGTAGGGTTAACAGATAAGCAGGGGGATTTTGGAATTACTTCCTTTTTTTATTCCTTAAGTTTTTATTGTCTGCCTCAAGGACAATGGTCTTCATGGTGGAAAGGGCAGAACAAAATTATCTGAGAGACTCAAAGCCTAAAATAAATTTGTATAGTGGATTTGCGTCTTACAAGATTGATTGGACTTTGATTTTTAACGTCTGAGAGAAGGTAAAACCTTTGAGTAGAGCACACATTGTTGTGGGTAGTTCAGAATCACCTCAAATTTCCTTATGTTGACTTAAAACTAGAGTATACATGGTTTTGTATAAGCAACTTGGTCTCTAATTTTGATATACAATAAAGTTTGAGAACAGTCAACCAAAGAGGAAGCACAAGGAATATTTGTGTACGAGGACCTCAGCATTCAAAGCATGCTGGCCAGGCCTGTGAATGAGAATTGGAGAATTATAAAGGTTTCTGCTTGTTTGCGGGTTTGACTCCATTCTGATTAATATCAAGCCTCTGTATACATAACACATACTAATACATTTATTTATTATTGGAACGGCTAAGCAAGATAATTTCATTTAGCACAAGCCCAGAACATGGCAGGTGCTCAAAAAATGTTGGCATGGAATCTAAATGTGGCGTGCTCCATCTCTGTATGTGGAAAAGCTGGAGAGAAGAACTTGGCCATATCCCCCTGTTTTTCCAGGCTGGCCTCCTGTGGGGCTCACCAAGCACCACTAGTACTTGTGCACTTGAGCACAGAGCCCATCTTGTCCTGCAGGGTGGGGTCTACAGTCAGCTCCAAGTTAAAAGAGAGGGCGAGGAAACTCCACTTACAAGTGTACATTGGTTTTCAGACTTTAAATTAGTGATTTGGAAACTTTACTGAGTATCAGAATCATCTGGAGAATTTGGTAAACACAGCTTGGTGAGTCCCACTCTCAGAATTTCTGATTCATTAGGTCTGCAGGGAGGGGAGCCTGAGAATTTGTGCTTCTAGCCAGTTCCCAGGTGATGTTGGTGAGGCTGATCCATGGAACACACTTTGAGAACGATTGCTTTAAATAAGTTCTCATCTCTGAGTTCGAGACAGATGAAACGCAAGCCCCGCGAAAGCTAATAGCTGGGGTTTTGAAAGTGTTGTCACGTATTCCATCGACTTTAGATTAATCAGAAGAGGAATGATTTTCTTTGTGGGGCCTTTCCCTGATTTTAGCATCTCTGCTTCTGCTTGTTTCCCCTTTTTTCTTCCCCCTGCTTGAATGTTGACAGGCTCCACAGTGGAGCAAAGATGACTGAAAAGAAAAGAGTTGAGATTCAACAACAACTCGTATTTGAAATTATCAACTTGTGTTTGTGATTTAAAGTGTTGCTAATGGGAAAGAGGAAACTAAACAAGTATTACCTCCTGTCTTAAATGACCCATGGTTTTGTTTTGTTGTTTTGCTTTTACTGTGGTGGAGAGCTAAGTCATGAACTCAGGGCTTTGTATTTCCTTTTCTTTTAATTTTAATTTACTGTATTTTATTTATTTTTGGCTGTGTTGGGTCTTCGTTGCTGTGCATGGGCCTTCTCTAGTTGAGGCAAGTGGGCTCTACTTTGGTTGCAGTGCCGGGCTCCTCATTGCCATTGCTGTCGCTTCTCTTGTTGTGGAGCACGGGCTCTAGGTGCACAGACTTCCATAGTTGAGGCACATAGGCTCAGTAGTTGTGGCACATGGGCTTAGTTGCTCCATGGCATGTGGGATCTTCCCGGACCAGGTATCGAACCTGTGTCCCCTGCATTGGCAAGCGGATTCTTAACCACTGTGCCACCCTGTATTGTTTCTAAAAAGCAACCAATTGCTCCTCGCTGAAGTGAAATAGTTGAGGTCTGGATAACTATTAGTTTAGTGCAGGACAGGTGCATTTAATGCAACAGAGTTCCCGAAGGATTTACATAGTTGGAACTGTCATAATTTATGACCAGTTTTCTCAGGAGCAAATATGAAGTAAGAGGTGTATACTCTTACCACTTGGATCTATAATTACTGCAAATTAGGGGCTATTGCTGAGATTTTAAGCTTTTTTCAAAATCAGCTTCATTTAGGTATCATCTGTGCACAGTTAAAATGACTAATTTCAGTGTAGGATTTGGTAAGTTTTGACACATATGTACAGTTATGTAAGCATCATGAAAAACATGATATGGAGCATTTTGAGGCATTGCTGTTGCTGCAGTGCTGTTGCCAGCTTATTACTTTTAGCTCATTTTCTTGACTGACTTTACAAAGTTTGGCAAGTTTGAAATACACCTGTTTTAATGGAACTTTTTATTTTCTCAAAATTATATCTACTGGAAGTGGGAAAATGTTTGTAGATGGGGGAACTACCTTTTATGAGCAGTAAAATGCTACGTTAAAAGAAAAGGCTGGGGGGGGATTAGCTCCATAGCTGTAGAGCAGAGGTCAGCCAACTGTAACCTGGGGGCCAAATCTAGCCTGTGGCCTCCATTTGTAAATAAAGTTTTATTAGAAAACACCTATGTTCCTGGCTATGTTCCAGCTACAACAGAAAAGTGAAGAACTGTGACAGAGATCTTACAGCCTACAAAGCCTAAAATATTTACTGTCTGGTCCTTTAAGAAAAAGTTGTCTCTCCCTGGGATTAGAGTTTGCCTAAATTAACATCAGGTGGCCTCCTGGTGGTGGTTTGGCCTTTTTTTAATGTAGCATTTGATCACATCTTACCTCTATTCCAAAGTTAATAGTGCAAGAGTTTATTTTTTCTGCATTAGCGCCAACATAACCACTTGGATGGTATTATTTTAAGGCATAAAAAAGCATTAAAATAATCACAACAAGGAAGTTAAGATACCAGCAATAGTGATCATTAAAATTGCTTCATAAAGTTCCAATGCATGTGCATGAATGGGGTAGGAATATAGGCATTTTGTTTAGCAGATAAGATAGCACTGGGATGTGGCAATAGCGTAGGTGCCGTATACAGTGTACTCAAATTTTGAGCTTTGGAATTTTGCAGTTCTTAATGTTTTAAAAAAAATCTTAATGTTTTAAAAAAACGGGCCTGCACACGTGTGCCTAAGGAGACATTATTTAATATTTTTATATTCTACCACATTTCAAATTTGCATACTTTAAAGTCACATAGAACGTGACCACATTGTGTAGGGCACCTCACACTAAAGATGCTCCCTAGATCTCTCTGGCCTGTATATCTAAGTGGGCGTTTGATAGTTAAAAAGCTTAGAAAGGGATTTTGTCCTGAGCCAAAATGGAGGTGCATAAATCTCACTAATCAGTGGGCTTGGGGTGTTGCTGCTGACACATCCATCTGATAGATTTTTGAGTTCCTGTCATTTTTGAAGAAAACAAGTAGCTCTGACATCTGTTTGTTCTTGCTGCTGGCAGTTGGGAGACCGGGCTTGGTGAGGTTCAAAAACACAGAGTTCTTTCACATCGGAATGAGTAAGACCTTAATTTTAGCTAGATCTTAACTCCCCTTTGAACCAGCTCCTCTGGGCAGTTGGTAGTTTATTAATAAAATGAGGTGCTTGCTTCGTTTGAAGATCATTAGGAGGCGGAAATGCAATTTCTTCAAGAATTATCCGTAGTGATAGAGTTCAAGTGACTCTTAAGAGTTGCTTCAGAAAAGAGGGCAAATAAGTATTGATTGTTGAGACATGTTTATTAGGTGATAAAGCCTGTTTGCTTTCTCTTGCAGGGAAGCTGTGTTGTGTCTACTTTTGCTCGAGAATCTTTTCTCGGACACAACACATCCAAAGACACAGTTTTCGAAATACAGGTATAAGAATGCGGTGTTGGCAGCTTACAGAAGAGGAAACCTTTCTGCCGGGATATGACATGATGCACTCCCCCTGGGAGCCGACCTCAGATAGCGGCTCTCGTGGCGCTGAGACCTTCTGGCTGATTCTTATGGCGTAATCTCTGCGGTTTTACAAATAAAGGAAAAATCCCATAGAAGGTGATGTCTGCCCTTCTTCAGGATGTCCTGCTGAGTGCCTGGTGGCGGTGTTGGGGCAGCCAAGGATGGGCCCGAGGCATGGAAAATGCTGCTTTTGCCTGTTTGTTCTCTCCGTCGTTGCTCATAGGATTCATGAGAGGATTCTGGGGCGAATAAAGGACTTAAACCTGATACCTGATTCTCAGGTGGCCTGGAACAGACAGGAATATACCATACCTGTGTTGAAGTTAAGCCATATTCACAGTAATGTTGAAGATTCTCAGAAATCAGGAGCATTTGATTTCTCCCCATCAGTACTACGTACCTGCCGTCAGCTAGCTTTTATAATATAACACATGAACTGTGATTGGTCCTTAAAAGCACCTGGGGAGTGGGGAGACAGGCTCCTTCTAACTCATTCTGGGCTGTGGAGCAGATTATATGATCTCTCTGTTTTTCATTGGGCAAATGGGGATAATTGGGCACAGGTCTTTCTACTTTGTGATGATTAAACAAGGTTGTTTGGTATGCAAAGCACAGGTTTGGGAGTCAGAAGGACTCCAGTTTGCGTCTGAGCAGGGCCACGCAGCAGCTCGGTGATTACGTATGTAATTTAAAATCTTTCTTAAAGATCTTTCCTAGATTCCTTTTTTAGGTTTATAAAAGTTAACCTTATGAGGCTGTTGGAACAATTGGAGATCATGTGATAAAGTGCCTAGCATGCTAAGTGGTACACAGAAGTAAACAGAAGCTATTATTAGTACTTGAAACCATTTTGGAAATATACTTTTCTAATGTAAGGTAATGTAGTAGTATTGTTTGAAAATTAGGTGACGGGAGTTTGCATTCCCCATGATCCGAAGCCAAAATGTAAATGCACGCTACCTAAAAGAAAGCTTGAAGAGGGGCAATAATTTGGAATTCATTGTCTTAAGTTAAAACAAGTTGGGCCATTACTGGAAAGTCCTGGGGAAATTATTTTTTTTAATATTTGAAAAATTTTCCATTTAGTGAATGATGAATTTCAAAGCAATTGTTTTCTTAAATTTATTTTTATCTTTTTTTAAACTTTAATACAAGCCTGCCACTGTGAGCTCCTCTTATTGCATTTGAGCTGTTTGTGCTGCCTGAGTTTTGTGTCTTAGGATAATTTCCCTTCATTTCCTTAGTGTTTCATTCTTCAGTTGTGTTGGAGGGAAAATGAATGGTAGAAACCAGAACACGCTTTGACCTTTTTCCAGTTTGTAAATGGCAGTTGGTAGGCTTTAGGAATAAGAACGCATTTACACAAATAAAAGGTGATGTGAATTATCACAGAGGTGAGAGGCGAGAAATCTGTACTTGGAGGTTGACGTTAGAATAAACGTAATTCTGGGAGTTCCCTGGTGGCCTGATGGTTAGGACTCCAAGCTTTTCACTGCCAGGGTCTGGGTCCAATCCCTGGTTGGGGAACTGAGATCCGGCAAGTCTCCTGGCACAGCCAAAAAAAAAAGAAAGAATGAATGTAACCCTTCATACTCAACAACTTGCATTCTGTGAAAGCAGTTCTCAACCTTGACTGTCCATTAGAACCACCTGGGAGCTTTCTGCACTCCTGCTGCCTACCTTATTACATCTGGGACTAATAAGTCAGAATCTCTGGGGGTGGAACCCAGTCAGCAGTATTTTTTAAAGCTCCCTAGGTGATTCCAATGGCCAGCGAACACTACAGTTCTGGGTGATTTGCAGATATTATCTGATTCCTTTCTTCACATCTCCAAGGTAGGAAAGTATCTTTGGAGTAAGAATTATTGTTAGAGTGAAGCACAGAGAGGCTGATTTTTTGCCTTAATTCCTTGAAGCTGACGTGGCCAGTGCAAGTGCCTGTAGGGGTCTGGCAGGTGATGTGATGTGTGCAGCAGGCTGGCGGCCAGTGGGGAGACCCCAGGAGTACCGTGGCTGTGGTGAAAGGTGGGCAGCTGCTGCCCGGCTCCAGCACAGTGTTGCCAAGTGGCTGGTTTTTCTAGTTCTTCCAATTTCCAATTTTCCAGGAAGAGATAGTATTAAAAAAAAGAAAGAAATCACCCGATTTTTATGTGTTGGCAACGAATTCAGGATTGTTTAAAACATTGTGCCTGCCAAACAAAACATGTTTGCCAGTAGTTTCCAGCCTTTGCTTCAAGAGTGTTAAGGACCAGCTTAAACATCTCAGCCAACTTTTAAGAGATTTGCGTTTCCCTATTCTGGTTGTAAGCTGCTTTCTGCCTCTCCTCCAAGACTGCTTTTACATGTATTTTCCTCCCCATTCCCAAGCAATCCTCTGAACTTGCATCAGACACTTATCCTCAGTTTCCACCCCCCACCCCCGCGGGCATCCATTACTTCAGGTTTCACATATATGGCTTAGAAATCGTATGCTCCTTTTAAAATTAGTTAGGGCTTGTTAAACTTTATTTTTATTATGTGTCAGAATCTTCTTCCTGTGATAAAACATTTAGAAGTCCACATGTAATTTGATTATCTATAAAATGTCAAAACCGGGAGTATAGCCTTACTGGGTGCGTTAGGAACAAGGGTGGGAAGGGTTAATTCAGAGATCTGACCAGTCTCCTCCTGACTGGGTTGCTGAACCTACACACGGAAGGTGCGGAGGTATTACAGTGATTCCCAGGCTTCTACTTGTACCAGAAATCCTTGGGTAGGTGGGCTCAACTGCAGGTTCCCAGGGCCTCCCCCAGAGATTCTGATTCATGGAATTTCATTTGGGACTCGGGGATCTGCATTTTAAAACGAGTTCACCAGGAGTCTTGGTTGTGCTGTTTCGCAGACCAGATTTTGAGAAACAGTGATTTAGGGGAGGTGTTTGTGGCCTCTGTGTCTTCTATCATTGAAGAAGGGTTTATAGTCAGTTGGGCCTACTGATCAATACAGCTGATCACTCAGGACATAATATAAAGTTCTCATGCACAGAGAAGCTGACTGAGGCTATCCCTACATGGTTGAGGTGCTTTTTACCATGAACGGGCTTTTATGGTTTCAATCGTGGGAATAAAAAGGTGCTATATTCTTTTGATATAAATTGCTTTGTGTATTTTATAAGCAGTACCTGTGTAGTAATATCCCATTTATCAGACATCGTGGGTGCATGGTATAGCTGACTCAAGGTTATTCTTTTAAGTCTCACATCTTTTTTGCTCTATTTCTGCCATTTACACGGAGCTCTTTTTTTTTTTTCACATCTTCATTGGAGCATAAATGCTTTACAATGTTGTGTTAGTTTCTGCTGTACAACAAAGTGAATCAGCTATACGTATATATATATCCCCATATTGCCTCCCTCTTGAGCCTCCTCCTAATTTAGTATACATTTCCCTGCTTTTGCAAACAGAATCTACTGAAGATAATGAAATCATTTCAGAGTCATCATTTATGTTTTGAATTCTTTCAGGTCCTATTTAGGTTTGTTAAAGCCCCTCCACTGAATGGCTCTGCTCTTTGAGTTTTGCCATGGTTTTCATAGTTTCTTCTTTTCCGTCACTGTTCCCTGTCTTGTCTCTCTTCCTTAGCTCTGCCTGTCTCTAGGAACTTTGCTCTCCTTTACTATATGGAGTTGGGAATTGCTGTAATTGCATGCTGTATGTCAAGTAACAGTAAACAGGAGCTGAGTCAGTCTTTGGGAGGCTTTTTTCAGCAGTGAAATGGATGAACGTTGCTGCATTGACTTGGTGACATTATTTTAGTGGCTCTGCTACTTCCTCTAACTTACTTCCTCATCCTCGACTGCAGTTGTCTGATCTGTGACCTCAAGATAACCGAGATACTGCTACAAATGATTTACTTAGATCTGTAAGCTGTTGTCTCCCCAGCTGTGTTAGTGTTTTTATATGTCCAGTTTTATAATGTGAAACGTAAGTAGATTACAAGTGAACATTTCTGTGCCAAGTTTCTGTGCAGGATAAAGTGTTTTTGATTCAGTGTTACTGTGATCTAGAGCTATAAATCAGTTGTATACCTGTGAAATTCAATCCTGCCGTCCTTCTGAAATAAAGGTGTCACAACTAATATTTATGTGTGAATTTTAATTTCTTGAGGGTATCACATCGCCTGGCAGAGCTTGTGTTTATCATTTGTAGTAGTGATTCTAGTCCTTTCAGCAGCCCCAGATAAGAGTGTTACACCAGCCAGATGATGTTAGCTCCCCACTTCCCCCAAGTTGAGCCGTTAACGTTTCTCCCAGAATTAAGCAGAAGCTGCTGTTACTGGGTGACAGAATGGGCCATGTGCTAATGGAGCAAAGGACCAGGATATGCAGAGCAAGAAGAAATGAAGCACAAACAGTGGTGTGAAGTCATGGGGTCCCAAAGGGGGAGGGAGAGACAGAGCAACTGCTTGTTGACCTGCTTGTGAGGCTCAGCTATACCTTCTGTACTTGGTTTCCGTGAGATTTGCCTTTATCCTTTTATTTGTCCGCCTTTTACTTGAATGTATGCGAGTGGATTTCTGTGCCTGGTTTCCAGAGTGCCTTGTCCAAGCCCTATTGATGCCTTTCTTTTGTTAGAGCCTGAGGGCCTTTAGGGGTAGAGTCCTTGGTTCATCCAGCACTTACTGAGTACCTGCTGCATGCAAGAGAAAGGCAGGATTTGTCTTCTCTTTTGACTTGATCCAGTGGGTTTCCAGGAGGCTTGCACCTTCATTGTACTGACAGAGGGCAGTAATGGGCACCAATTGATGGTAAGATCAGACACATTTACCTCTTGGGTAAATCACACCATGATTGCTTAAAGGATGCAGAAAATAGCACAGGAGGCATAGCATAATGGAGAGCTTAGCACAAAATGTATAGCTTGATGGCCCCAGAGCCTCACCAGCAGATTGCACGGTTGTGTAATCATGTCTGAATTAGTGGGGGGCACCTCATACCTTTTTGGAAGATAACGGGTTCTCTCCAGCCTCAGCCTTATATACGGAAAGGTGGAGCTGCCCTGCGTGAGACCACCTTCTCATCTGAGCCACACACAGTGCACAGTGACTGCAGGGTGCAGGATTTTCTGGCATAAAAGTCTTTTACTTTCAGACTGTTCTATTACAGCCTGATCTGAGGACGTCCCTGAATTCAGGGCTGCAGTATCAGTGTCTTGTTTCCCTGATGTCTGGGTGGTTATGCTAACTAGTTCTGGCTAATCCTGCAGACGCCAGAACCTTAACATGAGCCTTGGAGAGACTGAGGCAGATAGAGGGGTAGAGTCCTAAGAATGACAAACCCAGTGTGGTGAGGACTCGGAATAAAAATTAACTTACAGAAACAATTGACAGAAATTTAAAATGCAGTATTTAATTTTTAACATGCAGTATTTCTTACATTCCTCGACTGCCAATAGGAACCCCCTGAGGAGCTTCAAAAATACTGATGCTTGGATCCCACCCCCTGAGATTCTAGGCTGCAGCCTCTGCATCAGGAATGCATCAAGCTCCCCAGGTGATCCTGATGCCATGGCCAGCAATTCTGTCAACTTCAGAAGTAACGTTTGTTCTCCCAAAAGGGGTTATCCTTAAGCTAGCTGGCAGGAGTTTGCAGTATGAGAACTCTTTTTTTCTAATGTTTTGCCTCTAGTCCTTAAGAAAAATATAATTCACTGTCTAAGAAAAAGGTGCTCCACTGTCTCTTAAATGCTAATAGAAGAAAAGAGAGCCTAAAAATATTTCACCATGCTCAGCCTGCTTTGTTATGATCAAAAGTTTGGGTTGTATTTGGTGGAACAGAATCCCGTGCAGAAAAAGGATTCCATAATAACTCAAGACCCTTACTTGTCTGAAAGGGTTAAACTGAGTAACTGTACTTCCAGACCTTAAGATGTAGTGCTCTGAGCTATGGACAGCCATGCTGTGCAGGAGGTAACGGAGAGAAAATAGCAGCCCGATCCTGCTAAATTCAACTTCATGGAGCTCTTCTGCGGCATTCTCAGAGAAGGTTAGAGCCATTTTGTGCCTGCCATCTGTTAGGCTGCTGGTGGAATCATTACTTCTTTGTGTAGGTGCCAGGATGAGCATCTAGATCCGATGACAAAGGAAAATGCTAACTGTTCAGTTGTATGTTTTTGTTTTCCTATTTTGAGTTTAGGTGTCTTCTTAAATTCAGAAGTCCTTAAATTGTTCAAACTTTGAAATCATCCCATTGCCAGTTTCTTTAGAAGTTTAACGGAAATTATTTTCTGGGCTGAAGCTCCTCTGTTATTTGTGTTTAAGGATGTAGTCGTTAGTGTAGTCAAAACCAAAGTCATTCTTGTCAGTCAGTCCAAAAAAAATTCCCCTGGTCCTCAGGACAAGAGGTTTACAAAAGTAGCCAGAAATATTTTAATGAATGAATTACCCCCACGTAACATTATTGTAAATGGGAACAGAATTTGGGGCAAGGAGGGGGAGAAATGTGCAAGGTCATACCTGTCACTCATTAGGGTGACTACCAGGAAACCTTTACTGTCTGAAAGTTTCTTTCCCAAGTGACATTTCAGAGTTGGGGGATATAGCATGGAAGTTAAGAGCCTTAATTCATGTCTTAAAAAAAAAAATTTCTGAACATATCCATAGGTACAGCAGAAAAAAGTTCAGTACAGTTCTTCTGATATCTTGATGATTGGATTTAAAGCCTTTGGAAAACTTGGAGTCACATCTGAGGCACTAGATGGCTATGATTTTTAATTACAGTTTTAAATTGGATTAAACTATGCCTCAGAATACAATTAGAACGATTCCAGTATGGGAAGTAGTCTTTTTGTCTGTGTGAAGTTAGAGCTAGCATTATAACTTGTTTCCTTAGGTGTTAATCGTTCTGTCAAGTGGTATGAGTCCATTTCCTCCTGGAAAAATAAATGCTAACAATGTTTTTGGGCCTTATCAAAGGCAGAGATTTGGCAGAGAAGAATTGGGGAATAGCAAAGTGCTGGCCAGGCATTTATTTCCCTCGATCTGCCTCTGAAACCTCTTCCTGGGGTATCACCTCATATAATCAAAGCAGGGTATGTAGTTGTAGCGGGAATGTATGGCTGTCTATGTGAGGGAGGTGTGAAGCCACAAGATAGACGGGCAAAATGTTCCTCTTAGAACATTTTTCTCAAAGATTTGTGGGGAAAACATTTTTATTAAAACAAATGTATAACTTCGTAGAGGGTAAGATTGGAATGGATTCTTAATTTTATTTATTTATTTATTTTTTGTGCGGTATGCGGGCCTCTCACTGCTGTGGGTTCTCCCGTTGCGGAGCACAGGCTCCGGACGCTCAGGCTCAGCGGCCATGGCTCACGGGCCCAGCCGCTCCGCGGCATGTGGGATCCTCCCGGACCGGGGCACGAACCCGTGTCCCCTGCATCGGCAGGCGCACTCTCAACTACTGCGCCACCAGGGAAGCCCGGGATTCTTAATTTTTAAAAAAGGAGACGTAGAAGACATTTTGCTTGGGACACTGCTTAGAAAGCTGCATTGTACGCAGCAGATGTTATATTAGGTTGAATATAATGGAAATACCAAAGGATGATAATTACTTATGCTCAGCCTGATAGAAGCACTTGCAATTAGTACATCCTCAAACACTGCAGGGCCTTGTTCTGCTGGGGAGAGGTCCCTCTTTGGAAAAGTTGGAGAAACCCTGATGTAGGCCACCTCCAATCCCTGGAACTCCCAGAATTCCCATGCCCCTCAGAGTTGGTCTTCCCTCCCAGCAGCATGGCCTTTGTCTGCCAGGGTCTTGTAATATAAAATGGGTAAACCTTGCCTTCAGGGGCATCACAGACTATTTTGAGGGCTGAGTTAATGTCTCTTAGTTGTTGAGAAGGAAGAACATAAGTAGGAAGAGCAATTATTGAATATTAAAATTTAAATTATTTTTCACTATAATTTTTTGGGGGGCAGTTGTATTTCCACTTTTGTTCAGAGAAAACATTAGTCAGGAAAATTTTATTTGTCAATATAATGTTTTTCACATACTGTTTTCTCCTAAACAGAGGCAGTTCAGATGCACCTATAAACCACAGCTTTCTCTAACCAGGCTGTCTGCAGTGTTTAACCCAGGGTGCTAGATAAAATCAATGGGAAGGGGGGTGATTAGTCTTGATGAGGTAAAATAACAAACGCAGGGAAAAATTAATGAAGCAGTGTTTCGATTCTTGTAATTATAGTGGTGTGACTGGCTCTGCTATAGTGAAGCTCTTATCATTTCCAAGAAGAAACCTCTTTTCTGGTTTACAGATATATTTTAACTGTCATGTAGATGGAAATTGTATGGCAGCTGATAGCAGGAATTTTTGTTTACAAAACGCATATTTCTGTTGAGAATGCCAACTTTGGTATTACCCCAGCTTCTTTGTTGAAATAGCACATCCTGGTCAGATCTGAATTTCCCTTCACAAAAGTGATGTTTGACAATAAATTTGGCATTAGATTAAAATACAAGAAATCTGAGCATGTGATTGGATTCAAGCATAGCCCCAAGGTTTAAACTAGAATCCTAGTTATGCTCTGTGCTAGCTGTGTACATAAACTCTCTGGGCTTCGTTTTCCTCATATGGGGTGGAGTAATAATAGGGACTATTTTATAGGGTTGTTGAAAGGATTAAATGAGTTCCAGACATGTAAAAACAGTTGGAATGGAACCGTGCCTGGCACATAGTAAACACTCAGCAATCTCTGGAAGAGACTGTGGCGTTAATTCTTTAAACATTTGGTAGAATTCGCCAGTGAAAGTATTCAGGCCTCAGATTTTTGTTTTAGGGAGATTTTTAATTACAAATGTGGTCTGTGTAATAGTTGTAGAGCTATTTGAATGTTCTGTTTCATACTGGGTGAGTTGAGGTAGTTTGTGTTTTTCGAGTAATTGCTGTATATTATATAAATTGTCAAATTTATGTGTGTAGAGTTGTTCATAGTATTTTCGTATTATCTTTTTGATGTCTGCCTGGTCTTTAATGATAAGCTCTATTTGTCAATTTTATCAGTCTTTTCAAAGAACCAACTCTTTCTTTCATTGATTTTTCTCTGTTGCTTTTCTGGTGTATTTTATGGACTTCTGCTCTTTATTATTTCTGTCTCTTGCTTGCTTTGGGTTTATTTTTCTCTTCTTTTATAGGTATTGAGGTGGGAGCTTTAGAGTATTCTTTTGAGATTTTCCCACTTTTCTAATGTGTACATTGAGTGCTATAAATTTCCCTCCTAGCACTGCTTTAACTGTGTTCTACAAATTTTGATATGGTGTATTTTCATTTTCATTCAGTTCAATGTATTTTTAAAAAATATCTCTCAAGACTTTCTTTTTGACCCATGGATTATTTAGAAGTGTGTTGTTTAGTCTTCCAATTGGGGATTTTCTAGATGTCTTTTTTTTTTTAACATCTTTATTGGAGTATAATTGCTTTACAATGGCGTGTTAATTTCTGCTTTACAACAAAGTGAATCAGCTATACACATACATATATCCCCATTATCTCCTCCCTCTTGTGTCTCCCTCCCACCTTCCCTATCCCACCCCTCTAGGTGGTCACTGAGTGAGGTAAGTCAAAAATAGATGTCTTTTTTGCAATTCATTTTATTCTGCTTACACTGTGATTGGAGAACACACCCTCTATGATTTCAACTCTTTAAATCTGCTGGGATTTGTTTTCTGGCCCAGGATGTATAAACTACCTTGGTATATGTTTCATGGGCACTTGAAAAGAATGGATATTCTGCTATTGTTGGGGAAAGTGTTTTGCAAATGTTGATTAGCTCCTCTTGGTTAATGGTGTTGTTGAGTTCTTCTGTATTCTATCTGATATTCTGTCTAGTTGTACTATCACTTATTGAGAGAAGGGTACTGAGATCTCAAACTGCAGTTGTGGATTTGTCTGTTCCTTCTTTTATGTCTATAGATTTTTGCTTTACATATTTTGTAGCTCTGTTGTTTGGTACGTAACACGTTTAGGGTTGCTATGTCTTCTTTTTGGATTAACCTTTTTATCATTTTATAATGTTGCTCTCTGTCATTGATAATTTTCTTTGCCCTGAAGTTTCCTTTAGCTAGAGTACCTTTAATAGGAGTGCCTATATTTCTTTTTATTAACATTACATTTTAAGTCCATTTCTTATAAATAGCATACAGTTGAGTCATGTTTTTTAATCTGCTTTGCCAATCTCTGACTTTTAATTGGTGATTTAGATAATTTACATTTAATGTAATTATTGATTTATTAGGGCTTAAGTCTTCCTTTTCAAAAAAAACTTTGTTCTTTTAGAGTGGCGGCCTTCCTTGGGGTTATTCAGACACATTTTAGAAATCATGTTTGGTTTATCAATACAGTGTTCTTGAGTGAATCTCTTTGTATAGCCTTTTCTTCTAGTGATTGCTAGGCTGCCCCTTTCCTGGTCCTCTGCCTAGAGAGAGAAGGCTTTTATTGTTTTTGTTTGTTGTTTTTGTTTTTGTCTGTGCCTCTTGGCATTTCCAGGTTGCTGGCTTCTCTAGCACTCAGTCTGAAATATGAGTGTCACGGAGAGAATTCAGAAAACTCATTGCAGTGTTGTCATTTGGGTTTCAAGTTTCCTGGTTGGTTTGTATTCTTTACTTCATTTCTTCATAGCATTCTTTTTTTGTATGTCACGTTCAGGGTTTTTTTTTTTTTTTTTATTTGGAGTATAGTTGCTTTACAATGTTGTATTAATTTCTGCCGTACAATGATGTGAATCAGCTATATGTATACATATATCCCCTCCCCTTTGGACCTCCATCCCCACCCCCATCCCACCCATGTAGGTCACCACAGAGCACCGAGCTGAGCTCCCTGTGCTATACAGCAGGTTCCCGCTAGCTCTCTGTTTTACACATGGTAGTGTATATATGTCAATTCCAATCTCCCAATTCATCCCCCTCCCCTGTGTCCACACATCCGTTCTTTACCTCTGTGTCTCTATTCCTGCCCTGCAAATAGGTTCATTTGTACCATTTTTCTAGATTCCACATATATGCATTAATATGCAATATTTGTTTTTCTCTTTCTGACTTACTTCACTCTGTATGACAGACTCTAGGTCGATCCACGTCTCTACGAATGACCCAATTTTGTTCCTTATTATGGCTGAGTAATACTCCATTGTATATGTGTACCACATCTTCTTTATCCATTCCTCTGTAGTTGGACATTTAGGTTGCTTCCATGTCCTGGTGAATTATTAGAGAAATGCAGATCAAAACTACAATGAGGTATCACCTCATACCAGTCAGAATGGCCATCATCAAAAAATCTAGAAACAATAAATGCTGGAGAGGGTGTGGAGAAAAGGGAACCCTCTTGCACTGTTGGTGGGACTATAAATTGATACAACCACTAGGGAGAACAGTATGGAGGTTCCTTAAAAAACTAAAAAAAGAACTACCATATGACCCAGCAATCCCACTACTGGGCATATACCCTGAGAAAACCATAATTCAAAGACACATGCACCCCAGTGTTCATTGTTCAGGGGTTTAAGTTTACTACTACTGACTTTTTATGAGTCCAAAGTCATTGGGCTCCTTTCTCTACTTCAATCCTACCTGTCTTTCAAGTCTTAGCTGAAGTGTCATTTCTGTGAAACTCCCTTTGAGTCTACGCCCTAGGCTGGGGCTCCATTTCTCTTTCCCATAGCACTCTGCACTTCTCGTTCTAATGACTTTGTTCAGTGTCTGTCTCCTCCATTTGACAGCTCTGAGGGCAGGGATTTGGTCCCATCCTGAATAAATGAGTGACATCATTTGTAAAACGAGGGAGTTGAAATAGATGAACTTGGAGATCCTTCATCTCTCCCTTCTTTTCCTTTTTTCTCCCCATTTTCTCTCTTTCTCTCTCTCCTTTTCTCCCACCTCCCCTTCCAAATAATTTCCAAAATAGAATCATACCTGAAATCTTCTCCTTCTGTGCCTTGCCAACATTAGGTTTTATCATGGAAAACAAAATCAAAATTTTGGGTATGTTAGATGAATAATGACATCTTACTGTGGTTCTATTTTGCACTTATTTGAATACCAGGAAAGTTTATTCATCCTGTCAGCAAATATTGAACATCTACTATGTTCCAAACTCTGTGGAAGAAGGCCCTAGAGGTAGAACAATTCACAAAACAAAGGCCTTGCTCTCATGGAGCTTACAGTTGAGGTTTTCTCATATTATTATTGATCATTTACATATCTTCTGTGAATTACATCTCCACATTAGCTGCTTATCCACCTGCCACCCTCTCTTTTTTTAGTGTTCATTTAACAAATATTTTGCTCAGGAGTATGGGAGTTGTAACGTTAAGACAGTCCATTTCACAATTCACTTAGCATCTATTCTGCCTCACCAGTACATACATTCAAACAAAAATGTTTTTCTCAAAAAACAGGTCTGAGCAGCCCACTTGTCACTATATTGTACACTCGATAAAAACTTTATTTTGAAAAAAAGGCCAAAGTGGTTGTGATTTTTGGCATTTTATTTTTATAACAAATGTGTGGCCTCACTGTGTAGCAGCAGTTAAATACCATACGTTGAAAGAGGGAATTGAGCAGTTGGATTTAATGGAACCATTTTAACAAGGACCAGTTGCAGTGTTAGGTTGTAATTGCAAAGGAACCTGCCTGGACTTTAATTTGTCATCTTGTTTTCTTTAAAAATGATACTCAATTTGCATTTTCCAGACGCCAGAGGCAGTAATGAAAGGTCCTGAGTGACAAGTCTGTAACATCAGCAAGGTTTTATCTTTTAAATTTATTTTATTTTTAACATCTTTATTGGAGTATAATTCCTTTACATTGTTGTGTTAGTAGCTACTGTATAACAAGGTGAATCAGCTATACGTATACATATATCCCCATATTCCCTCCCTCTTGCATCTCCCTCCCACCCTCCCTGTCCCACCCCTCTAGGTAATCACAAAGCACCGAGCTGATCTCCCTGTGCTATGCAGCTGCTTCCCACTAGCTATCTGTTTTACATTTGGTAGTGTATATATGTCAGTGCCACTCTCTCACTTCCACTCAGCTTACCCTTCCCCCTCCCCGTGTCCTCAAGTCCATTCTGTACATCTACGTCTTTATTCCTGTCCTGCCCCTAGGTTCTTCAGAACAATTTTGTGTTTTTTTTTTTTTTAGATTCCATATATATGTGTTAGCATACGGTATTTGTTTTTCTCTTTCTGACTTACTTCACTCTGTATGACAGACTCTAGGTCCATCCACCTCACTACAAATAACTCAATTTCGTTTCTTCTTATGGCTGAGTAATATTCCATTGTATACATGTGCCACATCTTCTTTATCCATTCATCTGTCGATGGACACTTAGGTTTCTTCCATGTCCTGGCTATTGTAAATAGTGCTGCAATGAACAATGTGGTACCTGACTCTCTTCGAATTATGGTTTTCCCAGGGTATATGCCCAGTAGTGGGATTGCTGGGTCATATGGTAGTTGTATTTTTAGTTTTTTAAGGAACCTCCATACTGTTCTCCATAGTGGCTGTATCAATTTACCTTCCCACCAACAGTGCAAGAGGGTTCCCTTTTCTCCACACCCTCTCCGGCATTTATTGTTTCTAGATTTTTTGATGATGGCCATTCTGACTGGTGTGAGGTGATAGCTCATTGTAGTTTTGATTTGCATTTCTCTAATGATTAATGATGTTGAGCATTCTTTCATGTGTTTGTTGGCAATCTGTATATCTTCTTTGGAGAAATGTCTGTTTAGGCATTCTGCCCGTTTTTGGATGGGGTTGTTTGTTTTTTTTATATTGAGCTGCATGAGCTGCTTGTAAATTTTGGAGATTATACCTTTGTCAGTTGCTTCATTTGCAAATATTTTCTCCCATTCTGAGGGTTGTCTTTTGGTCTTGTTTATGGTTTCCTTTGCTGTGCAAAAGCCTTTAAGTTTCATTAGGTCCCATTTCTTTATTTTTGTTTTTATTTCCATTTCTCTAGGAGGTGGGTCAAAAAGGATCTTGCTGTGATTTATGTCCTAGAGTGTTCTGCCTATGTTTTCCTCTAAGAGTTTTATAGTGTCTGGCCTTATATTTAGGTCTTTAATCCATTTTGGGTTTATTTTTGTGTATGGTGTTAGGGAGTGTTCTAATTTCATTCTTTTACATGTAGCTGTCCAGTTTTCCCAGCACCACTTATTGAAGAGGCTGTCTTTTCTCCACTATATATTCCTGCCTCCTTTATCAAATATAAGGTGTCCATATGTGCGTGGGTTTATCTCTGGGCTTTCTGTCCTGTCCCATTGATCTGTATTTCTGTTTTTGTGCCAGTACCATACTGTTGTTATTACTGTAGCTTTGTAAATAGTCTGAAGTCAGGGAGCCTGATTCCTCCAGCTCCTTTTTTCCTTTTCAAGATTGCTTTGGCTATCTTTGTCTTTTGTGTTTCCATGCAAATTGTGAAATGTTTTGTTCTAGTTCTGTGAAAATGCCATTGGTAGTTTGATAGGGCTTGCATTGAATCTGTAGATTGCTTTGGGTATCTACTACATGAATTTTTACTTTTATCTATTATTTTCTTCTTTGTGCTTTATTTTGGTTAACTTTACTGTTCTTTTAAAAAACAATTTTTGAGAGTAAACGTCAGAATATCATGGAGGGCCTCCGTATGTCTGGGTTCCCTCTAAAAAGATATATTTTTAGTTTGCAATAAGCATATAAATCAATTTTTTTCTTCTGATTACTGCTTGAATGTATTCCATAAATTCTAATATGTAGTAGTTTCATTATCATATTTTAGAAATTTTGAAATTTGGAGCTGTATTTCCTCTTTCACTTAATATTTATTTAAGAGAAAAATTTATTGCTTATTTTATTGCATTATAATTAGGGAGTGGGTTTGTAATATTTCTTCTCCATAGGACTTACTGATGCTTTCTTTGTGACCTAAGAGTTGAGTGGTCAATTTTGTAAATGTTCTGTGCTGCTTGAGAGGAAAATATATATTTCATTATCAGGGTTTAATGTTTGCTATGTTTCCATAAGATCTATTTTATTGAGAATGTTGTTTAGGTGTTCTATAGCCCTGTTAACTTTTTGTCTACTTCACCTGTGTTATAATGAAAGTAGTTTGCTGAAGTCTATTATCAGGGTATTTTTGTGTACTTCTACTTGCTTCTCTTGTAGTTTCAGCTCTATGAAGATGATTGCTCAGTTATTTGGTGCATAGACACTTCTGAATATTATAGCTCTATTTTGAATTGCAGCTTTTAGCATTAGTAGTGCCCTTGTTGTCACATTAATATTTTTTTGTTTTGGGCTTGCATCCTACTTTGACTGATATCAGGATTGCGAACACTGCTTTCGTATTGATTTCATTTGCCTGTTGTGCCTGTATCCATCCTTATATGTTTAGCCTTTCAGAATCACTTTTTTTTTTCAGGTGTGGCTCTTGTATACCAAAGGTTCGATATTTCTTTATGAGTCATTTTGGAAATATTTTTCTCTTAAAAAATGAGTTAAGCTAACTCACATTTATTAATATACTTGTTATGTTGGGTCTCTGTCATGTTATTTTAATTATAATTACTATCTCATCTTATTAAATTTTCTCTGCTTCTCTACGTGACGTGTTTGCTTTGGTCCTTAATAACAAAACATTTTTTTAAAAATTAGGATTAGGTATCTGTTGATAAGCTCTGTACTTATACCTTTTTAAATGCCCTTCTCTACTGTTTTCTTAGTTAACCTTTATTATCTGGTGTGTCAGTTTCTGATGTATCCTTTGACTCCTCCCTTTTATCTGTACAACAGATGTTCTCAAAGTGTGGTCTACTGGAGGCCCCTGAAACCCTTTCAGAGGGTCTGTGATGTCAAAACTGTTTTCATAATAATACTAAGACTTTACTTTGCTTTTCCACTCTCACTCTGTCATGAATGCAAATGAACATTTTCCAGGGGCTACATGATATGTGATGATATTATCCCTTTGATAGCTAATGAAATGTGTGAAACACATATGAAAATTCAGGTGTCTTCTATTAAGCCAGACCTTAAAGGGATTTGCAAAAATGTGAAATGATGCCACTCTTCTAACTATATTTTTTGGGAAAAGTATTGTTTTTCATAAAAATGTTGCTTATGTTTTTGTGTAATAGACTTATTATTGTTATTTGTAAGTAAATAAATAGCTTCTCAGTTTTAATTTGTAATATGGGATATATTGATACCGATAATTCAATAAATAAAAACTTTATGAGATTTTCAAATTTTACAAGTGCAAGGATTTGGGAGGTCAAATCCCACATTTGTGCAACATCATTGAAATTATTCTCCTTTCATTTTCCCTCTCCGTTCTCTTCTACTTTTTATTTATATCATATTTACTTTGTCAAATATATTTATTTGCATTTTCTCATATGAGGTGTTTCTATACACATGATTGTGTTTTTAAGATATTTATTCTGTTCCATTGGTCTATTTTTCTGCTATTATGGCTTTATTGTGTGTCTTTATATATGGTGGCCAGCTTTTTAATTTTCTGTTTTATAGTTGATTTAGATATGCATTGACCTTTCTTCTTCCATGTAAATTTTAGAGTAAATATGATGACTTTCTCAAAGGTGTTCAAGTTGAAATTTTATTGGGAATTTATAGATTAGTTATGGGAAAATTTACATTTTAAAAATTATTATAATTTCCATTTATTCCGCTCATCTCTGTCCTTTATTGGATTTTAAAATTATTTTCTAGAGAGGTATTGAGATTTGTTGCTTAGCTGAATTCCTAAATATTTAATATGTTTGTTGCTTATTATATTTTCTATTGGCTATTGCTGATGTTGAGAAATACTGTTGATTTTTGTAGGTCAATCATATATCAACAACATGGCTAAGCTCTCTGGTTTTTTTCTAGTAGTTTGTCTTTAGATTATGTTGGTTTTTCTAAGTAGCCAGCCATATATAATCTGTAAGTAATGCTTCCACTACTCACTGTTGCATTTTGAGCATTTTATTTTGTACTTGGGTGAGATAAAAGTAAGAAAATATAGCAGTGTCAGGTTTGTTCTTTGTTGTACATGAGCTTCAATTATTCTTACCTGTACTGTCCAGTGTGATTATTTGAGAGTTGGGGCAGCACCTGTAGGGGTGTGTGTGTGTGTGTGTGTGTGTGTGTATGTGTGTATGTGTGTGTATGTGTATGTGTATGTAGTATTATGTTAAGATTCATTATGAGTCCAAAAAAGTCATTCTTTGTAACATGGAGAAGAAAATATTCAACCTCTGAAGACCACATATACTGAGGAGGAGAAACATTTCTCTGAAATCCTCTCATTTATATGATACCTGCTGATCTTTTTTTTATTATTAATTTTATTGGAGTATAGTTGATTTACAGTGTTGTGTTAGTGTCAGGTATACAGCCTAGTGATTCGATTATATATATACATATATTCATTCTTTTTCAGGTTCTTTTCCCATATATTACTACAGAATATTGAGTAGAGTTCCCTGTGCTGTACAGTAGGTCCTTGTTTGTTATCTGTTTTATATATAGTAGTGTGTGTATGTTAATCTTCAGCTCCTAATTTATCCCTCCCCCACCACATTTGCCCTTTCGTAACCATAGGTTTGTTTTCAAAATCTGAGTCTGTTTCTGTTTTGAAAATAAGTTCATTTATATCACTTTTTAAAAATTAGATTCCACATATGAGTGATATCATATGATATTTGTCTTTCTCTGGCTTACTTCACCTAGTATGATAATCTCCACGTCCATCCATGTTGCTGCAAATGGCTTTATTTCATTCTTTTTTAATGGCTGGTTAATATTCCATTGTATATATGTACCACATCTTCTTTATCCATTCCTCTGTCGATGGACATTTAGGTTGCTTCCATGTCTTGACTATTGTAAATAGTGCTGCAATGAACATTGGGGTGCATGTATCTTTTTGAATTATGTTTTTTTCTAGATATATGCCCAGGAGTTGGATTGCTGGATCATATGTTAGTTCTGTTTTTAGTTTTTTAGATATCTGTTGATCTTAATACCTTGTTGAGTTGACTAACAAAAATCAAACATTGTCTATTTTACTTACTTGATTTGAATTAAAAATTTTTTGTTATTTTTATTGTACAATTTATTATTTTAAACTAAATAAGTAATAAATTAAAACATTTTCATTGTAAATTATTCAAATCATATTCAAATGATGTAGAACGAGACAGAATAGAAACCCCTCCTTTTATCTTATTTCATATGTCCACCTGCCCTTCCTTCTATCACTATCAGCAGTTTTTGGGTGCATCTTTCATCCTGTTTCTTTATATTTAAATACGTATGCTTATCTATTACACAACTTTTTTCTTCAGCTACTTTTTAAATATATTCTTTATTGAAACCCAATTCACATGCCATAAATTCCACTGTTTTAAAGTGTACAATGTAGTGGTTTTCAGTATTTTCACAAAGTTACATAACCATTGTCACTATTTCCAGATCATTTTTATCACCCCAAAAGAAGCCCCATAGCGGTTAATAGTCACTTGCCATCTCTCTCTTCCTCTAGCCTCGCACAACCACTAATATATTTTCAGTCATTGGATTTGTGTAGTTTGGATACTTCACATAAGTGGAATCAAACAATATGCGATCTTCTTTTACTTAGCTCCATATGACTTTTTAAAATAAGTATTAATGGGATCAATACTTTTAAAATAAGTATTAATGGGATCATATAAGTTGCACATACAGTAAACATATCATTCTGATTCTTTTTTCTCTTAGTATTTCTTCCATATCATCTTATATGTTTCCGCGTAATTATTTTTAGTGGCAGTATAGCATACACGTACCTGATGCATCCTAGTTTATTCGTGTTCCATTATTGATGGATATATGGGTTGTAGCCGGTCAGTATTATCAACAATCTCATACTGAAATTTGTTTTTGATACATGTAATGTGCATGTGCAAGAGCTTTGTCTACCAGGGGAATCTACAAAATAATAATAGTACCCACCTTAAAAATTTATTGTGCAGATAAAGCAAGATAATACCAGTACTTTGAACAATGCCTGGCAAATAGCAAACTCTCGATAAATGGTAGCTGTTATTAATATTACAGAAATATTCAGATCTTCAGTAGCATAGCAAATGTTTACGATACAGTAGTGAGTTTAAAAAGCAACCCAGTAAAATAGTATATATTCTTCGGTTGCAATTTTGTGATAACTACATCTGCTTATGAATAAAAACTCAAAGGAAATATTTATATGTGGAAAGAATTGCTTTGCTATGATGATGGTATTGTGGGCTGCCTTTTTATGTTTTCAGAATGTCTTTCAAAATGTTATGTCACTATAAAATGATAAGAAATGTGGAGAGAGAAGAAGAAATCTTGACTTGCCCTTGGGTGAGAAAGAGGTTCCCAAGCATCTTCCTGCTGGGGCCCCCCACCCAAAACAATGTGGCTCTGACAGGAGTGAGTCAAGACTCAGGTAGCTCACCATGATTTTTTCATCATCTTGTGAAGGCTTCCTCATGGTTTTCTCTCCCTTCATTGTAAAAATCTTTGCTTTATCTCCTTGGTTATTCATTTATGCATCCATTCAATAGATATTTATTGAGAGCCCACTGTGCGCTAGGCATTCTAGGCACTGAATGGACATTAGTGAACTATGTTGAACAATGGAGAGTTCTTGAGTTTTGCACTAGAAAAAAAATCTTAGACTTATACCAACAAATAAATAAGAAAATACCAATGATAAGTGCTATGCAGATAATTAAAATACAGTGATGTGATGATACTGGACAGCGTGGCTACTTTATTATTTTTTTTTAAGAAATTTATTTTATTTATTTATTTTTGACTGCATTGGGTCTTCATTGCTGCATGTGGGCTTTCTCTAGTTGCAGCAAGCAGGGGCTACTCTTCATTGTGGTGTGCAGGCTTCCCATTGTGGTGGCTTCTCTTGTTGCAGAGCATGGGCTCTAGGCATGCAGCTTCAGTAGTCATGGCTCAAGGGCTCAGTAGTTGTGGCTCGCAGGCCCTAGAGCACAGGCTCAGTAGTTGTGGCACATGGACTTAGTTGCTCCACGGCATGTGGTATCTTCCTGGACCAGGGCTTGAACCCATGTCCCCTGTGTTGGCAGGCAGATTTTTAACCACTGTGCCACCGACTAAGTCCCTGGGGTGGCTACTTTAGTTTGGTGGTTAAGAGGACTTCTCTGCAGAGAAGTTTACCTGTTGAGACCTAAATGACAAGAGGAAGCCGTCCATGGGAATGTTCTGGGGAGGAATATTTCAGGAGAGTGAATAGCAACACCTGAAGGCTTTAGAGCAGAAACCAAATTGGTGGGTGGGAAGTACAGAAAATGGGCCAGTGTGTGTGTTGCTGGATAGTGGTGGATAAAGTGGGAGCAGGATGAGGTCAGAGAGGAAGACAAGCATCGGATCGTGTGGGGCTTTGTAAGCTAGGGCAGGGAGTTTGGATTTTATTCTAAGTGTGGGAAGCATTAGATGGTTTTAAGTAGGAGAGTGACTTGCTTGGATCTGTGTTTCAAAAAACATCTAACTGCCTGTTCTTTGGGAAATCGATTTTAGGGAGAATGGAGTCAGGGAGATCATTTGGGAGGTATAGCAACGGTCTGGACAAGAGATGATGATGACTCAGGATAGGGTAGGAGCAGTGGAGAAGAAATGGTTGTTGTGGTTCTTTTCAAGACATTTACCTGGATCTGCACCTGAATTGTGGGGCATGAAGAAAGTAAAAGAGCCAAAGATAACTCCTAGATTTTTGGCTTGAGTAAACGAGTAAGTGGTGATGCTGTTTCCTTTGAAGAAAACTGAAGACTGTCTGGGGAATAAAAAAAGTTCTGTTTTGATTGTAGTAAAGATTCCTATTAGATATGCAAATAGAAATGACAAATGGAGACTTGATTATATGATACGGATTTCCAGGAGAGATACAGAAGTCCTCAATACTTCTGTGGTATTTATTTATTTATTAAGTCTAGTTTTCTTAACAGACTTCATTTTTTAGAGAAGTGTTAGGTTTACAGAAAAGTTGCACATATAATAATTAGAGTTTCCACATTTGCCTCTCCTCCACACGTGGTTGCTCCTGTTACTAATATCTTACGTTAGTGCAGTTACAATTGATGAACCAATATTGATACATAATTATTAAACTCCATAGTTAGAATAATTTACTCTTTGTGTTTTACAGTCCTATGGCTTTTTACTAATGTATAATAGCATGTATCCATCATTACAGAATCATACAGAATAATTTCACTGTCCTAAAAATGCCCTGTGCTCCACCAACTCAGCTCTTCCTTCCTCCCCTTGAACCCTCTCATCCACTGATAGTTGTACTGTCTCTTTAGTTTTGCCTTTCTAAAATGTCACAGAGTTGAAATCATACGGTAGGAACCTTTTCAGACTAGCTTCTTTTACTTAGCAATATGCATTTAAGAATCTACCATGTATATTTGTGGCTTAATAGCTAATTTACTTTTTTATCCCAGAATATACTCCATTGTATGTACCATAGCTTTTTTTTTTTACCATTTACTATTGAAGGCAGATGTGGTATTTAAAACCAGGGGATTGGGTGGGCTCAGCTAGAGGGAGTGTGTAGCTAAAGAAGAAAAAGAGGTCCTGTCTTGTACTTTCATAGTGAGGCAGTTCTGATGTGAGATTTCAGATGGACCCAGAAGCTCCCCCTGCTCCTGATGAGAGAGATGACAGGAAGCCACATCGTTTTATTTTTGAATGATTGTGGCTACAGTCCCTTCTGGAGTAAGATATTAATGAGGAAGGGGGAGAGAGGATTAATGATAGATCCATGGGGAAGCAGAACTGAGTACTAAGATTCACAGTGGGTGGGATGGGGGGAAGGGCATTCTTGGGCCAGGAGAAGACACCAAAAACATGGCGACTGGAGGTCTAAAATCAAACCTGTTCTACAGAAGTTTTGCTCAGGATGGTCTTGTAGTCATTTTGGGAGGTATCAGTTATATTTATTCCATGGGATCAGAGGTAGGGCAACTTTCCCACACAGGCACTTGCCCCAGCATAGCTCATGGCATCTCACTACCTTTGTGCATTTTTCTGGCCATACCTGGAGGCAGCTGTAGACAGTGTCCTTGATGCCAGTTTGCTGGGAAATTTTCCACAAAAGCACATGAGGATTTGCCCCACCCGACTGAGAAAGCTGATTTTCTGGATAGTTCTCTGTTTATGCATGAGGGAACTTGGCACTGGTGAAGCGGTAGCTTATTTTCCTTTTTTGTTTGGTTTCATTTGTGCTTCAGAAATAGAACAGATTAAGCATCACTTGCTTTTGAAGGCTCCAGCTCTCCTTACAGCATGACTTTAAATTCTGTTCTCCCCAGGCGAGAACGTGGAAAACATCTCTTCTAGCTTTTGTTAAAAGCAAATGCAGGTAGCCGGGGAAGCTCTATGTGGAGACTGGACTGAGTGGATGCGGAGCCCTGAGCTGGGGAACTAGAGGGCGGATCTTGAATGGGATGCCAGACATTGCTCATGAGAAACCTGAGGAGGATACTAAAAAGACAGCTACAGTTTTCCTGATGACTGCCGCCAAGTTTTTTGAGGCCCCAGCTGTTGCGGGTCTCTGGTTTAAGTTTTTAAGGATCAAGTTACAAAGTGCCACACACCTATCCACAGGGGCTCTGATGGGATGTGTTTTTTGGAGCTGAAATTCATATATACATCGAAAGCTATTAGAAAGCTCTTTGGTTCTAGATATTTATTGGATGTCTGTGATGCACCAGGCTTTATGCCAAGTACCAGCGATACAGGGTGAAAAGACCAAACAGAATCTGCCTTGTAGAGCTTACAGTAGGCTGGCAAAGACACTACTGAACAGGAGCTGACAGTCCTTTGGAGGGTCAAGAAGGAGCTGATGCCAGGCAGCCTTGTCAAGCCGTGTGGATGATTGGCTCTTGGTGCTCCAGCCAGGTGTTAGGGCTGTGCCTCTGAGGTGGGAGAGCCAAGTTCAGGACACTGGTCCACAAGAGACCTCTCAGCTCCACATAATATCAGATGGCGAAAATCTCCCAGAGACCTACATCTCAACGCCAAGACCCCGAATAGCCAAAGCAATCTTGAGAATGAAAAATGGAGCTGGAGGACTCAGGCTCCCTGACTTCAGACTATACTACAAAGCTACAGTAATCAAGACAGTGTGGTACTGGCACAAAAACAGAAATACAGATCAATGGAAGAGGATAGAAAGCCCAGAGATAAACCCATGAACATATGGTCACCTTATCTTTGATAAAGGAGGCAAGAATATACAGTGGAGAAAAGACAGCCTCTTCAGTAAGTGGTGCTGGGAAAACTGGACAGCTACACGTAAAAGAATGAAATTAGAACACTCCCTAACACCATACACTAAAATAAACTCAAAATGGATTAAAGACCTAAATATAAGGTCAGACACTATAAAACTCTTAGAGGAAAATATAGGCAGAACACTCTAGGACATAAATCACAGCAAGATCCTTTTTGACCCACCTCCTAGAGAAATGGAAATAAAAACAAAAATAAACAAATGGGACCTAATGAAACTTCAAAGCTTTTGTACAGCAAAGGAAACCATAAACAAGACAAAAAGACAACCCTCAGAGTGGGAGAAGCTATTTGCAAATGAAGCAACTGACCAAGGATTAATCTCCAAAATCTACAAGCAGCTCATGCAGCTCAATAACAAAAAACCAAACAACCCAATCTAAAAATGGGCTGAAGACCTAAATAGACATTTCTCCAAAGAAGATATACAGATTGCCAACAAACACATGAAAGAATGCTCAACATCGTTAATCATTAGAGAAATGCAAATCAAAACTACAATGAGATATCATCTCACACCAGTCAGAATGGCCATCATCAAAAAATCTAGAAACAGTAAATGCTGGAGAGGGTGTGGAGAAAAGGAACCCTCTTGCACTGTTGGTGGGAAGGTAAATTGGTACAGCCAATATGGAGAACAGGATGGAGGTTCCTTAAAAAACTACAAATAGAACTACCATATGACCCAGCAGTCCCACTACTGGGCATATATCCTGAGAAAACCAGAATTCAAAAAGAGTCAGGTACCAACATATTCATTGCAGCTCTATTTACAATAGCCAGGACATGGAAGCAACCTAAGTATCCATGAACAGATGAATGGATAAAGAAGATGTGGCACATATATACAGTGGAATATTACTCAGCCATAAAAAGGAACGAAATTGAGTTATTTGTAGTGAGGTGGATAGACCTAGAGTCTGTCATACAGAGTGAAGTAAGTCAGAAAGAGAAAAACAAATACCGTATGCTAACACATATATATGGAATCTAAAAAAAAAAAAAAAAAAAAAACGGTCATGAAGAACCTAGGGGTAAGACGGGAATAAAGATAGACCTACTAGAGAATGGACTTGAGGATACAGGGAGGGGGAAGGGTAAGCTGTGACAAAGCGAGAGAGAAGCATGGACATATATACACTACCAAACGTAAAATAGATAGCTAGTGGGAAGCAGCCGCATAGCACAGGGAGATCAGCTCGGTGGTTTGTGACCACCTAGAGGGATGGGATAGCGAGGGTGGGAGGGAGGGAGACGCACGAGGTAAGACATATGGGGACATATGTATATATATAACTGATGCACTTTGTTATAAAGCAGAAACTAACACACCATTGTAAAGCAATTATACCCCAATAAAGATGTTAAAAAAAAAAAAAAGCAAATGCAGGGAATACTTGGGAGGGATCTTTTTTTAAGTTTAATTTATCTGGTTGAAAATAAATCTTTTCTCCCTACAACAAAAATAAATGCTCATTGTAAAGAAATTAGAACAGATCGGAAAACATACAAAGAAGGAAGAAAAAAATTGGATAGTAATGAAACAAATGAAATAAGATTATGTTAGAGCTGGAAGGGACCTTAGAAATAATCTAACTAAACTCATCAAACTATTTTATAAAGGATGAAACTGGGGCTCAGAAAAGTTAAGCAACTTGTTCAAGGTCACATGGCTAATAATGATAAGAAGACTTAGAATCTTTTTCTTTTTTGATTAATATGTTTTTATTGTACCAGGGTTTGTGAAATTTTTATTTTTTCTCTTTTAGTGATGAGACTCTTTTTTTAGTCAAATCTTATTTAGAAGCCCAACATATAAAACAAAGGTGTACTTGTTGGATGGGAGCAGGTGGGGAGGGAGAGCTGCAGGTCTATTCTCCCCACCTCCCATGACCCCCAGAATTCTTTGGAGATACCCCAAGAGAATGCCTCAGATTTTCCAGGGCAACATATGATACATGTAATAATCATTCCTTGATATCATTCATTCATTTATTTTTTTCACCAGCCATTTATTGGGTGTTTACTATGTGCCAGGCACTTTTTGAGGTGAAAGGAATACATACAGCCTTGAACAAAAACAGGCAAAAAAAAGACAGGATGTATGGTGGGGAGTGGGGGTGGTGTAGCGTGTGTAGGCTGTCTTTCCTGGACTCTGTCCTCTGCTGACCCGTGGCAGCCTTTTCTGTTCCTTCTGTGTAGTTTTAGTTACCCCTTATCTTTTGAATCAGGGACAACAATTGATCTAAAACATCCCTCAAGTCCTATTTTTTTTTTTTCTGACTTGGTTTGAATAACTGGTCTTTCTTTGTTCTGAGAAGATGCAACATTCCTCAGTGTTCATTAGCAGCCATCCATTTCTCTGACAGTGGGCTTAGGCATTGCCCTGAGACTAATTTCTGCTTCCACTTTTATTAGAGATGAGGAACTTGTCAATTCCAAAGGCTTCCATTTTAGCATTTTTGTGACAAATTTTGTAAGGAAACTACACACCCCAATTTAACAGAAGTTTAAAGAAAAAACCCTCATTTCTGGGGGATATTGTCACCTAAAAGTAGCTTATTAGAAAATCACCCTCTTTCCAACATTAGCAGTAAACTCAAATCCCAAAGGTTAACCGAGCCTCTTGCAAGTTGGCTACATGGTCCTTCACCTCCCTTTAGACCCCAACACAAAGTAAAAAGGCAGACAGAGCAGAGTTGGGGTCCTTGGGGTCAAATCTGGCTCTGCCCTGCACTGGCTGAGGATGTTGGGCAAGTGATTTAATTTCCTTGAGCTATAAGTATAATGGGTATGAAATCAGGGTCATTGTGTGATTAAAAGGAAAAGAATTTTATGAAAGTGGCACAGTGTCTGGCCCACACATGGACGCATAATACATCTCGTTTCCTTCTTCCCTTTCCTTTGAATCTCTACTTTGAATTTATTCTTTTCCTAAGAATAAATTTCTTAGGACAGTGACTTTATGGGGAACAAGACTCACCTAGGGATTGTGTCAAAATGCAAAATCAGAATCAGCAGGTCTGGGGGTTGGAATTGAAAGTCTGCATTTCCAACAGGTTTCCAAGTAGTAACTGCATGCAAAGCCCCTGGACATGCTTTATATGCTTGGTCACTTTGGAGTCAGTCCTGTGATTGAATCCTGACTTTGCCAGTCGCTGGCTGGGTGATCTTGAGGGTCACCTTTCTGAGCCTCAGTTTCTCAACTGGGGTGATTATGCATCACAGGTACAGTGAAGATTTAAAATGAGATAGTGGGTACCAGGAGTACAGCACCATTACTATTTTTGCTACTTTTATGTTAAATATATTAAACAGAAGGCTAATAGCACTGGCATAGAAAACATGACCTGCAGCTCTAGGTGAAGGGAGCACATCCTTTGAATAGCGACTAGCCCAGTGCCTGGCACATAGGAGGTGAAGCACAGATGTTGGCTTCCTCTGAACATTTGATGTTCATATTGGCAGAGGCTAGTTGAGAACTGGGAAGGGTTGCTATGTGGAGGCATTCAGGCCGGGCTGAGAGTTTAGGTGGATGGTCCCTAGAGCTCCCTTCTATAAGCAAAACCAACTACTTATCAGTCATCTGGGACCAAAAAGAAGGAGTGATGCCATTAATTTTTGCTTTGTTCCTTCTGGAAACCACTATGATTCGAGGCTGTGGGGTTCTTACTATAACTTCTAGAACTGGAGGCCGGGATAGCTGAGGCTGGTGTGGTTGGTAAGGTGACTCTGTGATGATGTGGGAGGCTCCTTTCAGACAGGATTCTCTGCTTTGTCCCAGCAGTGTAGTCAGGGTTCACGGTGAGACATGCATCCAGCCTAGCTCCCAGGGAGAGTGCTAGGGCTCCAGGGGGCCTCCAATCCTGCCATTCTCATGCCTCCTTCTTTACCTATGTTTCATGAACTATATCTTATGACTCTGTTTTCCATTTAAAATTTTTTTAATTAAAACTAATTTTATAAGTAATGTATGACCATCCTAGAAAAATAGAAAATATAGGTGATCACAAAGAAGAAAATAAGTAATCCTGAAACTCAACATTTTAAAATAAATTCTATTAACATTTTTTTCTATTAAGAGCTTGAAGTAGTACTTTCTTTTATTTTAAATTTTTATTTTATATTGGAGCATAGTTGATTAACAATGTTGTGTTAGGACTTCCCTTGTGCCACAGTGGTTAAGAATCCGCCTGCCAATGCAGGGGACACGGGTGCAAGCCCTGGTCCGGGAAGATCCCACATGATGCGGAGCAACTAAGCCCATGTGCCACAACTACTGAGCCTGTGCCATAGAGCCCATGAGCTACAACTGCTGAGCCCACATGCCACAACTACTGAAGCCCATGTGCTCTAGGGTCCGCGTGCTGCAACTACTGAGCCTGTGTGCTGCAACTACTGAAGCCCGTGTGCCTAGAGCCCATGATCTTCAATAGGACAAGCCGCTGCAATGAGAAGCCTGTGCACCTCAATGAAGAGGAACCCCCACTTGCCGCAACTAGAGAGAGCCCACGTGCAGCAGTGAAGACCTAACACAGCCAAAAAAAACCCCAAGAAACCAAAAAACAATGATGTGTTAGATTCAGGTGTACAGCAAAGTGATTAAGTTATACATATACATGTATCTATTCTTTTTCAAATTCTTTTCCCATATAGGCTATTACACAATACTGAGCAGAGCTCCCTGTGCTATACAGTAAGTTCTTGTTGTTTATCTGTTTTAAATATAGCAGTGTGTACATGTCAATCCCAAACTCTCCATCTATCTCTCCCCACTCCTTCCCTCCTGGTAACCATAAATTTGTTCTCTAAGTCTGTGCATCTGTTCCTGTTTTGTAAATAAGTTCATTTGTATCATTTTGGTTTTTTGTAGATTCTGCATGTAAGGGCTATCATATGATATTTGTGTTTCTCTGTCTGACTTATTTCACTTAGTATGATAATCTCCAGGTCCATCCATGTTGCTGCAAATGGCGTTAATTAATTCTTTTTAATGGCTGGGTAATATTCCATTGTATATATGTACCGCATCTTCTTTATCCATTCCCCTGTCAATGGACGTTCAGGTTGCTGCCATGTCCTAGCTCTTATAAATAGTGCTGCAGTGAACATTGGGGTGCATGTGTCTTTTCGAATTATGGTTTTCTCTGGATATATGTCCAGGAGTAGCATTGCTGGATCATGTGGAACCTCTATTTTTAGTTTTTTTGTGTGTGTGTGTGGTATGCAGGCCTCTTACTGTTGTAGCCTCTCCAGTGGCGGACCACAGGCTCCAGACGCGCAGGATCAGCGGCCATGGCTCACGGGCCTAGCCGCTCCGTGGCATGTGGGATCTTCTTGGATCGGGGCACGATCCCATGTCCCCTGCATCGGCAGGCGGACTCTCAACCACTGCGCCACCAGGGAAGCCGTATTTTTGGATTCTTAAGGAACCTCCGTACTGTTCTCCATAGTAACTGGACTAATTTATATTCCCACCAACAGTTTAAGAGGGTTGTCTTTTCTCTACACCCTCTCCAACTTTTGTTTGTAGACTTTTTTTTTAAACATCTTTATAGGGGTATAATTGCTTTACAATGGTGTGTTAGCTTCTGCTTTACAACAAAATGAATCAGTTATATATATATATATATACATATGTTTCCATATCTCTTCCCTCTTGCGTCTCCCTCCCTCCCACCCTCTCTATTCCCTCCCACCCTCTCTATTCCCACCCCTCCAGGCGGTCACAAAGCACCGAGATGATCTCCCTGTGCTATGCGGCTGCTTCCCGCTAGCTATCTATTTTACGTTTGGTAGTGTATATATGTCCGTGCCTCTCTCTCGCTTTGTCACAGCTTACCCTTCCCCCTCCCCATATCCTCAAGTCCATTCTCTAGTAGGTCTGTGTCTTTATTCCTGTCTTACCCCTAGGTTCTTCATGACATTTTTTTCCCTTAAATTCCATATATATGTGTTAGCATACGGTATTTGTTTTTCTCTTTCTGACTTACTTCACTCTGTATGACAGACTCTAGGTCTATCCACCCCATTACAAATAGCTCAATTTCGTTTCTTTTAATGGCTGAGTAATATTCCATTGTATATATGTGCCACATCTTCTTTATCCATTCATCTGTTCATGGATACTTAGGTTGCTTCCATGTCCTGGCTATTGTAAATAGAGCTGCAATGAACATTTTGGTACATGACTCTTTTTGAATTATGGTTTTCTCAGGGTATATGCCCAGTAGTGGGATTGCTGGGTCATATGGTAGTTCTATTTGTAGTTTTTTAACGAACCTCCATACTGTTCTCCACAGTCGCTGTATCAATTTACATTCCCACCAACAGTGCAAGAGTGTTCCCTTTTCTCCACACCCTCTCCAGCATTTATTGTTTCTAGATTTTCTGATGATGGCCATTCTGACTGGTGTGAGATGATATCTCATTGTAGTTTTGATTTGCATTTCTCTAATAATTAGTGATTTTGAGCATTCTTTCATGTGTTTGTTGGCAGTCTGTATATCTTCTTTGCAGAAATGTCTATTTAAGTCTTCTGCCCATTTTTGGATTGGGTTGTTTGTTGTTTTGATATTAAGCTGCATGAGCTGCTTGTAAATTTTGGAGATTAATCCTTTGTCAGTTGCTTCATTTGCAAATATTTTTTCCCATTCTGAGGGTTGTCTTTTTGTCTTGTTTATGTTTTCCTTTGCTGTGCAAAAGCTTTTAAGTTTCATTAGATCCCATTTGTTTATTTTTCTTTTTATTTCCATTTGTCTAGGAAGTGGGTCAAAAAGGATCTTGCTGTGATTTATGTTGTAGAGTGTCCTGCCTATATTTTCCTCTAAGAGTTTGATAGTTTCTGGCCTTACATTTAGGTCTTTAATCCATTTTGAGCTTATTTTTGTGTATGGTGTTAGGGAGTGATCTAATCTCATACTTTTACATGTACCTGTCCAGTTTTCCCAGCACCACTCATTGAAGAGGCTGTCCTTTCTCCACTGTACATTCCTGCCTCCTTTATCAAAGATAAGGTGATCATATGTGTGTGGGTTTATCTCTGGGCTTTCTATCCTGTTCCGTTGATCGGTCTTTCTGTTTCTGTGCCATTACCATACCGCCTTGATTACTGTAGCTTTGTAGTATAGTCTGAAGTCAGGGAGCCTGATTCCTCCAGCTCCGTTTTTCGTGCTCGATTGCTTTGGCTATTCGGGGTCTTTTGTGTTTCCATACAAATTGTGAAATTTTTTGTTCTAGTTCTGTGAAAAATGCCATTGGTAGTTTGATAGGGATTGCATTGAATCTGTTGATTGCTTTGGGTAGTAGAGTCATTTTCACAATGTTGATTCTTCCAATCCAAGAACATGGTATATCTCTCCATCTATTTGTATCATCTTTAATTTCTTTCATCAGTGTCTTATAATTTTCTGCAACAGGGCTTTTGTCTCATTAGGTAGGTTTATTCCTAGATATTTTATTCTTTTTGTTGCAGTGGTAAATGGGAGTGTTTTCTTGATTTCAGTTTCAGATTTTTCATCATTAGTGTATAGGAATGCCAGAGATTTCTGTGCATTAATTTTGTATCCTGATACTTTACCAAATTCATTGATTAGCTCTAGTAATTTTCTGGTAGCATCTTTAGGATTCTCTATGTATAGTATCATGTCATCTGCAAACAGTGACAGCTTTACTTCTTCTTTTCTGATTTGGATTCGTTTTATTTCCTTTTCTTCTCTGCTTGCTGTGGCTACAACTTCCAAAACTATGTTGAATGAGAGTGGTGAGAGTGGGCAACCTTGTCTTGTTCCTGATCTTAGAGGAAATGCTTTCAGTTTTTCACCATTGAGGATGATGTTGGCTGTGGGTTTGTCGTATATGGCCTTTATTATGTTGAGGAAAGTTCCCTCTATGCCTACTTTCTGCAGGGTTTTTAACATAAATCGGTGTTGAATTTTGTCGAAAGCTTTTTCTGCCTCTATTTAGATGATCATATGGTTTTTCTTCTTCAGTTTGTTAATATGGTGTATCATGTTGATTGATATGCGTATATTGAAGAATCCTTGCATTCCTTGAATAAACCCCACTTGATCATGGTGTATGATCCTTTTAATGTGCTGTTGGATTCTGTTTGCTAGTGTTTTGTTGAGGATTTTTGCATCTATGTTCATCAGTGATATTGGCCTGTAGTTTTCTTTCTTTGTGACATCCTTGTCTGGTTTTGGTATCAAGGTGATGGTGGCCTTGTAGAATGAGTTTGGGAGTGTTCCTCCCTCTGCTATATTTTGGAAGAGTTTGAGAAGGATAGGTGTTAGCTCTTCTCTAAATGTTTGATAGAATTCGCCTGTGAAGCCATCTGGTCCTGGGCTTTTGTTTGTTGGAAGATTTTTAATCACAGTTTCAATTTCAGTGCTTGTGACTGGTCTGTTCATGTTTTCTATTTCTTCCTGATTCAGTCTTGGCAGGTTGTGCATTTCTAAGAATTTGTCCATTTCCTCCAGATTGTCCATTTTATTGGCATAGAGTTGCTTGTAGTAATCTCTCATGATCTTTTGTATTTCTGCAGTGTCAGTTGTTACTTCTCCTTTTTCATTTCTAATTCTATTGATTTGAGTCTTCTCCCTTTTTTTCTTGATGAGTCTGGCTAATGGTTTATCAATTTTGCTTATCTTCTCAAGGAACCAGCTTTTAGTTTTGTTGATCTTTGCTATCATTTCCTTCATTTCTTTTTCATTTATTTCTGATCTGATTTTTATGATTTCTTTCCTTCTGCTAACTTTGGGGTTTTTCTGTTCTTCTTTCTCTAATTGCTTTAGGTGCAAGGTTAGGTTGTTTATTTGAGATGTTTCCTGTTTCTTAAGGTAGGATTGTATTGCTATAAACTTCCCTCTTAGAACTGCTTTTGCTGCATCCCATAGATTTTGGGTCGTCATGTCTTCATTGTCATTTGTTTCTAGGTATTTTTTGATTTCCTCTTTGATTTCTTCAGTTATCACTTCATTATTAAGTAGTGTATTGTTTAGCCTCCATGTGTTTGTATTTTTTACAGATCTTTTCCTGCAGTTGATATCTACTTTCATAGCATTGTGGTTGGAAATGACACTTGATACAATTTCAATGTTCTTAAATTTACCAAGGCTAGATTTGTGACCCAAGATATGATCTATCCTGGAGAATGTTCCATGAGCACTTGAGAAAAATGTGTATTCTGTTGGTTTTGGATGGAATGTCCTATAAATATCAATTAAGTCCATCTTGTTTTAATGAATCATTTAAAACTTGTGTTTCCTTATTTTCATTTGGGATGATCTGTCCATGGGTGAAAGTGGGGTGTTAAAGTCCCCTAATGTGAATATGTTACTGTCAGTTTCCCCTTTTATGGCTGTTAGTATTTGCCTTATGTATTGAGGTGCTCCTGTGTTGGGTGCATAAATATTTACAATTGTTATATCTTCTTGGATCAATCCCTTGATCATTATGTAGTGTCCTTCTTTGTCTCTTCTAATAGTCTTTATTTTGAAGTCTATTTTGTCTGATATGAGAATTGCTACTCCAGCTTTCTTTTGGTTTCCATTTGCATGAAATATCTTTTTCCATCCCCTTACTTTCACTCTGTATGTGTCTCTAGGTCTGAAGTGGGTCTGTTGTACACAGCAGATATATGGGTCTTGTTTTTGTATCCATTCAGCCAATTTGTGTCTTGGTGGGAGCATTTAGTCCATTTACATTTAAGGTAATTATTGATATGTATGGTCCTATTCCCATTTCCTTAATTGTTTTGTGTTCGTTATTGTAGGTCTTTTCCTTCTCTTGTGTTTCTTGCCTGGAGATGTTCCTTTAGCAGTTGTTGTAGAGGTGGTTTGGTGGTGCTGAACTCTATGAGCTTTTGCTTGTCTGTAAAGGTTTTAATTTCTCCATCAAATCTGAATGAGATCCTTGCTGGGTAGAGTAATCTTGGTTGCAGGTTTTTCTCCTTCATCACTTTAAATATGTCCTGCCAGTCCCTTGTGGCTTGCAGAGTTTCTGCTGAAAGATCAGCTGTTAACTTTATGGGGATTCCCTTGTGTGTTATTTGTTGGTTTTCCCTTGCTGCTTTTAATATGTTTTCTTTGTATTTAATTTTTGACAGCTTGATTAATATGTGTCTTGGTGTATTTCTCCTTGGATTTATCCTGTAAGGGACTCTCTGTGCTTCCTGGACTTGATTAACTATTTCCTTTCCCATATTGGGGAAGTTTTCAAGTATAATCTCTTCAAATATTTTCTCAGTCCCTTTCTTTTTCTCTTCTTCTTCTGGGACCCCTATAATTCGAATGTTCGTGCGTTTAATGTTGTCCCAGATGTCTCTGAAACTGTCCTCAGTTCTTTTCATTCTTTTTTCTTTATTCTGCTCTGCAGTAGTTATTTCCACTATTTTATCTTCCAGGTCACTTATCTGTTCTTCTGCCTCAGTTATTCTGCTATTGATCCCTTCTAGAGTATTTTTCATTTCATTTATTGTGTTCATTGTTGTTTGTTTCATCTTTAGTTCTTTTAGGTCCTTGTTAAATGTTTCTTGCATTTTGTTTATTCTATTTCCAAGATTTTGGATCATCTTTACTATCATTATTCTGAATTCTTTTTCAGGTAGACTTCCTATTTCCTCTTCATTTGTTAGGTCTGGTGGGTTTTTATCTTGCTCCTTCATCTGATGTGTGTTTTTCTGTCTTCTCATTTTGCTTATCTTACTGTGTTTGTCGTCTCCTTTTTTCAGGCTGCAGGTTCGTAGTTCCCGTTGTTTTTTGTGTCTGTCCCCAGTGGCTAAAGTTGGTTCAGTGGGTTGTGTAGGCTTCCTGGTGGAGGGGACTAGTGCTTGTGTTTTGGTGCATGAGGCTGGATCTTGTCTTTCTGGTGGGCAGGTCCACGTCTGGTGGTGTGTTTTGGGGTGTCTGTGGACTTACTATGATTTTAGGCATCCTCTCTGCTAATGGTTGGGGTTTTGTTCCTGTCTTGCTAGTTGTTTGGCATAGGATGTCCAGCACTGTAGCTTGCTGGTCGTTGAGTGAAGCTGGGTGCTGGTGTTGAGATGGAGATCGCTGGGGATTTTCACCATTTGATATTACGTGGAGCTGGGAGGTGTCTGTGGACCAGTGTCCTGAAGTTGGCTCTCCCACCTCAGAGGCACAGCACTGACTCCTGGCTGCAGCACCAAGAGCCTTTCATCCACATGTCTCAGAATAAAAGGGAGAAAAAGTAGAAAGAAAGAATTAGTAGAAGTAGAAAGAAAGAAAGGAGGGAGGGAGTGTGGGAGGAAGGAAGGAAAAAAAGAAAGAAGATAAAGTAAAATAAAATAAAGTAAGATAAAATATAATAAAGTTATTAAAATAGAAAAATAATTATTAAGAGAAAAAAACAGATGGATAGAAACATAGGACAAATGATGGAAGCAAAGCTATATAGCCAAAATCTCACACAGAAGCATACGCATACACACAAAAAGAGGAAAAGGGGAAAAAAATCATAAATCTTGCTCTCAAAGTCCGCCTCCTTAATTTGGGATGATTCGTTGTGTATTCATGTATTCCACAGATGCAGGGTACATCAAGTTGATTGTGGAGATTTAATCCGCTGCTTCTGAGGCTGCTGGGAGAGATTTCCCTTTCTCTTTGTTCTCACAGCTCCCTGGGCTCAGCTTTGGATTTGGCCCCGCCTCTGCTTTTAGGTCGCCGGAGGGCGTCTGTTCTTCGCTCGGACAGGATTGGGTTAAAGGAGCCGCTGATTCGGGGGCTCTGGCTCACTCAGGCCGGGAGGAGGGAGGGGCACAGAGTGCGGGGTAAGCCTGCGGTGGCAGAGGCCGGCATGACGTTGCACCAGCCTGAGGCGCGCCATGTGTTCTACCGGGGGAGTTGTCCCTGGATCCCGGGACCCTGGCAGTGGCGGGCTGCACAGGCTCCCTGGAAGAGGGATGTGGAGAGTGACTTGTGGTTGTACACAGGCTTCTTGTTGGCAGCAGCAGCAGCCTTAGCGTCTCATGCCCGTCTCTGGGGTCCGCGCTTCTAGCTGCGGCTCGTGCCAGTCTCTGGAGCTCCTTTAAGCAGCGCTCTTAATCCCCTCTCCCCGCGCACCAGGAAACAAAGAGGGAAGAAAAAGTCTCTTGCCTCTTCGGCAGTTCCATACTTTTCCCTGGACTCCCTCCCGGCCAGCAGTGGCGCACTAACCCCCTGCAGGCTGTGTTCACGCCGCCAACCCCAGTCCTCTCCCTGCTCTCCGACCGAAGCCCAAGCCTCAGCTTCCAGCCCTGTCTGCCCCGGCGGGTGAGCAGACAAGCCTCTCGGGCTGGTGAGTGCTGGTCGGCACCGATCCTCTATGCGGGAATCTCCCCACTTTGCCCCCCACGCCCCTGTTGCTGTGCTCTCCTCCATGGCTCCGAAGCTTCCCCCTCCGCCACCCGCAGTCTCCGCCCACGAAGGGGCTTCGTAGTGTGTGGAAACCTTTCCTCCTTCACAGCTCCCTCCCACTGGTGCAGGTTCCGTCCCTATTCTTTTGTCTTTGTTTTTTCTTTTTTCTTTTGCCTACCCAGGTACATGGGGGGGGGTTTATTGCCTTTTGGGAGGTCTGAGGTCTTCTGCTAGCATTCACTAGGTGTTCTGTAGGAGTTGTTCCACGTGTAGATGTATTTCTGGTGTATCTGTGGGGAGGAAGGTGATCTCCCCATCTTATGCTTCCGCCATCTTCCTGGAAGCCGTGTTTGTAGACTTTTTGATGATGGCTATGCTGACTGGTGTAAGGTGATATCTCACTTTAGGTTTGATTTGCATTTCTGTAATAATTAGTGATGTTGAGCATCTTTTCATGTCCCTCTTGGCCATGTGTATGTCTTCTTTGGAGAAATGTCTAAGTCTTCTGCCCATTTTTTGTTTGGGTTGTTTTTTTGATATTGAGCTGCATGAGCTGTTTGTAAATTTTAGAGACTAATCTCTTGTTGGTCACATCGTTCACAAATACTTTCTCCCATTCTGAGGGTTGTCTTTTCGTTTTGTTTACTGTTTCCTTTGATGTGCAAGAGCTTTTGCGTTTAATTAGGTCCCATTTGTTTATTTTTGTTTTTATTGAAGTAGGACTTTCAAAGTCGTGTGTGTTTTTGTGTATGTACAGTGCACAAAGAATATATTTTACACTTTATTTTTTAATGGTTGAAAAAAGTCAACAGAATATTATTTTGTGACATGTGAAGTTATATGAAATTCACATTTCAGCATCCATGAAAAAATCTTTTTGGACACAGCCACACTCAGTTGTTTGCATACTATTTATGGCTGCTTCCTAGATGTAACAGTAGTGTAGTGACAGGAATTGTACAGCCCCCAAAGCATAAAGTAGTTACTGTCTGCCCCTTTACCCTAAAATTTTGCCAACCTCTGATATAAATAATGTCTGTGTTGGTAACCTGATCACCTGCTTACTGATACATCTTTTTATTTTATTTTATTAAAAAAAATTTTATATTGGAGTATATTTGATTTACAATGTTGTGTTAGTTCCACGTGTACAGCAAAGTGATTTAGTTATATGTATACATATATCTATTCTTTTTCAGATTCTTTTTCCATATAGGTTATTACAGAGTATTGAGTAATGATACATCTTAAACATCCTTCCATATCAAAGAAATTCCTCTCTCCAAAATAATTTGTTTTTCATTAGCAAAACAGGACACTTGTCCAGGTCTGTGTCTTTGTCAGTCACTATATTTATTGTCCTTACCAGTTTTTGTAAGTACCTTCCATTTACAAGGCATTATTATCTCATTTAATTCTCACAGCCACCCAGTGAGATAGACATTATGAGTTCATTAAAACTATTTTCTTGCAAGTAATAGAAACCAACTTAAATGTCTTAAACAAGAAAAGGGGATTTAGGAGGATTGATTTAAGATTATGGGATTTGCCATGGAACTCTTGAGCAGGACTATAGCTGGAAGGTCCTGGAAAGTAGTCTCATGTTCCCCTCTCAGCCCCTTTGTGTGTCTACTTTTTAATCTTTTTGCATAGATCGTCTTCCTCTGCTGGTCAGTACAAGTGGACTCTGGTTGCTAATAGTATGAGGTTCCGCATTACTGGCCCCACCACTCTGAAGGAGTTTAATTGTTCCCTTTTGGGCCCAATTCTAAATATTATGAGGAAGAGTAATGTATTTGGCCTAGTATTGGCCAGATTTCACTCCTGGTCCGATCACCTGTAACTTTCACAGAAAACAGCTGCTGGGGAAGCATTTACAAAATGGCACCTCTATAAATCGGGGAGAGTTCGGTGGGGTAATTGTGAATTACACAGCTACTTCAAAATGTATCAGCTTCATTAAATTGCTCCCATTTTACAGAGGAGGCAATTGAGTCTCAGAGACACCAAGTGAATTACCCAAGTAGCAAAATAATTGGTAAAATATAAGTCTACAAACTCCAATCCCAGGCGTGTTTTGAGTACAGCAGACTGCTGTTGGTTAACTGCCTTGCACTTGGGATGTTACAACAGTAACATTCTATTTGGCTGCAGATGGTGGTTCACTCATTTTCATCTCGTTGCTTTATATATTACTGGAAGCTGGGAATTCCCTTGGTGTCTTTTACTTTGTCTCCAGGCTGGGAGCTGGATGGACAGATGCAGGTTTTGGAATTTTCTCCTGGTTGATTGCTGTGCTTAGAGTACTTTGATCCATCCACGGAGGGAAGTTGAGTGAAAATGATCCACATGCCAATCTGTGGATATTGTCCCTTAGCCTGGCTTTTGTCTCGCATCCCTGTGTCTGATGCCAGTAACTAAATCTCCAAGCTTGATTAGCAGTGGTTGCAGCCCAGTGAACATGCATCCCGAAACGGCTGTGACATGGTGTTTCGTCCGTGATGGCTGTTGCTACAAAACCCACTCCTGTGCCAACCCAGGAGGACACCCCAGGTACCATGACTCTGATTCTGGGGCACTTGTTGAATAAAATATGCTGTGATTGTATGGATTTTTTTTCCCTTAAGTTGAAGGAGTAAAATGAGCCATGTGGTTTTGTAAAATGTAGTTCTGGAATAGCTCTGGAAACTGTGAACTTGCTGGAAGAATTCCTTTATCTAGAGGAACTCAGGTGTGGAGGACAGGTGTGGTGGAAATTTGTTGTTTGTCACTCGAATAACCATTCCTCTCTCCTCCCCTTCTCCCTCTGATATGCCCTGAACATATCCCCTTTCTGTGTGGTTTTGGGGTGGGACTGATCCCACACACAGTTCAAAAAGTAGGCTCTGATGGACCCACGCCAACCTGTGTAGTCTTTCCCCTGGTTACAGTTATTCATTTGGGTTGAGTCAGTTGACTCATTTAGGACAAAGAAAGGTCCCAGGACCAGGGTATGTGCTATGGGAACTGGTATTTTCTTTGCCATAGATAATTTAGGATAAGGATGTGGGACCTGGAATTGAAGCAGCCATTTTGCCGTAAGAGTAAAGTTTAAGCTGTTGTGTATATGTGGGGTGTGTCTGTCATCTGGAGTCTGATGATAAGGCTGACCCCATGGGAGGCAGAGCTAAGAGATGGAAAGAAGACCAGGCACCAAGGGTTCTTGGTGATGATGTCTGAGCTGCTAAATCAACAAACTTCACTGGAAGTCACGCTGAGTGGGTTGCTTAAGCCATTTGAGCTGAGTTTAAAATCATTTGCATTAAAAAATTCCTAACAAAGATAAGTAGTGCCACCAATTGTCTGCTCTGAATAGATGATGTTTGCTTGGTTATTTGGCATTTTCCAAAGGCTGAACACACTTGTTCCTTGATGGCCAGTGGGTGCTACACACACCAGTAAAGGAACGGCAAATCTAGTTCCCAGTTTGTTCCCAGCTTCCTGTTTGCGTGGCTAGTGTACATTTATCAGGGTTGAGAGATGAATGATTGCTTTATTTGACAGTATTTCCTGTGGTCTACCTTTATGAATTTTTCTAGTGAATCTAGAACTTAAGCCCAAGTGGTATCTTTTCTGCCTTTGGGCTGATGAAGTTTCACTAGGGGTGCTCTGGAATCTCAGGAGTGTCATGATGAATCTACATCACTGAGACAATTCCTTCCCCTATGGAAGTACACGGCTTAGAAGGATGTGTGTGGCTCAGTTCTGGCCAAGAGGCAGAATGGAAGTCTGCTGGGGATGAGATTGCTTTAGGGAAAGGTTCCTTAGCTCATTGAAGAACAGAGGATGTTAATGTTATTGAATTGTTTTCCCTTTTGGCTTCTTATTTGGTGAGATTGTTATCTCACAGTTCTAAATGTCTTATTATGTGAGGCTGGTTGTTAGGGGTTTTTTTCCCCCCCTCTTTTTCTTTCTTAATTAATGTTATAGAATGTGTCCTGATGCATTCTGCCAGGACCACATGAAGTAAGGGAGTGTTGATTCTCCCAGGGAGGGATGCTGAGGGCTAGCCCCATCTCCTGCAAAATAAATAAATAAAATAATAAAAAAGGAAGGGAAGGAAGGATGGATAGAGGGAGAACGGATATAACTTTCTCTTTGAAAATTTTCTAGCCCAATTATGAGATATATTGTTGTTTCCCTGAATTTTCTATAATCCTGATGCCATTCCTCATACTCCTCCAAGTTTACTTCTTCAGGTTTTATCATGTCAATTTTGGCTTGAGCAACTTTCATTATGTTGTGACAGCTTTCATCAAAACTCAACTTTCTATCTCCAAATTGTTCTAGCAATGTTTTCTCAGTGATTTTCTTTGGAGCCTGATTCTGGATAAAGTAGACTACTACATGATGTAAACGATAGTCTGTTTCTGGTGGGGTGTCTTCTTGGGCCAATTTAACCAATCTTGAATATTTCAACTTAATTGCCGACTGTAAAACTGTTTCAGGACTTTTATCTTCATGCTCATGTGATGCCCTGGTAATTATTCGAATAGTTTCTTCTTTCAAGTGCTTTGAGAAATCACTTCTTGATGGCCGCTCTAGATATTCTGGTTCTCCTGCTTGTGCTGTTGTCACAGAAGACTCTGACTCTCTCAATTTCTGAGATGCTGAAAGTTTTTCCTGCAAAGCTTTCTGGGCAAGCTGTGCATCCCATTCTTCCAGTTCTTTCTCAAATCGCTGGTTGTCTTCCTCAACAAAATCTCTGAAGTCTGGTGGTAGTGTTTCTATTCCAACAAGGGTCTGCCCAGTTTCTTTATTAAACTCCTCTTGTATTAAGAATTGGGGCTTATCATTTATGTACATTAAACAGTATGCACTGGCATTTCTATAACCACCAAAAGAGTCCCTCACTAGCTCTTCCCATGATGATTTTGTTACGGCAATATCATTGTACTTCATCCACCTGTTTTCACGATGATCAAAAATGTATGCCCAGTAGCGCCCGGCATTAGCTTGGCCTTCATGAACTAAAACAGCATGTAAGCGATGAGGAAGTCCTATCATAGATTTGTCAGAGTACATTAGTTCTATTGTGCGATGGATTCTAGATATGCTTTCCTGCAAATCTCTGGTGTCATTTTCTATTTCTGTCCTCCAGCGATGTCAACAGCTTTCTAGCACAGAGAGTTCCTCTTCTGTTATGTGCCTTGGTGCTGGATGCATGGGCAAACCTGGAGGTATCTGAGACTGAGTGAATGGTTTGTGTATTACTGATCTCGAGGAAAGGGCAGCTATTGATGCAGGTGGTGTGCTTGGCAGTTCTAAAGAAGGAGCTCCCGGCTGGTCTGTTGTGCTTGGTAATGTCTGTGATGGTACAGAACCACTAGATGGGGAACTAGCATCAATATCATCAACAGGAGAAGTGCAAACAGGTTTACTTGAGGCAAATTCCAACGCATACATCCACCAAGGGGAATCGTTTGGGACCCGAACCATAACTTAAATACCTTTCAAGTCTCTGTTGTAATACTGTGAGGTAATCTTTTTTTTTTTTTTTTTTTTTTTTGCGGTACGCGGGCCTCTCACTGTTGTGGCCTCTCCCGTTGCGGAGCACCAGGCTCCGGATGCGCAGGCTCAGCGGCCATGGCTCACGGGCCCAGCCGCTCCTGCGGCATGTGGGATCTTCCCGCACCGGGGCACGAACCCGTGTCCCCTGCATCGGCAGGCAGACTCTCAACCACTGCGCCACCAGGGAAGCCCTGTGAGGTAATCTTTTAGTCTCTTGATCTCTTCCCTCTTAATTCTTGTTATTTCTCTGTTTCTATGCATGTTATCTGTCCAGATATAAAACTTGAGGAAATTCCAATTTGTTGTGAATTTTTTCTGGTCTTCCCAATGCCTGATTAAATTCAAATCTTGACAATTCAAACATTAACACAGGTGGTAGTTCAGTAAACCAATGCTCTTGACCAGACTTCCCTGAATTTTCTGAATGTAAAGACTCAGTTTCTCCTTCAATCATGGCAGCTTCTAGGCACTCATGTAGGTCTTTGAATGCATTGACCTGAAGTGGGTACTGACCAAACATTTCAGTATTTTCAAATTTTTTACCTTCAAGCACTCCCACGGCTAGGAATCTTCCACAGAACAACTCTACCATGGGGTTCTTTGGCTTCCCTTCATCCGTCTCCTCTTCAGCTTTCATTTGGAAGGCATCTTCTAACCAATCTAATAATTTGTGTGTAAACTCACTCACGTCTTGCTGCTGGGAGGCATTTGATTTGAAAGCATCCTTAAGAATTTCAACTGCTCTTGATGGGTCAACATATTTCCTTTTAGTACCAACAAGAAGTGCAACTAGATACCGAAGCTCACGCATAAAAGGCAAATTCCAATGCTCCTTTTGGTTTCGGGGTAAATCTTGAACATTTGATGGAGGCTTGTAATTCAGAACTAGTCTTCTAAATTCCAAAAGATTGAATAAGGACTGAATAACAGCACTAAACCAGCAAGTATTGCCAACATTCTTTAGTCCAACAGGAGCTTTGTCCTGCCTTTTTCTGTCATAAGCGTTTCGAGAATCTCTCCAAACTTCAGTAGGTGTCCAGTTCAAACATGCTTTATTTTCTGCTATGCTGGCTTCAAGAACTCTGCTAATGGCTTGCTCCTCATCAGTTATTCCAGTCTCCCTGAATGCCCTGTTTGATTCTGCCGAACTCAAGGTAATTGCTCTCTTAAGATCATCTTCATCATCTCCAGTGAGATCAATCACATAAGTATCTGCTGGGCTTCCCACACTGATGTATCTATCATTGCCAGGTAGCGCTGTTTGGTAGTAAGTTGTCTCCTCCTGCTGAGGGGTCTTGGCATTCTTCGCAGTAAGGAAAGCCACTGCTAGTTCCAAGTTTCCGTTACTATCCTTCAAGGCTTGCTGTAATATCTGGGCATCATTAATCCCAGTAATTTCTCTCAGCTGGTTCAAAAACGTCTGCTGGTGCTTCTGCGCCGCGCTCTGCTGCAGCACTGCTCCACGGTCATGGCCCCCGCAGCGCCGGCGGCGACACCGGTGGCGGCGTCGGGCTCCTCGAGCCTCCGCCGGCACTGACTGCCACGCTCCGCCGAGCTCCAGGGAGCGGCGCGGACGACCGGGGAGGACAGCGTCCCCGCCAGGCAGGCGCGAAGGCGATGGTGGCGAGGCGCAGACAGCGAGAGCCACGGCGGCGGCCCCACGACTCCGCGCGGCCCGCCTCAGCGCGGCTTGTCGGCCGCGGCCCGGGCCATGAGCGGGCGGCGGGCGCTCGGCGCGGGAGGGCGCGAGCAAACCCGGACGCCTCACGTGCGCGCTCCTTCGCTGGCGGCTCGCGGGCCACTGCGGGGAAGGGAGAAGGGACAGAGGGAGCTGCCGGAATGGCGCTGTCCTCCTCCTCCTCCCGCCACGACTCCCTCCCCTCCCCGCAACCGAAATTGAGTTATTTGTAGTGAGGTGGATGGACCTAGAGTCTGTCATACAGAGTGAAGTAAGTCAGAAAGAGAAAAACAAATACCGTATGCTAACACATATATATGGAATCTAAGGAAAAAAAAGTCATGAAGAACCTAGGGGTAAGACGGGAATAAAGACACAGACCTACTAGAGAATGGACTTGAGGATATAGGGAGGGGGAAGGGTAACCTGTGACAAAGCAAGAGAGAGGCATGGACATATATACACTACCAAACGTAAAATAGATAGCTAGTGGGAAGCAGCCGCATAGCAGAGGGAGATAAGCTCGGTGGTTTGTGACCACCTAGAGGGGTGGGATAGGGAGGGTGGGAGGGAGGGAGATGCAAGATGGAAGAGATATGGGAACATATGTATAACTGATTCACTTTGTTATAAAGCAGAAACCATTGTAAAGCAATTATACTCCCATAAAGATGTTTAAAAAAAAAATGGAGACTTTCTTAAAAATCAGTAATGTTTTTCATGGTGCTAAGAACTTTTTCAGCTTCTGTTGAACTAAGCAATTATGTTAAAATTTTTCCTAGATTTTATAATGTTGCCAAAGATTTTTATATGGTCAAATTCTGTCCCATCAACTAAGCCATGAAAATAATTTACTGGAATGTCATTTTTTTTTTAGACTTTATTTATTTTTGGCAGTGTCAGGTCTTAGTTGTGGCACACAGGGTCTTAGTTGAGGCACGTGGGATCCTTCGTTGCGGCATGTGGGCTCTTCATTGTGGTGCGTGGGCTTCTTTCTAGTTGTGGCATGCGGGTTTTCTCTTCTCCAGTTGTGGTGTGCAGGCTCCAGGTCGCATGGGCTCTGTAGTTATGGTGCACGAGTTCCAGAGTGTGTGGGCTCTGTAGTTGTGGCGCGCGGGCTTAGCTGCTGCCGTGGCATGTGGGATCTCAGTTCCCTGACCAGGGATCGAACCCTCATCCCCTGCATTGTAAGGCAGATTCTTCACTGGACCACCAGGGAAGTCCCTGGAATGTCATTTTTAATTAAGTTGAAACTATACTTCCGGTCAAATGAGAGGTGGTGAGTGTGAAGGTTAAGTACACACCTGCTGTCACTGATGTTTTAAATGGCCTCTTCATTCCTCAGTTTCCTTACCTGTGAAATGAGGAAAATCCTAGTAATTATAAAAATTAAAATAAATTACTACAAAAAGTACTCTCCTCTTCTTTAGTGGCTCTTACTGTCTTCTGGCCTGACCATCTGCCATCCCCATCTTTCTCTGGTTCTCTCAGAGCCTGGCTCACGGTGGCTTCATTTTCCACAAGTGGCCACACAGAGATGATTCTAGGGAGTGCCGGACCAAGGTGGGCAGTCACGGCCTCTGTGGTCCAGATGGGCATGGAGGGCTTGCCCACGTGGGTATAAGGAATGCCACCAAAGGCATCCCCCACCCAACTTCTGCCGGATCAGAACACACTCTGGCAGGTGGAACAGATCCTGGCATATGGGAGCATAGTGAATTCGCTGCTCTTATATGTGGGTATCAGGATGGCCAGGGATTCCCAGGGCCTGGAGGAGTGCCTGGAGACAGTAGGGCTAGCCCTTGGGGTTACTTGGAGAATCTATGGTGGGGGGCAAGTACAGATATATTGGGCACATTGACTGTCTTGTGCATCAACCAGTCATAAAGAATAGCAGCTGTGGGAACCTAGAGGTGGTGGATGTGCCAGTTACTAACACTTTTACTGCTGGGGATAGTGGAAAAGGCTTTCCTTGGAGAGCTCAAGGCAGTGCCTATTTATGAAAACTAAATAATATTTGATATTTTATAATGGCTTCTGTCCTGTTTATGAAAGCCAGCAGAATATCAGTCAAACAGGATATAGGAATGTAAGTTAATATTTTTAGAACACATGGTATTAGTAAAGTAAGACTCAGATACATCAGGTAAGTTGCCCGAGGTCACATAGCCAATGTGTGAAGGGTTTGGATACAGGTCTTTGGTTCTGGAATCATTACAGGTCAATGTCTAAAGCAGAGGGAACATTGAGGACCAGAAACACCTCTGAGTTTCAGTGCCTGTTTGGAAATATCATGTAAATGGCTATTAGAGTTGCAAGGTCACATCACTCCACTCCAGCCATTTTCGTCGCCTGTCAAGTGGGAATGAAATGACCACAAAGAGATGTGTGGCTATGTCTATCCATATCTATGTTTGCTCTAAAAGAAAAATGGTTTCCTGCCTGGGACTTACACTCAGCTACCTGAGCTTGATATTGCATTCCCAGGAAATGAGGGACCCCATCAGGACCAGGAAGCCAGGTGAAGGAGAGATTGCATGTCACAGAGCACCAGGGTCTCTTTCTGGAAGAATCTCCAGGACTCTGAAGAATGGACGGTAATGTGTTCTTTCCAGAAAAGAAACTTGTTATTGAGGGTGGGGTGAGTGGGGTGCCGGAGTGCTGGAGAGGGTGGGGCTGAGCTTAGTTTAAATGACAGTATCTGACGTTTCTTCTCCCTGAATTTGGAAATCTTAAAGCAAGATCACATGGCTCTGAAATCAGTTTCTCCTTAGAACAGCACAGTGTCACATGAACTGAAATGGGAGCTAGGAGTGGCACAAAGGCTTCTGGGTTTCCTTAGTGTCGTGGAGCCCAGAAGAGATGCATGTGATGGGGCAGTGGAAAGCTCTGGCCTCTGAGCCAGCCTGAAGTTGATCCCCAGATTTGCCATTTACTGCTGGGAAGTGGATGAATCGGCAGTTCTCCCAGCCTCAGTTGGCCCCTTTGTAAGTTGGTGTGTGTGTGTATCGAAGGGTAATAATAATACTAATATTCAACTTTCATATGTTAAATATTATTTTCTGGTCCCACTTTCCTGCAATCCTTAGCATTTCAGTGTGTGACCGTTGTGGTAGGGGTAAGGGTACTCTTCCCACAAAATTCATTTGGCTTTGCCCTGCTCCTCCTCTGGGAGATGACACTTCCTCCAGGGAGCTTTCCAAGTCTTCCAGTGGCAGTGAGGTGGCCTATTATTCCCTTTCCTTTCCTAGAAGGCTATTCTTCATGCATTCTGCACAGTTGTAATGATACAATTTTTTTTTGTTATTTGTGTTTATTTGGGTTTTTTCTTCTCCAGTAGACTGCACACTGCAAGATACTAAGGACATATCTATTTTTTCCTCTTGTTTAAAGATGAGAAAATGTTTATCATTTCACTTAAAAAGGGGTATGTCATACTGGAAGGCTACTGACACTTAAGAAGTAACTGTTCTGTTAAGCAGTAGCAATGCCTGGCATATAGTAGGTCCTCAGTAAAAAATTGTTGAATGAGTGAATACTTGAGATTTTGTGGATTGGAATTAAAATCTAAACTTTCTCTAGACTTATAATAGAGATTTATATAACGGAGCTTGCAAAGAAGCATGGATGGTATTTTTAGTTGATAATACCCAAGGTCTTGAATTTATATTTTTCATTGCCGTGCAAGCCATAACGTATCTAAAATGATTTTTCATATTTGAGGGGCATCAGGATAATCACAGGTCTTATGTGAACTTCGAAGTAAGCAGGCTGAAAATTTTTAGTGATTTTATTTTGGAGTGTCAGATAACAGGCAGCTGAAATCAAAACAGCTTCAAATGTCACAAAATGTCTTCCTGTAATTCTCCTCAAGCATTCAATGCATTAAATCTCAAAGGCACAGTCTACGTATCCCAATTCACTATAGATCTAAACTAAGCAGGCACAACCACACCCAAGGGATTTTCTTGTCTAAATGGACTGCAATTATTTCCCCTAAAACTTCAAATTAATTTTTTAAGTAAGATAATGGTTAAGAGCAGGGGTTGGGAAACTTTTCCTGTAAAGGACCATTATGACCATAAGATTTTACCCTTTGTAAAGTAGGACAGGAAGCATGACTCCTTGGATACTACCTCTTCCTTAGCACCCAGCCTAGGACCTGGCAAATTCTAAGTACTCAGCAACTCTGTGGAATGATGAAGTGAATATTTGTATTTTTTTGAATTTTATTTTTAAATTTTTATTGAAATAGTTGATTTACAATATTGTGTTAGTTTCAGGTATACAGTAAAGTGATTCTGTTATACGTATATATGTAAATATGTATATTCACTTTTTACATTCTCTTCCATTATAGGTTATTACAAGGTATTGAGTATAGTTCCCTGTGCTATACAGTAGGTCCTTGTGTTTATCTATTTTATATATAGTAGTGTGTATCTGTTATAGTAGTGTGTATCCCAAATTCCTAATTTATCCCTCTCCCCTCCCCTTTGGTAACCATGTTTGTTTCTATATCTGTGGGTCTGTTTGTTTTGCCTATACATTCATTTGTATTATTTTTTAGATTCCACATATAAGCGGTATCATATGATATTTGTCTTTCTCTGTCTGGTTTACTTCACTTAGAATGAAAATCTCTAGGTCATTCTATGTTGCTGCAAATGGCATTATTTCATTTTTTCTGGCTGAGTAATATTCCATTGTACATATGTACCACATCTTCTTTATCCATTCATCTGTTGATGGACCCTTATATTTATCAAAAGACTTTTCGTCAGTTCTGGCATACATTGCCTGCTCAGTGAGGCTCAGTTTGAACACTTTTAAAACCTGTAGCCCAACCTCCTTCCATCCCCTCTTCCTCTGCCCTCTGCTGAATCCCTGCCATGCTGCTTCATTTCTTTCAGACCCAATTATCATATTCTAGCATGCTGCATAATTTACTCATATATTTTGTTTTTTGTTTTCCCCCACAAGAATTTAAACTATAGGAGGGCAAGGATTTTTGTGTATTTTGTTCACATTGTAGGCACTTAAAATATTTGTTAAGTGAATAAATGAATGACATATCTGAATATCATATAGGGATGGTTGATCCCAGGAAAAAAACATTAAAAACAAAACAAAGGAAAACAAAACCACCTTACTTTATATCATGAACTTCAAATTCTTTAACTACAGTGAATTTGTGCTTACTTTCAGGTAAAATCTGTAGCTGGATATTACATTATACTGTAATATACTTGCTTTTAAAAATAGTTTTATTAATAAAATATTTTAAGAGAAAAAGCATATAAAAGGTGATTGATTAAAAGTTAATTTTTAATATTACAAAAATGCTGCAACTTTATTCTAGAAAAGTAAAAAAAAAAACCCAAAAAAGTAAAGAAAAAATCTAAAAATTACCCTTAATCCCATTGAGGTAATCATTGCTAGTATTTTGGAGCATATTCTTCTAAGTATTTTTCCTGTGTGTAATAGTTTCATCTGTTGTGTATAAAAACAGAAGCATACTGTAAATGTTAATAAGAGCCAATGTTTACATTGCACTTACTCTGAGGCACTGTTCTAAGTGCTTGATTTATATTTATTTACACTAATTTCACAACAACCTTACGATCTGAGGTTTCACAACAACCTTATGATCCTAATATTACCCACATTTTACAGATGAGGAAACTGAGGGACTAAGAGGTTAACTTGATTGAAGTCATACAGCTACTGAGTAGTAGAACTGGGACTTGAGCCAAGGCAGTCTGGCTCCAGCATCCATGGTGTTAATCACTATTTTTGCTGCTCCGTATATTGCTTGTGGCTTGCTTTTTTTTTTTCTCCTCTCTTATCACTATATCAAGAACATTTTCCCAACTGTTATATGTTCTCCTCCAATATAATTTGTAAAGGCTGTGCAGTATTTCAATACTTGGCTGCTCTAATTCTTCTATTTTTAAAAAATTGTTAGAAATTCTCCCTCCTTCCTCCTCTCCTCCCTTGTTTCCTCCCTTGTTTCCTTCCCTCCTTCCCTCTTCCCTTCTCCCCTTCCTTCCTTCCCTCCTTCCTTTCTCTTCCCCCTTCCGTCCTCTTCCCTCCCCTCCTCTCCCTTTTCCTCCCCTCCCCTCCCATCCCCTTCCCTTCTTGGCTACTATGAATAATTCTGCAACAAAGCAACTTGAAGGTAAATCTTTGCATAACGATATGATACCTTCCTTAGGTTAAATTTCTCGAACTGATATATAAAGTTCAGCAAAATCATGAAATAAGGAAACTATGGGAACAATCTTGAAAAGCAGACAATTTTGTAGTTTTATACATTTGGAGTATTAGGCAGTTGCTTTATGAGTTTCTCTAAGTGAGGTTGACCTGTATTCCCTCTTATCAAATGGTTGCTTTAGCTGAAAATCCCCTTGGTAACCAACTATGTACAAGTAAAAATGTGTTCCTAAATGGAGACCTTATGACTGTGGCAAGAGTTATAAATGACAGTGGAAAATTGAGAATGAAAATTCAGGTAAAGACTGAGCAAGTAAAGTAAACCAAACCCATATACTTAACACTACAGGCAAATTGGAGTGTATTTGGAGCCAAAGTGGCACCAAACAAAAGATGTTGCTTTATGAAGACACAGACCTAATTAATCTCTGTCAAATTGCTTTTTAAATACTTGTCTTCTAGATAATTCAAACTCACTGTTGCAGGAATTAATCTATTTCTCCTTTGCCATTTGTAATTGTCAACCTGACACACATTTACTTTTTTTTTTGGTAGTATAAAGTGTTTATGGTGCAAAATTAACATCATTAGACAAAATGTCATCCTTTGGGTGAAAATACTGAACATTTTTACCTCTTGAGTTGTCAGCTCAAACGCTTATGATTGATGCATGGTGCTGTTCTGGGAGAAGGTCTCTAGCTCGTCAAGTGTTCCCTTTGCTAATAATCACAAATGCATGGCGTAGTTGCATCCAAGGCTTAGGGGTGTGTGTGTGTGTTTGTGTATGTGTACATATAAGCTTGCAGAACTGGTTGGACAAAAATACATGTAAATGTCTTCTGCCCCATCAACTGGAACTCTCAAAAATATTCAGGTTCAGTCAATTAAAAATTTATTTACTAATCAATTAATTTAGCATTTATAGAGCATACTGTATGTCTGCACTGCTCTAAATTTTGCAATACAAAGATGAATGAAAACCTCAAGAAGTTCATTGTATCGTAGAAACATTTGCCAGGTAAATATTCCCAGGAAGACATTTATCATAATCTCTGTCCAACATCAGCTGTGCATGGCCCTGCACTAGCTACTGTGCACAGTTTCCACTTCATAGTAGGCATGTACTACATGTTTGTTGACTGAAATGTTGTTGGGTGGTTATAAAGATGAGAGCTAGTACTTTGTTTCAAGGAACTTCCAGTCTTCTTGACGAGATGAGCTATAAACATGTAAAGAACTCACTTACAATGCAAGATTTAAGTAATGGTTATATGCAAGAGATTTGATAAGATTACTATAAACTACCCACCCTCCCCTCCAAGAAAAAGTTGAGCTTCATTAGTATACACAGAAATATTATTCAGGGTCCTGAAAATGAGTAGGAACACTGTATTCTACATTCTACTATATGTAAAGTATGGTGTACACTTTTACTAATTAGTCTTTAAATAGGACATTGCTGAACTATAGTTAGATGAGGAGGGTTAAGCAAGGTAGAGAATGGTCTCTGCAATTATTTTCTTAGGATACATTTATAAGAGTATGATTACTGGGTCAAAGCTTTAGACCATATTACAATATGATTTCCAAAATAGCTATATCCTTTTTTTTTTTTTTTTTGCTGCGGGACGCGGGCCTCTCACTCCTGGGGCCTCTCCTGTTGTGGAGCACAGGCTCCAGACAGGCAGGCTCAGCGGCCATGGCTCACGGGCCCAGCCGCTCCTGCGGCATGTGGGATCTTCCCGCACCGGGGCACGAACCCGTGTCCCCTGCATCGGCAGGCAGACTGTCAACCACTGCGCCACCAGGGAAGCCCAGCTATATCCATTTATATGGTCATATGCATAAGTGTACTTGTTTCATCAGAACTGTGTTAGAGTTGGTTATTGTCATCTTTAAAGATTTTTTTGGGGGGGCAATTTTAATTGAGCTGAGATCATTCTCATTGAAGTTTGCGTTTCTTTGTTGACTAGTGAAGTTAAATGATTTTCATTATGTTTAATAGAGGTATTTTCTATTGTGTGAAGTCATTTTCCTGCCAGTACTGTGATCCAAAAGGAGGGCAAGAAAAGGTTATTTTGCAAATAGAGAAAGAGTGGTGCTGCATCAGTATCTTTATGTACTATATTGTATTTTTTGTTGTTTTGTTTTTGTAGCAAGTGAAAGAAAACCTCACTCCAAATGGCTTAAACAGAGAAAGAAAATTGAGTGGTTTACCTAATTGAAGAATCCTGACCGTGGATTTGCTTTTAGTTGCAGCTCAGGGCTACATGGTATTACGAGGACCCATTTCTGTCTGTACTCTGCTTTTCGATGCAGTACTTCCAAATTCAAACAAGCTCTCCACTTGTGGTTGTTATGTAGCTGCAGCACATTCCAGAAGAAACTATGAACCTGGGGCAGGAAGAAGGGCTTTCTCCTTCCTGTTAATGTAACCCAGCAATGCTTCACCTTGCCCATACACTTGCTTCTAGTAGCAGCAGTTGGTTCCAGTTTGTTTTTCTAACACTCAGAACCTGCCTCATGGTGCCTTCTCAGACATCAGTACCTGCCAGCCAGCCTTTGTCTAAATTCCAACTCTGTCAGGTCTTCTAACTTCTGAGAAATGAGCACCACCCAGGCAGTATCCTCTCCTCAGATTTGGGTGGAACTCTGCAGCACCCCTCCTCTAAGCTTTTATATTTTAGTAATACCAACCTCTTCTCTTTGCTTCTCTAGCCTTTGAAGTGGTCACTACTTCCTGAAGTTACTATTATGTTTACAATACCAGTGTCTCCTTTTGGTATTTTCAGTCTTCCAACATCTGGCAAATAATTCTCCATATTAAATTATCTTTCAAAATAACTGGTGGGGGCTCTGTTTCCTATCTAGACCCTGACTGAAGCAGCCCCCTTCTGTCTACGTATGTTGTCTCGCCATCATTTGAACTAAGCCCAAAGATCATCCTAATGGAAAGTTAATATTGGCTTCCCATTGCCCTTAGGATAAAGTCTAAACCCTCTTGCTGTCCCAGTGTTGCACCTAAATTCTAGGCACGTGGAATGTCCTTAAATTCTTCTGATGTGCTATGCCGTCACCTTCAGGCAATTGAATGTACAGTTCCTTCTGCTAAGGACTCTGGTAACTTCTACCCTTTTATCTGGGTAACTCACATATCCTTTAGATGCCAGCGGAGACGTCATTTCCACTGGGAAGCCTTTATTGATTTCTCCCCCTTTCCCATGGTAGCCTATACGTTCCTTCAGATGGCATTCGTTTAATTGTTTGCCTTTTTTCCCCACTGGACTGCAGGCTCCTTGAAAGCAGTACCTGGAACTCAATAGGTAGCTTAATAAATATTTGACAAGGACTTCCTTAGAAAATCTCAATGCTTTCTTTTTACTTTTCTGGAGCAAGGACAAAAATCCAGCTACCATTACTGCTGATGCAAGTCATGCCCTAAATGATTACCGAAGGTTTCATCTCCCATCCAAAGGACAAGGCTAATGTTGTGAAAATTGCCAAAGTGGGACTTAAGGGCAACAAACAAGATGCCTTAAAGACCTGAGATGACTCTGAGGCTGCCATATGTCACTGCAGTGTTGGAGGTAGACCGGGATCGGCCGTTGATTCACCGGGTTAAAAGCCTTCCTGTCACCCACAGCCGCTGAAGGCGTTGTGTCAGAGACAAGCGGCAGAAGAAAATGAAACCTTGTCAAGTTCTTACACAGATGATTTCAGGATGCTAATGAGCGGCATCAGATCAGAGGAAATTGAATGTGCTTTGCTTTCCTGAGGCTGCACCATGCAATGAAAGAACAAAGACTTTGGAGTCAGAAGTTGGTTCAAGTCTTGGTTTTTGCCCCTAACTCCCGATAGAGTTAGGGACCTTGGTGAGATTCTTAGATTCTTAATCTGTAAAATGGGGCTGATAGCATCTACTTCATTTTATTTGAAGAGAGCTAAATGAGGTAGTAGATTTGAAGTGTCTAGCCCAGAGCTGAGACAGTATTGGTAATTTGTGAAGAATGATTGGATTGGCAGGTCTGATCCCACTTATTCATTCATTTTTCCATCCATTCAAAAACCATCATTGTACACTGATGTGTATAAAATTGATGAATAATAAGAAAAAAACCATCATTGAACATCTCCTAAATGCTAGTGATCTACATGCAAATAAATTTTAAAAACGTTCTTTTCTTCATGGAGTTTGTACTGGGAGAGGAAAAATCTGAAACAGTAACATGTCAATAAACAAAAGAATAACAATTTTGTCAGTTGATTTTATATTGTCCTTTATAGCATTTTTTTCTCCCACCTGATCCAGGATCCAGTCCAGGATCACACATTGCGTTCAGTTGTCATGTCTCTTTAGTTGCCTTTACTTTAGAATACTTCCTCAGCCTTCCACTGACTTCCATGACATTGAAATTTTTGCAGAGTCCAGGCCAGTTGTTTTATGGAATACTCAATTTAGGTTTGTCTGATTGTTTTTACGACAATGTGCTTTTTAAGGCCATGCAGCCAGCAAATGACAGAGTTTAGACTGACCCTCTGTCATGTACACTTTCCTCTTAAAAGCTGCCAGGAAACTTGGAGGTCCGACCCCATAGTTCCACACCCAGAAGAACAGCCCTGTTAACACAGCCAGGTTGTTAAATAACAGCAGCACTGGAATGGTAATAGCCAGAGAGAACACCTCCTCCCAGGTAAACCTAGCTGTTTCCTTGGTTGTCATCTAGCATCTCCAGGGCTGAGTGACAATTAAAAAAATCTGTAGTTATTTTGTTACTTTTCTTTTTGTCTTCATCTCTCAAGGTGACAATTTGTCCTGCTTTAATAGAGCAGCTGGGAAAAACATGAGGGAAATTAGACCAAATGTGGGTAAAATGCCATAAGACCGTATCAGTTCTCTTATGATGTATTTTTCAAAATTGTAGGACGTTGAACAAACCGCACTAAAATTAAAAAAAAAAACTTCTTTTTTATTTGGAAAATTCTTTTTAAAAGCTGAAGAGTTGCTGCACATAATCTATAATTTACCCAAATGTTGGGTATATTATGATATTGGCATATTAGGAGTTAGCTCACTAAATTTTCTCAAAGAAATGGGAGAGACAAAGGGGCAAGTAATTGGTGTTCCGAGCCCATGTTCTTCTTCCCATTCCTTGAACTGGAACTCAAGTACATTTTAAAATTGGTCCAGATGTTAAAAAAATTTTTTTCCAAACCAGCCCTAAATGAACTCTGCCTTTTCACAGCTTTCTCAATTCTAGATCAGCATTTCTTCTGCTCTTTCAAAAGTGGGATTAGGAGGATGGCACTAGGTGGGGCTGGGGGAAGACCCTTACCCCACTTAGCTCTTGATGGTACAGGACATGGTGGGGGTGGGCCGTGAGGGGAAATATTTCACATCTTATGTGTCTTATTGGTGAGAAGTGATACAGATAGGTGGTTTGTTTATTCATATTGTAAACATTCATTCAAAATTGCGTATTACATACAGCATTGTAAGCCAGGCACTGTGTTAGGTAGTGGATTTAGCAGGTGAATTGCTCAGATATGGTTCCTACCCTCAGGGAACTTATAATTTTATGTGTGTGGGGTATAGGTGAAGCGCTTACGTAGGCTAAGCACAGGATGCTGCAGGGAGGCACATAATCAGACATGGAAGGGAGGTAGAGCCGGTGGGTTTAAATGAGTAGTTTGCTCTGTAACAGACACTTTTCTTTTCCATTATGGTTTATCACAGGATGTTGAATATAGTCCCATGTGCTATACAGTAGGACCTTGTTGTTTATCCATTCTGTGTATATGTTTGCATCCGCTAACCCCAAACTCCCACTCCATCCCTTCCCCACTCTCCTTCTCCTTGGCAACCACAAGTCTGTTCTCTGTGTCTGTGAGTCTGTTTCTGTTTTGTAGATAAGTTCGTTTGTGTCATATTTTAGATTCCACATATAAGTGGAAATATAACCATCATGTAATCACATATAACCATCATATGGTATTTGTCTCTCTCTTTCTGACTTTACTTAGTATGATAATCTCTAGTTGCATCCATGTTGCTGCAAATGGCATTATTTCATTCTTTTTTATGGCTGAGTAATATTCCATAGTATATGTGTACCACATCTTCTTTATCCATTCATCTGTCGATGGACACTTAGGTTGCTTCCATGTCCTGGCTATTGTAAATACAGCTGCAATGAACACTGTGGTACATGACTCTTTTTGAATTATGGTTTTCTCAGGGTATATGCCCAGTAGTGGGATTGCTGGGTCATATGGTAGCTCTATTTTTAGTTTTTTAAGGAACCTCCATACTGTTCTCCATAGTGGCTGTACCAATTTACATTCCCACCAGTAGTGTAGGATGGTTCCCTTTTCTCCACACCCTCTCCAGCATTTGTTATTTGTAGGCTTTTTTTTTAAATTGAATTATAGTTGATTTACAATATTGTGTTAATTTCTGCTGTACAGCAGTTTAAAGATGGCCATTCTGACCAGTGTGAGGTGATACCTCATTGTAGTTTTGATTTGCATTTCTCTAGTGATTAGTGATGTTGAGCATCTTTTCATGTGCCTGTTGGCCATCTGTATGTCTTTTTTGGAGAAATATCTATTTAGGTCTTCTGCCCATTTTTTTATTAGGTTGGGTGTTTTTGTTTGTTTGTTTTTGTTACTGAGTTGTATGAACTTTCTGTATATTTTGGAAATTAAGCCCTTTTTGGTCGCATTGTTTGCAAGTACTTTCTCCTAGTCCGTAGGTTGTCTTTTTGTCTTGTGTAACAAATAGTTTATCCTATGATAAAGAACAGAGCTATTGAAATTATGAGGATTAAATGAAGGCAAAAGTGAGAAACCCTATGCTACACTTGATGAGCACAGAATAAAGGCTGACCGAGGAGAAGAAGGAGAGGGAGAAGGAGCTGATGGAGAAGAAGGTGATGGGTATATTATATTAGGTTTTTTTTTTCTTCTTCTACAACTTTCTGTCTGACACAACACAGTAGGATAACAAAAGTGGTCATTTGGGTAAAGAAGAAAAGAATCTTTTTTGGTAGGATGAAATGAAGGAGGTATGCCAAGAAGAATGTATCTTGACCTTGTGAAAGTTCTGACTGGTCAACCCTGGGCTAGAACCAAAGCTGGAGATGGGCCTGCTGAGGTCTCCTCTGTCTGGGATGTCTTAGCTCTTTGCATGGAATTTTTCCTCTCTCCACTTAAATGTCTTCCTCCTAGTCTTTGTTTTCAAATCTCAGTCTCCTGTGCCCTCCCTACTCCTCCACCTGTCACTGTTTCCTCCTGCCTCTTCTCACAAAGTAGTTTCCAAAGGCTCTGGGCATTTGTCCAGTTTCAAGAAGAGGTGGGGTATAGGAGCTCACGCTGGTTGAAGGTTGCTTTGCCTCCTGAAATCTCACCTTTCAGAAACATTGGATCACTCTGCCTAAAAACCTGACTTACCCTGAGTAGAGGTAGTGTTAAAACACAGTGAATGATAATAATCATAACAGTAACAGTAACCCATTTGCATCAGTTCACTATGCTGGTGTTGTACAGTCAGCATCTATTCTGATTGGCCAGTGGTTAAGCAGCATCTTTTCTGATTGGTCAGCTCCCATGTTAAACTGGTCGTTATGGGCTGAATCGTATACCCTCCAAATCATTTTTTTGAAGCCCTAATCCCTAGTACCCCAGAATGTGATTATATTTAGAGATAGGGCCTTTAAAGAGGTGATTAAGTTAAAGCGAGACACTGGAGTGGACTTTAATCCAATCCACCTGTTGTCCTTCTAGGAAGAGGAAATCTGGACACACAGAGACACATCAAGGATGTGCACACACAGAGGAGAGACCCTGTGAGGACACAGTGGGAAGGCAGCCATCTGCAAGCCAAGGGGAGAGGCCCCAAGAGAAACCAACTTTGTTGACACCTCCAGAGCTGTGAGAAAATATATTTCTTTTGTTTAAACCACCCAGTCTGTGGCATTGTATGCCAGCCCTAGGAAACTAATACACCAGTGTGATATATTTTGGACTATCATGTCTGATAATAACAAGAATTTTAGTAAGTGCTTACTAAATTCTAGAGGCAATGTGGATTACATCCTTACATCTTGAGATACTGTCCTGGTATTCTTATTCCCATTTTGCAAACAAGGGGACTGAAATTTGGAGGAGGAGATGGCTTGCCTGAAGTCAAAGTCACAGAGCTAGAAAGTGGCGGAATTGGGCCCAAATATAAATCTTTTGAACACCAGGGCCAGGGTTCTTAACCACTAAGCCATACTACCTAGAAATACTGGTATTCTCTGCCTGTTCCCCTTCCGCCAGTGTAAATGATGCTGGTAGATGGCTCTCTGTTCTCTCCCTGGGAGCACTAGCTACACTTTGTAATCATAAATTTAATTCTATGATCATTTTTTTCAATTTCCACCTCTTGCACTAGTCCCAGAATGTAGCAGTATGCTTATAATCATAGAAGATGGGGTTAGTTTTGGAAGAGACGGCTTTCATTTTTCTGCCAGGTAGCAAGGCAGCCAGCCTTTTGCATACGGTGAAGTGATCAACCTCAGTGGGCACTGGCAAGTAACAGGAACTACTGCTGGGCTCTTTAATTTATACCTTAATATTGCACCCATGTGGCCTCGGGAGTGGAGCGCGGCATGTAACCTTCACACGTGGCAAATACTAGCGTCTGCGCTCCTCACCGCTCCTGTCACGGAGAACGCTGCCTGGCCCCATGTTCTCGGACTTGTTTTTCCATTTTGTAATGCACTTCAAGGCCGGAAGCTGTCAGCCACCTGATGCGCCATTGGTGGCTTCTGTTTACTTTTCCTGACTTTCTACCCCGTTTAACACATCTGGGTGAAGTGACAGCTGCTTATTTTGGGAATAATGGAGTCCGAAAAAAACGGAGCCCGGTCTGTTATACCAGATTGTGGCTCCGCAGTGAACAAGGTCCCAGCAGATACTTGTTTTAGGGGTCACACTGGTTAATCACCACTTCAGCCAATGTAATATTATGATGAGAGTCCTTGTTTTCCCAATGTGTTTCCTCATTAGAGGTGGAAACACTTTGTACATTTCCCCCCAACCCCAACTAATAGAAAAATTCTATATACTTACCAAGGGCTGAATTTCATAAAGATATTTTTTTTCTCTGTGTGGCTTTTTATTTTTAGTTTCTCTTCTCCGTCCCTCTATTTTTTTTTTTTTTTTTTACCATTTAATGCTTTCAGAGAGAATGAATAGTATTCTACATTTTTATATTCTAAACACCACTGCTGCATAATTCTCTTGAATTCTTTGTTGCTCTTTTTTTTAAAGTTATGGTTTTAAAAATAATCTAGAACTAATTTGTCTAATGAATATGCAATTATTGCAAGAGTCTTTTGAAGTTTTTGAAAACCTTCAGTCAGCATCTTTCTGGGACGTGGTGATGAATGTAGCATCAGGCACTTGGAAGCTGCTACTAACTTGGCACGAGCAGGTGTAATTTTTGCACATTTCAAAGCTGGGCACAATGCAGTCCTTTACTGTTTATTGATCATGTGTACTTATCTGGTGTGGCTGCTTTCTTCCTAGCCTATCTCCCTCTCCTGGAGGAATGGTTGTATCCTTGCTACTGGGGCACTTCTGGGGTTGAAATAAAAACCGGGTATACCAGTGATAATAGAATATGTGGGAGAGAAGGGGGCACAGTCTGGTTCTGCACTTCTCAGGCCAGTACCTACTAACAATAGCTCTCATTTGTAGTGTGTTTATCTCATGCACGACATTTTACATATGTCTTAGTTTTCACTTAACCGTAATCCAGAGAACAAGGGAATATGATTGCTCTTTTATAAGTAAGGAAAATAAGGCATGGATAAGTTGAGAAAATTTCCCAAGGTCACACAGGTAGTCAGTTGCAGAGCCTGTGTCCTTAAACATTTACCACCAAGCATGTTTTCGGTACCCGGCACTATGCTATGCACTTTGGCAAGTCTAGAAATGAGCTTGACCTGGATCCTACTCAGAGTGTTTATCTTCGGGTAGAAGAGTGAAGACAAACAACCATGATTTGTAGCCAAGAAAATTCAGGAAACAGACAAGATAGAGGGCCATGTCATGAAGTGGAAGCAAAGGAAAGGGAGAAAAATTTTATCTCAGTAGAGGTAAGATTTATTCTCTGAGGGGGACTGATGCTCAGAAGTTTTTGCTCACAGCTCCGTTTCCTACCTAGTTGCATGTTGTGTTTTTGAAAGTGACCCTTGGATAGAATTTTCAGTAATTGTTTTTGACCTGGGAAGCCAGCTTCCTCCTGTGTTCTTTTTTTCCAGTACCTGAATGAAGAAGCCAGCTGGGCTTTCTCCACTGCTGAAGCAGACAAAAGCATCCCAACCCCAACTGTGGGATTCATTAGACTCTGCTATCAAATTGCTGTGATCACCAGGATGTGGAAGGCACAGTGCCTTCCCAGACCTAGTGGGGTGCAGGCTGTCACAGCCCCCCATAAAAGCACGCAGGGCCTGCTGTTGTGTGCTGGGATGTGACATCTCGTGATCTGTCACTTTTGTGTGGGATTGCTTTTGTTTGCTTAGGCAAATGGAACAAAGTGATTTCTCCCATACTTGGTCTGTGTTATACATTCCCCCCTTCTCCGGTCCCTTGTGAGTATCAGTGCTCTGGTTGCAGGTAGTAGAAACACTCCAACTAGCTTAAACAAACAAAGGAGAATTTATTGTAAGAATCTCAGAATTTATTGTAGATCCAGGAGCCAGAAAAAATCTTTAGGAGCCAAGGCAGTTGGTAATAATTCCCTCTTTCTTCTTGTGCCTCTGGTTGTTTCTTCATATTTGTTTTTTTTCTTTTTTCTTTCTCTCTCAACCAGTTGTCTTTTCTCGTGTGTTCATGCCAGGATAAGGCATTCCATATTCCCAAATGTCCGTCTTTGCTGTTTGAGCTACGAAAAGAAGCTCACACTGTGCCCCAATGCTATTGCTGAAAGAGACACGATGAATTATTCCAGGCTGGGTCCAATCAGCTGTGGTGGTGAGTCATGTGACATGGACATGACTACAGGCCCCCATCCTGTCCCCGGCCCCAGTGGGTGGGGCGCATTTGGCAGAAAAAGAAATTGAGGGACAGGTCATCACATAGGTAATTGCATTTGTACATAAGTCATTTGACATAATTTTATATTTTCTTGGAATCCACGCAGCAGGCTAGCTAGCCGTAAGAGGTCAGTATCTGTTGAAGTTCATTACTTCTTTCTTTGGAACAAACGGGCTTCACTCGGGCTGTGTAAATACTGGAATTGATGAAGCTATCTATATAATTCAGGTAAAACCCTGTTGCTGAGGGAAAAAGAAGGTTGGGTTGTTTTGAATTAATTAGGTCTGTTAATGATACTCAAATACACAAGATAATTGGGAACCTAAAACTACCTTCCTGTCGCATGCCTCTTCTGCAGAGAGTTCTCCTTGGTGTCCAAGGGTGAAAGTGATCTTTCCCTCTTTCAAATTTCCAAAGAAGAGCTTTGCACTTCTAGTCTATTTTACCTCCTTATGCTTGTTTGTGTGCTCTTATCTACAGATAGACTGCTGTTTGCTGAGGACAGTGTCTGTCTTATTTCCCTGTCTCTGACTGATGGTAGTGCCTTATACATAGTAGATATCTAAATCATATATGCTAAACATGTGAGTCATTTTCATGACCCATAGTAAAACAGACCAACTAATTATTAGTTCAAAACTCTTTGAGTCAGAGATTCTTCAACTGGCCCATTAATTGATCAAATAAATATACTAGTACTGACAATGTGCCTAGCACTGTGTTTAGTGCTACTAGGTAAGCGGCTTTATAGTTTATTAGCCAAGACCTTAGGAAAGCTTAATCCGAGTCTCAATGTCCCCATCTGCAAACTGGGGGTGAGGAGGAGTGATATTACTTCTCTAGTGGGATGACTGTAAAAGGATTGGAAATTAGACACAGGAAACACCAAGCACAGAGTAACCTTTTTAATTTTTTGGTTTAATTTTAGTTATTACTTTATTTAGAATGAATTTTCATGCATGAATGTCAAGTGCAAAGAAGGTCACATTACTTTATTTCTTTGATTTATATTGCCTTCTCTGATCTCCCCATTTCCCTAGGAGAGGAATTCAGTTTCAGTGTTCTAGAGACCTCCAACCCTTCCGAGGGTGTGAAAAGTCTCCACAGATCTTAGCAGTCCTCTGTACTTGGGACGGGCTCTCTAGACCTCATTCTATTCTGCTGCCTCTTGATGAACTTGTTCATCTTCTTGGCCCCTGAAGGTAGGTGGGTCCACCTTTTTTCAGTTCATTGTGGGCTTAAAGATCTCTTGCTGTGATTCCTGAGACCACAACTTGTTATATTCCGTATTTCTCTTGGGCCGAGGAACCTTCCACTTTCCTAATTTTAACTCCCTTGCCGCGACTCCCCCAACCATAAAAGCCTGAGACTAGGTGGGAAGGGGTCTTCTAGGAATCTGGCAACTTTGCTTTAGTTTCTGAAACATAACGTTGTTAGTTATCACTTACATTTGGTTACCTTCTTGATGTTTGGGAGTGGAATTGATATTTACACTTTCCATTTTCTTCTTCTTATTTATTTATTTTTTTTGGCTGCACTGTGCAGTTTGCAGGATCTTACTTCCCCAACCAGGGTTTGAACCCGGGGCCATGGCAGTGAAAGTGCGAAATCCTGAACTGCCAGGGAATCCCTGCTTTCCATTTTCATACATCAACAGCGACCAAATATAAATGAGTGCCTCAGAAGATTACAGGTGCCATGCTTCCTCATCCTCAACATGCTCATGCCGGTCTTCTTTCCATTCTTGAATATAGTGCTTTGCGCCAGGACTCTGTGTTTGCGTTTCCCTCTACTTGGAACATATTCTACTTGGAACATTCCCTCTACCAGATCATAACTGGGTTCTTTTCATTGTTCAGAGTCTCAGCTCAAATGTTATCTCTGCCTAAAGATCTTTCTAGAATACCCTTTCTAAAGTGGAGACCACTTCCAACTTCAACTGATTATATAGACCTATTTTATTATCTTTATGAAATTCAGCACTACCTTCTATTGATTATTGATTGTCTTTGTGTGCTAGGATGTAGTTTTCCCCAAGAGCAGAGACCTTGTCTTACTTACAGTTGTATCCTTAGCACAATGACTGGCACATATCAGGTACACAGTAAATAGTGCTTGAATGAAAGAATTAATTATCCTGTCAAGTTGTGATACTAAAGGCAATGAAGAAGTTGATGAAAGAAATATGACAAAATATTTGTTTTAAGGTTGCTTAAACTATTTTGAATTAATATTCATGAAATAATTTGAGGATCAACCCAAGGGTTGGGTGGGGAATCTTGGAGAGGTGAGGTAGCATTGATATACAGTTAGGAGAAAAAGTTCTTAAGTTCTTTAAATTCTAATCTTGTATGAAGAACATTAAAGGTAGGTACAAGAGCTTTATGTTTATCAAAAGGGGGCATGGATTTTAAAAGCTTGAGCACTACTGGTTTAAATTCTGGTACCAGGGTAAGTCCTGAGCTGGCTCCGTCAGAGTCACTGGGAATTTGTTAAAAATACAGGATAGAGGACACCACCCATAGAGATCCTGGTTTAGTAGAGTTGGGATGAGGCTCTGAAATTTTGAAAAAATGTTCTCTAGGTGATTTTGCTTATCTAAATTTGGAAACCTGTGGATTATACTAAAAGTCTATGGAATGTAAGGCAGAGTAAACTTAGGAAAGGAGAATTTATGGTTGATGCAGAATTTCATCTGAAAGGCCAGATTTTCCAAAGGGCAACTGTCATGCTCAGTGGTGAATTTTTTTTTTTTTTTTTTTTTTGCGGTACGCGGGCCTCTCACTGTTGTGGCCTCTCCTGTTGCGGAGCACAGGCTCCGGACGCGCAGGCTCAGCGGCCATGGCTCACGGGCCCAGCCGCTCCGTGGCATGTGGGATCTTCCCAGACCGGGTCACGAACCCGTGTCCCCTGCATCAGCAGGTGGACTCTCAACCACTGCGCCACCAGGGAAGCCCACACACTTGTGTTTCTTACTGTGATAACTTGATTTCTGGTTTCTGATATAAAATTTCCTTAAGTCCAGTAGGGAAAATACGTTACACCTCACACATCAAATGTGATTGAGTGGTGTAGCTTCTGGAGCTCTGTGTTGAGAAGGATTAAGAAATTTGAATGTGGGTTTTAGTGGTAAAGAATACTCTGATTAGCAATGTCTGCATGGGTGTGAGACGCTGGTGAATGATTTATATGCCATAGACTCAGCCACAGACACTGGAAAACATTCTTCTTGAGTTTTCTTGTGATATAAAGCTAACATGAGAAAGAAGACCTGCAGAATTCTTCTGTTTACAACTGCTTTTTATTGTTAAAAATAAGTGGCAGAATAATATCAAGTTTTAATAGAGCAGAAGGAAGTAAGTTAATTCATACAGCAAAGGGGTTTTCCTTCAGCTTTATTGAGATATAATTGACGTATAACATCATGTAAGTTTAAGGTGCACGATGTATTGATTTAATCTGCTTATATATTGCAATATGATTACCACCATAGCATTGACTCACACCTGCATCACGCCACATAATTACCAGTTCTTCTGTGTGGTGAGAACATATAAGGTCTACTCTCTTAGCAACCTTCAAGTATAGAATACAGTATTATTAACTATTATCACTATGCTGTACATTTGATCCCCAGAACTCATTCTTCTTACAGTAGGAAGTTTGTACCCTTTGATAACATCTTTTCATTTCCACATCCCCCAGCCCTTGGAAACCACCATTCTAATCTCTCTTTCTATGAGTTTAGCTTTTTTTAGATCCCATATATAAGTGATATCCTACAGTATTTGTTTTTCTCTGTCTGACTTATTTCACTAACGCAGCAAAGGTTTTAATGAAAGGAAACTAATCTATGACTGGGTTCTGCAAAATGGGAGAATTGACCTTGGTTTCACTCCTCTGTTGGACCTAAAATTTCCCCTGGAGCTCAACATAGACTGAGTTCAAAAAAAGAGGCACTTTGTTGTATAAATTATTCATAGTAGCTACGTCGGCTGCCTGGAATCCCTACAGCAATAGTTCTTAACCCCTTTTACCTCAAGTCAGCCCATCATTTTATTAAAGAGTTTGGCTCTTTATAGAAGCAACGTTTCTGAGAAGAATATCTTTGTAGTTATAGGAATTTTATTTGTTAAAAATAGCTTCCATTTCTGGGCTAAAAGTTTTGCATATACTAACTTACTGAATATCTACAAAAATATTATAAGATTAATATCATTATCCCCATTTTATGCTGAGATTACTGACGCTCAAAGAGATTATGTAACCAACCCAGCTACACGTTTGATATGTGAAGATTTCATTATTGTATATTGCAGAACTTGAGCTCTTAATTATGCACCATAGTGCTAATTTGTTTACTTGTTTGCTTATTTATTATCTACAGTACATTTTAAAACCTTAAGAAAACTATAGTTGTTTTCTAGACCTAGCCCATGAGATCCGGGCACACCGTGCATGTATTACAAAGTGCTGAGTCCAACTCCATGGAATTTGTGGAGTCGAAGGAAATAGACAGAAGTTGGGAGTCAGGAGGTAATGGGTCACGGTGTGAATCTGCTTAAGCAGAACATTAGAGAAGAGGTTAAAAGAAGAGAGTGGAACTCTTGGTTTCTCTAATTTGTTTTTTAGCTCAACCAGTATTTCCTGACCACCTGCCATATGCCATGCAGTGTGATAGAAACGAGGGCTACAAACTAGCAAGCACAGAATCAATCCCTATCTTCATGGAGCTTACAGGCTGCTAGAGACTGAAGGTTTCTGTCCCCCACCAAATTCATATGTTGAAACCTAATCCCCAGTACAATGGTATTAAGAGGTGTGGTCTTTGGGAGGTGATTAGGTCATGAGGTGGAGCCCTCAAAAAATGGAATTAGTGTCCTTATTAAGAGACCCCAGAGAGTGCTCTTGCCTCTTAGATTTAGGTTGAAGTCTAAACCTAGACTTAGGTTTCTTCTATTTGCAGATAAAAATATTGAAATCAATAAACTAGCTGTGTAAACCTGGGAAGGCTAATTACTGTCTTCGAGCCACTTTATAATATGGATAAGAGTTATACTTGCTGTATTGAAATATAGTTGTGAAGATTTTATTATTTAGTGCCCTTTATATGCTTAGTCCAGTGCCTAACAAATAGTTGCTCAATAAGTTGCTGCTGTGGGGATGAATAATAATCCTTTTTCATATTTGGGTCAATGAGGATGGGCTCTGACTACCTACATATGGCCCCGTGTCTACAGGTCATATACTAGCCAACTGGAAACAAATAAATAGCTATACTTTCTTTTTTTTCTACCCTGATATATTTTGATTCTTGGGGTTTTGTCAGGATGTGTAAGTGTACCCTAGGCTTCCTGGATATCCTTTTTTTTGCCACCTTAATGCTCCATTTCAATATAATCATTTAGGTTGGTTGTACAGATAATTCCATCTGGTTATTAGGTTGTCATCAAGTAACAGCTGAGTGGTTACTGAAGCCAAAAATTTTTCCTCTGGCTGTGGCCTCCCTGCCTTTTGTTGAAGGAGTTCACACATATGATAACCACTATGTGGGGATCGTTTCGGCAGTATTTATTCAATCTGTAGCAGGGGAACACGGAATCAACTTTGATATTTCTTGAATGTTCAGATCAATAGCCTAGTTCTTCTTTCCCGAAATTCTAAGAAGACTTTTGGACCACTGGCGGCATTTCACAAGCTAGGTTGACATTCCCAAAATGAATTGGATGACTCAAAACCAAAACTTGCTTTTGAGCATCAATCCTGAAATACTGTTTTTTCTTTCCTCTTTGTCACTATCTCAGTTCACTGGGTGATTTCTAGAATTGTGCTTTCCTTTGAAATGTTCCTCAAGGCCATTCCAACTCAGTGGCTGGGTTAGATGCTAAGCGTGTCTACAGTTAGCTTACTTGTGTCTGCAGGAAGAAATCTAGCATTTGAGTACAAGGCATGGTGCTAGGGGATTTATATGATATTATCTTCATGTAACAGATGAAGATCTAGGATCAGACAGATGAAAGGACTTGTCCAAGTCACTAGTTAGTAGGTGGTGGAGATGGAGTTTGAACCTAGCCCTGCCTCACTCCAAAGCCCCTTTACTGGAGAAGCAGTTAGTACGCGGTCGAAAACACAAACTGCAGTGTCAGGTGCCCGTATCCAGTTGGTGGCTCTAACACTTACTGACTGTGAAATCCTAGGCAGTTTACTTAACTGGCTTGTGCTTCAGTTTTCTCACCTATATAATGGGAATCATATTAGTACCTATGTCAAAGGGTGGTTGTAAGGATGAAATGGGTAAATGTAAATGAAGTAACCAGAATAATCCCTTCCATAAAGTAAGTGCTATATGTGTTTCTTAAATAAATAAATAAATGTTGTTCTCACCATTAGATAAATGTGTCTGAGTTGCCATATTTCTACTTTGGAATCAATGTCACATGCTTTGTAATGCATGTAAAAATACTTTAAAGCCAGTTGGTTTTTCTTGACAATAGAGCCAGAACATGGCAGGCTGGAATTTGAATGCAGAAATTAAAAACTGTAAAGCCAGTGTGTTTCCTACCACATCAGGCACAGAATGGGATACTTTAGGGAGTTCCAGAGGAAGAAAAACCTGCTAAAAGTATTAACTCTAAGGATAACATTTAGACAAGCTTCTTAGACTTTACAGGGATTACCCATGAGTGATCAGGGATTTTCTTTGCATATTGAGACTTAAAAATCAAATATGATTTCAAATAAAAGACCAGGGACAATGCATATATATCTGTATTCACTAGACATTTTTTCTTTTCCTCTTTTGTCTCTTGCCATTAACAAAGCTTCTCTTTTCTTATTCATTTTAACTCCCTTATCTTTTGTTTTTACAATAAGAGGTTTTAAATATTTTAAATTGGTCACATATAAGCCATTTTTTATTGACTGCATCAGTTCTGAATCAGTGTGCTATAAATAAGCACAACAGCTGGAATAAATTTCATTAGCAAGTAAACAATGTGTATCACAGAACACTTCACATAAATTCCCTTCTGTGCTTGTCAGGCAAGGACTCAAGTAATGTTTGTCTCTGCAAGCTGCACCAAGATTCATAAATTGCTTCACAGAACGAGGAAATATTCAGTAAACACAGACAGTTAATAACCATGTTCCCAAAAGGCTGGAATGGAACTCCCATACACTTTCAAAGAGTCAAGGAAAAGTGCTCGTCCTTGTATTGTCCTTGAAGGCTCTGCCGCTGGGCACCGTGAATAGGTGTGATGGGCTCCATGTGGTGGAGAAAAGAGACATATAAGCTCCAAATTCATCATTTTATGTGAGTGTGCGGATGGTATATTTTCCCTTCCTGGAACAGATGCTTCATTTTTCTGGAAACTAACACCCCTGTCTTCCTTTGATGAATCGAATCTTCCCCACTTTCAGTCCATATGGTTTGCGTGGAGTTGGTTTACTCCTCCTGCTTCACGGGTGGAATCTGACTCAGACCTGGACAGTCAGCAAATTCTGTGCCCTTGACCACAATGCTTGGTCCAGGGGTGGCCAGGTGATCTAACACAGGCCAATAAGACTCAATTCTGGGCCTTCTCTTGGAACTATTAGGGAAGAAAACTCCCTGTAGACTTGCAGCTAGAGTAGTCCCAACTGCCTGGAATTAAGGCAGTTCAAGGAAAAATGCCTGGAAATGAAGGAATCATCTGTGAAGACATCATTGAGCATCTTGATCCAGTCATGTTGGAAGACTCTATCTCCAAACTTTTCATTAACGTAAGGGAATAATAGCACATTCCTTTTTTAAAGTTATTAATTTGGTATTTTTCTTACTTCTTAAGCCAGTTTGAATTGATTTCTATCACTTGCAGTGAAAGGGTCATCATTAATAAGACTGTGATATAAAAAGGACCATTATATGAACAAAAGGTCTTGGGGCATCCTGGAGGGAGAGACTAAGGGGTGAAGCTTTAATTGAGCTTTGAAGGATGTGTAATATTTAGCAAGAGGAGTGTGGTAGGCAAAGCCATTTCAGAGAAAAAGAGTTGCATGTGCCAAGAGGAAGGACATCTCAAGGAATGTGAGAACAGCATTGTGGTGAGGAGTGATGAGAGATGTGGCTGGAGAGCTGGCTGGAGCTCAGTTGTCTAGGGTGTGATGCACCATGCTAAGACCTTGGACCATGTGAGCCATAGGAAGAATGATGTGTTAGATGTGCCCATTGGATTACTGACTATGGCAGTGGAATGGGGTGTGCATTGGTGTGTGGAGACCTATAGGCAGGAAAGCTGATTTGGAGACTATAACAACAGCTCAGGAAAGAAAGAAAATATACACAGGCTAAAGTAAGTAAATATATGGCATAATGCTGTCTTTTCCAAATCCTGCATTTAAGGCAGACACTGCTAATTGACCACCACCACCCCCCCAGACCCCTGCTCTGCTGCCAGCCTGCTTCCCAATTTAGTATTCTCAGCACAGTATTCCAGACAGGCATTCCCAATCATTTGTTGATACTGCCCCTCAATTAGAAACCTACATGCTGTTCCAGACCATCTGGCAAGTAGTCGATATGGATGCTGTAATGAGACTGGAATTCTCTTGCGTTGACTCTTGCTTTAGGTTCTTTGGGTTGTATCATAGAATTAGAACTTTTCTTCTTTGACTGGTAGAAGTAAATGGATGAGTGTTTGTCGAGCAGGAAAAATAGTTTGAGCGAAATCCCAGCCTTTAAGGGAGACTGCAACTTTTCTTCTCTCAATGCAAATAACAGCTCCGGCCCGACAACCAAAACAAAGTTGATGGACTCCATGGGGGCCACTGTCTGGCTCAACTACTTTTAATGGGATGTGAGACATGTGCATTTCCTTGAGGTCACAGCTCTAAATCTGACCTGTGGCCATAAGAACCACTGTCTGACAGCTCCTTGGCAGCCGCTGTGAAATGAGTTATCCGTCTCTGGACCATTTCTGGTAGCAGGAGTCTACTTGAGCAAAGCCGTTCTGGAGTTACTGCTGGAGAGGGAGTGCTAAACTGAAAGGCAAAGGGATAAATGGAGACAGAGCTGCTCCATCCACACATCAAAGATGTTTTCCTACAGCCATCTCAAGACCCATTGGGTTAAAGGCTACAGTGAGAGTATTCACTGGAGAAAGGACACTGCCGGGCAGTGAGAGGTGTGTTCTTTTACTGGCTCAAAGATTCACAAAACAGGAGCCTGAGTGGTTTTGGAGCTGAGAGAAGTGGCCCGCCGCCCAGATAGCAGAGAGGAGCTGTTTCTCCTAGATCCATCAGATAAGGATCTTTAGAGTCGCATCAAGTTCGTATTCTAATTACAGAAGAGAAGTTGCTCATCTCAAAAGAACCAGAGGCCATGTAAGAAGGAGTCTGGGTCTTGGATGCAAAGGTTTGAACTTTCAGAAGCCTTCCCTCATTCTGCTTGTTAGGACAGGCTTGTTGTTGCTCATGTGGAAAGGAAAATACACAATTATTTTTGGGAATCCAGTGTTTTTCAATAAAGAAAGTAGGTCCAAAGTGGGGAATGATAGGGGATTTCAAAAGCCTGACAGTATGTGTTTTCAGAAATTCAAAGGAAACCTCTATGTAATATATATAACAAGAATGACCATTTATCAAACAAGAACAGAATGCCAGCACTCTCTCTGTTTGACCTCATTTACATTCCTCAGCCATGAGAGGTACTTACCATTACTTCTTTAATTTTATAAATGAAGTAACTGAGAGTTTTAAAAAGTAACTTGCCTAGGCTACACCTTTTGAAGTGGTGAAGCCTGTATTTAATCAAACACCTCTCTGCTGTTTTCACTCTACTTTGATACCTTGGGATAGAAAATAGCTTGATCTGGAACAGCTATCCCTAACCAGGATGAAATAGGATAATGTAAGTACTTAAAAAGAGTGGGTACTGGGGACTCTGCTGAGCACCTTACAGGTATGCCCTTAATGAATCCTCAGAATACGACTATGCATTGGGTTCTATTACTTACCCATTTTACAGATGAGGAAATTGAGAGATTTCAGTAACTTGCCAAGGCCTCCCAAGCAATAAGTGATGGAGCTGGGGTTAGGATTCCGGTCCACCTTACTCTAAAGCACATACATTTTTTTTTTAATTGAAGTATGATTGATTTACAATGTTGTGTTAGTTTCTGGTACACAGCAAAGTGATTCAGTTATACATGTATATACACTCTTTTTAAAAATATTCTTTTACACTATCGTCTATCATATTGGATATAGTTCTCTCTGCTATACAGTAGGACCTTGTTGCTTATCCATTCTATATATAATAACTTACATCTGCTAATCCCAAGCTCCCAAACCATTGCTCCTCCAACCTCCTCCCCCTTGGCAAGGTCAAGTCTGTTCTCTATGTCCATGAGTCTGTTTCTGTTTCATAGATAGGTTCATTTGTGTCATATTTTAGATTCCATATATATGTATATTCTTTTTCAGATTCTTTTCCATTATAGTTTATTATAAGATTGAATATAGTTCCCTGTGCTATACAGTAGGACCTTGTTTATCTATTTTATATGTAGTATTTTGTATCTCAAAGCACATACTCTTAACCACTGAAGCTGGTATGGTACAGAGACCTATTAATAGAGGTACATGAGATTATCTTAGGGGGCATATAAACAAATATCTTAAAAGTAGTTATTTAAATTAACGCATGCAAGACTGCCTTTTCTAGTGGCAGATATACAGTATTTCTATTTTAAAATTGATTTATTGAAGTTAAAAAGTGAGTTGATTTAAATAAAATATTAAGTGAATAATAATGTGGCACATGGAGGTGGTTGAAATGGGCAAGATGGTTTGTGAAAGACTGAGGTCTGGGGGTCACTGCAGTGTGCTTAACTGCTTTTTAGGGTGACTCAGCATGCTCTAGGCTGAGGAGTGGGAGTTGCAGTGCGGTGCAGGGCTGCAGGTACTACCCCAGGGTGGGGAGTCCCTTCCCAGAGTCAGGAGGGGCCCCACTGCCTGGAGGCCTTGAAAGAAAATGCAGATCTTCCTGTTAGCTCTTTGCCTTGGTTTCTTGAATGTTCTATTCTGTGGGTGGGTGTCCATGATTATTGAGTCTGTTTCACTTTTTAAATTCGACTCGAATGTCCACAGTCAGCTTAAGTCCCTCCTCGTCCATGAAGCTTTCCTTGGAATCCCTACTGCCTTAACTCTCTGTATGCCAAAGCCTGGTTTTTCACAGTGCTGTTTGGTAATGGGCTGTTATTGTTACTCTGTTAATTGTGATTAGAAATGACAAATATATTTCGGATTGTGTACTAACTCTGAAATATGGCTAGTGGCTATTTAAGTGCTGCCTGCCTTGGAGAGGATTCTGAGATTGCACGTGAGATCAGTAGAAAAGGATAGCATGATTGATTAGTAATGTCTGTCATGGGGCAAGTTAGGTGAGAAGAAACATGCATGCTGCACGTTTGTCATCCCTGACTGTTGATTCTCCAACTAGATGATGGCTCTCTGAGAAAATGATCTATGGCTGCTTCATACATTGCACTTCCCTCAGCATGTAGCACGTTAATAGATTCACTGATTCTGTCTCTCATTTCCCATGAAGACTGAATCTGGAATTCCAAGAGAATCAAAAGCCACCTGTTAAGTTTCACTACAGATTGCAGGTGTAGAATCTGCACTTCTGGTTTGAAGACAAGGTAGCTGCTTACCAGAGAGCAGCTGCTCTTTTCTTTCTCCCTACGCTAAAGTCCAGCAAGTACTGAATAGGGGGTTTAAGGATGGGGGTGGGTGGAGAGGAGCCAGGGAAAGAATGTATCAGAAAAGCAATGTCTTTAGACCAAAACGAGCTTGCACGGAAACATTGGGAGATAGTTTTTCCCCATATGTGAATTGAGTTATGGTCAATCATGTTTTTCTGTGATCTAACATCTCCCTGGTTTTCTCTATGATTCCATTATTTATTTCCAAGAGCGGATGGCCAACGGGTGGGAATGGTTGGCTCCCTGGTCATCTTTGCCTGAGATTTCATCAGTACCATGGTAGGATAAAGAGCAGCCATGGCCAGGATCCATTCACAGTGGGATATTGATCTAGATCAGTGCCTACGCTGGACCCAGAGATATCACATCATAACTGGGGATAAAATGATGTGCAGACAGAATCCTTTATATTCATCTGGTTTAGGCACTCCCTGAGCAAACTGTGAAGGCTCTGCTCATCTCTCCTTTGACTCTGCTCTATCTGTTCTCTTCGCTCTCCTGAGATGTTTACCACCCTCAGGGTAGGGCCCTCTTGGGAAAATACAATCTGTTTTTTCTCTTTTTTCCTCCCTTGCAAATGCACCCAAAATCCTGTGTCACATTTCTTCAGAGTCTTTGCTTTTAACTCGTTGACTCTGTGCCATTTAGAATAAGTTATTCTCAGAGAGCTCATGCATTTTCCCTTCTCAATGGCACTTCTAAGCATAATGATTTGTTTTTGATGGCTTTCTTGTTTTTAAGGTCATGGAATCAGGCTCATGGTGTGAATCTCAGGCAGTGTGATACACCAGAGGAGGAGGTACTTTAGGTTCTAGAGGTTCCCATTGAATCAGACGTGAAGCAGCTCATTCTGTCTCAATACTTCTAGGCAGTGGATCTCAACCAGCAACCCTAACAGAAGTGGGCTGTCAAATGATGATCAGTAAAGATGCTTGAGCTGATTTTTTCCTACGGTTAAAGTCATGCCTGCTGGATTGTAGAGTTAAGTAGGTCATGCACTGCTACAGAGAGTTGAGTATGACTGGGTGCAAAGAAAAGAAAAGACACGTAGTATACCTAATTAAGCTAGTACTGAAAGGGGCTGTATGTTTACTGAAACACGAAGAAAAATGATCTTGTGTGCATAGGTGAAAGGCAGAGTGAAGGCAGTAAGTGGTTTCACACAAATACCTGTTGAAAGTCACTATCCTAGAGCACTATGTATCTTGAGAGTAGCTTGACACCTTGTATAAGGAAGGCACTCAAGAGTGGCTTTGTAATCTAAGGAGTAAGACTGAGGTTACTTCCTGCTACTTATACACATAGGCCCACATATATGGTAATTTTTTGACAGCATTCCTTTTTTTAAATTAATTTTTGTTGGAGTATAGTTGATTTACAATGTTGTTAGTTTCAGGTGAACAGCAAAGTGAATCAGTTATACATATACCCACTCTTTTTAAGATTCTGTTCCCATATAGGTCATTACAGAGTGTTGAATAGAGCTCCCTGTGCTATACTGTAGGTTCTTATTAGTTATCTATTTTATATATAGTAGTGTTATATGGTAATCTTGAATGTTTGGTGATCCTGCATTTTCTTCAAAAAGCATAAGATTAAAAAAAGGGTTTTTGGTCCAATTGAACATACACACTTCTTAGAATATAGATGAAATAGTTACTGATCTACAAATAAAATTTATTTAGGTTATTCCACATCCATAAGTCAAGAGGTAATATTAATTTAGAAGTAGTTCTTTTTTTCCACTTTAAAATTTTTGACACAATTTTATTCCAACTCTTCAGATGCGTTTTTGATATTAGTGTCTTTGACATTGTTCCCACTTCTCCTGCTCCTACACCTACTTTCCAACAATTTATGTTGTTCAAAGGAAACTTAGGCTGTTGCCCAAAGATATTTCATTGTTGACAGTACAACACTAAATTATGCAGAACCCCATTGGCACCAATTGGCCTAATGCTGGTTCTGGAATCCATTAATTCTTTGTTTCAAGAATCCTTTTGGTTGTTTAGAAAACACTGCTCTTAGTGCTGGAGCCATCAATTGAGCATAATTTTTTCTTGGGCTTCCCCATCAAGTAATAGAATATAACAAGAAGCTTTCTTCTTGGAATCACTTTTGGGCACTAGTCAGTCTAGAGAATTAGGAGGAGTGGCTGGGAGCTGGTGTAGGAGGATAAGAACAGGGAAGAAAGCCATGGGGTGCAGTCCAGTCGTGGGCTGGATTGTGAAGACTTTGGGGGCACAGAGCTAGAAGAGGTGGTAGAGATGATGGAATTCAACACCTTCATAAATTAGAAAAGAAACACACAAAAAGTCTAGGGGAGGCTCGTGTGCCAGCATATGGTTCTTCTCTTTCTTTTTTTTTTTTTTGACTTCAAACTCTTAACCATTGTACTTGTCTGTCCTCCAGAGAAATCCGTGTGATTCTTGGTCTTGCTTGTTGTTAACTATGAACGCTTAGGCTAGAAATTTAGCTTCTATGAACCTGAGCTTCATTATCTTCAAAATGAGGTAATAATCTCCATGGTGATTTTGTGAGCAGAGATGAAGTTAATGTATGGAAAGTGCTCATCACTATTTCTGACACAGTAGCTCAATAGACAGTAGCTACTACTATTATTATCACTAGAGTTATTATTATTTTGTATTTTTAGGTCTTTTCCTAGGTATTGAGTGCCCTCCTGATCCCCTTTTCTAATCCCTTCTGACCTAGACCCACTATACTTTGATACTAAACATATAATGAAAATTATTAAAAAAAAGAATTCATCTGTGGTATTAAATGAAGTTGTATTACATTATTAACAACAGCTCCCTTTCCTTTACCAGAACCTTATCTATCCTTTATGACTCAGATCAAATATCACCTTTTTCAGGGAGTTGCCCTGTCCCTGCCAAACTGAGGTAGTGATGCTCTGAGTGCTAGGAACGTGGGATAAAGGTGAGATGGTGTGTGTGTGTGTTAATTCAAACCTAGAGCATAGCAAAAAGTATCAACCAAATACTGTGATTTAGCCACTTGACATTTTGACTTGAAGGAAAGAAAATGGGGTATTTTCTTTGCTGCAGTGCATTAGCAGGACATCCTGAAGCTCAGATTCTTTTATTTATCTTCCTCATTTGAGAAAATGAGCCCAGCTCCTGACAGAAGCACTAAATTAGATATTGGTAAAAGCTGGTCATCAGGGTTCAAATTAGCAGTGTCTTGCTGCTCTCACTGAGTACCTGTAATTAATAGAGTTGCTAGCAGAGGCCTGGAGATGCCAGCATGGCATTCTCCAAAAATATGGCAACTAATATTTTCTGGTCCTAGCTGAAAAGCATAATTTAAAAATATCTTTTTGAGGAGGGACCTTAAAGATGGCAGAGTAGTAAGATGTGGAGATCACCTTCCTCCCCACAAATACATCAAACATACATCTACATGTGGAACAAATCCTATAGAACACCTACTGAATGCTGGCAGAGGACCTCATACTTCCCAAAAGGCAAGAAACTCCCCACGTACCTGGGTAGGGCAAAAGAAAAAACAGAGACAGAAGAATAGGGATGGAACCTGCATCTCTGGGAGGGAGCTGTGAAGGAGAAAAAGTTTCCCCACACTAGGAAGCCCCTTCACTGGCAGAGACGGTGGGTGGGTGGAGAGGAAGCTTCGGAGCCACGGAGGAGAGCGCAGCAATAGGGGTGCAGAGGGAAAAGCGGAGAAATTCCCGCACAGAGGATCGGTGCCGACCAGCACTCACCAGCCCGAGAGGCCTGTCTGCTCACCCGCCAGGGCTGGTGGGAGCTGGGAGCCGAGGCTCGGGCTTCAGAGGTCAGATCCCAGGGAGAGGACTGGGGTTGGCTGTGTGAACACAGCCTGAAGGGGGCTAGTGCACTACAGCTAGCCGGGAGGGAGTCTGGGAAAAAGTCTGGACCTACCCAAGAGGCAAGAGACCATTGTTTTGGGGTGTGCGAGGAGAGGGTATTCCTTACCTGTGTGCCCACAGAAGGCAGAGCACCACCTACACGAGCTCCAGAGCCAGGGGTGTGCTGTGGCTATCAGCTCAGACCCCAGAGATGTGCATGAAATGCTAACGCTGCTGCTGCAGCCACCAAGAATCCTGTGTGCAGGCACAGGTCACTATCCACACCACCCGGGAGCCTGTGCAGCCCGCCACTGCCAGGGTCCCACGATCCAGGGCCAACTTCCCCAGAACACATGGCATGCCTCAGACTTGCAACATCACGCCAGCCTCTGCCACCACAGGCTCACCTTGCATTCCAATTATAACTACTGTACCACTCCCTCCCCCAGGCCTGAGTGAGCCAGAGCCCCCTAATCAGCTTCTGCTTTAACCTGTCCTGTCTGGGCGGGAGCAGAGGTCTGAGGGCAACCTACACACAGAGGTGGGGCCAAACCCATAGCTGAACCCCAGGAGCTGTGCGAACAAAGAAGAGAAAGGGAAATTTCCCCCAGCAGCCTCAGGAACAGTGGATTAAATCCCCATAATCAATTTGAGGTACCCTGCATCTGTGGAATACCTGAATAGAAAACGAATCAACTCAAAATTGAGGTGGTGGATTTTGGGAACAACTGTAGACTTGGGGTTTGCTGTCTGAGACTGACATGTTTCTGATTTTTATGTTTATCTTAGTATAGTTTTGAGTGCTTGTTATCATTGGTGGATTTGTTTATTGGTTTGGCTGCTCTCTTTTTTTTTAATTTTAAATTTTAAAATTTTAATTATTTTATTTTATTTTATTTTTATTATTATTTTTTCTTTCTTTTTTTCTCCCTTTTCTCCTGAGCCGTGTGGCTGACAGGGTGCTCTGGCCTGGTGTCAGGCCTGAGCCTCTGAGGTGGGTGAGCCGAGTTCAGGACATTGTACCACCAGAGACCTCCAAGGCCCATGTAATATCAATTGGCAAGAGCTCTCCCAGAGATCTCCATCTCAACGCCAAGACCCAGCTCCACTCAACGACTAGCAAGCTCCACTGCTGGATGCCCCATGCCAAACAACTAGCAAGACAGGAACACAAACCCACCCATTAGGAGAGAGGCTGCCTAAGATCATACTAAGTTCACAGACACCCCAAAACACACTACCGGATGCAGCCCTGCCCACCAGAACACAGGCACCAGGCCCATCCACCAGGAAGCCTACACAAGCCACTGAACCAACCATACCCACTGGGGGGCAGACACCAAAAACAATGGGAACTATGAACCTGCAGCCTGTGAAAAGGAGACCCCAAACACAGTAAGTTAAGCAAAATGAGACAACAGAGAAATATGCAGCAGATGAAGGAGCAAGGTAAAAACTCCATGAGACCAAACAAATGAAGAGGAAACAGGCAGTCTACCTGAAAAAGAATTAAGAGAAATGATAGTAAAGATGATCCAAAATCTTGGAAATAGAATAGAGAAAATACAAGAAATGTTTAACAAGGACCTAGAAGAGCTAAAGAGCAAAGAAACAATGATGAACAACACAATAAAGGAAATTAAAAATTCTCTAGATGGAATCAATAGCAGAATAACTGAGGCAGAAGAACAGATAAGTGACCTGGAAGACAAAATAGTGGAAATAACTACTGCAGAGCAGAATAAAGAAAAAAAAATGAAAAGAATTGAGGACAGTCTCAGAGACTTCTGAGACAACATTAACCGCACCAACATTCAAATTAAACGGGTCCCAGAAGAAGAGAAAAAGAAAGGGACTGAGAAAATATTTGAAGAGATGAAAGTTGAAAACATCCCTAATATGGGAAAGAAAATAGACAATCAAGTCTAGGAAGCACAGAGTCCCATACAGGATAAATCCCAGGAGAAACACACCAAGACACATATTAATCAAACTATCAAAAATTAGGTACAAAGAAAAAAATAGTAAAAGCAGCAAGAGAAAAGCAAGAAATAACATACAAGGGAATCCCCATAAGGTTAACAGCTGATCATTCAGCAGAAACTCTGCAAGCCAGAAGGGAGGGGTGAGACATATTTAAAGTGATGAAAGGGAAGAACCTACAACCAAGATTACTCTACCCGGCAAGGATCTCATTCAGATTCAACGGAGAAATTAAAACCTTTACAGACAAGCAAAAGCTAAGAGGATTCAGCACCACCAAACCAGCTTTAAAACAAGTGCTAAAGGAACTTCTTCTCTAGGCAGAAACACAAGAGAAGGAAAAGACATACAAATACAAACCCAAAGCAATTAAGAAAATGGGAATAGGAACATACATATCAATAATTACCTTAAATGTAGATGGATTAAATGCTCCAACCAAAACACATGGACTGGCTGATGGGATACAAAAACGAGATCCATGTATATGCTGTCTACAAGAGACCCACTTCAGACCTAGGGACACATACAGACTGAAAATGAGGAGATGGGAAAAGATATTCCATGCAAATGGAAATCAAAAGAAAGTTGGAGTAGCAATTCTCATATCAGAAAAAATACTTATAAAGCAGAAACACACCATTGTAAAGCAATTATACTACAATAAAGATGTTAAAAATATATATCCCTAGAAAAAATAACTTTAAAATATAGACTATTACAAGAGACAAGGACACTACATAATGATCAACAGATCAAACCAAGAAGAAAACATAACAATTGTAAATAATTATGCAGCCAACATAGGAGCACTTCAATACCTAAGGCAAATGCTAACAGCCATAAAATGGGAAATCAGCAGTAGCACAATCATAGTAGGGGACTTTAACACCCCACTTTCACCAATGGACAGATCATCCAAAATGAAGATAAATAAGGAAACACAAGCTTTAAATGAAACATTAAACAAGATGGACTTCATTGATATTTATAGGACATTCCATCCAAAAACTACAGAATACACTTTCTTCTCATCGAAATTTCTGCAAGATAGATCATACTTTGGGTCACAAAACAAGCCTTGGTAAATTTAAGAAAATTGAAATCATATCACGTATCTTTTCTGACCACAACACTATGAGACTAGATATCAGAGGAAAAAAAAAACTATAAAAAATACAAACACATGGAGGCTGAACAATATGCTACTAAATAACCAAGAGATCACTGAAGAAATCAAAGAGGAAATCAAAAAATACCTAGAAACAAATGACAATGAAAACATGATGACCCAAAACCTATGGGATGCAGCAAAAGCAGTTCTAAGAGGGAAGTTCACAGCAGTACAATCCTACCTAAAGAAACATTTAAAATCTGAAATAAAGAGCCTAACCTTACACCCAAAGCCGTTAGAGAAAGGATTTTAAAAAAACCCAAAGTTAACGGAGGGAAAAAAATCAAAAAGACCAGATCAGAAATAATGAAAAAGAAATGAAACAATAGCAAATATCAGTAAAACTAAAAGCTGGTTCTTTGAGAAGATAAACAAAACTGATAAACCACTAGCCAGACTCATCAAGAAAAAAACGGAGAAGACTCAAATCAATAGGATTAGAAATGAAAAAGGGAAAGTAACAACTGACACTGAAGAAATACAAAGAATCATGGGAGATTACTGCAAGCAACTATACGCCAATAAAATGGACAACCTGGAAGAAATGGACAAATTCTTAGAAAAGCAAAACCTTCTGAGACTGAACCAGGAAGAAATAGAAAATATAAACAGACCAATCACAAGCACTGAAATTGAAACTGTGATTAAAAATCTTCCAACAAAAGCCCAGGACCAGATGGCTTCACTGGCAAATTATATCAAACATTTAGAGAAGAGCTAACACTTATCCTTCTCAAACTCCAAAATATAGCAGATGGAGGAACACTCCCAAACTCATTCTATGAGGCCACCATCACCCCAATACCAAAACCAGATAAAGATGTCACAAAAAAAGAAAACTACCAACCAATATCACTGATGAACATAGATGCAAAAATCCTCAACAAAAGACTAGCAAACAGAATCCAGCAGCACATTAAAAGGATCATACCCCATGATCAAGTGGAGTTTATCCCAAGAATGCAAGGATTCTTCAAAATATGGAAATCAATCAATGTGATACACCATATTAAACTGAAGGATAAAAACCATATGATAATCTCAATAGATGCAGAAAAAGCTTTTGACAAAATTCAACATGCATTTAAGATAAAAACTCTCCAGAAAGTAGGCATAGAGGGAACTTACCTCAACATAATAAAGGCCATATATGACAGACCCACGGCCAACATCGTTCTCAATGGTGAAAAGCTGAAACCATTTCCTCTAAGATCAGGAACAAGGGAAGGATGCCCACTCTCACCACTGTTATTCAACATAGTTTTGGAAGTTTTAGTCACAGCAATCAGAGAAGAAAAAGAAATAAGAGGAATCCAAATTGGAAAAGAAGAAGTAAAACTGTCACTGTTTGCAGATGACATGACACTATACATAGAGAATCCTAAAGATGATACCAGGAAACTACTAGACCTAATCAATGAATTTGGTAAAGTAGCAGGATACAAAATTAATGCACAGAAATCTCTTGCATTCCTATACACTAATGATGAAAAATCTGAAAGAGAAATTAAGGAAACCCTCCCATTTACCACTGCAACAAAGAGAATAAAATACCTGGGAATAAACCTACCTAAGGAGACAAAAGACCTGTATGCAGAAAACTTTAAGACTCTGATGAAAGAAATTAAAGATGATACAAACAGCTGGAGAGATATACTATGTTCTTGGATTGGAAAAATCAACAATTTGAAATTGACTATACTATCCAAAGCAATCTACAGATTCAGTGCAACATCTATCAAAGTACCAATGGACTTTTTCACAGAACTAGAACAAAAAAATTTTTGAATTTGTATGCAAACACAAAAGACCCCAAATAGCCAAAACAATATTGAGAAAGAAAAATGGAGCTGGAGGAATCAAACTCCCTGACTTCAGACTACACTACAAAGCTACAATAATCAAGACAGTATGATTTTGGCACAAAAGTAGAAATATAGATCAATGGAACAGGATAGAAAGCCGAGAGATAAACCCATGCACATATGGTCACCTTATCTTTGATAAAGGAGGCAAGCGTATACAATGGAGAAAAGACAGTCTCTTCAATAAGTGGTGCTTGGAAAACTGGACAGCTACATGTAAAAGAATGAAATTAGAACACTTCATAATGCCATTATCAAAAATAAACTCAAAATGGATTAAAGACCTAAATGTTAGCCAGACACTATAAAACTCTTAGAGGAAAACATAGGAAGAACACGCTTTTTTTAGAAAAATTTATTTATTTATTTTGGGGCTGCATTGGGTCTTCATTGCTGTGCATGGACTTTCTCTAGTTGCAGCAAGCGAGGGCTACTCTTCGTTTTGATGCACAGGCTTCTCGTCACTGTGTCTTCTGTTGTTGGAGTTGCAGAGCATGAGCTATAAGTGCATGGGCCTCAGTAGTTGTGGCACGTGGGCTCAGTAGTTGTAGCTCATGGGCTGTAGAGTAGTTGTGATGTACAGGCTTAGTTGCTCCGCGGCATGTTGGATCTTCCCGGACCTGGGCTCAAACCCGTGTCCCCTGTATTGGCAGTCAGATTCCCAGCCTCTATGCCACTAGGGAAGCTTCAAAGAACACTCTTTGACATAAATCACAGCAAGATGCTTTTTGATCCATCTCCTAGAAAAATGGAAATAAAAACAAAAATAAACAAATGAAAGCTAATGAAGCAAAAGCTTTTGTATAGCAAAGGAAAGACAATCTGCAGAATGGGAAAAACTATTTGCAAATGAAGCAACTGACAAAGGATTAATTTCCAAAATATACAAGCAGCTCATGCAGCTCAATATCAAAAAAAACAAACAACCCAATCCAAAAATGGGCAGACGACCTAAATAGGCATTTCTCTAAAGCAGATGTACAGATTGCCAACAAACACATGAAAGGATGCTCAACATCACTAATTATTAGAGAATTTCAAATCAAAACTACAATGAGTTATCACCTCACGCTGGTCACAATGGCCATGATCAAAAAATCTACAAACAATAAATGCTGGAGAGGGTGTGGAGAAAAGGGAACCCTCTTGCACTGTTGGTGGGAATGTAAATTGATACAGTCACTATGGAGAACAGTATGGAGGATTTTTTAAAAAAACTAAAAATAAAACTACCATATGACCCAGCATTCCACTACTGGGCACATACCCTGAAAAATCCATAATTCAAAAAGTGTCATGTACCACAATGTTCATTGCAGCACTATTTACAATAGCCAGAACATGGAAGCAACCTAAGTGTCCATCGACAGATGAATGGATGAAGAAGATGTGGCACTTATGTACAATGGAATATTACTCAGCTATAAAAAGAAACAAAATTGAGTTATTTGTAATGAGATACAAATCATGTATCTGGATGGACCTAGAGTTTGTCATACAGAGTGAAGTATGTCAGAAAGAGAAAAACAAATACCGTATGCTAACACATATATATGGAATCTAAAAAAAAAAAAAGGAAAGAAAAAATGGTTCTGATGAACCTAGGGGACAGGACAGGAATAAAGATGTAGCGAATGGACTTGAGGACACAGGGAGGGGGAAGGGTAAGCTGGGGCAAAGTGAGAGAGTAGCATTGACACATATACACTACCAAATGTAAAATAGATAGCTAGTGGGAAGCATCTACATAGCACAGGGAGATCAGCTGGTTGCTTTGTGACCACCTAGAGGGGTGGGATAGGGAGGGTGGGAGGATGATGCAAGAGGGAGGGTATATGGGGATATATATATACACATATAGGTGATTCACTTTGTTATACAGAAGAAACTAACACAACATTGTAAAGCAATTATACTCCAAGAAAGATGTTAAAAAAATAAATGAAAACATCTTTTTGTTTTTATTTGAATTGCTGTGTGTGGCAAAATCGATAGTGCGCTTTCATGAGGCTGGGTTCTCAGAGGCCACATTCTGAAGGCCGTGTCTCTCCATCCAGAGTTTAAGTGCTAGTGACCAAAGAAGCAGTTTAAAGGAGGGACAGGAGAGGCTGGCTGGTGGCTCCCTTTCCTGCCACCCCTCCATCACCCTTATTCTGAGCTGGGAGAGTCCTTTTCCTCTTGACTCCCACCAGCCTTCAGTGATGAATGCTCAAACTTTCTAGCGTTAGACCTGTGCCTGCTTTTGAAGATCAGCTTAACATGTTTATTGAATTTTTAGTGTGTTCAAAGCACTGGGATAGTTTCTGTGGACTCTGTATTAAAACAAAATTATAGTCTACTAGGCCGAGAAAATTGCATGCGTAGGGTATGAGGAAGTAAAATGGGGACGAGGCAGTTTCTTTCTTTCTTTTTCTGGCTAATCCTGGTATGTATGTATGTATGTATTTGTATTGGATAAATATGACATGTAACTGTAAATTTAAGGTGTACATAGTGTTCCTTGGATACATTTGTATATGGTGATTTGGTTGCCATTGCAACAATATTTATAACATCACATACTTATAGTAGAATGTTATTGTCTGGGTTCAATAATCTGTATAGAGAAGTTTCTCACTGTGAACTGAGGCTAAAAGGAACCAGGTGTAAAGTTCCAGATGGAAACCATGACATAATGGTGCTGGCCTTAATCTGCCCTGCACTGCTGTTGAGCACTCTCTGAGATCCAGGGAGTAACAATACATTATCGCCAGTTGGAGACTGAAATGTGTACAGGCTCAATCTCAGTCTGTGCCATGACCCTCCCACTTCCTGTGTGATCTGGCCCGCTCCTGACTCCAGCCTCAACTCGCATTAGACTCCACTTTTCTTCCTCCACTGCGGGCACAGTTCAATAGGCTGAGCTCTTCCGACCTCAAGTCCTGATGTGTCTGCCTCTAACTTCCCACCTTTCCAGTCTCAGCTAACATACCACATCTACATGGAGGCTTTTCTGGAACACTCCACCAAAGAACCCTCTCCCAGTTGCTCTTCCTCCCAGTACCCTGTTTTATTTCCTTCTTAGCACTTTATCTATAATTATCTTGCTGATTTATTGTTTTACTTGTTCTGCCCTCACCGCCCACGGAAATGTAAGTCCATGCTGTGTAGAGCTGGGTATTAATTCCAGAAGGAGTCAGGACTGGGGCTGAGTGGGGTGTGTGGCCACCCTTTGACCTCCATGTCTATCTGCCTTATGGTTTTGCTTTCACTCTTCTTCCTTTGACATCTTTTCCTCACAGTCCTAACAATTTTCCCATTGATACCTTAATACAAAAGGAGCTGTTTTTAGATTATGTGCTCAGGAGTGTCGTCTTCTGTTTCCTTCCTTAAGTTGTCTTTGCAGGGACGTTGCCTTGTTCATTGTAGCCTCAGTACCTAGCACATTGCCTGGCACAGCACCAGTACTCAATAAATGCTAACTCAATTGCCTGCCACATACTGGCTGTGTGACTTTGTCATGTTATATGATTTCTTCAAGCATCAGTTTACCTGTATAATATGGGAGGGAAAGGGGGAATAATGGCACCTTTATTACTGAGAGAAGGCAGAAAGATAAAGAATGCAGAGCGTTTAACATACTATGGATGATAGAATGGAAATGTCATGAGCAGAAGGGGACCCTGTGAGCCTCTATATCTCTTTCGGAGAAGTAACCTTAGATGCTCTGTCCCTGAGGCAGAGTCAACACTCACGGAGTCCAGAGTTTGTGCCTGGTGCATCCGTCAGCAGGTAAGAGCTCACTTCACTTTCAGCTAATGTATCTTTGATGAGGCCAGAGTGTAGAATCATCCAGTAATTGCCTGGTCTGAGTTCATCCTTCTTTTAAATTTGAAAACTTTCTTTTCCATACTGATTCCCTATTTTAACAAAATTCACAACTTGATCTATTTTAAGGGAAAGAATAGCATAGTTGTACATCAGAATTCTCAAGCTAACACCAAATCCTCGCTTGCATGCTGGAACTGCAGTAGTATAGACAGCTATAATTGCTGTCTATTAGACTTCTTTCCTTCAAGCAATAATCTTTGAATAGCAAGAGGAATGATAAATAATTTAATTGCTACAAATTATGATTAAATTAGTATTTGCTGACTATTTACCATGGGCCAGGCACTGTGCTAGGTACTTTTGTCTATTCTAATTAATCCTCCAAATAAACCTGTGAGGTAGTTAAGGTAGTGCTTTTATCCCTGTATTATGTATAAGGAGACTAAGAACAGAGAGTTTGTGTCATTTTCTTGGGGTGTCACAGCAAATGAGTTAAAGCCAAGGCATGGTAGATTTAAAGTCCTATACTTTTTCCTGTGAAAACCCTCTATGCCAACATAAACTTTCTTTCTGTTTGCCTGTTCTTACACCATGTGACTATATGAAATGGCTGAATGAATTTTAACCAAATTCAATGAATATGTCTGGGTCAACCAAGATATAAACACAGGCTATCTGGCAATGCTCAAAATTTACCTTAGAGGCATTCTGCTTCTGATAATGCCACATCATGTTACTTCTGACTAAAGCTCTGCATCAGGACAACTTAAAGTGCTGGATAGTATATTTAAAAATTCTAGTTGAAGGCATCAGAGAACCACCAAGGAAGTGAGGATTTGAAAGACAAAGATCTGAAAGAGGAGAGAATCTCTTAGTGGTTATCACAGCGTTCAATGCTGCTTCTCTCCTTGGGGGTAATTTTTTTTTTAACATCTTTATTGGAGTATAATTGCTTTACAATGGTGTGTTAGTTTCTGTTGTACAACAAAGTGAATCAGCTATATATACACGTATATCCTGTAGCCCCTCCGTCTTGAGCCTCTCCCCCACCTTCCCCATCCCACCCCTCTAGGTGGTCACAAATCTGATCTCCCTGTCCTATGCAGCTGATTCCCACTAGCTGTTTATTTTACATTTGGTAGTATATATGTGTCAATGCTACTCTCTCACTTTGTCCCAGCTTACCCTTGTTTGTAGATTTTTGATCATGGCCATTCTGACCAGTGTGAGGTGATACCTCATTGTAGTTTTGATTTGCATTTCTCTAATGATTAGTGATGTTGAGCATCCTTTCACATGTTTGTTGGCAATCTGTATATCTTCTTTGGAGAAATGTCTATTTAGGTCTTCCACCCATTTTTGGATTGGGTTGTTTGTTTTTTTGATATTGAGCTGCATGAGCTGCTTATATATTTTGGAGATTAATCCTTTGTCGGTTGCTTTGTTTGCAAATATTTTCTCCCATTCTGAGGATTATCATTTTGTCTTGTTTATGGTTTCCTTTGCTGTACAAAAGCTTTGAAGTTTCATTAGGTCCCATTTGTTTACTTTTGTTTTTATTTCCATTAGTCTAGGAGGTGGGTCAAAAGGATCTTGCTGTGATTTATGTCCTAGAGTGTTCTGCCTGTGTTTTCCTCTAAGAGTTTTATAGTGTCTGGCCTTACATTTATGTCTTTAATCCATTTTGAGTTTATTTTTGTGTATGGTGTTAGGAAGTGTTCTAATTTCATTCTTTTCCATGTAGCTGTCCAGTTTTCCCAGCACCACTTATTGAAGAGGCTTTCTTTTTTCCATTGTATATTATTGCCTACTTTGTCAAAGATAAGGTGACCATATTTGTGTGGGTTTATCTCTGAGCTTTCTATCCTGTTACATTATATTTCTGTTTTTGTGACAGTACCATGCTGTCTTGATTACTGTAGCTTTGTAGTATAGTCTGAAGTCCAGCCGCTTGATTCCTCCAGCTCCATTTTTCTTTCTCAAGATTGCTTTGGCTATTTGGGGTCTTCTGTGTTTCTATACAAATCATAAATTTTTTTGTTCTAGTTCTGTGAAAAATGCCATTTGTAGTTTGATAGGGATTGCATTGAATCTGTAGATGGCTTTGGGTAGTAGAGTCATTTTCACAATCTTGATTCTTCCAATCCAAGAACATGGTATGTCTCTCCATCTATTTGTATCATCTTTAATTTCTTTCATCAGTGTCTTATAGTTTTCTGCATACAGGTTTTTGTCTCCTTACGTAGGTTTATTCCTAGGTATTTTATTCTTTTGGTTTCAGTGGTAAATGGGAGTGTTTCCTTAATTTCTCTTTCATATTTTTCATCATTAGTGTATAGGAGTGCATGAGATTTCTGTGCATTAATTTTGTATTCTGCAACTTTACCAAATTCATTGATTAGCTCTAGTAGTTTTCTGGTGGCATCTTTAGGGTTCTCTATGTATAGTGTCATGTCATCTGCAAATAGTGACAGTTTTACTTCTTCTCTTCCAATTTGGATTCCTCTTATTTCTTTTTCTTCTCTGATTGCTGTGACTAAAACTTCCAAAACTATGTTGAATAATAGTGGTGAGAGTGGGCATCCTTCTCTTGTTCCAGATCTTAGAGGAAATGGTTTCAGCTTTTTACCATTGAGAATGATGTTGGCTATTGGTTGGTCATATATGACCTTTATTATGTTGAGTTAGGTCCCTCTATGCCCAGTTTCTGAAGAGGTTTTGTCATAAATTGGTGTTAAATTTTGTCGAAACCTTTTTCTGAATCTATTGAGATTATCATATGGTTTTTCTCCTCCAGTTTTTTAATATGGTGTAGCAAATTGATTGATTTGCGTATGTTGAAGAATTCTTGCATTCCTGTGGTAAACCCTACTTGATCATGGAGTATGGTCCTTTTAAAGTGCTATTGGATTCTGTTTACTAGTCTTTTGTTGAGGATATTTGCATCTATGTTCATCAGTGATATTGGCCTGTAGTTTTCTTTTTTTGTGACATTTTCAGAATACTAATCACAATGAGGGGTGAAAATTGGAGTTCAGAACTTGCCAAGGAAGGAAGTCCCTGGTAAAATCCTAAGGTTTCAGTAAGGATCATAGGAGTGAGTGAAATGGAAATAGATTAGCACTCACAGTAACTCAAACCCAACTTTGAATTTTCTCACTAAGTGATTAGATACTGTTAGGAAAACAACATCATTATTTGGGACACTGTTAGGAAAACAACATCATTCAGTCTCAGATATCCCTGTAAGTTTTATATATAATATATTCAATAAAAATTTTAGGAATATAAGGTGGTTTTGACCAAAACAACAGTAAACAAACCAGCAGGAGATAAAAACAGATATTGGAAACCATTCCCCAGGAGACATAGGTGTTATAGTTAAAACAATTACAATTAATACATTCAAGGAATTAAGACAAGATGGAAAATTTTGACAGAAAACTGGAAACTATAAGAAAAGAGAACCTAATAGAAAGTTTGGAGCCAAGAAATACAATAACTGAAATGAAGAATTAAGTGGACAAGTTAAACAGTAGGTTAGACACTGCTGATGGAGAATTTGTGAACTGGAGGATAAGAGAAAGAAAATATTCAAACTTAAGCATTAAGAAAGAAAAGGATGAAAAATACACAAGAGAGTGTAGGAGACAAATGAAATGTGGTGAAATTTATAAAAAATATATATGTAATGGGTAGACCAGAAGAAAGTAAAGGATAGTGCACAAGTAGTATTTGAAGATACAGTGATCAAGTATTTTTCTAAATTTTCAAAATTTCTCAAGTTATTGTTTCAAGTAATTGATAGCTACAAATCCTAGGCAAGAAAGCACAAAGAAGATTATACCTAGACCTATCATAATAAAAATGAGGTAAGCCAAGGACAAATAGAAAATATTAAAAGAAGAGAGAAAAAATTACCTTAAAAAATAAACAATAAATTGACAACTGACTCTTTAATGAAAACAATGGAAGCTCAATCCTAGTCATCTTCCCTTACTGAAGATAACAATTATCTTGAAGATGAAGTTTTGTTATTTTCATGATTACAAAAATACTTTTGCCATATACGCATGGGTCTACTAAAAATATAGCATTGTTTAAAAACTTAAAACATTATTTAGTGTTTTAACTCTTTAAGTGATATTTCAGTACACTTTTTAAAACCCCAGTGTTATATTTTGGGATGTATTCATGTTGATATATAAAGTGTTAGTTCATTCTTAGACATGTCTTCTTAGCATATATAAAAGAATCTCAGGATATACCTGTTAAGTGGACTTACTAAACTAATAGGTGTACACATCTTTACCACAACTATTTTAAAAATGTATACACATTTTCAACTTGACTAGTTTCACCCAGTTCTTTACCAAAATGGGTGGTGAAACAATTTCTAGTTCCCCCAGTAGTGTATGAAATTCCCCATTTTTCTACATCAGAACCAACTTGGTTCTGTCAAGCTTATGTTTTTTGCCATTATTACATGTGAAATGGCATCTCATTCTTGTTTCAATTTGCATTTCTCTTATTATTCAATGAAATTTACCATTTCTTATGTTGTTATTGGCCATTTAGAGGTTCTCTTCTGAAACTTGTCTATTAATATACTTTATCTATTTTCTGTTCATTTTTTTCCTTATTGATTTGTAGTAGTTCTGGATACGACTCCTTTGCCAGATATATTTTTTACCAGTATCTTCTCTCAGATTGTGGTTTACATTTTAACTTTATGGTACCTTTTTTTTGAGAAAAACTAGTACATTTTAGAAAGTCAAATTTATTTATCTTTATCTTATGGCTTGCACTTTATACGCATTGCTGAAGCAATTCTTTCCTAACTCAACATGATAAATATATTATTCTGTATTTTCTCAAGTTTTAGAATTTTGCCTTTTTTGCGTTTAGGTCTTTAATACAGGAGGAACTGGCATACAATAATATTATAATTTATTTTGCATTATTGATATCCACTATGTATTGAACAAACCATCTTTCTTCCTTGATTAGTAATACCTTATATCATGTTACCATCTATCTATCATCAGTCAGTCAATCAAGCAATCATCTATCTAAGTATTCCTGGATTATATTCTATTGATTGTTTATTTTCCATGTGCCAGTATCACACTGTCTTAATTACTATATCTTTGTTACCTGGAGGATGAATCCTCCAAATTGTTGTTGAAAGTTGTCTCGAATACTCTTGGCCTTGCCTTTTCCAAGTGAATTTTCAATTCTTGTTGAAAAATATAGTTCTCTTTGTCTTTTGATTTCCATTTTTTGATAGAGATACTGATTCCAAGAAACATCTGTGTACTATTAAAAAATGTGAGTGCAATGATAAATGCTGATAAACACAGACATTAAAATTGGGATAAAATAGAAGATGGTGGAGACTGTGCAAAATTGGAGAGCACGTGCCCTGTCCAAAGGGAGCAGATTCTCTTCAGCTTCAACTGATTTTGCCATCTGGGAATATAGACTTAGTGCCAAAGAAAAATGGAAATTCAGGAGAATCTGGAAAGCTGATTTTTTTTCTTGCAATATGGAATTTTCCATTTATTAAGTGTTGGTTCACTTATTTATAAACTGTTGTATAGGCCAAAGAAAACATCTCTGAAGGCCAATCCCAGGCACCTTCCTGATGTTAGACTTGAATAGTTTAAGCAGGAAAAAGGAGGATAGAAAGCTAAGATTTGAGGTGAGGAATCTTGGAGCCATGATGAGACATTGAGGTGTTACAGTTGTAACCTCAGTGGATCTAGAGTATAGTCCTAAGACCCAAAGCAATTATTCCAGTTCCACATCTATTGGCTTTGAATGCTTGAGACAGTTCTTGGGGAATTTGACATGGGACATTTTAACAAGAGGCCTCCAGATGGCAGAAGCAGTGCATTCTACCTATGCTTGTACCACTATGACTCACACCAGCCTTGTCCTCCTCCCTCTGATTTTCAAATTAGGCTTTGTTTTGTTAAGAGCTGGTTTTGTAGTAATTAACTCACTCTTTTCTATATCAATGTTTATGTTTCTGAGATTGTATCCTAACAATGTAATATGACACAAAGTTGTCTTCTTAGAGCTTTATGTAGGAGTTATTCCTTCTAACTATTAGGTACAATTTCAAAACTGCTATGTATGGACCTTTGTTAGTAGTCTTTCAAAGCCAAAGTTGCATGGTTTTGGAAAGACCAATCTATTTCTTAATCCTTTTGTAGTTCATTTGACGACTGATTCTCTTGAAGAATACACAGTCTTATGACTAAAGGACCACTTAATCCACGTCTAAACCGTTATCTACGATCTAGCATAGATAATATGCTAGCCTGGCTTAAACTGGCTTCAACCCAACCTGGCATGAACTCGTGTGCCAAGAATTAACAGGTATTGAACAATGGCTACAGTTGTTTTCATCACAGAAAAAACCAGCTAGGACAGAATATGAGGGCTTTTCTCTTGTCTGATTCCTAGGTGCTAAAAATGATTTATGCTATTTACAAGCTTTATTTGATAAAAAACTATAAGGCCAAGGATCACATGATTATAAGATGTAAAAATATAGATATGTTCTAGGTTCCTCCCATCTTTTTTATTTTGTTTTGTTCATAGACTCCGTCTTGCTCCAGACAGATCTGGATAAAAGGGAACATTCATGCATTGCACTGACTCAAGTCAATGGTGCCTCCCTACATTCACTAAATATTTAATTCAAGGCTCTGGGGATATAGTGACATCTTAGACAAATATAATTCATGCTCTCCTAGAGCTTACATTACATATCAAGGGGAGAGGACTGACAGTAAACATCCAAACAAACAAACAAGATCTTTTTAGATAGTGTTAAGTACTTGGAAGATAATTCAATAAAAGAATGGGGTAGAGGGAGTGTGTGTATATGCAAATGGGGTGAGGAAGACTATATCATGTCGTTTTAGGATAAAAGCTGCTTTGCATATGCCGTAGTAGTGGGTACCATCATCATGTACATAAAGCACAAGTGCCAGAGTATATCCTCGTGTCCATTTAGTGGGGAACACAGCATGGAACAAGTATCTCATGGGTTTTCTAATAATATCACTGTAGTCCTTATCATCTAGTAGTAATAGTAGTAATACTAATAGTAATAATAATGCTCGAAATGATAATACTGGCTATTGTGAATTACGTTGAGTGCTTTCTCATCTGTACCAAGAAAGTAATGTTGAGACTTTGAAAAAATCACTTTTCTCCTTGTCATCTGTTCAAAGATGCCATTGAAACCAATGACCTCTATGGTCCCTTCCACTCTCTTTTCAAAAGGGAAGAACATTAAATCCTCTAGGTCTTTATGTGCCATCTTCTTCTTATACTGGATTTCCCTTCTACTTGGTTATTCATTACTCATTTCATCTTCATCAGGTTTTCTTCTAATAAGTAAGTGTGTGAATCAGTTCTGAGAACTGCTTTCTTTGGCAGAGAGAAATGCCAATCTGAGCAAGTCCTTGAGACTTTGCCAAAGAGCCAACACAATACCGGAAATGTATAAATGTTATGTAGGGTAGAAATGAGGAAGTTAGGATGCCGAATCTAAGAGGCTTGAGTTTGAGTCCTGATTCCCCCACTTGCCAGGTATGGGTCACTGGACAAACAGTTTGATCTTGTTGAGATTTCATTTGTTTACTTGTAAGATGCTGGCAATGGTAGTACCTACCACACTGGATTTTTCCAAGGTTTATGTGGAATAGTAAATGTAAAATGTCTGTTATGTAGTGCCCAATAAATGTTAGTTGCTATTATTATCATTATTTCAGTGTGTCCAAAGAACTTTAAGACTGAGTATCTTTTCTGGATCAGTTTCTGATCTGAATCAAATGTGAAAGAATTGTAGCTGGAAGAGCCTTTGGGTCTAACCTTCAGTCTGAATCTTAGTGGCCTTTATTCAGACCCCATAAATGATGGAATTTTATTCTCTGCTTGATTATCTCCTGCCTTGAGCAGTTCACTTCCTCCTTCCATTAATAGAATCGTTTTGATGAGAAGATAGTACTTAAAAATAGTGGAAATAACTTAGAAAGGGAGACAGAGTGATTATCTCACCTCCGAATGAATTATTTGCATTTAAAATGTAGTAATTCAGTAATATTTCTCCAAAGGCTATAGTTTGATCACTAGGTTAATTCTTTTTTTTTGTTATTAAAATGAACTTTTAATTTTTGAATAGCTTTATTTAGATTCGTACAAAAGTTGCAAAGAAAATTCTGCAGAGTTCCCACCTGGCCCACACCCCATTGTTAACAATAAGTTAATTCTTGAAGAATATGCATCTTCAAAGTTTGGAATCTTTGCCCGCCAAAGAACTCCCAGGCAATTTTATGTTTTAAGTTGTGAAACTCTGAACAAATATTTCCATTCCTTTTAGATATGTATCTACCTCTTCTGGTGGATAGAAACAGCTGTCTAATGACTGCCTAGCAGCATTGCTCAGTGGCTGAGGACAGACTAGGCGATGGTTTCACCCAGTGGAACACCCAAGGGCAATTAGAGAAACAATGTAATTTTACAAGTTAGAAATAGGTCAAGATTTGAGACAAACACTCAGATGCTTGGGAAAGTAGCTTTGGGAATTGAATGCCCCTAGAGTGAGAAGCTATTTGGGTTGGTGTGCCTGGGTGCTCTCTCTGTTTTGTTCTGAGCACTTATGCAGAAAGAAAGTAATTCTAAGCATGCTCTTTAGGTACAAGCTTGGGTGATGCTGGTTGTCAGTGTAAGTTACAGACAGAGATAGATGATATTGGAAGCAATATATAAAAGTGGTCATGAGTGTAGTCTATGGAGTTAGACCTGCGTTTGATTTCTGCTCCTCTGCTTCTTTTTTTCTTTTTTAACATGTTTATTGGAGTATAATTGCTTTACAACGGTGTGTTAGTTTCTACTGTATAACAAAGTGAATCAGCTATACGTATACATATATCCCCATATCCCCTCCCTCTTGCATCTCCCTCCCACCTTCCCTATCCCACCCCTCGAGGTGGACACAGGGTGCTCGTCTGCTTCTTAGCTGGTCATCCTAAGCAATATTAACTACTCTGTGTCAGTATTTTTCATTCCTACATTGGGTATAATAACACGTATACGGGGTTGTACAGAGTTAATAAGATCATGAATATAAAGTGTTTAGCACACTGCCGGGTACTTGGAACATAACTCAGAAGGATGTGACAAAATGCTAAGCCCCACCCCTTGGCTGCGATCATGTGACCTGCTATGGCCCTCCTTCCCATCCTTCTAGTTCCTTCGCAGAGTCCACACTCATGGCTCAATTGCCCCATGTACAGAGGCATTTGTTTTATCTCAGGTATGTGGATTTGGACATGTGTAAGGTAGATGCTGGATTGTTGACCTGGTAGAGACAAATGTTGCCCAGTTAAGGGGTATCACTGATGGACATGTGCATTTAAGGAGCAAATCTCCCACTAATAGACTATTGATTGCCTAAGACCTGCAAACCAGAGTAGGCATGACCCTGACCCCAGAAAAAGCTTTGTTAAACTTTGTAGGGCTGATTCATTTCAAGCACATTAAGACCCTATGGAAAAAGTAATACCAGGCTTTACTATGGGTGCTTATGCTGTTGCAATGATGTGAACTTTCGGTCACATTGCACACTGAGAATGAAAATACAGTGTTAGTGGGAAAAGCTCAGGCACTGGACCCAGACAGACTTGAGTTCAAATCTTGGCTCTTCTACTTACTCACTATGTGATCTTTATCAGCCTACATACATTAATTTTCAGTTTTCTCATCTGTAAGTTGGGAATACTAATATCTGCCATGCAATTTGAGTAGATCACAAGGAATGAATGTAAAGCATTCCTCTGGTGTATGGTATGCAGTTAATATCTAGTAGATATTATATTATTATTATTTTTTAATTATTATTATTGCTATTATATCCTTTAATCCTAAAACCACATTAAAGCACACAATCATCTTGCATGAAGGGACTATACATTACATAATATTATATATATTTATTGAGAACCATTTGAGGCTCTGTGAAGACTAAAACACTGTTGCTGTCCTTAAGGAATTTATATTTCAGTTGAAAAGATAGACACAAAAACATCTAACACAACAACTCCAAAGTGCTAAACAGGAGGCAAAAGGAGGAACCAGAAATTTATTCTGTGTCAGGGAAACCAAATAAGTTTACAGAGGAAATGTCTTGATAGTAGGATTCTGTCGTGAGGGACAGTGTGAACAAAGGCTCAGAGGTAGGACTGTATGGGGTGTAGATGGGAAATAATGGATGGTTCAGTATGGAGGGGTGTTGTAGAAGAGGTTGGGAAATTGCATTCAGGTTTGATCCTGAAGGGCTTTGAATATGCAAGTATAATTTTTGCAAAAATATCTTTGAAAAGAATGACTTCATTCACTTGTTCCTTCCTTTCTTTGTTCAACACCATTTCTTAATGCCTGCTCTCTGCCAGATACTATTACGGAGATAAAGCAGTGAACTGGATAAAGGCAGTGAGCTTCCAGTTTAGTGTGTGTGTGTGTGAGAGAGAGAGAGAGAGAGAGAGAGACCCACGAATAAGTGATCCCATTAGGGTGTGCTGAGTGCCTCCATAGCCAGGGATGAAGGGAAGTGCCTTGCAAGTTTGTCCTGGCCCACAATTGAGGGGTCAGAGAGTGCTTTTCAGGGGAAATGACTCTAAGCTGAGATCCAAGGGAATAAATCAGGGTTAATCAGGTAAAAGAGGTAGAGGTAGAATATTCTGAGCAGAAGAAACAGCATGTTTTATAGTGTAGAGGTGAGACATCATCGTGGGTCTCAAGAGTTGCAAGTGTGTTAAAAATTGGTGTAGGATGGCAGAGTTTGGAGGGATGAGGGAGTCATAGCCTCTTTGAAAATCATGCTAGAGAGTGTGGGTTTTACTTAGAGGCCCCAGAATAATTTTGAGCAATGTTTGCTTTGCATATGGAAGGGCAGAGTGTGCACTTGACCTGATGACATTTGTAATTTAGAAAGGGAATGCTCAGCAAATTGAAGAATAGGGGTTGGAGGAAGAAAGACTGGAAGCAAGAAGACCGACTTTGAGGCTCTTGCAGTCACTCAGACAAACGTCTGTGTTTACCTTTCCCCAAAGTTTACCAGAATGTGAGAGAAAGGAAGGCAACCCATTTTCCTGGATCATATCCTAACCCTGCTGATGTGCATAATGTACTTGGTTGCATGGGATGAGGTGGGTCTCATGGTTTTTATCACATTAGGCAATGTTTCTCACAATTGGTCAGAGGAACTGAGCCACCTGTGCTCTGTCAGGAAGAGGATCCTATCTCCTGCTATGGGGATGTTGGAAACGTGGCCTTTGCATACTTGGCCAATGTTTCCTGGATATCAGGAACCATCACACAGAAGTATTTTAGAAGTGGTTGGATCGCTCTCTCAGAGACCCCCATTTGTCTACAGAAGTGATAAGCAGGGAAAAACAATGCCCATTTACTCTAATGAGGTGCAAAGCCAGAAGCATCTACTCTAGAGAGATATAAGTAAGGTGGCTGATTTGACAGCGATTGAGTGAACTTGTGAACTTTTTCTTTTTCTTCTAGGACATCAGAATAGCACACATCATAGTACTAGAGCATGTTGATGCAAAGCTTCCCAAATCAGAGCTTGTCTGATACCCTGGTCAAATGGAGCAGTCTCCTAGATTTGTTAAGAGATGATTGGAGCTGCTTTTCTTGATCCTGTGGATGTGTAGTTTATCTTCTCTGTTGCTGGTTATTTGCATCTGCTGTGGTTGAAGAGAGAGGGAGGGGAAAATGTGAATCATTGCTATTCATGCTAAGACTGACTCAGATGTAAGGCCTGGGGGCAGGCATGAAGCACATTGGATTTGAAAATCAGTTACTAGCTGGTTAGTGACTTGATTCTAGAGCCTGTTTCACTATTGTGTTAAGCTTTTTTTTTTTTAATTGCTACATAACAAATTACCACACACTTAATCACTTGAAAGAACACAAATTTATTATGTCAAAGTATTTGTGGGTCAGGAGTCTAGCAAGGGTTAACTAGTCCTCTGCTCAGGATCACACAAGGCTGAAAGCAAGGTCTTGGTCAGCTATGACCTCATCTGGAGGTTCGACTAGGGAAAAACTTGATTCCAAACTCCTTCAGGTTGTTGACAGAATTAATTATCTTATAGTTATTATAAAATATTTGCTATATTTCTTGTGCTGTACAGTATATCCTTGTAGCTTATTTTATACATAATAGTTTGTACCTCTTAGTTCCCTACCCCTATATTGCCCCCCCTTTCCCTCTTCCCACTGGTAACCCCTAGTTTGTTCTCTATATCTGTGAGTCTGCTTCTTTTCTGTTATTATTCACTACTTTGTATTTTTTAGAGTCCATATATAAGTGATACTATACAGTATTTGTTTTTCTCTGTTGGACTTATTTCACTTAGCATGATACCCTCCAAGCCCATCCATGTTGCTGCAAATGGCATTATTTCATTCTTTTTTATAGCTGAGTAGTATTCCATTGTATTGGGTGGGCCAAAATGTTCGTTTGGTTTTTTTCTGTAAGAGGGCTCTAGTGGCACTTAGTTGTTTTCAACTTCATTTGAGGTAATTTTGTTAGATTGTATATGACAGCTGTCATATCAGTGTGCACTTAAAAAAGACATCAAAATTGGTGAATTTTTGTGGAGCCATTTTAATATTGAAAATGGAAGAAAAAAGCAACAGTTTAAACATATTATGCTTTGTTATTTCAAGAAAGGTAAAAACGCAACTGAAACACACAAAAAGATTTGGACAGTGTATGGCGAAGGTGGTGTGGTTTGTGAAGTTTTGTGCTGGAGATTTCTCACTGGAGGATGCTCCATGGTCCGGTAGACAAGTTGAAGTTGATAGCCATCAAACCAAAACAGTAATTGAGAGCAATCAACGTTATACCACGTGGGAGATAGCCGACATAATCAAGCATTGAAAATCATTTGCACCAGCTTGGTTATGTGAATTGCTTTGATGTTTGGGTTCCACATAAGTTAAGCAAAAAAAAAAAAAACCTATCTTGACCATATTTCCACATGGGATTCACTATTGAAACGTAATGAAAATGTTCTGTTTTTAAAACAAATTGTGACGGACGATGAAAAGTGGATACTGTACAATAATTTGGAGCAGAAGAGATCATGGAGCGAGTGAAATGAACCACCACCAACCACACCCAAGGCTGGTCTTCATACAAAGAAAGTGATGTTGTGTATATGGTGGGATTAGAAGGGAGTTCTCTATTATGAGTTCCTTCCAGAAAACCAAACGATTAATTCCAACAAGTACTGTACCCAATTATATGAACGGAAAGTGGCACTCGATGAAAAGCCTCCAGAATTAGTCAACAGAAAACGCATAATCTTTCATCAGGATAACGCGAGACCGCATGTTTCCCTGATGACCAGGTAAAAACTGTTACAGCTTGGCTGGGAAGTTCTGATTCATGTGCCGCATTCACCAGACATTGCACCTTCAGATTTCCATTGATTTCGGTCTTTACAAAATTCTCTTAATGGAAAAAATTTCAATTCCCTGGAAGACTGAAAAAGGCACCTGGAATAGTTCTTTGCTCAAAAAATAAAAAGTTTTGGGAAGATGGAATTATGAAGTTGCCTGAAAAATGGCTGAAGGTAGTGGAACAAAAGGTGAATACGTTGTTCAATAAAGTTCTTGGTGAAAATGAAAAATGTGTCTTTTATTGTTACTTAAAAAACCAAAGGCACTTTTTGGCCCAGCCAATATGTGTGTGCATGTGTGTATATATGTATATATGTGTGTGTATATATGTATATATGTGTGTGTGTATATATGTGTGTGTATATATGTGTGTGTTTACCACATCTTCTTTATCCATTCCTCTGTTGATGGACACTTAGGTTGCTTTTATATCTTGACAACTTAAATAATGCTGCTATGAACATTGGGGTGCATGTGTCTTTTAAAAAAAGTGTTTTTGTTTTTCTCAGATATATATATATCCAAGAGTGGAGTTGCTTGGTCATATGGTAGTTTTATTTTTAGTTTTTTGAGAAACCTCCGTATTGTTTTCCACAGTGACTGCACCAGTTTACAGTCCCACCAACAAATGTACAAGGGTTCCCTTTTCTCCACATCCTTGCCAACATTTGTTATTTGTGTTCTTTTTGATGATAGTCATTCTGACAGGTGTGAGGTGGTATCTCATTGTGGTTTTGATTTGAATTTCCCTGATGATTAGTGATGTTGAGCATCTTTTCATGTGGCTCTTGGCCATCTGCATCTCCTCTTTGGAAAAATGTCTATTCAGTTCTGCCCATTTTTAAACCAGGTTGTTTATTTTTTTGATATTGAGTTGTATGAGCTGTTTATATATGTTGGATAGGAATCCTTTATCAGTTATATCATTTCCAAATATGTTCTCCCGTTCAGTAGGTTGTCTTTTCACTTTGTTGATGGTTTCTTTGCTCGGCAAAAGCTTTAAAGTTTAATTTATGTCCCATTCGTTTATTTTTGCTTTTATTTCCTTTGTCTTAGGAGACAGATCCAAAAAAATGTTGCTATGATTTATGTCAAAGAATGTTCTGCCTATGTTTTCCTCTAGGAGTTTTATGGTATCAGTATGGTATGGTGAAGACATTTAGGTTTTTAATCCATTTTGCATTTATTTTTGTTTATGGTGTTAGAGAATGTTCTAATTGCATTCTTTTATATGCAGTTGTCCAATTATCCCAGTATCACTTATTGAAGAGACTGTATTTTCTCCATTGTATATTCTTGCCTCCTTTGTGGTAGATTAACTGACTATAAGTGCATGGGTTTAGTTCCGGGCTCTGTATTCTGTTCCATTGATCCATGTGTCTGTTTTTGTGCCAGTACCATATTGTTTTCATGACTGTAGCTTTACAGTATAGTCTGAAGTCAGGGAGCATGATTGCTCCAGCTCTGTTCTTCTTTCTCAAGATCGTTTTGCCTATTTGGGGTCTTTTGTGTTTCCATACAAATTTTAAAATTATTGTTCTAGTTCTGCAGAAAATGCCACTGGTCTCTGGTAGGGATTGCACTGAATCTATAGATCACACAGTATGTTTTCTATGTTCTGTTTCTTCATGTATTTAAGAGAAAAATTGCTTCTATATTATGTACATTGAGGGGTTAATTTACACATAAGTTAATATGTACACAAAAGATGCTTTGAGTTTTAGACCTTACATTTTACATGCACATTTGGAAGAATAGTATTGGTGACAATGTGGAATTCTTACATTTATTAGTTATTCATTCATTCATTGACAAATATTTATTGAATGTGTATTATGTGCCAGGCACTATTCTAGATGCAGAGGATACATCAATGAATAAAACAGCCCAAACTTCCTCTCCTCATGGTGCTTACATTTTTATAGAGGGAAACATTATATGCCATGGGAAAGTCTTTAGTGTTTTCAAGATTTCTTGACATATTGCCTTTGATCCACATCCTGTAAAGCCTGTAGGATAAGAAAGGAAAGTATTATTATTCCTATTTTGTAAATGTGAAATTGAGGATCAGATTGATTGTAGAATTTATCCAAGATCTAATGATTCATAAAGGGGAGAGTTGCAGGACCTGATATTTGGTATTCTTGGGAGCAAGGCAGGCACACAGCCACATGTATTCTTGGGTTACCCAGAAATAACTGAGTGATGCTGTGATACAATGACTTATCAACTGGTGTGCCTAAGGTCTTGCAAGCATTTTAATTCCTTGGATGAAACTCTGTGGTATAATATTATTCCAGTAGTGGGAGGAGTATTTGACTAAGAATCTTCTGGAGAAGTTCTGTGATTGGTGAATAATGGGGAAGGAATAGTTGTGCTCTTATTTTTGTGTGTGGAGTTTCATTTACAAAGCACATCTATAGTCACTTCTTTGACTTATCTCCATGATCTTGTGAGATAAACAAAATTGGTGGCTTATCTCCACTTTTCAGATGAAGAATACTGAGTCATAGAGAAGTTAAGTGAGTTGGCCCAGACTTCACGTTTAGTCTGGCAGAACATGTCATGATGGAGAGAGGTAAGCCCCAAGTGTCAGTATTTTCTTTGTATGTTTTCTCCCTGAAAATTTTTTGGACTATAGCATTCTAGTAATCACAGGAATAACGAGATAATTATGGGAGTATTATGTGTATACTATGTGTATGTTGGCCTAAAATATTACTATTGAAGGTCTCTTTTGCAGTCTTAGGTGAATTTTCTAAATTAGGCAGGCAATGGTATACCACCCAGACCTTCCCCATGGACTCGGGGTTGTTCTTTAGGGACAGGATCTCTTTTCATTGATCGAAATCTTTCAGAAGACCATGTCTGCTGAAGCTTATTTGGAGCCTGCTTCTCTTATCTAAGCTAACAGAACAAAGAAAGAACAGGTTACTAGGGAAATGGGAGGTAACCTTTACAGGTAATAGGATGTGTTGGTACAGTTGACTCAGACCTGTACTCAAGGCAGAATTGTGAAATGAAGAATATTGGTCTTGTGTGTTCTTCCTTGCTCTTTTATGTATCAACTTAAAACAAATTAAGTTTTGGAATGGGTAAGGTATACACAACAGCACAAAATGTTAAAGACACAAAAGGGTAGACGGTAAAAAAGGGAGACTTTTTCTGATCTCCTCCCCCAGTCACACAGCTCCCCTTCCCATAGGCAATCAGTGCTACTTCTCCCCGATTTGGGCATCACCGTCATAGCTCCTTTGCCTTCAGTTTGCCCACTGACTGGTCTTGGAACCCAGTTGCCTTCAGTGAGAACAAATCCATCCATTCATCCATCCACCCACAAGTAGTTTTTTGGATACCTACTGTGCACCTAGTACTATGTTAGAGGCTGGATATGCTGAGGCAAAAGTTACCGTCCTTGACCTCAAAGAGCAGACATTTTTCAGTAATGTCTTGAATCTTTCATCCTCATTAAAGCTTAAATGTCTTATGTCTCCCTTAATTAGGCCTCTGCTCTCTGCTAGCTAGTCTGCTAAAACAATTTATGTTAAGATTTTAATGGCTGATTATATGCTGAGCTTTCCAGATAATGTCTGTAGTTAATAGGGGTTTTCAATTCAAAGGGTTTATTTAATGTGAGAATTTTGAAAAGCATCAGGAAAGAGCCAATTTTTAAAGAGTGGAGCAAGATGGCTTTTTACCCTTCTTAGGAAGGCTGTAGTGTTTAGAAATCATTAACTTCTCTAAGCCTCAGTTTTCGCCTGTGTAAAATGAGGATGATAATAGTACAGCAATATTTATCCCATAGAGTGTTTATGAAGATCAATTTAGATGATTCCTGTAAAGAATTTAGCAAAGTGCCTGGCACATATTAAGTCACCGTAATTGCTTTAGTTGCTACAACTGTGATTAGCATCACATAGTGGGTGTCTAGGCCTGCCTGTCACAGGCCTGCCTGGTGAATGGCTCACTGCCTCCACATTCCTAGAGAAAGGCATGTTCCTCACATCAGTGGTCAGGACCCAACACTCCTCAATTGTCATTAAGAAAACACAGAAGCACTGACAAAATGTCAAGATGCCCCTTGAAAATAAAAAGGACTTGGATGAACTCACCTTTGGGCTGGAAGACAGAGGTAAACATCACACTAGACTACTCACACCCCTCTTCTCAACGAGTGTGACCTATCTGCTCTAGAAGCTCTTCTTGACACTTATTTTATGGACCTCTGGTGCCCCACCACAGCTGTGTCCTCTCAGAGCTCCTGGGCCAAGGGAACAGGTGTGAGGAGCCATGCTGAGCTCCACATTCTGTGTGAGCAGCTACGTGGAACAAAGGCCAGCAAGGCCCAGCTGACCTGGCGGTTCTGGTAGATTACATGTGAGAGCACTAATTTGTACTCTGAGACCAGGAAGGAATTCCAGCCAGTGCAGGTAAAGCAAATTTTCAAGCCACCTTCCTTGCTCTCCACTCCTTTTCTGATTTTCTCTTGACGTTCTGTATGTGCTACAAGCTGGGCTGGGCTAAAGGATTCTTTATCTTACTTTTCTGGGAAGGAATTCCAATCATTCTGCAACCCTTGTGCATATGGACCGAGGTGAAGGATTATACTGCTTTTTAATATTGCTTTAATTGGAAAGCCAGATCAAGACTTAAATTATGGTTCTCCTGTCTTCTATTTCCATTTTCTCCTCATAAAATGCTCAGTTAATAACTAGAGATCATAGTTCTTCCTGAAAGACTGGAAAGAGCTGGCTCTGATAAAGGAGCTATTCCTCCAAGTTCAGGTGATCATTCAAAATCTCATTAAGAATACACTTCTTGAGAATCCTTCATATTTCCCGAGAAAGAGTATTTAACAAAGAAAACACACTTCCTCATTGTGGAAGGCGGTGATTGTGATTATGGGTAGGTTGTGAGTGGAGCATGAGAGGATGATATATATGTGCACTTAATAGAACCTCTGCAGATTACCTTATAGAGATAGTATATTTTGGGAAATCAGACAATTCTGAATAAAATGCAATGTGAAAATGTCTTCCAAGTCGTGTATAAAAGGTTTCCAAAAATTCTTCAAAAGGAAGACCCCACCTCCTCAGCATCAGGCCTGATAGGAGGGTTTTATTATGTCACAAGTGCACAGAATTGGATCATTGATAAACATTGAATCACAGCATATTTTTATCATTCGTTCTTCTAGAACCCTTTTTTTTTTTTTTTTTTTTTTTTTTTTTTTTGCGGTACGCGGGCCTCTCACTGTTGTGGCCTCTCCCGTTGTGGAGCATAGGCTCCGGACGTGCAAGCTCAGCGGCCGGGCCCAGCCGCTCTGCAGCATGTGGGATCTTCCCGGACGAGGGCACGAACCCATGTCCCCTGCATCTGCAGGCGGATTCTCAACCACTGTGCCACCAGGGAAGCCCTAGAACCCATTTTTAATTAATTAATTAATTAATTTTTAATTTTATTTTTTGTTGCTGTTGTTGCGGTACGCGGGCCTCTCACTGCTGTGGCCTCTCCCATTGCGGAGCACAGGCTCCAGACGCGCAGGCTCAGCGGCCATGGCTCACGGGCCCAGCCCCTCCACGGCATGTGGGATCCTCCCGGACTAGGGCATGAACCCGTGTCCCCTGCATCGGCAGGCGGACTCTCAACCACTGTGCCACCAGGGAAGCCCAGGACCCATTTTTTAAAACTTAGTGATTTAACAATGGATACTAAAGGCTCTAATGTGGGAGGCTGCTTTGCACATATAAGGACTGCCAAAAAACTCTAGTGTGGCCAGAGTAGTAGTGAGTGTTAGAAGATAAAGCAGAGAAGTAACCTGCACAATCATGCAGGTCTTGGATTTAATTCTGTGTGAAGTGAGAAGCCACTGGTGGAGAGAATGTGGGGGTTGATTAGAGGAGTGATGTGGTATAAATTGCATTTTCACATGACCACTACCATTGCTACTTTGAGAAGAGCCTTGGTATGGAGGTAGTTAAGGGTTGATGTAGGAAGCTCAGTTAATGGGCTTTTCCTATGGTTCAGCTGAGAGAGAAATGGCAGTCGTTTGGGTCAGGCAGGTAGTAGTAGCAGTCATGAGAGATGGGTGGTTCTGCATATATTTTGAAGGTAGAGCCTGCAAGAGTTGTTGGGAAGATGGAGGGAAGTGGAGATTTATAACTTGATAGTCCTTTTAACTTTGTAATCCACATATGGTTTTAATGGTAACTGTATTTAAACTCTTCATTTTGAGTTAACAAAGGTTTCCATTTTCTGACAATGCCAGAGACTTACAGTGTTATCAGAGAGTGCGCTAATATTATCCTTCAGTATGCTAATTGGCTCACTCTAAAGATTTGCTTAACCAACCAAGAGAATTACAGTTACATACATTAGGTTTTCTGCACACAGTCAATTCCAGTAATTCTGATTAGAGAAACAAAGGATGTTGGGTTTTTGTTGGGATTGTTTAAAAAATGACTCTTTTTCCACCCTTGAAGAAAACGAAAATTTTATAAAAATGATATCATTTACTAAATGCTATCTAATGTGACTAGTTTTGTAATTCATTACTTTGTTTTTAAGGTTCATCCATGATGATGTGTACAGCTAGAGGTCTTTCATTTTCATTGCTGAATAATAATTCCACGTATAAATACACATATAGCAAGTAATTCATTCATTTTCCTGGCAATGGTCATTTGATTTGTTTGCAGATTCTCACTGTTAGAGACAATGCTGCTGTGAATGTCTTTGTACATGCCTTCTGATGCATGTGGGCAAGGATTTCTGAATGTATATGACTGGTGTTATAATCGTTGGGTCATAGAATATATTAAAAAGTTCATCTTTAAAAGGTGCCAAATTATTTTCCAAAAATAGCAATTTATACTGTTGTCAGCAGTGTTAAGAAACATTTAAGCACTTGCCTACACTTGATGTTAACATTGTATTATCAACCTTTGCTCATCTAGTAGGTATAAAATGCTGTTCTTTCATGCATTTCCTGTACAGTAAGTCCCCTACATATGAACTTTCAAGTTGCAAACTTTCAAAGATGGGAACGTGGGCTTCCCTGGTGGCGCAGTGGTTGAGAGTCCGCCTGCCAATGCAGGGGACGTGGGTTCGTGCCCCGGTCCGGGAAGATCCCACATGCCGTGGAGCGGCTGAGCCTGTGAGCCATGGCCGCTGAGCCTGTGCTCCGCAACGGGAGAGGCCACAACAGTGAGAGGCCCGCGTACCGCAAAAAAAAAAAGATGTTTTAGGACCATTTAGACTTTTAATTTCTTTTTGAGTCAGCTCTGCTAAGTTATACTTTTTCTAGTAATTAGTCTATTTTATTTAAGTTTTCAATTTATGGGTATAAGTTGTCCATAGTAATCACTTATTAGTCTTTAAATCCCTGTTCTATAGTCAGGCTTCTTTGTTATTCTTAACATTATCTTTTTTTTTCATTAATTTCTCTTATCTTTATAATCCTCTATTTTCTTTGGGTTAGTTTTGGTGTTACTTTTCATACCTTCTTAAACTGGCGCTATAACACATTCATTTTCTATTCTTCTTTTCTAATATAAGGACACAGATTTCCCTCCATATACCAGTTTCATGTCGTATTACTGGTTTTGATCTAGTCTTAATTTGTTACTATTTAACTCTAAGTATATTTTAATTATTATTTCTTCTTTTGACCCATGAATTAGTTAGAAGTATAATTCCTTTGTTTATATTTTTTGTTATTTCTAATTTAATTGCATTTTGGCTATAAGTGATATCAATTTTTTGAAATGTATTGGAATTGCCTTTTGTCTGTATTTGATTACCTACATTTTCTAACCTGTGTATGCTAGAGAAAAATGTATATTCTCTAGTCGTTGAGTGAAAAGTTCTATGTATGTCCAATAATTTAAACTTGATAGTTATCATTTTCAAATATATATATTTACTTATTTTTTGTTTTCTTGAAAAATTAGTAATTGAGAGAGATGTATTGAAATCTCCTCTCATGATATAAATTTACCACTTTATGTAGTTCCATCCATTTTTGCTTTTATGTTTTGATGCCATTTTGTTGGCTACATGTAAATTTAGAATTGTGATGTATTTCTGGATAATTGAAACTTCTGGCATTATGTAGTGACTCTCTCAAACCTTAATATTCTTTGTTGTCTTTTGGTTGGTATTTTTTGGTACATATTTTTGCATTCTTTTGTTTTCAGTCTTCTGTTACTGTGTATATGTGTATCTCTTATAAAACTAGTTGATGTTTTCTTAATCCAGTGTGAATATTTGTGTTTTCTGAGTGGTAAGTTTAGTCATTTATAGTTACTATAATTCCTGAAATATTTGTAAAACTTATTGCTTTCTATTTGTCCTGTTTTTTATATGCTTCTTTCCCTCCTGCTTTTTGTTAATTTATTTTAAATTTCTTATTCCATTTTTCTCTCTATGCACATTTGGAAATTAAATCAAATTATTTACAATCTTTAAGTAGTTGCATTTGAAGTGTTTCCATGTGTGTTTAGCTAAGGAAAATCCAAGTATCTTAAACACCATTTTGAACCATACAAGGAACTCGGAATACTTTAATTACAGTCAGCCTTCTCCCAGTTTGTCATATTTTTGCCCAATATATTAGTTCTTTTACTTAAGCATACATATTAAATGTTGATGGTGGTGGTATTATTATTATTACTGTTATTATTGCTATTATTATTATTTCATGTGGATACTATTTGTTTTGGTTTACCTACTTTCCAACAATTTCCAATTGCTTACTAATCATTATATTGCATATCTTTGAGAGAATATAATTTAGAATTTCCTTTAGTGTAAGTAGTTAGCACTATTAGTTTTTATCTGAAAATGCTTTTATTTTACTCTCATTCTTGTTCTTAAACAGATATATGGAGAGATAATTCACTTACTGTACATTTCATCCATTTAAGGTGTACAAGTCAATGATTTTAGTATGTTCACAGAGTTATGCAACCATCACCATGTTTGATTTTAGATTATTGTTATTATCTCCCTCCAAAATATTCTGTTCCCATTAGCAGTGATTCCCCAGTTTCCCAGCCCTAGATAGCTACTAATCTACTTTCTGTCTCTATGGATTTCTGGACATTTAACATAAATGGAATAATAAAATATGTATTTTTTTGTGACTGGCTTCCTTCAGTTAGCATAATGTTTTCAAGGTTCATCCATGTTGTAGCATGTATCAGTACTTCATTATTTTTATTTGCAGAATGATCTTTCATAGTATGGATTTGCCACATTTTATTTATCCATTCATCAACTGATGGACTTTTGGGTTGATTCTACATTTTGGCTACTATGGGTAGTGCTGCTATGAATATTAGTGTACAATTTTTTACTTGGATCTAGGTTTTCAAGTCTCTTGGAGTCTCTGAAGGAGTAGAATTTCTGGGTCATAAGGTAATGCTATATTTAACATTTTGAGGAACAGCCAAACTGTTTTCAAAGTGGCTCCAACACTTTACATTTCTACCAGCATGGTATGCGGGCTCTCACTTCTCCATATCTTTGATAACACTTGATATTTTTAAATTTTAAATTTTTTTATTATAGCCATCTTAGTTGGTGTGATGGGTTTTATTTGCATTTCCCTAATAACTTAATGATGTTGAACAACTTTTTATATGCTTACTGGCCATTCATATCTACTCATTGTTGCCTTTGAGATGTCAGATATCAGTCTAATTTTAATTGTTTTGTAAATTATTTTCCTATGGATGCTTTTAAAATATTCTCTTTGCTTTTAGTGTTATGTTTTGATGTTCACTATAATGTTGCTAGATGTGGATTTCTTTTTATTTATTCTACCCAGTATTACCTCTATCTTTGGACTTTGGTAATTTGGGGCTGTTATAATAATGCTACTGTGAATAACATGAATGTCTTCTGGTGTACATACATATATAACTAGGAGCAGAATAACTTTTCCAGAAAGTATATGCATTTTCAGTTTTACTAGAGAAGGCCAACTTATTTTCCAAAGGGGTTGAACTGACTTATAGAAGTTTATGGCAATTTCCATTGCTTCTCATTCTATCAATATTTGGTATTGTCAGATTGTTTAATTTTAGGGAATCTGGTGTGTGTGTATTGTAACCTCATTGTGGTTTTGAATTTGAATTTTTCTGTTACTAATCGGTTTTCATATATTTACTGATTTCCCAGATTAATAATTAGTTTTCATATACTTAGTGGCCATTTTTATTTCCTGTTTTGCAAGTTGTCTATACAGATATTTTACCCATTAAAAAAATGAGCTGTGTTTTACATATCTGTAGGATTTCTTTAGGTATTGTAATTATGATTCCTTTGTCAATTATATATGTTGCAAATGTTTTCTCTGATTTGCCTTTTGTGTTTTGGATAAAAACATTTTCAATTTGAACATTTTCAAAGTATCCAGTTGTTCCCTTTAGGATGAAAGAAACTTCATTTAAGTCATGAATATATTTACTTATATTATTTTGATTTAATTTTTATGTACTTTTTTGGGTAAGTTTATTTTTTTTTGAATTTTACTTTATTTTTTATACAGCAGGTTCTTATTAGTTATCTATTTTATACATATTAGTGTATATATGTCAATCCCATTCTTCAAATTCATACCACCACCAGCACCCACACCCCCGCCACTTTCCCCCCTGGTGTCCATATGTTTGTTCTCTACATCTGTGTCTCTATTTCTGCCTTGAAAACCGGTTGATCTGTACCATTTTTTTAGATTCCACATATATGCGTTAACGTACGATATTTGTTTTTCTCTTTCTGACTTCACTCTGTATGACAGTCTCTAGGTCCATCCACATCTCTACAAATGACCCAATTTTATTCTTCTTTATGGCTGAGTAATATTCCATTATATATATGTCCCACATCTTCTTTATCCATTTGTCTGTCAATGGGCATTTACGTTGCTTCCATGAACTGGCTATTGTAAATAGTGCTGCAATGAAGGTTGGGGTGCATGTGTCTTTTTGAATTATGGTTTTCTCTGGATATATGCCCAGTAGTGGGATTGCTGGGTCATATGGTAATTCTATTTTTAGTTTTTTAATGAACCTGCACACTGTTCTCCATAGTGACTGTATCAATTTACATTCCCACCAACAGTGCAAGAGGGTTCCTTTTTCTCAACACCTTTTCCAGCATTTGTTGTTTGTAGATTTTCTGATGATGCCCATTCTAACCAGTGTGAGGTGATACCTCATTGTAGTTTTGATTTGCATTTCTCTAATCATTAGTGATGTTGAGCAGCTTTTCATGTGCTTCTTGGCCATCTGTATGTCTTCTTTGGAGAAATGTCTATTTAGGTCTTCTGCCCATTTTTGGATTGGGTTCTTTGTTTTTTAATACTGAGCTGCATGAGCTGTTTATATATTTTGGAGATTAATCCTTTGTCCGTTGATTCATTTGCAAATATTTTCTGCCATTCTAAGTTTTTTTTTCTTCTTGCTTGTAGCTCCCTTTGCTGTGCAAAAGCTTTGAAGTTTCATTAGGTCCCATTTGTTGATTTTTGTTTTTATTTCCATTACTGTAGGAGGTGGATCAAAAAATATCTTGCTGTGATTTATGTCAAAGAGTGTTCTTTCTAAGTTTTCCTCTAAGAGTTTTATAGTGTCCAGTCTTACATTTAGGTCCTTAATCCATTTTGAGTTTATTTTTGTGTATGGCGTTAGGGAGTGTTCTAATTTCATTCTTTGACATGTAGCTGTCCAGTTTTCCCAGCACCACTTATTGAAGAGACTGTCTTTTCTCCATTGTATATCCTTGCTTACTTTATCATAGATTAGTTGACCATAGGTGTGTGAGTTTATCTCTGGGCTTTCTGTCTTGTTCCATTGATCTATATTTCTGTTTTTGTGCCAGTACCATATTGTCTTGATAACTGTAGCTTTGTAGTATAGTATGAAGTCAGGGAGTCTGATTCCTCCAGCTCTGTTTTTTTCCCTCAAGACTGATTTGGGTATTCGGGGTCTTTTCTGTCTCCATTCAAATTTTAAGACGTTATTTTCTAGTTCTGTAAAAAACACCACTGGTAATTTGGTAGGGATTGCATTGAATCTGTAGATTGCTTTCGGTAGTATAGTCATTTTCACAATATTGATTCTTCCAATCCAAGAACATGGTATATCTCTCCATCAGTTTGTGTCATCTTTGATTTCTTTCATCATTGTCTTATAGTTTTCTGCATACACATCTTTTATCTCCTTAGGTAGGTTTATTCCTAGATATGGTATTCTTTTTGCTGCATTGGTGAATGGGATTGTTTCCTTAATTTCTCTCCCTAATCTTTCATTGTTAGTGTATAGGAATTCAACAGATTTCTGTGCATTACTTTTGTATCCTGCAACTTTACCAGATTCATTGATTAGCTTTAATAGTTTTTTGGTGGCATCTTTAGGATTCTCTATGTATAGTATCATGTCATCTGCAAACAGGGACAATTTTACTCCTTTTTTTTTTTCTGATTTGTATTCCTTTCATTTCTTTTTCTTTTCTGATTGCCATGGTGAGGACTTCCAAAAGTATGTTGAATAGGAGTGGTGAGAGTGGACATCCTTATCTTGTTGCTGATTTTAGAGGAAATGCTTTCAGTTTTTCACCATTGAGAATGATGTCTGCTGTGGGTTTGTCATATATGGCCTTTATTATGTTGAGGTAGGTTCCCTCTACACCCCCTTTCTGGAGAGTTTTTTTTTTTTTATCATAAATGGGTGTTGAGTTTTGTTCAAAGCTTTTTCTGCATCTATTGAGATGATCATATGGTTTTTATTCTTCAATTTATGAATATGGTGTATCACATTGATTGATTTGCATATATTGATAGAATCCTTGCATCCCTGGGATAAGTCCCACTTGATCATGGTGTATGATACTTTTAATGTGTTGTTGGATTCTGTTTGCTAGTATTTTGTTGAGCATTTTTGCATCTGCATTCATCGGTAGTATTGGTCCGTAATTTTCTTTTTTTGTAATCTCTGTCTGGTTTTGGTATCAGGGTGATGGTGGCCTTGTAGAATGAGTTTGGAAGTGTTACTTCCCCCACAATTTTTTATAAGAGTTTGAGAAGGATGGGTGTTAGCTCTTCTCTAAATATTTGATAGAATTCACCTGTGAAGCCATCTGGTCCTGGACTTTTGTTTGTTGGAAGATTTTTAATCACAGTTTCAATTTCATTACTTGTGATAGGTCTGTTCATATTTTCTATTTCTTCCTGGTTCAGTCTTGGAAGGGCATACCTTTCTAAGAATTTGTCCATTTCTTCCAGGTTGCCCATTTTATTGGCATAGAGTTGCTTGTAGCAGTCTCTTAGGATGCCTTGTTTTTCTGCAGTGTCCATTGTAATTTCTCCTTTTTCTTTTGTAATTTTATTAATTTGAGTCCTCTCCCTCTTTTTCTTGATGAGTATGGCTAAAGGTTTATCAACTTGTTTATCTTCTCAAAGAATCAGCCTTTAGTTTTATTGATCTTTGCTATTGTTTTCTTTGTTTCTATTTTATTTATTTCTGCTCTGATCTTTATGATTTCCTTCTTTCTGCTAAATTTGGGTTTTGTTTGTTCTTCTTTCTCTAGTTCCTTTAGGTGTAAGGATGGATTGTTTATTTGAGATTTTTATTCTTTCTTGAGGTAGGCTTGTATAGCTATAGACTTCCCTTTTAGAACTGCTTTTGCTGCATCCCACAGGTTTTGGATCGTCATGTTTTCATTGTCATTTGTCTCTAGGTATTTTTTTATTTCCTCTTTGATTTCTTCAGTGATCTCTTGGTTATTTAGTAAGGTATTGTTTATCCTACATTTGTTTGTGTCTTTTATGTCTTTTTCCCTGTAAATGATTTCTAACCTCATATCAATTTGTTTGGAAAAGATGCTTGATATGATTTCAATTTTGCTAAATGTACTGAGGCTTGATTTGTGACCCAAGATGTGATTTATCCTGGATAATATTCCATGTACACTTGAGAAGAATGTCTAATCTGCTGTTTTTGGATGGAGTGTCCTATAAATATGAATTAAATCTATCTGGTCTATTGTGTCATTTAAAGCTTGTGTTTCCTTGTTAATTTTTTTGTCTTCATGATCTGGCCATTGGTGTAAGTGTGGTTTTAAAGTCCCCCACTATTACTGTGTTACTGTCGATTTCCTCTTTTATAGCTGCTAGCAGTTGCCTTATGTATTGAGATGCTCCTATGTTGGGTGCATATATATTTATAATTGTTATATCTTCCTCTTGGATTGATCCCTTCATCATTATGTAGTGTCCCTCCTTGTCTCTTGTAATATTCTTTTTTTTAAAGTCTATTTTATTTGATATGAGTATTGCTACTCCAGCTTTGTTTTGATTTTCATTTGCATGGAATATCTTTTTCCATCCCCTCACTTTCAGTCTGTATGTGTCCCTAGGTCTGAAGTTGTTCTCTTGTAGACAGCATAAATATGAGTGTTGTTTTTATATCCATACAGTGAACCTATGTCTTTTGGTTGGAGCATTTATTCCATTCACTTTTAAGATAATTATCAACATGTATGTTCCTATTTCCATTTTCTTAACTGTTATTGGTTTGTTTTTGTAGGTCTTTTTCTTCCCTTGTGTTTCCCACTTTGAGAAGTTTAACATTTGTTTTAAAGCTGTTTTTTTTTGTGCTGAATTCTCTTACCTTTTGCTTGTCTGAAAAGCTTTGATTTCTCTGTCAAGTCTGAATGAGATCCTTGCCGGGTAGAGTAATCTTGGTTGTACGTTCTTCCCTTCCATCAGTTTAAACATATCGTGCCACTCCCTTCTGGCTTGTAGAGTTGTTGCTGGGAAATCAGTTTTTAACCTTATGGGAGTTCCCTTGTATATTATTTGGGTTTTTCCCCTTGTTGCTTTCAATAATTTTTCTTTTCCTTTAATTTTTGTCAGTTTAATTACTATGTGTCTTGGCATGTTTCTCCTTGAGTTTATCCTGCCTGGGAGTCTCTTCGCTTCCTGGACTTGAGTGGCTATTTCCTTTCCCATGTTAGGGAAGTTTTCGACTATAATCTCTTCAAATATTTTCTCAGGTCCTTTCTCTCTCTCTTCTTCTGGGACCCCTATGATGTGAATGTTGGTGCATTTACTGTTGTCCCAGAGATCTGTTAGACTGTCTTCATTTCTTTTCATTCTGTTTTCTTTATTCTGTTCCATGGCAGTGAATTCCACCATTCTGCCTTCCAGGTCACTTATCCGTTCTTCCGCCTCAGTTATTCTGCTATTGATTCCTTCTAGTGTATTTGGCATTTCTGTTATTGTATTGTTCATCTCTGTTTGTTTGTTCTTTAATTCTTCTATGTCTTTGTTAAACATTTCTTGCATCTTCTCGATCTTTGCCTCCATTCTTTTTCCAAGGTCCTGGATCATCTTTACTGTCATTTTTCTGAATTCTTTTTCTGGAAGGTTGCTTATCTCCACTTCATTTAGTTGTTTTTCTGGGGTTTTGTCTTGTTCCTTCATCTGGTACATAGTCCTCTGCCTTTTCATTTTTTCTATCTTTCTGTGAATGTGTTTTTTGTTCCACAGGCTGCAGGATTGTAGTTCTTCTTGCTTCTGCTCTCTGTCCTCTGGTGGATGAGGCTATCTAAGAGGCTTGTTGTTTTATTTTTTAAGTTAGTATTTTGCCTTTTATATTTAGTCTATAATCCACCTTGTGTTCATCTTTGTATACTGAATGAGGTGAGAATCAAATTAAAACCTTTTTATTCCATAAGGGTATTCAATTGTCCTAGTATCGTTAAATAAGAAACCTACTTCCCACCTGCTCTGCATTGTCATTTTTGACATAGTGTTCTTTATATATGGGTCTGTTTCTTTCTGATCTGTTCCATTGGTCTCTTTGTTTATGCTTGTACCACTATCTTACATTATTAGTAATTGTAGCTTTTTAATAGGTCTTGATTTTTCAAAGAGCAAATCCTACCATATTTTATTATTCTTCAAGTATGTTTTGTTTATTTTTGTCATTTTGCAATTGCATATTAATTTTAGGATCAGCATGTCAGTTACCATAACAAATAATCAAATAATCAAAAAAGTCTGCTGGAATGTTGATAGAGATTGTTTTGAAATTATAGATCAGTTCATTAAAAATAAATTTAAAATGTGCTCTCCTTATCAAAAGATAGTATATCTTTCCATTTAGTTGTCTTATTTTACTCGATAATATTTATACTGTTTTATATAGAGTTATGACATACATTTTGCAAGACATCCTAGGTATTGATAGTTTTGTTGCTATTATAAATATCTTAAAGTTTTTTTTTCATTTTTAATTTGTTGCTGGTTAAGGAATTGCAATTGAGTTTTAAAAATTCACAATGCATCTATCAACCTTGCTAAACTCATTTCTTAATTCTAATAATTTATCTGTAAACTCTTTGGATTTTCACTGTGTAGAAACATATTATCTGCAACATTGACTATTTTATTCCTTCATTTATAATCCTTATTTTCTTTCTTTTGCTCTACTGAACATTCCAGGATCTCTTGTTCATTGTTATATAAATATGATGAGAGTAGGTTCCTTGTCTCTTCCTGATTTCAAAGAGAAGAATTTTGACATTTCCTCATTAACTGCGGTATTTTCTGTACATTTTTATAGCTAACCTTTATAAGCTGAAGAAGCTCTTTCTATTTCTGATTTGGCCACTTTTGAAGAGGATATGAGAGAAAATACCCATCTTGAGAGCTGAATATTTTTACAGTTGTTTATCTACACCTACTATTCAGTCTCAAAGCCAATACCATATATTTTAAGTTTTTATCATGATAGTACTCCACACTAGGTACCAATTTTTGTCTCAGCCAGATTTTAATAGATAACAAGAAAACAGAATCTCAGTGTCATTCAACAGTCTATTTCTCACAAGCCTGTAGATTGGCTAGTGTAGTTATGATTCAGGCTGTGGTTTTGTGTCCTTATGTTCTAGATAATTCTCTTGAATTATCACTTTTTCTTTGTTTAATTTAGACTAACAATATTTTCTCTTAACTTGAGGATATTTAATTCATTTCCATTCAGTATCATTACTCATATTTGAAATCAGTATCTCGTTAGGTAAATTTAATTTAACCTGTGTGTTATATATCACCTTTTGTCTCATTTCCTTTTCTGGGTTGAGTATTTTATTTTTTAATTATCCTATGTATCTACTTCTAGTAGACTAGAGCTTATTCACTCTTTGTTTCTTAGGGATTACCCTAGAAATTATTATTTTTATTCTTCACTTAGGAAAATCTTTTAATAATTGACAACTTTATCCTCTCCCCACAAAATCAATTCACCTTTGAATACTATAACTTTAGCCCCTCCCAAATTAAATGCTAAAGTGTGTGTGTGTGTGTGTGTGTGTAAAACCTCAGTTCATTATTTTATTCTTTCATAGAGTCAAAGCTTATTTAGGTATATTCATACATACATATTCATACAGTTATCTTTTTTCTCTCTTCACTTTTTTCTGCATCTTTGATTTTCTGTTTATAATAATCATTCTTCTGTCTGAGATCACCCTTGAGAATTTTCTTATTTTGTAGATCTTCTGGTGGTGAAGTATCAATTTTTGTTTGTCTGAAATGTCTTTATTTTGCTTCCATGTTTAAAGTATATATTTGCTTGGTAGAGCATTCTGGCTTGGTAATCATTTTACTTTTCCACATTGAAGAAATCATCTAAATATTGTTGCTATCGAGAAGCTGGCTCCCAGTTGAAATTTTACTTCTTTGAAAGTATTTATCTTTTTTTTTTTTTAGTTTGTTTCATTTTAAGATTTTTTTTCCTCTTTTTTTGCGGGGGGAGGGAGATCTTATTCTGATATGACTAAGTGTACTTTTTATTTGTTCTATTTAGTTTTTGTTGATCTTTTTGAATACATGGCTTGATGTATTTCATCAGTTTTGGAAAATTCACAGGCATTATTTCTTCTAATACTAGCTCTGTCCATTTGTTCTCTCCCTTCCTTTTGTTCCAAATATATGTATGTTAAGTTTTCTCACTGTATTCTCTCTATTTCTTACGCTTTATATTTTTACATTTTTGGTGCTCTGTTCTTCATTTTGATTTTTTTCTTCTATATATCTTTCACTTCACTGATTCTGATTTCACTTCTGTCTAATCTGCTCTTAAACCTGTCCATTGAGTTCTTTATTTCAGATTTATATTTTTCAGTTACAGAACTTCCATTTATTTCTTTTACAAGTTTCTATTAAAGCAGTTTTTGTAGTTTCCAATTTTCTGTCAAAATAGTAATGCTTGGCTTTTATTTCCTTGACTGTAATAAACATACTTGGTCTGTGTCTGCTAGTTCCATTACCCTCAGTGCTGTGGGTCTGTTGCTGTAGTCTGTTGTTTTTGCTAGTTCACCCTTATGATGTCTCCTGTTTATATCTTGTTTTCCTTTACTGTTTCCTGGAAATTATATTTGAAAATTTATGTGTAGAAATAACAATTTCTAGGATGATATTACCTCTTATCCAATGCAGATTTTCATTTTTCTCACTGTTAATAGGATTCATTCCTTTCAGTTCTCAGAACAAAGTAAAGGACATTTTACTAAGGTCCTCATCTGTGGTGTGTGCTGAGCTTTGACTTTTTCCGTCCAGCTCTGTGAAATGACCTAAAGCAGGTGCTTATGGTATCTTACCCTTATCTCATTGAGCCTTACTATTATGTATCAGCCTGACTTCCAACTGCCAGTGCTTGCATCTCTTTGCCTGAGGGCTTTCTCTAGTAGCCATACATAGGTCAGCAGTGTCAGATGACAAATAATTCAGTGTGAGTCACACTTAACCAATGACTGATGGGAGATGATGTATAAATATCCAAGTCCCTTTTCCCTAAGGTGAAATAATTTTTAGTCCCATGGTTTACACTGGTTACAGAGTTCTGCAGTGGATTAAACTTCAGTTACCTAAAGTGGGAACATATTTAATAGTGCCATTATATGTTGCCATTCCTTTAACTTCCTCACACTCCGACGTGTGTTTTCTAGGCTCATCTCTCAATAAGTTACTTGCATTCAACTTTGCCTCAGAGAATGTAAAGTCACTGAGCCCAAGTGTACCTCAGGCTCTCCGATACCTTGTCTGGATCAGCAAACTCTGGCAGTGTAATAGTGGACCTGAGGCCTGGATTCACTTGTCTAGATTCATGCTTTCTATTGGAACTTGTTCAGTCATTTCTTACTCTCTTGTTAACTCCTTGATACTATGTAGAAGTCCTTCTCAGCCAATATTTTATTAATTAAAAAATTTGTCTTCAGTGGGAGAGTTAGTTGAAATTCCCATCACTGACAGGTGTGGCAGCTTCAACTGTTACCTCTTCAAACATTTTTTTTTCTTTTCATTCTTCTCTTTGGGATTCTCATTAGACATATTTCAAACCTTCTCATTCTACCTTGAATATCTTGGAACCTCTCCTCTGTAGTTTCCATCTCTGTTTCTTTCTGTGTTGTAATCTGAGCAATTTATTTATTTAGTTCTATCTTCTAGTGTTTCAATTCTTCCATCAACTGTTTCTAATGTGCCATGAATACCTTCTATATTTTTATTTCACGGTTGTGTTTTTTCAATCTTCTTTTTTAACAAATAATTCTGCTGCTTGTTTTTTTTGACATTCTTTTCTTTAAACATTTCACACATAGTTATTTATGATTCCAGCACCTGAAGTCCATTTTTTGTTGTTGTTGTTTCTTTTGGTGGTTTATTTCCTTGTTTGTTTGTTGATCCTTGATTGTGAACTCAAATTTGGTTATCATTAACCTGTGGTAAACTTGGGACTCTAAATTGAGAGTTTTTTCTCCAATGAGAAATTATTTTTGATTCTGCTGAAAGCCAGGGAGTGCTACTGAAAAGGGATCACTTTTTTCCCAGTCCAGGGACCTTGACTTTATACGTGAGTCTCAGATACAGTTTTTTGTTTTGTTTTGTTTGTTTTTCCCTTCTAGTTTTATTGAGATATGACATACAGCACTGTAAGTTTAAGGTGTGTAGAGTAATTATTTAACTTATATACATCATGAAACTTACCACAAGTTTAGTAAGTATCCATAATCTCATACAGGTACAAAATTTAAAAAATAAAAAAATTATTTTCCTTGTGCTGAGAACTCTTAGGATATACTCTCTAAACAACTTTCATATATAACATACCGTAGTGCTAATTATATTTACCATGTTGTTACATTACATCCCTAGTACTTATTTATGTTACAATTGGAAGTTTGCACATATTGACTGCCTTCATCCAATTCCCCCCTCCCCCCCCTTTACTAACCACACATCTGATCTCTTTCTGAGGTTTTTTACTTTTGAAGTATAATTGACCTACAACACTATGTTAGTCCCTGTTACACAACATAGTGATTTGATATTTCTATGCATTTCAAAATTATCACAAGTCTAGTTACCATCTTTCACTATGCAAAGATAGTTATTGACTATATTCCTCACACTCTACATTTCATACTCATTAATTTTGCAATTGAAGGTTTGTACCTCTTAATTGCCCTCACCCATTTCTCTCTTCCATCTATCCTCCTCTCCCCTGGCAACAATCTGTTTGTTTTCTGTATCTATAACTCTGTTTCTGTTTTGTTTGTTCATTTGATTTTTATATTCTACATTATATTAAATCATAAAGTATTTGTCTTTCTTTGTGTGACATATTTCACTTAACATAATACCCTCTATGTATTTTGTCACAAATAGCAAGATTTCGTTCTTTTTTATGGCCGAGTAATATTCCATTGTATGTTTATACCACTTCTTTTCTTTAGCAGTATTTTAAAAATCAAATTCATATTTTATTCAACTAAAAGTTCACATTTAAAGAATGACCATGTTTTTGCTGAGTGAGCATATACTTATATAGTCAGTTTCTGCTTTCCATACAAAGTCATACAATGCCTTAAGGATTTAATCGTATCAGGAAAACTGTAATCCTTTGAGAAAAACATGCATTGTACACATGTATACACAAACACACACACTTTTTCAGTTTCTTACACTGAAGAAAAAAGAAGCCAGGAGAACGAAAATTGACAAACACCTTAAAATGAACAAAAATATAGTTATTTGAGAATTTCAAGTTTCCCTCATTGTCTACATATTTATATCAATCTTCTGAGCTTTTAGTCTTTCTAACATATGAAAATTTCATTATTTTCTAAATCTTCAATCTTCTGACCATTTCTTAACTATTTCTTCTCAAGTGGGAAGCCCAAATATCAGAGAGCTTAAAAAATGAGAGATAATGAAAAAATGGGACTTGACACAAAAGTAGCAGATGATGCTATGCATAGAAGGAATGGTCCAATTCCTGATTTTCTTCACCACCAGCATGTTCCCTTTTTCTTCCCACTTGCAGAGATCCTCAGTTTTTAAAATCTATAACACAGAATAAATCTAAAAATGCTTTACCAACATTATTTAATCTTAACAACACCCATGAGAATCAAATCACTACTGCTGAGTAAAGTGATCTGAGAAATTAATTTCTTTCTCTACATAAACTTCATGACTATTGATATTCACAGCTATAACATTTGATATACTTATGAAAAGTATGCATTTTTGAAAAGCAGTTTAAATTTGTCATTTGTTTACCTACTAAATACACTGTAACATGTTTCTTATACATGAATTTATAAGGCAAGTATATTAAAAAGCTCTTCATGTATCTTCAAAATTTAATTTATATGCATATGGTTATATCTGAAAGTTTTATTTTTTATATAATTCATAGATGATGAACAACAACTCATACTTTATGTGGAGAAAGGAAAAGAGACGAGTAGAATAATATACCATGTTATTAAAATATATTAAAATCAAAACAACTGAAAAGATGCTACACAAATTGTGCATTTGATGGGATTATACCACTTAGAGTAAAGGAAGAGATACACACATTTTTGAGAGAGTGTCAAGTTTTTACCCATAATACAAAGTAGGAAAAAAATAAAACAATCCGAAAAAGGAAAGCATTTTCTGTGAGACTAAAACTTAATCCTACTTTAAATCTCCTTATTCTAGCTCTGAAAATCATTTGTTGCCCCTAGAGAAGTTTTGATTTGACAAATGGTGAAGCTATTATAGAATAACTTTGATTATGAGTCTATTATTCAAGCAATATTTAAATCACTGGACTCAGTTACAAGAGCCATACAATGCTCAGGGAAATAGAGAGAGAGAGAGAGAGAGAGAGAGAGAGAGAGAGAGAGAGAGGGAGGGAGGGAGGGAGGGAGAGAGAGAGAGAGAGGGAGAGGGAGAGAGAGACTAATTTACCTGGAAGAGACAGTTTTATTTATTTATCTATTTATTTGTTTATTTACATCTTTATTGGAGTATAATTGCTTTACAATGGTGTGTTAGCTTCTGCTTTATAACAAAGTGAATCAGTTATACATATACATATGTTCCCATATCTCTACCCTCTTGCGTCTCCCTCCCTCCCACCCTCCCTATCCCACCCCTCCAGGTGGTCACAAAGCACCGAGATTATCTCCCTGTGCTATGCGACTGCTTCCCACTAGCTATCTACCTTACGTTTGGTAGTGTATATATGTCCATGCCTCTCTCTCGCTTTGTCACAGCTTACCCTTCCCCCTACCCGTATCCTCAAGTCCATTCTATAGTAGGTCTGTGTGTTTATTCCTGGCTTACCCCTAGGTTCTTCATGACATTTTTTTTTCTTAAATTCCATATATATATGTTAGCATACAGTATTTGTCTTTCCCTTTCTGACTTACTACACTCTGTAGGACAGACTCTAGGTCTATCCACCTCATTACAAATAGCTCAATTTCGTTTCTTTTTATGGCTGAGTAATATTCCATTGTATATATGTGCCACATCTTCTTTATCCATTCATCTGTCAATGGACACTTAGGTTGTTTCCATCTCTGGGCTATTGTAAATAGAGCTGCAATGAACATTTTGGTACATGACTCTTTTTGAATTATTGTTTTCTCAGGGTATATGCCCAGTAGCGGGATTGCTGGGTCATATGGTAGTTCTGTTTGTAGTTTTTTAAGGAAGCTCTATACTGTTCTCCATAGTGGCTGTACCAATTCACATTCCCATCAGCAGTGCAAGAGTGTTCCCTTTTCTCCACACCCTCTCCAGCATTTATTGTTTCTAGATTTTTTGATCATGGCCATTCTGACCGGTGTGAGATGATATCTCATCGTAGTTCTGATTTTCATTTCTCTAATGATTAATGATGTTGAGCATTCTTTCATGTGTTTGTTGGCAGTCTGTATATCTTCTTTGGAGAAATGTCTATTTAGGTCTTCTGCCCATTTTTGGATTCGGTTGTTTGCTTTTGTTATTGAGCTGCATGAGCTGCTTATAAATTTTGGAGATTAAACCTTTCTCAGTTGCTTCATTTGCAAATATTTTCTTCCATTCTGAGGATTGTCTTTTCCTCTTGTTTATGGTTTCCTTTGCTCTGCAAAAGCTTTGAAGTTTCATTAGGTCCCATTTGTTTATTTTTGTTTTTATTTCCATTTCTCTAGGAGGTGGGTCAAAAAGGATCTTGCTGTGATTTATGTCATAGAGTGTTTTGCCTATGTTTTCCTCTAAGAGTTTGATAGTTTCTGGCCTTACATTTAGGTCTTTAATCCATTTTGAGCTTATTTTTGTGTATGGTGTTAGGGAGTGATCTAATCTCATCCTTTTATATGTACCTGTCCAGTTTTCCCAGCACCACTTATTGAAGAGGCTGTCCTTTCTTCACTGTACATTTCTGCCTCCTTTATCAAAGGTAAGGTGATGATATGCGCGTGGGTTTATCTCTGGGCTTTCTATCCTGTTCCATTGATCTATCTTTCTGTTTTTATGCCAGTACCATACTGTCTTGATGACTGTAGCTTTGTAGTATAGTCTGAAGTCAGGGAGCCTGATTCCTCCAGCTCCGTTTTTCGTGCTCGATTGCTTTGGCTATTCGGGGTCTTTTGTGTTTCCATACAAATTGTGAAATTTTTTGTTCTAGTTCTGTGAAAAATGCCAGTGGTAGTTTGATAGGGATTGCATTGAATCTGTAGATGGCTTTGGGTAGTAGAGTCATTTTTCACAATGTTGATTCTTCCAATCCAAGAACATGGTATATCTCTCCATCTATTTGTATCATCTTTAATTTCTTTCATCAGTGTCTTATAATTTTCTGCATACAGGTCTTTTGTCTCCTTAGGTAGGTATATTCCTAGGTATTTTATTCTTTTTGTTGCAATGGTAAATGGGAGTGTTTTCTTGATTTCACTTTCAGATTTTTCATCATTAGTGTATAGGAATGCCAGAGATTTCTGTGCATTAATATTGTATCCTGCTACTTTACCAAATTCATTGATTAGCTCTAGTAGTTTTCTGGTAGCATCTTTACGATTCTCTTTGTATAGTATCATGTCGTCTGCAAACAGTGACAGCTTTACTTCTTCTTTTCTGATTTGGATTCCTTTTATTTCCTTTTCTTCTCAGATTGCTGTGGTTAAAATTTCCAAAACTATGTTGAATAAGAGTGGTGAGAGTGGGCAACCTTGTCTTCTTCCTGATCTTAGTGGCAATGCTTTCAGTTTTTCACCATTGAGGATGATGTTGGCTGTGGGTTTGTCATATATGGCCTTTATTATGTTGAGGAAAGTTCCCTCTATGCCTACTTTCTGCAGGGTTTTTATCATAAATCGGTGTTGAATTTTGTCTAAAGCTTTTTCTGCATCTATTGAGATGATCATATGGTTTATCTTCTTCAATTTGTTAATATGTTTATCACATTGATTGATATGCGTATATTGAAGAATCCTTGCATTCCTGGAATCAACCCCACTTGATCATGGTGTATGATCCTTTTAATGTGCTATTCGATTCTGTTTGCTAGTGTTTTGTTGAGGATTTTTGCATCTATGTTCATCAGTGTTATTGGCCTGTAGTTCTCTTTCTTTGTGACATCCGTGTCTGGTTTTGGTATCAAGGTGATGGTGGCCTCATAGAATGAGTTTGGGAGTGTTCCTCCCTCTGCTATATTTTGGAAGAGTTTGAGAAGGATAGGTGTTAGCTCTTCTCTAAATGTTTGACAGAATTTTCCTGTGAAGCCATCTGATCCTGGACTTTGTTGGAAGATTTTAAATCACAGTTTCAATTTCAGTGCTTGTGATTGGTCTGTTCATATTTTCTATTTCTTCCTGATTAAGTCTTGGCAGGTTGTGCATTTCTAAGAATTTGTCCATTTCTTCCAGGTTGTCCATTTTATTGGCATAGAGTTGCTTGTAGTAATCTCTCATGATCTTTTGTATTTCTGCAGTGTCAGTTGTTATTTCTCCTTTTTCATTTCTAATTCTATTGATTTGAGTCTTCTCCCTTTTTTTCTTGATGAGTCTGGCTAATGGTTTATCAATTTTGCTTATCTTCTCAAGGAACCAGCTTTTAGTTTTGTTGATCTCTGCTATCATTTCCTTCATTTCTTTTTCATTTATTTCTGTTGTGATTTTTATGATTTCTTTCCTTCTGCTAACTTTGGTGTTTTTTTGTTCTTCTTTCTCTAATTACTTTAGGTGCAAGGTTAGGTTTTTTATTCGAGATGTTTCCTGTTTCTTAAGGTAGGATTCTATTGCTATAAACTTCTCTCTTAACACTGCTTTTGCTGCATCCCATAGGTTTTGGGTGGTCGTCTCTCCATTGTCATTTGTTTCTAGGTATTTTTTGAGTTCTTCTTTGTTTTCTTTAGTTATCACTTTGTTATTACGTAGTGTATTGTTTAGCCTCCATGTGTTTGTATTTTTTACAGATCTTTTCCTGTAATTGATATCTAGTCTCACAGGGTTGTGGTTCGAAAAGATACTTGATGCAATTTCAATTTTCCTAAATTTACCAAGGGTTGATTTGTGACCCAAGATATGATCTATCCTGGAGAATATTCCATGAGCACTTGAGAAGAATGTGTATTCTGTTGTTTTTGGATGGAATGTCCTATAAATATCAATTAAGTCCATCTTGTTTAATGTATCATTTAAAGCTTGTGTTTCCTTATTTATTTTCATTTTGGATGATCTGTCCATTGGTGAATGTGGGGTGTTAAAGTCCCGTACTATGAATATGTTACTGTCGATTTCCCCTTTTATGGCTGTTAGTATTTGCCTTATGTATTCAGGTGCTCCTATGTTGGGTGCATAAATATTTACAATTGTTATATCTTCTTCTTGGATCGATCCCTTGATTATTATGTAGTGTCCTTCTTTGTCTCTTCTAATAGTCTTTATTTCAACGTCTATTTTGTCTGATATGAGAATTGCTACTCCAGCTTTCTTTTGATTTCCATTTGCATGGAATATCTTTTTCCATCCCCTTACTTTCAATCTGTATGTGTCTCTACATCTGAAGTGGGTCTCTTGTAGACAGCATATATATGGGTCTTGTTTTTGTATCCATTCAGCCAATCTGTGTCGTTTGGTAGGAGCATTTAGTCCGTTTACATTTAAGGTAATTATCAATATGTATGTTCCTATTCCCATTTTCTTAATTCTTTTTAGTTCGTTATTGTAGGTCTTTTCCTTCTCTTGTGTTTCTTGCCTAGAGAAGTTCCTGTAGCATTTGTTGTAAAGCTGGTTTGCTGTTGCTGAACTCTCTCAGCTTTTGCTTGTCTGTAAAGGTTTTAATTTCTCCATCAAATCTGAATGAGATCCTTGCTGGGTAGAGTAATCTTGGTTGCAGGTTTTTCTCCTTCCTCACTTTAAAAATGTCCTGCCAGTCCCTTCTGGCTTGCAGAGTTTCTGCTGAAAGATCAGCTGTTAACTCTATTGGAACTCCTTTGTGTGTTATTTGTTGTTTTTCCCTCGCTGCTTTTAATATGTTTTCTTTGTATTTAATTTTTGACAGTTTGATTAATATGTGTCTTGGTGTGTTTCTCCTTGGATTTATCCTATTTGGGACTCTCTGTGCTTCCTGGACTTGATTAACTATTTCCTTTCCCATATTAGGGAAGTTTTCAAGTATAATCTCTTCAAATATTTTCTCAGTCCCTTTCTTTTTCTCTTCTTCTTCTGGTACCCCTATAATTCGAATGTTGGTGCATTTAATGTTGTCCCAGAGGTCTCTGAGACTGTCCTCAGTTCTGTTCATTCTTTTTTCTTTATTCTGCTCTGCAGTAGTTATTAACACTATTTTATCTTCCAGGTCACTTTTCCGTTCTTCTGCCTCAGTTATTCTGTTATTGATCCCATCTAGAGTATTTTTAATTTCATTTATTGTGTTGTTCATCGTTGCTTTTTTCATCTTTAGTTCTTCTAGGTCCTTGTTAAATGTTTCTTGCATTTTGTGTATTCTGTTTCCAAGATTTTGGATCATCTTTACTATCATTATTCTGAATTCTTTTTCACGTAGACTGCCTATTTCCTCTTCATTTGTTAGGTCTGCTGGGTTTTTATCTTGCTCCTTCATCTGCTCTGTGATATTCTGTCTTCTCATTTTGCTTATCTTACTGTGTTTGTCATCTCCTTTTTCAGGCTGCAGGTTCATAGTTCCCGTTGTTTTTGGTGTCTGTCCCCAGTGGCTAAAGTTTGTTCAGTGGTTGTGTAGACTTCCTGGTGGAGGGGACTAGTGCCTGTTTTCTGGTGGATGAGGCTGGATCTTGTGTTTCTGGTGGGTAGGTCCACATCTGGTGGTGTGTTTTGGGGTGTCTGTGGACTTATTATGATTTTAGGCAGCCTCTCTGCTAATTGGTGGGGTTGTTTTCCTCTCTTGCTAGTTGTTTGGCATAGGATGTCCAGCACTGTAGCCTGCTGGTTGTTGAGTGAAGCTGGGTCTTGGCATTGAGATGGAGACCTCTGGGAGATTTTCACCATTTGATATTACGTGGAGCTGGGAGGTATCTTGTGGACCAGTGTCCTGAAGTTGGCTCTCCCACCTCAGAGGCACAGCACTGACTCCTGGCTGCAGCACCAAGAGCCTTTCATCCACATGGCTCAGAATAAAAGGGAGAGAAAGTAGAAAGAACGAAAGAAAGAACAAAAGAAAGAATGAAGGAAGGAAAGAAAGAAAGAAAGAATAAGAAAGAAAAAAGAAAAGGAAGGAAGGAAGAAAGAAAGGGAGGGACGGATTGAGGGAAGGAGGTGGGGAGGAAGGAGGGAAGGAAGGAAAGAAAGAAAGAAGATACAATATAGTAAGATAAATAAAATAAAGTTATTAAAATAAAAAATTAAGAAAAAAAATTTTTTAAAGAAAAAAATTGGACGGATAGAAGCCTAGGACAAATGGTGGAAGCAAAGCTATGCAGACAAAATCTCACACAGAAGCATACACATACACACTCACAAAAAGAGGAAAAGAGGAAAAAATAATAAACCTTGCTCTCAAAGTCCACCTCCTTAATTTGGGATGATTTGTTGTCTATTCATGTATTTCACAGATGCAGGGTACATCAAGTTGATTGTGGAGCTTTAATCCGCTGCTTCTGAGGCAGCTGGGAGAGATTTCCCTTTCTCTTCTTTGTTCTCACAGCTCCCAGGGCTCAGCTTTGGATTTGGCCCCGCCTCTGCATGTAGGTCGCTAGAGGGCATCTGTTCTTTGCTCAGACAGGACAGGGTTACAGAAGCAGCTGCTTCGGGGAGTCTGGCTCACTCAGGCCAGGGGGAGGGAGGGGCACGGAGTGTGGGGTGAGCCTGCGGCAGCTGAGGCCAGCATGACGTTGCACCAGCCTGAGGCGGGCCGTGCATTCTCTCGGGGAAGTTGTCCCTGGATCCCGGGACCCTGGCAGTGGCAGGCTGCACAGGCTCCCCAGAAGCGGGGTGTGGATAGTGACCTGTGCTCGCACACAGGCTTCTTGGTGGCGGCAGCAGCAGCCTTAGCGTCTCATGCCCGTCTCTGGGGTCTGCGCTTTTAGCCCGGCTTGCACCTGTCTCTGGAGCTCCTTTAAGCCGCGCTCTTAACCCCCTCTCCTCACGCACCAGGAAACAAAGAGGGAAGAAAAAGTCTCTTGCCTCAGGCTTCCCTGGTGGCGCAGCGGTTGAGAGTCCGCCTGCAGTGGACATGGGTTCGTGACCCAGGCCCGGAGGATCCCACATGCCGCGTAGTGACTGGGCCCGTCAGCCATGGCCACTGAGCCTACGCGTCTGGAGCCTGTGCTCCGCAATGGGAGAGGCCGCAACAGTGTGAGGCCTGTGTACTGTAATAATAATAATAATAATGTTAAGTCTCTTGCCTCTTTGGCAGGTCCAGACTTTTCCCTGGACTCCCTGCTGGCTAGCCGTGGTGCACTAACCCCTGCAGGCTGTGTTCACGCCACCAACCCCAGTCCTCTCCCTGCGCTCCAACTCCAACCAAAGCCCGAGCCTCAGCTCCCAAACCTGACCGCCCCCCGGGTGAGCGGACAAGCCTCTCCAGCTGGTGAGTGCCGGTTGGCACTGACCCTCTGTGTGGGAATCTCTCCGCTTTGCCCTCCACACCCCTGTTGCTGTGCTCTCCTCCGTGGCTCCGAAGCTTTCCCCCTCCGCCACCCACAGTCTCCGCCTGCGAAGGGGCTTCCTAGTGTGTGGAAACGTTTCCTCCTTCACAGCTCCCTCCCACTGGTGCAGGTCCTGTCCCTATCCTTTTGCCTCTGTTTATTCTTTTTTCTTTTGCCCTACCCAGGTACGTGAGGATTTTCTTGCCTTTTGGGAGGGCTGAGGTCTTCTGCCAGCATTCAGTGGGTGTTCTGTAGGAGTTGTTCCACGTGTAGATGTATTTCTGGTGTATCTGTGGGGAGGAAGGTGATATCTGTGTCTTACTCTTCTGCCATCTTCCCCTAGTCCCCCTCCAGCATTTATTATGTGTAGACTTTCTGATGATGGCCATTCTGACTGGTGTGAGGAGATCAAATTTGAAAAGATACATGCACCCCAATGTTCATTGCAGCACTATTTACAGTAGCCAAGACATGGAAGCAACCTAAATATCCATCAACAGATGAATGGATAAGGAAGATATGGAATACTTATACAATGGAATAATACTCAGCCATAAGCGAATGAAATAATGCTATTTGCAGCAACATGGATGGACCTAGAGATTATCATACTAAGTGAAGTAAACCAGACAGAGAAAGACAAATACCGTATGATGTCACTTATATGTGGAATCTAAAAAAAAAAAGATATAAATTAACTTACGTACAAAACAGAAATAGACCCACTTATGGTTACCAAAAATCAAACTTATGGTTACCAAAGGGGAAAGGGTGAGCGGGGGAAGGGATAAATTAGGAGTTTGGGATTACCATATACACAGTACTATGTATAAAATGGATAACCAACAAGGACCTACTGTATAGCACAGGGAACTATACTCAGTGTTTTGTAATAACCTGTAAGGGAAAAGAATCTGAAAAAGAAAAAAATATATATCTGAATATATATATAACTGAATCATTTTTCTGTAACTTGAAACTAACACAACATTGTAAATAAACTATACTTAAAGGAGTTTATGCAATTGCCTTGTTTGTAGATAAAAAATGGTCATATATTGGCAACTTCATATTGTTGAACCTAATATTTGCTGATCTTGAATTATAAATTATTTCAAATTGATTTTTTTCTACCATGTGAAAATCTTGATGACTCCTGTCAGAAGTCATGCCAGTGAGTTAGATGGGTATGCATCTATCATCAAATAGTTGGTAAATATCCAGATCTGTTAGGTGGTGTAGCTACCACCAGACATGCTTTGAAATCTACATGTATGTAAGACTGAGTACTGTCTTTTCTAAGAAGAATAAATGAAAAGAAATATTCTGGTACTAAATAGTGGTATATTAAATTACTTTCACTTGCTCATACATAGGCTATTTATCTATTTAAATTCTATTTATAGGAGCCTTGTAAGTTAATAAAATGTCACCGATTTTCTTATATCTAGGAATCTTTGATCAAAATTCAGCTATTTACTTTTTATATCAATATTTGGTCTTGTAGTAGTAATAGTTTCTAATGACTTACATTCGGCAAGGTTAACTCTACTAATATGCTTATATTTTCTGCTATGAAGTATTTTTTGACCATATGGAGCCCTTAATTTGCATGTAGTGTTTGCCATCCATCTTTGCAATGGACTACAGAACAGTGACAAATGACTAATTACTGAGGGGAGAAATGTTGGGTGTCAAACCAGGACAAGGCACTAATGAGTAGCTCCTTTGGTTTGAAATATTTTCATTCTGCTTCTCAAGCAAGACTTAAGACAAATTCATAAGTTGCTCAGCACATTGTACTCTATATATTTTATTTAAATCTCCATATTGAAAACTTGTCTTGAAGTCAGGACTCTCTGACATGTACTAACTCTGATATTTATTATAGTTTCTGGCTGTCTAGAGGTCTTTACTGAGAAGAAGTCTGAGGGTTTGTCTGGAGGAAGTGGTCTGCATTACTTAATCCTTCTAAATAGTGACATCACAGGTAGAAAGGCTTGATTTTAGCATTTGAACAGGAAAAAAAAAAAAAACAAGAACTTGGTTTTCAAATGAGAATTGGGTTTCAGAGTTAGAACAACAAGAATCTTCCAATATTTCATCTGAGTTTTGGTCTGGTGGAATGACTCTAAACTGTGGTTCTGAGGCCTCCTTCTAGGATAAATGCCAGCTCTAACTACTATATCCTTATGCTTCCTGTCTGTAAAACAGAGATGAAACTGTGTTACATTTTCCACTGTGCACTAATAACTTCCCTTCAGGTAAACTTAATCAAATAGGAGAGTTGAAGCCACCTAAATAAATTAAGTAATTAATTCAGACAGGGAAAAATATATTTGTAATCTTTTAAATATTTTCATGTGTGAGTTTTCTCTCTCCCTCCTTCCTTTCACTTCTTCTATTTCTTTTTTTACTCATTCTCTTATTCTTTCTTTTGTTTTTCAGAGCCCAAATAGACTTTTGAGTAGAGAAGAAAAGGAATATTTGGAAAGGCTAACTATCAGCTTCATTTTATCTGAATTAATGTTTCAGGCATAGTGAATAACCCAGGGTGACATGAGAAAGTAGATGTGTAAGCAGTAGAAAATGGGGGAACATTTTTTTTAAAACTTATTGAAATATAAATTATTAATACTTTGAAATACTGAAAGAGGAACATAACTTTGATGATGCCATTTTTTCTAGGTAGGGCAGAGACATTAGATGAATCTGATTTATCAATGGTCTACATTTAGCAGGGCAGGGACAGTAACTTGTAAAAACCTAAAGTTCTAAGCATGGTTCAATAATCTGAAGTCTTACTTTTATACTAATCTGAGCTCATTACAGGCCAGGGTGTGTCATACGTTATAATAGTGGCTGCTAGTCCATTGCCTAGCACTTTGAGGTGTTAAGTGAGAGTTTGCTGAATTAATGGATGGATAGATGAATTATGGATCTGGCAAGATGGAGCCCTGCAATTTGATTTACACTCTCTGTGAGGACTTCTAGCTCTTTGATTTGCTGTTTCCAACCTATAATCCACATTTACCTTTTCCCTTTGAATACAAGGACTTAAAAGACTTTGCTTTCTCTCTTGGTGTCACTATCAATGAATCCGTCATTGGAAGGCTGTGCCCAAGGAATAAGTGGTGGTGAGTAACATGGTTGACGTGTGATGTGCGTTTGACCTACTCTGGTTTTTGGTGTGTGTGTTTCTCTTATGACTCAAACTTTACTACTTGTTAAACTTGTTAAATATATGTTCATTGTTTTAGAAAATATAATAATTAAAACCTCAAATTACTCATAATCCTATCACCTAGAGACAGTAACTCAATATTTTGGTACATATCCTTATAGATCTTCTTCCTTTCACTTGAAAGTATATATATATATATATGTATGTTTTTAATGAACATGTTACAAAATATTTCCTTTTCATGCATTTTAAAAAATTAATTAATTAATTTTGGGCTGCACTGGGTCTTCATTGCTGTGCATGGGCTTTCTCTAGTTGCAGCGAGCTACTCTTTGTTGCGGTGTGTTGTCTTCTCATTGCAGAGGCTTCTCTTGTTGTGGAGCACAGGCTCTAGGCATGCAGTCTTCAGTAGTTGCAGCACATGGGCTCAGTAATTGTGTGTGGGCTCAGTAGTTGTGGCTCGCGGGCTCTAGAGCACAGGCTTAGTAGTTGTGGCACAGGGGCTTAGTTGCTGTGTGGCACGTGGGATCTTCCCAGACCAGGGATCGAACCTGTGTCCCCTGCATTGGCAGTCAGATTCTTAACCACTGCACCACCAGGGAAGTCCTTTTCATGCATTCTTTGGAGTAAGCAGAATTCTTCAGAGCAAATTGAGATCATAAAAGTGATCAAATGTAAGCCACATTTCTATAATTAGTAAGAAAAATGTTAATGTTAGTTATTATTGATGCATCATGGACTAGATATACACTGACTCAAACTAAAACATAATGCTACTTATTATAACTCATTGTTAGTATGGATATGGGGAAATGGGCATACCCATGTTCTGTTTGTGGGACTTAACACTGGTACAATTTTTCTGAAGATTATACTAATTTATATATTTAACTTTTAGTTTGGAAAATTTCAAACATATGCAGAAGTAGAGTGAATATCATAGTAAGTTTCTATGTATCCATCACCCCAGGTTCAGAAATTAGAACCTCATATCTAATCTTTCATTTATACCCTTGCTCACTAACAAGTACTCCCAATTATTTTGAAGCAAATCTTATATATCTTTTTATTCACAAATATTACAGTATTATATCCAAAAAGATAAGTTTGTTTTAAAAATGTGATCATAACACCATTATCAAATTAAAATATTTTAACAGGAATTTCTTAATATCATTAGTGTTCAGCATTGCCTCATTTTGTTTTCTAAAGTTTGTCTGAGTCAGGATCCAAATAAAGTTACAGGTTGTAATTAGATGATATGTCTCAAGTCTCTCTTAATCAGTGAGTTCATCTGCCATCTCTCTCTTTTCTATTTTTTTTTTTGTAAATTTTTGTTTGAGGAAGCCAGGTATTTTTTTCCTATAAGATTTCCATAATTTGAATTTTGTGGATTCCAACCCAAGTTATTAACTATTCGATTACTCTGAGGTAGAGTTCTTACGGTAAAGGTACAATATATACTTTCTTTCTGTCTTCCTTCCTCTTCTACTAATTTTTCTTCTTTTTCCTTTTAATTAGTTTTCAGTCTGAGTTGATTCCTTAGCCTATGTGTGGCCTATGATTTCCTTCTTTAATCTCATTTTAAATTCATGGATTAAAACTATTGCATGTTTTAACTTACTGCAGTTATGAGTCTAATTGCATTTATGATTCAAATCACTCCAGCTTGAGCCAATGGTTATCTGTTAGAATTGGCTCCTGGGTCATTTTGAAATGACCCTTGAAGTCTTTCATGGATTCTTTGATGACAAGTTGTCTCTCACCATAGAGACTTCCTACACAGCCTTATGTTTAGCCATTTCTCCAAGGAGCCCTGATTCCTTTAAATGGTAAATGGTATTTAGAGACCCAACCTGGGTATTAGGGGTGCTCTTTGCTGCTGAGTCCATCCTTGTTTTTGTCTTTTCAGTAGACAAAACTAGGAATATAATTTTTAAAAAGATAAAATGTATAATAAATTATACTGATATTTATAATCCATATTTAGGACTATAGGCTTTTTCCTTCACCTTATCAATCTTATGTCTATTTCCTTTTGTCCCATGCTGGACATCTCAGCTCTCAGAAACACCAACATGATTACTTTTTTGCTTAAACATGCAATACATTCTCAGTAGCCTCAGAATAAGAAAACAAACACTATTGCCAACAATAGGCTTACAAAAAATAAATTTTGTTTTCAATTCTTTCCTTTCTTATGGTATATCCACTTGGAAGTTATAGTCAGATCACTGGTTTTTAAAGGCCACTTGGAATAGTTATTTTCTGTATTGTTATGCCACAATTCAAAGCATAGTTAGCTTAATTTATTTCATTTTTTCAATGTTTAGAGATGGTATTTTTATATTAAATTTTATTTTGTAATTATTCAAGTATATGTTTTGGATGTCAAAGCTATAAAACAAGGTAGGTAATATAAGCCTAGCTTCAATACTTATCCTTCAATCCTGTTTACTTCTTCTTTTTATAAGAACCAATTAAAAATATATGGCTTGATTTTTCAGTTTAAAAAAATACAGAAATATGTAGATATATTTGTTTCCTCTTTCTTAGATGAACAGTAGCAGACTTTACATACTTGCCTCCAACTTGCTTTCTTCACTTCACATTTTATTCTGGCATTCACTCCACAGTAGTATATATGGATAGTGGCCATTCTTTTTTTTTTTTTTTTTTTACAGCTGCATAGTACTCCATGTTGGATTGAACAAGTCCTCTACTGATGAGCAATATGGTTGTTTCCTGTCTTTTGCTATTACAAATCATGTTGCATTGATTATATATATGAGCCACTTATGAGCCAGCTTAAATGTGTATTTCTCCAGATAGAATTGCTGCCTCTGGAGAAATTTCACTCTCTGAGCACATTCAGTATGTAGTATACAGAATGTTGGATGAGGTAGAGGTGAGGTATGTGTGTCAAGCAATGAGACTGGAGTAGTTGATCTAGACCATAGATCAGCACCATTTAAAGCCAGATGTCTTTAATGTCATGCTGAGGAAGTTCGGTCTTTATTTCAGAGGCAAAGGAGATGGAGGGAAAGGTTTTGAGTGTGGGAATAAAGGCTCACATGAGCATTAGTAAAGTGAGTCAGTGCCTTAGCCAAATGACTCTGGTAATTACAGCCAATATTTTATAATAACTTTAAATGTACAATATATAAAAATTTTGAATCACTATGTTGTACACCTGAAACTAATATAATATTGTAAATCAACTATACTTCAGTAAAAAACAAAAACCCCCTACCTCCAAAATACCAAGTGACTCTGGTAAGGAACAGGTTTCCTGGGAGGGTCCCTCACACAGCAGGCTTTTCTACCATGGAGACTTTGATTTAGTGCATGGTACTTGTGATTTTTCTATGGAAAAAAAGTCTCAAGAGCTTTTGAGTAATCAGTGAGGCCTGAGCACTTTGTCAGCTAAAGTGCCCTGAAATCAATGCCATGGTACTGCCATGAACATACTTATTTCATTCCAGCATTCAAATTACATAGATGATTACTCTCCACAGTCCACTTCCCCTGGAAATCGCTGAATTTCTACTTCCTCCTTTGTACTATGAAATGGTCTCTTCTCTAATATAGGAAAATATTTGAAATTTTGCTTTATTATTCTCATCACTGTATTTTGATATATTCATTTATAAGGTTTCTTTTTTTTGATAGAGCTAGTGTGATGTTATGGCCAAATCAATGTGTGTCTCAAATTCATATTGGAATAAGAAGCAAGTTGATATTTTCAGATTTAAGAATCCATGTTTTTATAGGCTTGAGCATCAGATGTTTTTCTCAGGTTTTATGAGAGCACTGAATAATTCAACATTCTCATCATTTTGAACAGCGTCAGTTCTTCCCTAATGTATTCATGGTTTGATTTAAGGTCAGTGTTTTCCTCAGGGTGGGGAGATATAATGGGATATAGGTGAGGCAAGGAATCTGACAAGCTGATTCTAAAGATTATCTAGAACAATAAACAAAGGTAATTTTGAAAAGGAATAGAAGAGGTGAATTTGTCCAACAAAACTAAGACTTTTTTAGAGTTGTAATAATTTAGGAAGACTGGTAGAAAGTCAAGTGTAGACTGACATATTAATGAAATTCCTAGAGTTATTTATTCTTTTAATAGATATTTATTGATTATGTACCATGTTCTAGGCTCTGAGAACATAGTAGTGACTCAAACAGACAAGTTCCTAGTTCTTGAGTTTCTGTATTAGTGAAGGAAATAGTCAATAAACAAGCAAAAACATAAATAAGCAAATATGATAAATACTATGAAGAAAATAAAATAGTGTAAAAGAATGGAAAATATCTGAGTGCCTGAGGGGTGATTTTCATTGGATGATCAGAAAAGACCTCTTGTGAAAATGACTTTTGAAACAGAGACCGGAGTAATAAGAATAAAATATCTGTTGAGAATTTTTATCATGAATGGATATTGAATTTTTTCAGTGCTTTTCCTGCATATATTTAGATGATCATGTAATTTTTATTCATTTTGTAAATGTGGTGTATCATGTTGATTGATTTGCAGATATTGAACCATCCTTGCATCCCTGGAATGAATCCCACTTGATCATGATGTATGATCCTTTTACCGTACTGTTGAATTCAGTTTGCCAATATTTGTGGAGAATTTTTGCATCTATATTCATCAGGGATATTGGCCTATAATTTCCTTTTTTTGTAGTGTCTTTGTTTGGTTTTGGTATGAAGGTAATGCTGGCCTTGGAGAGTGAGTTGTAAGTTTTTACTTATTTGTGGAATCTAAAAACAAAACAAATGAACAAATATAACAAAACAGAAACAGATTCACATATACAGAGAACGAACTGGTGGCTGTGAGTGGAGGGGCATGGAGGGATGGGTGAAATAGGTGAAGGTGATTAAGGGGTACAAACTACCAGTTATAAAATAAATAAGTCACAGGGATGTAATGCACAGCAAAGGGAATACAGCCAATAATATAATAATAACTTCAGTGCATAGTGTATAAAAGTATCAAATCACTATATTGTATACTTGAAACTAATGTCATACTGTAATTCAACTATACTTCAATTAAAAAAAAAAGAATAAATCATCTGATAACCTGTAGGATTTTAGAGATCTATTAAGTGTTATTTAAAACTCCCTCCATAATCATAGTACAAAATTCATATGCAGTATATGTAAGATTTTCATATATATTAAAGAAGGCACCTTGAACCAATGAGGAACTGACAAGCCATTCAAAAAATGGTGTTAGATAAATCTATTATTTGAGCAAAAACCATTATATCCTTACAGTAAACTGTAAACAAAATGCATTACAAGTGGATTAAAATTTTTAGTATAAAAAGTGAAACCATGAGATACTAGAAGGAAACATAGATAAATATATGATGTTGAGGCGGAAAGGAACTTCAAGATACAAAATCAATGAAAAATCGCAAAGGAAAACATTAGAAGAATGTCTGCAATAAATATAGTAATGCATATAAAGCTCATAAAATAAGCCAAGAAAACACTAACGTCTCAATAAGATGGCGAGAGAGAGAGAGAGAGAGAGAGACAGGCAATTCACATAAGAATAAAAACAAAGACTCTCTAAATTTATAAAAATATTCAACCTTACTAGAAATAAAGTTTATTGAAAACAAAGGGAGTGATGAGATTTTTGTTTATTATGCTGGCAAAGAATAAATGATCACATTCAGTGACTTTGATGGTGGGTTGGTCTCTACATATTCAGGTACTTTTCATGTAAGTTGTATTCTTTTGACACTTAATCTTTACTTTTGGGGAATATGTATCAAAAATATTAAAATTAAAATTGGATAGAGTTATTTAACATCTGTTTATTCGCTTTTCAAAAGGAGTAATCAGAGGTGGGGATAAAAATTTACTGCAAGGATATTTGCCAGAGCATGGTTTAAGCGAAGAAGAAATGGGTAGCAACCTAAATGCTCAATAGTAGAGGAAGGGCACACAGTAAGTTTATGCAACCACTGAAAATTAAGCTTTTGCAGATATTTAAAGGATAAGGGGAAATACTTGTGATATAAGCTAGGCATAAAAACAGAATTCTAAACCGTTTGTGCAGTAGGTATTTCATTGGAAAAACATGCCAATTTTGTGTTTATACAGCCTTCCATAGCTCATTGGCAGTAACTCTATTTCTCTCTCTCTCTCTGGAAGAAAATATAACCAACAGTTGACATGGTAATAAACTGGAGGTAAGATTAGAGATGACTTTTATTTTCTTATTTTTCCAAATGTTTTACAGTGAGCACACATTACATTTATAATCAGGAGAAAATGACCATCATCTTAAATATAAAAGGCATCCCTTGAAGCGCAGTTATCTAGATTTGAACCAGTCCATTTCTAACAGTCATTGCAGGGCTCCATTTCCTCTCTACACCTGCTCCCGCTGGAGCCATCCCGCAAGGGAGGATGGGAAAAAGTCAGTATCATTATTTTTGAGAGAATCCAGGCAAAGATTGGGCAAGAGAATGAAACTGTAAGAGGAAGTGCTTCAGGGGAGCATGAGGCAGGGCTGGCTGCCTTGTGGTCACCTGCCAAGTCAGTCCAATTTTAACACATGTGTACCCTCACTCGGTGAATTATTTTAATGCCACCTTATTGCATTACTTAAAATCCTAGTAGTTAGAGATTAGTTGGGGGTAATGACCCCTATATATAATTAAGAGTGTAAATATAAGAATGACTATCTCTGGGTAGGTTAAGGGTCTGTTACATCATCCATACTTGAGTATGATTTAGGACAAAAGCAATCAAATTGAATACATTTGAAGGAATAGGAGTTTTTTCAAGGATAGGGAAAGGTAGGGCTTTTGGCGTCTGCTGTTCTTTGGCTGACAGGAGCCTGTTGGGCGTTGTGTTGCACAGGGGTGCTTAGGTGACATGAACACTCTGTGCTTCTGGGTAGCTGGAGAGAAGGTGTGTGTAGGAGGAGCAGTTAGGACCTCAGGTTCTAGGTTCAGACCTGCGTTTGAGTTCTGGATCGATGACTGAGCCATTTTGGATAGCTTCTTAACATCTCTAAGCTTCAATTTCCTTTCTTATATCATGGGAAAAATGCCTACTTCATAGGGTAAGATGAAGTGAGGGTAAGTAGGATATTAAATGCCTGGCACATTGTAGCATTCAACAAATGGTAGTGATGGAGATAATGATGTTGATGACATTGATGGTAATTGGAAGGGTAGTTCCAAAGGAAGGGAAAAGTACTAAACATCAGTGGGGCTGATGGAGGGAAAACAAATTTTTCTTCTATCTCCTTCTGGCAGTTTGAAGCTTCTTGTACTTAAAACCCAGAAACCAGGCAAGAATAATCAGTCTAAAAAATTTTCTCTCTCTCTTTCTAAATTGGTGCCTGCCACTATGGCAGAAACAAAATCTTGCATGTTACTCATTTGCTATCATACTTCAAAGTAAATTACTCAGTGGTACCCCAGTGACCTGAAAAAATTAATTCATCTTTAGAACTTGTTTTCATCCAGGGAGTATCTGAGTCATCCAAGGAGAATCTGAGTCAATTACTAGGGAATCAAGGAAATGGAAATGCCACTTTACAATTAGGTTGCAACTGAATAAGGAGGACACAATTAGGCTGTCTGTAAAGTTTGCCTCGTGTACCTTATTATAATGTAATAAAACCCCATAAGGAATAGCTAATAAAATTGAGTATAATGTATCATCCTTTTTCAAAGTGACACAGAAAAGCCAAATTTTACTATTCATGCTCCTATGTAAACATCATTAAGACTAGGTTCTGTTATGCCCCCGAAGATATATTTTAGTATCTCTGCAAAATTAGAGCTGAATTTTATGACCCCCTTTTCATGGGTATATGCTCTGTCAGCAGAAGTTAACTGAAGATGCATGAAGAGGAGAAAGTCAACTTGACATCTGCCTCTTTCTAATGGTTGCTGATGTATAAAATATCCCAGCCACCACAGCCCAAGGGCTGGAAGTAAACTGCGTTGTCCCAAAGCACAACATAATTCTCTGTGTTCTCCAAGGTTGGGAAGAAGTATTTGCAGAAGAATGCCACACACCAAATAGTAAACAGTTTTATACTCCTTTCCCAGCTCTATGACATCAGGGAGAGGCCAAGTTTAACCTGCCAAGTGTGGAGTTCCCTGGCTCCATGCTGTGTCTTCATTTTTCTGGCCACAATTACCCAATTGTGGGTATTACTCATCATTCATTCAGAGCATCATTCACATACTCATCATTCATTCACAGTTGCCAGGCCAAATCAGATTCTAGGGCTATTTGTCCTTTACACTAACCAGTGGCTTCCACTGAGTAGTGTTGTGTGTGTGTGTGTGTGTATTTTGTACTTAGTTCCTTCTCTATTTCTTTGTCATAGTTTCTTTCAGGATTATTGAGAATCACAGGGTAGTCTTGGCTCTGTAACCATATGCACAATATGTTTGAACTTGAACAAGTTACTTAACTTGTCTGGATCTGATATTTCTCATCAGTAATATTAGGGGGTTGGATTTAGTGATCTTTCTTTCCTTTACTAAGATGTAGTGAGTGTGAGCTATCACATGTTCAGTGATATGTGATATCTGGGGACTTGGGAAGAATGGAAGAGAAGTAAGACACAGCACACACCCACAGGAAGCTTATCTTCCTCTTGAGGGAGGAAGAGAGTAATTAAATAATAAACTGAGGTGGTGTATGATTAAAATAAGTGGTCAGCAAATGAACTGTTGGCAGATATGAAAGTGCGTGTTAGGCACTGAGTTAAGGGCCCTTCAAGCAATGCTATTAATGAATATGGAGTAGTCAGGGAAGGGCAGCTTAGGGTGGACTGCACTGATGGGGACAGTTATGCAGCCGGAGATATTGGGGGTGAGCAGGCAGGGGACAGTGACAAAGTGTATTCCTGGCAAAGGAGTTGGCAGAAGCAAAGTGAGGACATCAGATGAGCAGTGCAGGTTTGGGTGCTGTCTACCCTTCTGCCCCTTGCATTTCTTCAATATGATTTTGCTTATAATAAATCCACTTTTGTGGGTCAAATCTCACTTTCCCTTCTCTTCCTTCAAGTTCTACAGAAGGGTTATCAAGAGTCTGGAACAATGGACTCGAATCTCTAGATAAGCCTAGCATCTCTTTAGGTTCAGACAAGATTCATTGTGTGACCACAGTGGTGATTCATGAATTCACATCCTTTCATCTGTGATGATACCTACGGGGACAAGTTCACACTGTGGTGTACTATTCTTGTGGGTCTACCAGGGCTGGGTGGCAGAGCTGGCACTCCACCCCATGCTTTCTCACCAAAGAAAATATACTAGAATGAAAGTAAGCAGGGATGGAGATTGGAACCAAGATGGTGGAGTAGAAGGATGTGCTCTTACTCCCTCTTGCGAGAACACCAGAATCACAACAAGCTGCTGGACAGTCATCGATGGGAATACACTAGAACTTACCAAAAAAGATACCCCATATCCAAATACAAAGGAGAAGCCACAATGAGATGGTAAGAGGGGCACAGTCACAGTAAAATCAAATCCCATAACTGCTGGGTGGTTGACTCACAGACTGGAGGACACTTATACCACAGAAGTCCACCCACTGGAGTAAAGGTGCTGAGCCCCACGTCAGGCTTCCAAACCTGCGAGTCCGGCAACGGGAGAAGGAATTCCTAGAGAATCAGACTTTGAAGTCTACTGGGATTTGATTGCAGGACTCTGACAGAACTGGGGGAAACAGATACTCCACTCTTGGAGGGTACACACAAAGTAGTGTGCACATCGGAACCCAGGGGAAGGAGCAATGACCCCAGGGGAGACTGAACCAGACCTCCCTGCTAGTGTTGGAGGGTCTCCTGCAGAGGTAGGGGGTGGCAGTGGCTCACCGTGGAGACAAGGACACTGGTAGAAGAAGTTCTGCCAAGTACTCCTTGGCCTGAGCCCTCCCAGAGTCTGCCATTAGCCCCACCAAAGAGCCCAGGTAGGCTCCAGTGTTGCATTGCCTAAGGCCAAACAACCAACAGAGAGGGAACCCAGCCCCACCCATCAGCAGTCAAGTGGATTAAAGTTTTACTGAGCTCTGCCCACTAGAGCAACAGTCAGCTCTACCCACCACCAGTCCCTCCCATCAGGAAACTTGCATAAGTCTCTTAGACAGGCTCATCCACCAGAGGGCAGACAGCAGAAGCAAGAAGAACTACAATCCTGCAGCCTGTGGAACAAAAACCACATTCACAGAAAGATAGACAAGATGAAAAGGCAGAGGGCTATGTTCCAGATGAAGGAACAAGATAAAACCCCAGAAAAGCAACTAAATGAAGTGGACATAGGCAACCTCCCAGAAAAAGAATTCAGAGTAAGGATAGTGAAGATGATCCAAGACCTTGGGAAAAGAATGGAGGCAAAGATCGGTAAGATGCAAGAAATGTTTAACAAAGACCTAGAAGAATTAAAGAACAAACAAGCAGAGATGAACAATACAATAACTGAAATGAAAACTACACTAGAAGGAATCAATAGCAGAATAACTGAGGCAGAAGAACGGATAAGTGACCTGGAAGACAGAATGGTGGAAGGCACCACTGTCGAATAGAATAAAGAAAAAAGAATGAAAAGAAATGAAGACAGCCTAAGAGACCTCTGAGACAACATTAAATGCAGCAACATTTGCATTACAGGGGTCCCAGAAGGAGAAGAGAAAGAGAAAGGACCTGAGAAAATATTTGAAGAGATGATAGTCGAAAACTTCCCTAACATGGGAAAGGAAATAGACACCCAAGTCCAGGAAGCATAGAGAGTCCCATACAGGATAAACCCAAGGAAAAACATGGCAAGACACATAGTAATCAAACTGACAAAAATTAAAGACAAAGAAAAATTATTAAAAACAGCAAGGGAAAAATGACAAATAACATACAAGGGAACCCCATGAGGTTAACAGCTGATTTCTCAGCAGAAACGCTACAAGCCAGAAGGGAGTGGCATGATATACTTAAAGGGATGAAAGGGAAGAACCTACAACCAAGATTACTCTACCCAGCAAGGATCTCATTCAGACTCGATGGAGAAATCAAAAGCTTTACAGACAAGCAAAAGCTAAGAGAATTCAGCACCACCAAACCAGCTCTACAACAAATGCTAAGGAACTTCTCTAAGTGGGAAACACAAGAGAAGAAAAGGACATACAAAGGCAAACCCAAAACAATTAAGAAAATTGTAATAGGAACATACATATCAATAATTACCCTAAAGGTGAATGGATTAAATGCTCCAACCAAAAGACACAAGCTTGCTGAATAGATACAAAAACAAGACCCATATATATGCTGTCTACAAGAGACCCACTTCATACCTAGAGACACATTCAGACTGAAAGTGAGAGAATGGAAAAGATATTCCATGCAAATGGAAATCAAAAGTAAGCTGGAGTAGCAATACTCATATCAGATAAAATAGACTTTAAAATAAAGAATGTTACAAGAGACAAGGAAGTGCACTACATAATGATCAGGGGATCAATCCAAGAAGAAGATATGACAATTATAAATATATATGCACCCAACATAGCACCTCAATGCATAAGGCAACTGCTAACAGCTATAAAAGAGGAAATCGACAGTAACACAATAATAGTGGGAGACTTTAACACCTCACTTACACCAATGGAAAGATCATCCAAAGTGAAAATAAATAAGGAAGCAGAAGCTTTAAATGACACAACAGAACAGATGGATTTAATTGATATTTATAGGACATTCCATCCAAAAACAGCAGATTACACTTTCTTCTCAAGTGCACATGGAACATTCTCCAGGATAGATCACATCTTGGGTCACAAATCAAGCCTCAGTACATTTAACAAAATTGAAATCATATCAAGCATCTTTTCTGACCACAACGCTATGAGATTAGAAATCAATTACAGGGAAAAAAACGTAAAAAACACAAACACATGGAGGCTAAACAATACATAACTAAATAACCAAGAGATCACTGAAGAAATCAAAGAGGAAATCAAAAAATACCCATTGAAAAATGACCATGAAAATAAGACAATCCAAAACCTATGGGATGCAGCAAAAGAAGTTCTAAGAGGGAAGTTTATAGCTATACAAGCCTACTCAAGAAACAAGAAAAATCTCAAGCAATCTAACCTTACGCCTAAAGGAACTAGAGAAAGAAGAACAAACAAATCCCAAAGTTAGTAGAAGGAAATAAATCATAAAGATCAGAGCAGAAATAAATGAAGTAAAAAAGAAAACAATAGCAAAGATCAATAAAACTGAAAGCTGGGGGCTTCCCTGGTGGTGCAGTGGTTAAGAGCCCGCCTGCCGATGCAGGGGACACAGGTTCATGCCCTGGTCCAGGAAGATCCCACATGCCGTGGAGCGGCTGGGCCTGTGAGCCGTGGCCGCTGAGCCTGCACGTCCAGAGCCTGTGCTCCGCAATGGGAGAGGCCACAACAGTGAGAGGCCTGCATACCGCAAAAAAAACCAAAAACTAAAACTAAAAGCTAGTTCTTTGAGAAGATAAAATTGATAAACCATTAGCCAGACTCATCAAGAAACAGAGGGAGAGGGCTCAAATAAATAAAATTAGAAATGAAAAAGGAAAAGTTACAACAGACACCGCAGAAATACAAAGCATCCTAAGAGACTACTACAAGCAGCTGTATGCCAATAAAATGGACAACCTGGAAGAAATAGACAAATTCTTACTAACGTATAAGCTTCCAAGACTGAACCAGGAAGACAAAGAAAATATGAACAGAACAATCACAATAATGAAATTGAAACTGTGATTAAAAATCTTCCAACAAACAAAAGTTCAGGACCAGATGGATTCACAGGTGAATTGTATCAAACATTCAGAGAAGAGCTGACACCCATCCTGCTCAAACTCTTCCAAAAAATTGCAGAGGAAGGAACACTCCCAAACTCATTCTATGAGGCCACCATCACCCTGATATCAAAACCAAAGATACTACAAAAAAAAGAAAATTGTAGACCAATGTCCCTGATGAATATAGATGCAAAAATCCTCAACAAAAGACTAGCAAACAGAATCCAACAACACATTAAAAGGATCATACACCATGATCAAGTGGGATTTATCCCAGGGATGCAAGGATTCTTCCATATATGCAAATCAATCAATGTGATACACCATATTAACAAATTGAAGAATAAAAACCATATGATCATCTCAATAGAGGTAGAAAAAGTTTTTGACAAAATTCAATACCTATTTATGATAAAAACTCTCCAGATGGTGGGCATAGCGGGAATCTACCTCAACATAATAAAGGTCATATACCACAAACCTGCAGCAAACATCATGCTCAATGGTGAAAAACTGAAAGCATTTCCTCTAAGATCAGGAACAAGACAAGGATGTCCACTCTCACCACTAGTATTCAACATATTTTTGGAAGTCCTAGTCACGGCAATCAGAGAAGAAAAATAAATAAAAGGAATACAAATTGGAAAAGAAGAAGTAAAACTGTAACTGTTGGCAGTGACATGATACTATACATAGAGAATCCTAAAGATGCCACCAGAAAACTACCAGACCTAATCAGTGAATTTGGCAATGTTGCAGGATACAAATTAATGCACAGAAATTTCTTGCATTCTTATACACTAATGATGAAAAATCTGAAAGAGAAATTAAGGAAATACTCCCATTTACCATTGCAACAAAAAGAATAAAATACCTAGGAATAAACCTACCTAGGGAGACAAAAGACCTGTATGCAGAAAACTATAAGACACTGATGAAAGAAATTAAAGAGGATACCAACAGATGGAGAGATATACCATGTTCTTGCATTGGAAGAATCAATATTGTGAAAATGACTGTACTACCCAATGCAATCTACAGATTCAATGCAATCCGTATCAAATTACCAATGGCATTTCTTACAGAACTAGAACAAAAAATCTTAAAATTTGTATGGAGGCACAAAAGATCCCGAATAGCCAAAGCAGTCTTGAGGGAAAAAAATGGAGCTGGAGGAATCAGACTCCCTGACTTCAGAGTATACTATAAAGCTACAGTAATCAAGACAGTATGGTACTGGCACAAAAACAGAAACATAGATCAATAGAACAAGATAGAAAACCCAGAGATAAACCCATGCGCCTAATGTCAACTAATCTATGACAAGGGAGGCAAGGATGTTCAATGGAGAAAAGACAGTCTTCAATAAGTGGTGCTGGCAAAACTGGACAGTTACATGTAAAAGAATGAAATTAGAACACTCCCTAACACCATACACAAAAATAAACTCAAAATGGGTTAGAGACCTAAATGTAAGACCGGACACTATAAATCTCTTAGAGGAAAACATAGGAAGAACCCTCTTTGACATAAATCACAGCAAGATCTTTTTTGATCCACCTCCCAGAGAAATGGAAATAAACACAAAAATAAACAAATGGGACGTAATGAAACTTAAATGCTTTTGCACAGCAAAGGAAACCATAAACAAGACAGAAAGACAACCCTCAGAATGGGAGAAAATATTTGCAAATGAATCAACAGACAAAGGATTAATCTCTAAAATATATAAACAGCTCATGCAGCTCAATATTAAAAAAACAAAGAACCCAATCCCAAAATGGGCAGAAGACCTAAATAGACATTTCTCCAAAGAAGACACACAGATGGCCAAGAAGCACATGAAAAGCTGCTCAACATCACTAATTATTAGAGAAAGGCAAATCAAAAGTACAATGATGTATCACCTCACACCAGTTAGAATGGTCATCGTCAGAAAATCTAGAAACTACAAATGCTGGAGAGGGTGTGGAGAAAAGGGAACCCTCTTGCACTGTTGGTGGGAATGTAATTGATACAGCCACTATGGAGAACAGTATGGAGTTTCCTTAAAAAACTAAAAATAGAATTACCATACGACCCAGCAATCCCACTACTGGGCATACACCCTGAGAAAACCATAATTCAGAAAGACACATGCACCCCAATGTTCATTGCAGCACTATTTACAATAGCCAGGTCATGGAAGCAATCTAAATGCCCATCAACAGACGAATGGATAAAGAAGATGTGGTATATATATACAATGGAATATTACTCAGCCATAAAAAGGAACGAAATTGGGTCATTTGTTGAGACATGGATGGATCTAGAGACTGTCATACAGGGTGAAGTAAGTCAGAAAGAGAAAAACAAATATCGTATATTAACGCATATATGTGGAACCTAGAAAAATGGTTTGGATGAACTGGTTTGTAGGTCAGAATTTGAGACACAGATGTAGAGGACAAACTTATGGACACCAAGGAGGGAAAGTGGTGGGGGTGTGGAGGTAGTGGTGGGATGAATTGCGAGATTGGGATTGACATATATACACTGATGTGTATAAAATTGATGACTAATAAGAACCTGCTGTATAAAAAAAATATATAAATAAATAAAATTTAATAAAAGAAAGTAAGCAGGGATGACATTTTTCTAGGAACTGCCTTAGTTCACTCCATTAAAAAAGTATTCTCTTGCAAAATTGGGTAATATGATCACTTGTAGTCAATAGCAGTGATAGATTTCATTTATTGAGTGTTTAGTATGTGTTGGGCATTATGCCAAGAACTTTAGGATGATTATGTCATTTAAACATCACAGTAACTTCGTAAGGCAGGGACAGTTATACTCATCTTTTCAATGTGCCTGGCTCTATATCAGGGATTTTATATGCATTACTTTATTTAGTGCTAACCACGGCATTGTAAAATGTTACTGTTATCACCATTTTATAGACGAGGAAACAGGCTCTGAGAAAGGAAGAGACCTGTACAAGTGTTTCTCTGGTGGTAAGTGACAGAGTTGGGGTCCAAACTAAGTTTTGGTGATCCCAGAGGCTGTGTTCCTTTTTTCTTTTCTTTCTTTCTTTCTTTTTTTTTTTTTTTTTTTCCTGCATTGGGTCTTCATTGCTGCATGCGGACTTTCTCTAGTTGCAGCGAGCGGGGGCTACTCTTCATTGTGGTCTGCGGACTTTTATTGCAGTGGCTTGTCCTGTTGTGAGCATGGGGTCGAGGTGCACAGGCTTCAGTAGTTGTCTCACATGGGCTCAGTAGTTGTGGTTCGTGGACTCTAGAGCGCAGGTTCAGTAGTTGTGGTGCACAGGTTTAGTTGCTCCGCAGCATGTGGGATCTTCCCAGACCAGGGCTTGAACCCGTGTCCCCTGCATTGGTAGGTGGACTCTTAACCACTGCACCAATAGGGAAGTCCCAAGGCTGTGTTCTTAACCGTAATAGTATGACTAAAAAATTACCTGTAGCACCTCTGACAACGGATCATAACCTAAAAAGAGGGCTGTCTCCATGGTTGAGAAACACTGGTGTGCAGGATTGTTTTCTGTGATTTCTTTTAAATTGCACTGAATATGGCTAATATGAAACCAGACAATATGGGGAGAAAAAACATAGCTGGTAACACTAGGACACTCATGCTTTGCTGAGCAAGAGCATTTGCTATTTGGAATAATGACTGGAATAATGATGTTTTTCCCAACTTTGTGATGCATGACTGGCCCTCACTTTATCTTGCACAGAACACAGGTGATGCACGCAGGTTTGCTGGGAGCCCTCAGGTTAACGTAAAATCACAGGAGGATTACTCCCAAATGACCCTCAGTCTCCTCCATCTGGTTAAGGACCCTGTACCGCATATGCGGAATAATTAACACCACTTTTGATTAAGCACTTTGATTCTAAATGTTGGGACATTATATTCACATGGATGGAATGAAAGATTTCAACACCTACCAATGTATGAACTCAGGGAGGAAAAGGATGAGACTTGGTAGGCACCAATCATCCATTGTGCAATAAAGGGGTCATGGAATGGATTTTAGGAAATTAAACAAATGCAAGAGGCTTGTCTCACGACATTAATGCAAATCTCTACTGTGCCTGTGGGTGCAGAGGCAGTCACCCTTCCCTCTTCCTTGCCTAAACGTTAGGCCAATTTGGGACAAACTGACATGTACATCTAAGTCAGATAAACAAATTATTTATGTGGGATCTGTAGAGTACAAGGCATTATGCTCGACACTAGGGAAACGGGAAGAAATCATAAAGAGCTTTCTAGCAGCTCTAGGCTTATGTGGCCCGGAAAAGTGTGTGATGACATTGACATTGTATGCTGGCTCCTATGAAAGCAAGAGGTCAGGGTGTTATGACAGCACTTCGTGAGGAGTGGAGGTGGGGTTGGGAAGGCCAGCCTCAGGAAGGGGTATCTAAACTCAGAATGAAACCTGAAGAGGCGTTGGCCAAGCAAGAGAGATTTGGGACTTGTGTATGAAGCAGAGGGAAGAGCTATTTGAAGGCCAGGAGACAGAAGTGTGTGGTGGTGGAGGAGTTGGGTAGTAGGAAGAGGAGTGAGGAGGACAAGAGATGAAGCAGGAGAGAGAGGTGGGGTCCAGACTATAGAGGGCTCTGTAGTTTGTGCTAAGTGTATTGGGATTTTACTCTAAGGGTAATGAGAAGTCATTGAAAGTTTTGAAGTAGGCATCTTGTAAAGCCAATTTTAGCTGATGGTAATTCTCATAGGTAGCTCCAGTAATTCAAGTCCAACGTTAATCATCCTTGGATGGATTTCTTGGATCATCTGTCTGTATCACTTTCCCTCTGTAACTGCAGAACACTCGATGCTTAGGATGGTGCCTGGGTTCACAGAACGTTTCTGAACACAGGGGCCTGGCTAGTTTAGGTGACTAGAATGTGAGAGAAGTAAGACCGAGGGCTTGGTTCACATATGGTGTGGGTGTTTTCAACTCTGTCCTTTGATCAAGTTAGCAGTCTTATAAATGCGTTCTTCATTCTAACAAGGAGGGATGAGTGCAAATTGGCTCAACTCAACTCAGCATTAGAATAAGTAGGGTCAGTGCCACAGGATGTGGCCTGGGAAGGTTTGTGTAGGCCTCTGAGCCATGTGCTTGTGAATTGTATAGAGGTGTTAGCTGTCCAAAGCTGGGACTCTTAGTCAAGCCAGACTGATTTCTTGTCTGAACGTATATGATTAATCTATACCCACCAGTGGACAGTGGAGTGGCTTCACTTCTGTTTGTAGTAAACCAGTTTAATGCTGGCCTTAAGTTAGGGGGTGGCTCTTGTTCACCATATAACTCTTCTTCTGACAGAATATTCTGTAACTTGGCCTTCTTGTTCCCTGATGGCTTTTGCTTTTCTATGGTTCATTGTGACGCTATCCAAGAATGTAGGGCCTTGCCACTTACATGAATCAAGGTAACATAAGGTACTATAACAGATTCTTGGATTGCCACGGTCTTGATCTGAAGGTCTCCCAGGATCTCAGAATGACTCTGAGCTTACCATAAAATGTTTTGGGAATGGTCAATAGATTGAATTGAATAGGGACAACTATTATTATTTTGAAAATTATTCACTCAACTTGGTCAATTATTAATGATTTACCAAATATGTATTTTATACAAAGCTGTTTTCTAGATGCAGTGTAGGCTTAGAGATGAACCAGGTAAGTCTCTGCCCTTAAAACTAGAGGAGCCAAGGGATGATAATATAAGACAGATGACATGCTGCTAAAATGTGAGTGCATTTTCCTTTCCTTTTTCATTAGCTAGGACCCAACAGCTTATGAGTGTCAAGCATCATGAAACTTGCTCAGCACCCCTCCTTAGACAAAGGAAAACATGGCTCAGCTTCTTTTGCATGTGCCTATATATGAGATTTTAAGAAGTCCTTTTTTATTTAATATTTGGCATCAAAACATGATATGTAGGTGAGTCAGTGATTCACTCCAGGCAGGGCCCATAAACAACTCTATTTGCTTTTTCTGAGTTTAAATGAAGGCAGGCCACAGAGTTAAATTATGTATTCAATAAACCTGATACTTGACTCCTCTTGTCACGGCTTGACAGTATCCTTAAACTTCAATGGACCAGAAAATACAATTGCACAATTATTGCTCTGACTGAGAGCAATAAAACTGATGGATGAAATGATAAGGATTAGCTAAGATGACATAACTAGAACCGTATAGCACCCGTGAGTACTACCTCTTTCTTCCCTAAGTTTAACAACTTCCCTAAGTTTAACACTCCATACAGACTAATAATTTACGTGGATCATATATGTGGCTATTGGTCCTCCCTACCACCCCCCACTGGGAAGTTTGCAAATTATCAATTAGTGAAGACTTTATGCCTGAGAGTAATCATGTTATATACATTTCCTTCAGCTTCTCTAGTGTTTTCACACTTTTCATAGTACTCTCAAATGCATTTATGTCAGCTTGATCCTCATACCCCTGTAAGACTGAACAGACATTACTTTTCTTGTTTACAAATGAAAAGTCAGAGGCACAGAGTAATGAGATGACGCACTCATGGTCCATGCAACTGTTGAGTAACAGTGCTAGAGCTAGAATTGGGTCTTCTGACTAGCACATTTTTAGCATGGTGATTAACAACAGGGAACTTGGCTGGAATCAAGTCCCAGCCACACTACTACCAGCTGCGAACTTAGCTACAAAGTTCATAACCCCTCTAAGATCCCTTGGTTTCCTCATTTATAAGATAGGGTTAATTATAAAATCTATTTCTTAGCATCACTGTGAGGATCTGGCCAGGACAGTGTACAACGCTTAGTGCTGTGACTGTCGTAGAAGAAGCACTCAAACATGGTTAGGTATCACTAGGACTAGTGCCTGGTCTGTGTTACACACTGTGTTATGCTGTGGTCTGTATTACAAGTATGAAGTGTTGCAACTTCAGCAAATAAAAAGAATACGGAAGCATCACTGTCTTAAAACTATGTCTGCATTGGACAGCAGACAACTCTCATTCGCCCAAACTGCTGTCCCCAGCAGGGACTGCTCAGGATGGTCTGTTTTGTCTTTTCTGCTGGCAAAGGTTTTGCTTTTCATGTATCTTTCAGCATAGCAGGCTGTGGTGATTCTTCCAAGTTGGCCACATTTTCCTTTGACTCCAGAGAACCAGAGAGAGCTAGACCTACTGAGCATGCTTGAAAAGCTGGCAGCCTGAAACTCAAATTGTACTTGCTTTGTCCTCCCACCATTTGCAGCTCCACCAGCTTGCACATTTTCTGAATGGAAGTTGGGACATTGGGGAGCACATGCTGTGTAGGAGGTAGAATGGGCAGTTGTGCATGTCTGAGTCTTTGCAGATAACCGTGGTCAGTATAGATGGAGTAGACACTTGATTTTAACACATGACAAGGGGGGACATATCTTCTTCAGGATTCTGCTTTTCTTGGAGGAGGCTTCTAATAGCAGCAAAGTCAAGTTGTCCAGAGTTTGGCTAAGCTGATGTAGTACCTGGCATGTGTTATGTCCAAAGTTGAAATTATAGAATGTTGGGGCAGTTAGTGAGAAAAGTTCCCTGGATGAATTGAGAGGAGGATCCCTATATTGAGAAGAAAAGTCATCCCTCTTTGGTTACTCCCATTTTTTGCTCAATCTCCTGTAGTTCATTCATTCATTCATTTATGTATTCATTTATTCTTTCATCCAACTAATATTTGTTGATGATGGGGACACAGTAGTGAGCAAAAAGCATTGACAATACTTACCTTTAAGAGGCTTATTTCCTAGTATAAGAGACAGACATTAAAGAAATAATCACATAAATATATAGTTACTGTTTATTAAATTTAAAGGTCCATGAAAAAGAACCCAAATATCCATCAACTGATGAATGGTGGTACATCCATACAATGGAATACTGTTCGTCAAAAAAATGAAACAAAGTGCTGATACCTACTCTGATATGGATGACACTTGAACACATGCTGCTAAGTGGAAGAAGTCAGACACAAAAGACCACATATTGTATGATTCCATTTATATGAAATATCCAAAATAGGCACATCTATTGAGGCGGAAGTATATCAATATTTGCCTAGGGCTAGAGTGGTTGAGGGGAAAGGGAGACTGACTATTAATGGGTATAGGGTTTCTGTTTGGGGTCATGAAGGTGTTTTAAAATTGAATGTACTAATGGTTGCAAAATTATGTGAATATATTAAAAACCATTGAGTTGTATACTCTAAATGTGTGAATTGAATGGTGTGTGAACTATATCCCAAAAAGCTGTTACAATAAGACCTGTGAGAGTGCACAAGAAGGCAGTCTGATCTATTGTGCAGAGCCAGAGAAGGCTGCCCTGAGGAAGTGATGTCTGAATGGAATTCTTCAGGATGGGTTGGGAATTAATTTAGGTAAAGAGGGTTAGGAGGATGGGGGAAGAGTGTTCCCAATAGAAGAAGATCTGTGGAATATAGGAGTAGCAGAAAAAGGCCAGAGCAGCAGGAGCTCTGAGAGAAAGGAGTGCTACAAGGTGTACTGGAGAGATCATCATCATGACCTCTTACTGTGGGCAGACCCTGTTCCAGATGCAATGTATGTATTATCTAATGCAGTGTTCACCATGATCCCATGAGTAGGAACAGTTATAGGTAGGGGCAGATAATGTTGAGCTTTTTACATATTATGTTCAAAGTATTTTACTGGGGGCAGTGAAGAGAACACAGGAAAGAAATGATAAGGTTTGTATTTTAAAGATCCCTCTATGCTGTTGTATAAACATTAAAACTAAAGTGGCCATAAGCCTTAAGCCCTGGAAGAGGAGATTACAGTCAGTTCCCACTACAAGCTAATTTCCTTTGTAATCTGTTATTTTTAATTTTTTTGCAGAGTCAGTGGGTGGACAGCATGGAGAAATGGAACTATTCAGAGTGTGTCCCACACATAATTTAAGAATGATTTGTCAAATGCATGAACCATAGCTCCTCTGTTCAATCAATTTTAGATCAATTAGCTGCCTTGAGTAGGACAGAGCATGGAGTCCCTCACTTATCTCCCTGTACATATAAAGTTGTTGAAAAAAGACATGTCATGTGGCTTTATTGATCTGGGTTCTAGGAGGTAGTAAAGGGTAGGTGTTTGGGGCATGGGCTCTGGAGTCAGACAGATTCTGACTCTGGAATTATAGACGAGGTATTTGCCCTGAGCCAGGCCTGTTGAGTCAGCAGCAGGAAAGAGCTCGTGCCTGGCTAAGAGCATCACTACAGGAAGGTTATGTACCATTTCTATTGCTTGGAGGTCTCAGTCATTAAGCATGAAGTGTATCATAATTCATTACCAGTATAGCATGATGGCATTAGCTGAAGAGTGCTGGGCTTGATGGAGAAGGCTCACAGTTGAGAATAAAGGTCAGTAAAGGCACTACATTCTAAGTTTAGAGAATTGCCTGTTGGTGAGGACAGCCACCTTCTCATCCTGCTGCTGAGGCGGGTCTCCTGCTATCACCTCAGAGGGAGACAACAAGGTAGATGGAGGGTTACATTTGGAGGAGGTATTGTTTCCTATTGCCACTGTAAGAAATTACACCAACTTTGTGGCTTAAAACAACACGAATTTATCATCTCACAGTTCTGGAGGTCAGAAGTGTGACATGGGTCTCACTGGGCTAAAATGAAGGTGTCAGTAGGGCTGTGTTCCCTTCTGGAGGGTCCATTTCCTCACCTTTTCTGGTTTCCAGACCTGCTTCCTTGTCTGAGCTCAAGGCCCTCTTCCTACATCTTCAAAGCCAGCAGTGTTGGACTGAGTCCTTCTCATGCTATAATCTCTCTGTTTCCTTCTCTTCTGCCTCCCTATTCCACTTTAAGAATGCTTATGATTGCATTGGGCTCATTTGGATAATCCAGATTCATCTTTCTTTAAAAATTTTATTGTTACCTGATTAACAACCTTAATTCCATATGCAGCCTTAATTCCTCCTTACTGTGTAACATAATGTAATCAAAGTTTCCAGGGATAGGACGTGGTCATCTTTGGGGCTCATTATTCTGCCTACCACAGAGGGAATGCAGTTTATGGAATGGCAATCATATCTACCCTCTCTCTTCCTCTTGAAGGTAGGAATTTGATGTGGGCCCCTCCACTCCCCTTCTAAAAGATTGAAGGTACCTGAAACATTCTCTTCTTCAATTATTTGGAGACTGGTTATTTTCTTCTGTCTGAAAGTTGCCAGATGTTGAAGTACTAGAGGACATGAGACTGCTGAAATATGGAGAAAGGGCTGGTAGAGTGATGGGAGAGTGATACAGAGAGCGATGTATAGGAGAGGTAAAGAGAAGGCAGCCCCTATTCCCAGTATCTTGTATGGAGGAATCCGTGAATTTCCTTTGGGTTGAGTAGAGACCTCAGAAGGTGGCCTGCTACTTTCTCTATATCTCCTTCCCAATGGAGGGTAACCTGTTGGGCAATTTATTCATGAGTTATGAGGGCTGTTGATGGAGTAAAGAGGTTGATCTGGATCTCCCATGGTATAGGAATAATCATGACGTGTACCCCACGTGAGCAACAACAGAAAATGTAGATAAATTGGACTTCACCTAAATTTAAAGCTTTTTTCATTAAAAGACATTATCAAGAAAGTGAAAAGACAACATGTAGAGTGGAAGAAAATATTTGCAAATCATATATCTGATAAGAGTCTATTATCCAGAATATATAGAGAACATTTAAAAGTCAAAAACAAAAAGGTAAACAACCCAATTTAAAACAATGGATAAAGGATTTAAACAGACATTTTATCAAAGAAGATACAAAAATGGGCAATAAGCACCTAAAAAGTCGCTCAACATTCTTAGTCATTAGGGAAATATAAATCAAAATCACAATGATATACTACTTCATACCTACTAGTATGACTTTAATTTTTAAAATGCCCTGAAAATAGCAGTTGTTGGAGAAACTAGAACATTTGTATATTGCTGGTGGGAATGTAAAATGATGCAGCTGCTGTCGAAAACAGTTTGACAGTTCCTCAAAAGGCTAAACACAAAATCACCATATGACCTAGCATTTCCACTTCTAGGTAGGTGCCCCCCAAAATGGACAATAGGTACTCAAACAGTTATGCATTCATGTTCATCTAAATGTTATTCACAAGAGCCAAAAGGTGGAAATAATCTAAGTGCACATCAATAGATATATGGATAAACAAATTGTGGTACACAATGGAGAATTTTTCAGCCAGAAAAAGGAATGAAATACTGATACATAGTACATTGTGGTTGAACCCCCAAAAATTATGCTAAGTGAAAGAAGCCAGACGCAATAGGTCACAATATTGTATAATTCCATTTATTAGAAATATCTAGAATATGTAAATCTATAGAGACAGAAATCAGATTGTTGATTGCCAGAAGCTGGAAGAAGGGTAATTGGGGAGTAATTGCTTAATGGATATGGAGTTCCTTTTCGGTGATGAAAATGTTTTGGAACTAGATAGATGTGTGGTGATTGCACAATATTTTGAATGTACTAAATGCCACTGGATTGTTCACTTTAAAATGATTAATTGATATTATGTGAATTTAATTTCAATTAAGAAACAAAAACCAAAAAGGGTACTCCACAAGAATTTGAGTCCCTTCTGTAGAGAGGGGCTGACTTCCAGATAGCCTTAGAGAAGACAGACAACCAGCTTAGGCGTGAGCAGACCTCACTCAGATGAGTTACATAGGAGATAAGATCTACTTTCCTTCCAATACCACAGGGTATAGGCTCCAGTAAGGAGGCACACGTGCTTCTCCTACAAGCTAAACCAGAAGAGCCATGAACGTTTAACACTGGGAATAGTAGCAGGGAGTGGGGAAGTTATTAGAAAAAAATATAGTCATTTAATGTTTGAATCAGTCCAAAGTTAAGGCTTCTCATAGTTAAAATAGTTACAATAATAGCTAACACATAGCTTTCAGATGCTATACACGAAGTGTTTTTATGTTTAATTCAGTAAATCCTTAAAAAATCCTGCGAGGTACATAATTTCATTATATCCATTTTACAGATGAGGTAATTCAAGGCACAGAGAGAATAAATAATGTGCCCAGCATCACACAGTTAGAAGTGGTAGAAATGGGATTTGAACCCTGAGAAGTGAGGCTGAACTATTAAAGGTTTTAAAGATTAAATTTTTTTAATCATCGGGGTACATTTATGGGTAATTAGTATTAAAATGTTTTTCCCAGTCATTTGAATCCTGTTCTGTGTTTTTGATTCATTCATTCAGCAAATATTTGTTAAGAACCCAGCATGTTTAAGCAACAGCTGGAGCAGAGTAAGGAGGGGAGAGACTCATAGGAGAAAAAGTGAGAGAGGAAATGGGCCAGGTTATGTGATGTCTTGGAGCTTCTGCAAGGCTTTTAATTCTACTTTCAGAATTAGAATTTTAATTCTACTTTCAGTTAGATGGAGAGCCTTGGGAAGATATTTAGCAGAGAAATGATGTAATTTGATTTGTGTTTCAAAAGAATTACTCTGGTTTTTGTGTTTAAAATAGCCTGGGAGTTGGGAGGTAATAGTCCAGGAAAAACATAGTAATAGCTGGACCACTGGTAGCAGAGGAAAAAATGAGACATGGACAGATTTGGGATATATTTGAAGGTAGACTTAATAAAATATATTGATGGATTGATTCTGAGATCTTAGATAAAAGCATGAAGTTACTGTTAATTCTAAGAATAACTTACAACCCGAAGTGCATCTCATTGGCACATCATACAGCCCCACATTAATGGTTGGGGCTGTGCTCATTATTACAATGCCTGTGAAATGTAGTTTTATGGTATTTGAAAAAATTACTCATGCAACATTTTTTTTGATAAGGGAGAGGGCGAAGATAGAGTGCAATGGGTTTTGGGTTTTGTTAAATGGATTTTGTTAAAACACACCTGTAGGAGTGTGCTCCTCATATGTGCGTCATATTCACATGTCAGAGTGGAAAAATGGTGAGAAACTCTGTTCTGGAGGGCTGTTATGGGTTGAATTGTGTCCCTAAAAATAGACACATTGGAGTCCTAACTCCCAGTACCTTAGAATGTGACCTTATTTGGAGATAGGGTATCTATAGAGGTAATCAAGTTAAAATGAGGTTATTAGGGTGGTCCTACTCCATTATGACTGGTGTCCTCATAAGAAGGGGAAATCTGGATGCAGACAAGCACTCAGGGAGAACACCAAGTGAACATGAAGACAGAGATCTGGATGACGGTTCTATAGACCAAGGAACACCAAAGATTGCCAGCAAACTACCAGAAGCCAGAAGAGAGGCATGGAACAGATAATGTCTTGTAGCCTTCAGAAAGAGTCAATCTTGCTAACACCTTGATCTTGGACTTCTAGCCTTCGGAACTATGAGACTATAAATTTCTGTTTAAGCCACCCAGTTTGTGGTACTTTGTTATGGCAGCCCTAGCAAACTAATGCAGAGTCTCTGAATAAAGATGCTCAAGTCACAACTGAGCTGTGATAGAGGGCTGGAGGGAGGACTGGGGGCTGCCAATGACTAATAATGCTGAGACTAATGCTGAGCTGTCTACAGGTTGATGACCAAGGAGATACTACCGCTACAGTACCCAGTATAGCGTCCGGCAAACCGTAAATCATCAGTAAACATTTGTTGCCTGATAGAATGCCTGAAGTATGTAGACACCTAAAATATTATAGATACTCGACAAATACTACTTTCTTTCTCCCCTGAATAGTAAGCTTGGGCACTGAAAACCATTGCCAGCTATAATGGGTTTTTGAGATCTTCCAGAGGAAACCAGAATTGGAAGCAGACGTTCTAGTGTTAGCCAGTCAGATCCTGTTGCCAAGAGGGCCTCTGGGCTTCCCTTACACTGTGTCATTGTGTCAAGGTGCTATAATCCAGCATAACAGTAGAAGTGTTTAGAAAATCCAAAGTCAAGTCTTTATCCTCATGGATGAGAGGATAGAGACTATCTCATGGTAATGAGAATAGAGAATATAGAAATGGAAAGTAAAAATCCTAGCAACATAATTATACTCCTTTAAAAATGATAATTAAGGGCTGGATCTACCTGGATTTGTTAAGAGGTTTAAGTTTAGAACTTCTGCTTTAGTAAAAGTATGCTTTCCTATGACCTCCAATCATTTTCTTTTTACTAACTCATCCATAAAAATGAGAGAAACATTTTAGCCACTTTGATTCGTTTGTTCTGTTTCTAAGTCATTTTGAACTTAATTTTGTTAAATATTTCATTGCTTAGGTACAAACTGAACTGTCTCTTGACAGTTTTTCAGTCTGTACTTTTTATCACTCAATGGGTCATAACTGGTGAGGATGCTATATGATGTTCCGGGTGATGTTATAATAGATAACCTTTGTAAAATCTTTACAGTGTTTCTTTGAAGCTTCATGAAGGAGGCATGAAAATGGGAAAAGTTCCTAATAGCAATAGACCAGAAGAAGCAGACTGCCATGTTTCTTTATGATAGCAGTAATAAAATATATGCCAATTCCAGTGGGCTGGATAAATCTTTGCTCTGAGATTGTGGTGGGGTGGCAGGCACAGTGTGTAATAACCTGTCCCTGGTTTCTTGGTGACCTGAGGCCTCCTCTTTGAGAGTAATATTGTGCAGTCATGCTGACAATGATCGGCTGCCCACGTTGTTCACAAATAAAAGCAGGTGGTTGCAACAAAAATGTAAGTAGCTGAGGCGTCATCATTATTTATGAGGCGAAGAAGAAGAAGGCCGGGAGAAGAAGAAGGCTCTAAAAGTACAACAACGAACACCATCTTTCCCCCAAGAAAACAGCTGACTGGAGGGAAAATTCTAAAAGAGAAAGGAAGCCAGTGTCCCATGCATTTTCATGTTATAGATGGTAAATAATAAAAAATAATTATCATAATGTAGGCCTTGCAAGTTTCCATGGAAACCAGTTTATTCGTCATGATTCCTGGTCAAATTGGTTGCTTTAGAGAAAATCCTTCTTATTATTGACTTCCAGTCATTGAGAAGAAGTTTGGGTAACCAAATCTTGAATAACGTTTTTAAAAACTCTTAATTCCACTGAGAGGACTAATAGTTGATATATTGATGATAATATGATGATAAGTTTGCAAAAGACTATACTATTGCAGGGCAAGGTGAGAACACTGATTTTTGGATGTGTGTTCCATATGGAGGGATCCCCACTAGAGTGTACTTTGTCTCTTTTTCACTCCATTGCTCACTCTTTCCTAGGGGATTGAGTAATTTGATTGATGAGTTTGGGAGAAGTATCTAAGCATTCATGGCTCAACCCTTCTTCTTTGTCTTAAGGCGGAACTCTGCCAGCTGGAAGCATTCTTTCTATGCTTCTCCTGTATGCCACAGGTACTACAGGAGTAGACCTCCCTAAATGGGGGGACAAAGTATTAGGGAGCCTAATTGTCTCACCAATTTGATAGCAATTGTCCCCTATCAGGTTTATTGGTAACAAAGCTGATTTTAAAAATCTTCCTTGTCTTTAAAAAAAAAACAAGTATAATTGACTTCTTATATTAGTTTTAGATATACAACAAATTAATTCAATATTTTATACATTACAAAATGATCACCATAAGTCTAGTTCCATCTGTCATTGTACAAAGTTATTACAATATTATTGACTATATTCTCTATGCTCTACCTTATATTCCTATGGCTTATTTATTTTATAAGTGGAAGTTTGTACCTCTTAATCTCCCTCACCATTTCACTCACCCTCCCACTCCTCTCCCCACTGGCAACCATCAGTTTATTCTATGTATCTATGAATCTGTTTTATTATGTGTATTCAGTTTTTTTAGATTCCACATATGAGTGAAATCACATGTCTTTCTCTGTCAGACTTATTTCACTTAGCATGATATCCTCTAGGTCCATCTGTGTTTTGCAATGGCAAGATTTCATTTTTTTAATGGCTCAGTAATTATCCATTATTTATATATACCACATCTTTATTCATTTGTTTATCAGTGGACACTTATGTTGCTTCTATATCTTGACTATCGTAAATAATGCTGCAATGAACAAAGGAGTGCATATATCTTCTCGAATTAGAGTTTTTGTTTTCTTTGAGTAAATAGCCAGAAGTGGATATGATGGATAGTATCGTAGTTCTATTTTTAATTTTTTGAGGAACCTCCATACTGTTTTCCACAGTGGCTGTACCAATTGACATTCCTACCAGCAGTGCACAAGGGTTCCTTTTTCTCCACATCCTCACAAATGTTTGTTGTCTTTTAGATAATAGCCATTCTGATAGCTGTGAGGTGATATCTCATTGTGGTTTTGATTTGCATTTCTCTGATGATTAGTGATGTTGAACATCTTTTCTTGTGTCTGTTGGACATCTGTATTTCTTCTTTGGAAAAATATCTATTCAGATATTGTGTCCACTTTTAAATTTTTTTTTTTTTGATGTTGAGTTGTGTCAGTTCTTTGTATATTTTGGATATTAACCTCTTATTGGATCTATCATTTGCAAACATTTTCTCTTATTTAGTAGGCTGCCTTTTAATTTTGTTGATAGTTTCCTTTAATATGCAAAAGCTTTTTGGTTTGATGTAGTTCCATTTGTTTATTTTTTACTTTTGTTTCCTTGCCTGAGGAAACATATCAAAAAGAAATATGGCTAAGACTGATGTCAAAGAGTGTTCTGCCTATGTATTCTTCTAGAATTTTTATGGTATAAATTCTTACATTTAAGTTTTTAATGCATTTTGAGTTTATTTTTGTGTATGGTGTGAGAAAGTAGTCCAGTTTGATTCTTTTACATGTAGTTGTCCAGTTTTCCCAACACCGTTTATTGAAGAAGCTGTCTCTTCCCCATTGTATATTCTTGTCTCCTTTGTCATAGATTGACCATATAAATGTAGGCTTATTTCTGGGCTCTCTATTCTGTTGCATTGATCTATGTGTCTGTTTTTGTACCACACTGTTTTGATTACTGTAGCTTTGTACTGTTGTTTGAAATCACAGAGTGTGATGACTCCAGCTTTGTTCTTCTTTCTCCAGATTGTTTTGGCTGCTGTGTTTCCACACAAATTTTAGAATTATTTGTTCTAGTTCTGTGAAAACTGTCATTGGTATTTTGATAGAGATTGCAATGTATCTGTAAATTGCCATAGGTAGTATGGTCATTTAAACAATATTAATTCTTCCAATCCATGAGCATGGTATATATTTCCATGTGTTTGTGTTGTCTTCAATTTCTTTAATCAGTGTCTTATAGTTTTCCAAGTATAAGTCTTTTACCTCCTTGGTTAAATTTATCCCTAGGTATTTTGTTCTTTTTGATGCAATTGTAAATGCGATTCTTTCCTTAATTTATTTTTTGATAGTTTGTTAGTGTATAGATATGCAACAGATTTCTGTATATTAATTTTGTATCCTACAGCTTTTACTGAATTCATTTATTAGTTCTAATAGTTTTTTTTGGTGGGGGGAGGCGTCTTTAGGATTTTCTACATATAGTATTATGTCCTCTGCAAACAGTGTCAGTTTTAGTTCTTTTCCAATTTGGATTTCTTTTATTTCTTGTCTGATTGTGGTGGATAGAATTTCCAATCTTATGTTGAATAAAAGTGGTAAGAGTGGGGATCCTGTCTTGTTCCTGATCTTGAAGAAATGTTTTCAGCTTTTCACCATTGAGTATGATGTTAGCTGTGGGCTTGTGTTAAATGGCCTTCATAATGTTCAGTGAAGGATAGTTCAATATCCACAAAATAAATCAATGTGATACACTGCATTAACAAACTGAAGAATAAAAATCATATGATTATCTCAATAAATGCAGAAAAACCTTTGGACAAAATTCAACATGTATTTATGATTACACATTTTGTTGAGAGTTTTAAATCATAAATACATGTTGGATCTTGTTTAAAGGTCTTTCTGCATCTATTGAGATGATCATATGATTTTTATTCTTCAGTTTGTTAATGTGGTGTATCACATTGATTTATTTTGTGAATATTGAACCATACTTGCATCCCTTGGATAAATCCCACTTGATCATGGTGTATGATCCTTTTAACATATTGTTGAATTTGGTTTGCTAATATTTTGTTGAGGATTTTTGCACCTATTTTTTATCAGTGATATTGGCCTATAATTTTCTTTTTTTGTGTGTGTGGTGTCTTTGGTTTTGGTATGAGGGTGATACTGGTGTTGTATAATGAGTTTGAAAGTGTTCTTTCCTCTTCAGTTTTTTTAGAATAGTTTGAGAAAGATAGGTGTTAACTCTTCTTTAAATATGTAGTGTAATTCACCTATGAAGCCATCTGATCCTGAACTTCTGTTTGTTGGGAGGTTTTAAATTACTGATTCAATTTCATTACTGGTAATTGGTCTGTTAATACTTTCTGTCTCTTCCCGATTCAGTCTTGGGAGATTGTATGTTTCTAGGAATTTATCCATTTCTTCTAGGCTGTCTGTTTTATTCATGTGTAATTGTTCACAGTAATCTCTTATGATTCTGTGTATTTCTTTGATGTTAGCTGAATGTCTTCTCTTTCATTTTTGATTTTATTTAGACCCTGTCTCTTTTTTCTTGATGAGTCTGGCCAAAGGTTTATCAATTTTATCTTTTTAAAAAACCAGCTCTTAGTTTATTGATTTTTCTATTTTTTTCAGTCTCCATTTCATTTATTTCTGCTCTGATTTTTATTATTTTTTCCCTCCTACTAATTTTAGGTTTTGCTTCTTCTACTTTTTCTAGTTCCTTTAAATGTAAGTTAGGTTGTTTATTTTAATTTTTTTTTTTTTCCTGAGGTAGGCTTGAATCACTATTAAATTTCCTCTTGGAACTGCTTTTGCTGTGTCTCATAGATTTTGGAAAGTTGTGTTTCCATTTTCATTTGTCTCCAGTTATTTTTTGATTTCCTCTTTGATTTCTTCAGTGACCCATTTGTTGTTTAGTAGCATAATGTTTAACCTCTATGTGTTTAGCCTCTACAGTATTTTTCTGGTAGTTGATTTTCTAGTGTCATACCTTTGTGTTTAGAAAAGATGCTTGATATGATTTCAATTTTTAAAAAATTTATTGCAACTCGTGGCCCACCATGTGATCTATTCTGGAGAATATTCACTTGAAAAGTGTATTCTGCTGCTTTTAGAATGGAAAGTTCTCTATATATCTATTAAGTCCATCTGATCTAATGTGTCATTTAAGGCCAGTGTTTCATTATTGATTTCCTGTCTGGATGATCTATTGATATAAATGGGTGTTAAAGTCCCCTATTATTATGTTACTGTCAGTTTCTCCCTTTATGTCTGTTAATATTTACTTTATATATTTAGGTGCTCATATGTTGGGTGCATAAATATTTATGTGTTATATCCTCTTCTTGGATTGATCCCTTGATCATTATGTGATGTCCTTCTTTGTTCCTTGTTACAGTCTTTGTTTTAAAGTCTATTTTGTCTGATATAACTATTTCTACCCAGCTTTCTTTTTGTTTCCATTTGCATGAATACCATTTTTCATCTCCTTACTTTTAATCTATGTGTGTCTTTAGATCTGAAATGAGTCTCTTATAGGCAGCATATATATGGATTTTAATTTTTATCTGTTCTGCCCTTTATATCTTTTGATCAGAGCATTTATTCCATTTACATTTCCAGTAATTATTGATAGATATGTGCTTATTGCCATTTTGCTAATTGTTTTCTGATAGTTTTAGTATTTTTTTGTTTTTGTCTTCTTTTGCTCTCCTCCCTTGTGATTTGTTGAATGCCTTTTGTGTTTTGTTTGGATTCCTTTCTCTCTCTTTGTATTTATTTTAGACTTTTGGTTTGTGGTTACCATGAGGCTCATATATATATGTATGTATATATATGTATATGTATATATAGTCATATATATATATATATATATGAAAGATCATTTTAAGTTGATGAGCTCTTAAGTTTGAACACAATCTAATAATTCTGCATTTTTTTACTTCCCCCACATTTAATGTTTTTGATATCATATTTTACATCTTTTGGATTTTGCATATTGCTTAACTACCTATTGTGGATATAGATAATTTTACTATTTTTGTCTTTTAACCTTCCTACTAGTTTTATAAGTGGGTTATCTACTACCTTTACTATATGTTTGCCTTTCCCAATGAAACTTTTCCTTTCATAATTTTCAAATTTTTAGTTGTGGTCTTTTCTGTTTAGAGAAGTCCCCTTAACATTTCTTGTAAAGCTGGTTTAGTGGTGCTAAACTCTTCTAGCTTTTGCTAATGTCTAATATTCTTTATCTCTCCTTGAAGTCTGAATGATAGCCTAGCCACGTAGAGTATTCTTGTTTGTAGGTTTTTTTCTTTCATCACTTTGAATGTATTATACCACTCCCTTCTGGCCTGCAAAGTTTCTGCTGGAAAGTCAGCTGATAGTCTTACGGAAGTTTTCTTGTGCATAACTAGTTGCTTTTTTCCTTGGTGCTTTTAAGATTTTCTCTTTTGTTTTAATTTTTGCCATTTTAATTATAATATTCCTTGACATGGATCTCTTTGGGTTTATATTATTTGGAACTCTCTGTGCATCTTGGACCTGGATATCTGTTTCCTTTCCTAGGTTAGAGAAGTTTTCAGCTATTATTTCTTCAAATAAGTTCTCTGCCCCTTTATCTCTTCTCCTTCTGAGGCCCTGTAAAGCAAATGTTAGTACATTTGATGTTGTCCCAGAGGTCTCTTAAACTATTATCATTAAAAAAATTTTTTTTTTCTGTTCAGCTTGGGTGATTTGTACTAGTGTGTTTTCCAGTTCACTGATCATTACCTCTGTATCACCTAATCAGTTATTGATTCTTTCTAGGATTTTTTTTTTTTTTTGTATAAATCCTTGTGTTGAGAGCTGACTTTCAATAGATTTCAGTGAGGGAGCTGCTCTGCTACATACAAAACCCCAACCCAGAAGCAGGTTGTCTAAGAATGGTTTAGCATCAGGTTCCCCATATATGTGCAGTGTGTGCTGGGTGTTTTCTAGTGTTTTTAAATTCCAGTTATTGCTTTATTCATTTCTGTCTAGTTCTTCTTTATATTTTCTAACTCTTTGTTCAACTTCTCACTGTAATCATCCATTCTTCTTCTGAGTTTGTTAGCATCTTTATGATCATCACCTTGATTTCGTTATTGAGTAGATGCTTTTCTCCACTTTGCTTAGTGCTTCTGGGGTTTATCTTGTTCCTTCATTTGGAACATATTCTTCTGTCTCATTTTGCCTAATTCTTTGTGTTTATTTCTTTGTATTAGGTAGGTCAGTCACCTTTTCTGATCTTGGAGAAGGGGTCTTATGTAGGAGATGTCCTATGGGGTTCAGCAGTGCACTTCTCTTTGGTCACCAGAGCAATATGCTCTAGGGAGTCCCCCCTATGTGCGCTGTGTGGGCCCTTCTGTTGTGGAAGGCTGACTAGTGAGTCCAAGCTGGGAGGTGGGACTGGCTTCTGGCTTGGTTGGCTGTCAGCCTCTGCTCTTATGGTGGCTGGTGGTCCTTCCTTGGGTGTGCTGGGTCCTGGCCTGGCTGGCCACATGGCTCAGGGGTCCCTGAGCTGATGATGGCCTTATGGTGGCGGGGCTATGTACTGGTGGGGCTGCCTGTGAGGCTGGGGACTGGTGCCATCCAACTGGTGGGTGCGACCTGGTCCTGGTGGCTGACTGTGGGGCCTAAATGATCCTGGTACTTGCCCACTAATCTTCCTTGTCTTGACTCCTCTGATTATCACTCAAATGGCTCTGAATTTTGGTTGGGGAAATAAAGAGATGTTATTTACTGTTAATTATTATTATTACTATTAAGACTCAAATTTCATATACAAAAATGATATATATGCTCTGTCCATAGAAAGAGAGAGCTTGAAATGAATTCATTATTTATTAAACACACATCTTGTATAAATAAATAATACTTGCTCACTTGCTCACTTAAAAACATCTTTAAAAACATTTGTTCTTTATCTATGCAGATTACTATCTTTTTTTTTAAGTAGAAAATAATATATTATTTTGTGTGTGTGTGTTAGTTTCTGCTTTACAACAAACTGAATCAGTTATACTTACACATATGTCCCCATACCTCTTCCCTCTTGTGTGTCTCTCCCTCCCTCCCACCCTCCCTACCCCACCCCTCTAGGTGGTCACAGAGCACCGAGGTGAGCTCCCTGTGCTATGCAGCTGCTTCCCACCAGCTATCTATTTCACGTTTGGTAGTGTATATATGTCCATGTCACTCTCTCACTTTGTCACAGCTTACGCTTTCCCCTCCCTATATCCTCAAGTCCATTCTCTAGTAGGTCTTTGTCTTTACTCCTGTCTTGCCCGTAGGTCCTTCATGACCTTTTGTGTTTTTTTTTTTTTTAGATTCCATTTATATGTGCTAGCATATGGTATTTGTTTACCTCTTTCTGACTTACTTCACTCTGTATGACAGACTCCAGGTCCATCCACCTCACTACAAATAACTCACTTTCTTTTCTTTTTATGGCTGATAATATTCCATTGTATATATATGCCACATCTTCTTTATCCATTCATCTGTTGATGGAAACTTAGGTTGCTTCCATGTCCTGGCTATTGTACATAGAGCTGCAATGAACAATTTGGTACACGACTCATTTTGAATTACAGTTTTCTCAGGGTATATGCCCAGTAGTGGGATTGCTGGGTCCTATGGTAGTTCTATTTTTACTTGTTTAAGGAACCTCCATACTGTTCCCCATAGTGGCTGTATCAATTTACATTCCCACCAACAGTGCAAGAGGGTTCCCTTTTCTCCACACCCTCTCCAGCATTTATTGTTTGTAGACTTTTTGGTGATGGCCATTTTGACTAGTGTGAGATGATATATCATTGTAGTTTTGATTGCCCTTTCTCTAGTGATTAATGATGTTGAGCATTCTTTCATGTGTTTGTTCGCAATCTGTATATCTTCTTTGGAGAAATGTCTATTTAGGTCTTCTGCCCATTTTTGGATTGGGTTGTTTGATTTTTTGATACGGAACTGCATGAACTTCTTGTAAATTTTGGAGATTAGTCCTTGTCAGTTGCTTCATTTGCAAATATTTTCTCCCATTCTGAGGGTTGTCTTTTCGTACTGTTTATGTTTTCCTTTGCTGTGCAAAAGCATTTAAGTTTCATGAGGTACAACTTTTTATTTTTTTTTTTCCATTTCTCTAGGAGGTGGGTCAAAAAGGATCTTGCTGTGATTTATGTCATAGAGAGTTCTTCCTAAGTTTTCCTTTAAGACTTTTATAGTGTCTGGCCTTATATTTAGGTCTTTAATCCATTTTGAGTTTATTTTTCTGTATGGTGTTAGGGAGTGTTCTAACTTCATACTTTTACATGCACCTGTCCAGTTTTCCCAGCAACACTTATTGAAGAGGCTGTCTTTTCTCCATTGTACATTCTTGCCTCCTTTATCAAAGATAAGGTGACTATATGTGTGTGAATTTATCTCTGGGCTTTCTATCCTGTTGCATTGATCTATATTTCTGCTTTTGTGCCAGTACCATACTGTCTTGGTTACTGTAGCTTTGCAGTATAGTCTGAAGTCAGGGAGCCTGATTCCTCCAGCTCTGTTTTCCTTTCTCAAGATTGCTTTGGCTATTCGGGGTCTTTTGTGTTTCCATACAAATTGTGAAATGTTTTATTCTAGTTCTGTGAAAAATGACAGTGGTAGTTTGATAGGGATTGCATTGAATCTATAGATTGCTTTGGGTAGTAGAGTCATTTTCACAATGTTGATTCTTCCAATACAAGAACATGGTATATCTCTCCATTCTATTTGTATCATCTTTAATTTCTTTCATCAGTGTCTTATAATTTTCTGCATAGAGGTCTTTTGTCTCCTAGGTAGGTTTATTCCTAGATATTTTATTCTTTTTGTTGCAGTGGTAAATGGGACTGTTTACTTAATTTCACTTTCAGATTTTTCATCATTAGTGTATAGGAATGCTACAGATTTCTGAGCATTAATTTTGTATCCTGCTACTTTACCAAATTCATTGACTAGATCTAGTAGTTTTCTGGTAGCATCCTGAGGACTCTCTATGTATAGTATCATGTCATCTGCAAAGAGTGGCAGCTTTACTTCTTCTTTTCCAATTTGGATTCCTTTTATTTCCTTTTCTTCTCTGATTGCTGTGGCTAAAATTTCCAAAACTATGTTGAATAATAGTGGTGAGAGTGGGCAACCTTGCCTCATTCCTGATCTTAGTGGAAATGGTTTCAGTTTTTCAACATTGAGAACGATGTTGGCTATGGATTTGTCATATATGGCCTTTATTATGTTGAGAAAAGTTCCCTCTATGCCTACTTTCTGGAGGGTTATTATCATAAATGGGTGTTGAATTTTGTGAAAACCTTTCTCTGCATCTACTGAGATGATCATATGGTTTTTCTCCTTCAATTTGTTAATATGGTGTTTCACATTGATTGATTTGCGTATATTGAAGAATCCTTGCATTCCTGGAATAAACCCCACTTGATCATGGTGTATGATCCTTTTAATGTGCTGTTGGATTCTGTTTGCTAGTATTTTGTTGAGGATTTTTGCATCTATGTTCATCAGTGATATTGGCCTGTAGTTTTCTCTCTTTGTGACATCTTTGTCTGGTTGTGGTATCAGGGTGATGGTGGCCTCGTAGAATGAGTTTGGGAGTGTTTCTCCTTCTGTGTTTTGGAAGAGCTTCAGAAGGATAGGTGTTAGCTCTTCTATAAATGTTTGGTAGAATTCACTCGTGAAGCCATCTGGTCCTAGACTTTTGTTTGTTGGAAGATTTTTAATCACAGTTTCAATTTCAGTGCTTATGATTGGTCTATTCATCTTTTCTATTTCTTCCTGGTTCAGTCTCAGAAGGTTGTGCATTTCTAAGAACTTGTCCATTTCTTCCAGGTTGTCCATTTTATTGGCATGGAGGTGCTTGTAGTAATCTCTCATGATCCTTTGTATTTCTGCAGTGTCAGTTGTTACTTCTTTTTCATTTCTATTTCTATTGATTTGAGTCTTCTCCCTCTTTTCCTGATGAGTCTGGGTAATGGTTTATCAATTTTGCTTATCTTCTCAAAGAACCAGCTTTTAGTTTTATTGATCTTTGCTATTGTTTCCTTCATTTCTTTTTCATTTATTTCTGATTTGATCTTTATGATTTCTTTCCTCCTACTAACGTTGGGCTTTTTTGTTGTTGTTGTTCTTCTTTCTCTAATTGCTTTAGGTGTAACATTAGTTTGTTTATTTGAGATGTTTCTTGTTTCTTAAGGTAGGATTGTATTGCTATAAACTTTCCTCTTAGAACTTCTTTTACTGCATCCCATAGGTTTTGGGTTGTCGTGTTTTCATTGTCATTTGTGTCTAGGTAGTTTTTGAGTTCTTCTTTGATTTCTTCAGTGATCTCTTGTTTATTAAGTAGTGTATTATTTAGCCTCCATGTATGTGTATTTTTTACAGATTTTTTCCTGTAGTTGATATCTTGTGTCATAGCATTGTGGTCGGAAAACATAGTTGATGTGATTTCAATTTTCTTAAATTTACTGATGCTTGATTTGTGACCCAAGATATGATGTATCCTGGAGAATGTTCCATAAGCACTTGAGAAGAATGTGTATTCTGTAGTTTTTGATGGAATGTCCTGTAAATATCAATGAAGTCCATCTTGTTTAATGCATCATTTAAAGCTTTTTGTTCCTTATTTATTTTCATTTTGGATGATCTGTCCATTGGTGAAAGTGTTAAAGTCCCCTACTACGAATGTGTTACTGTTGATTTGCCCTTTTATGGCGGTTAGTATTTGCCTTATGTATTGCGGTGCTCCTATGTTGGGTGTATAAATATTTACAATTGTTATATCTTTTTCTTGGATTGATCCCTTGAGCATTTTGTAGTGTCCTTCTTTATCTCTTGTAATAGTCTTTATTTTAAAGTCTACCTTTTCTGATATGAGAATTGCTACTCCAGCTTTCTTTTGATTTCCATTTGCATGGAATATCTTTTTCAATCCCCTCACTTTCAGTCTGTATGTGCCCCTAGGTCTGAAGTGGGTCTCTTGTAGACAGCATATATACGGGTCTTGTTTTTGTATCCATTTGGCCAGTCTATTTCTTTTGGTTGGAGCATTTAATCCATTTACATTTAAGGTAATTATCTATATGTATGTTCCTATTACCTTTTTCTTAATTGTTTTGGGTTTGTTATTGTAGATCTTTTCTTTCTCTTGTGTTTCCCGCCTAGAGAAGTTCCTTTAGTATTTGTTGTAAAGCTGGTTTGGTGGTGCTGAATTCTCTTAGCTTTTGCTTGTCTGTAAATTTTTTAATTTCTCTGTCAAATCTGAATGAGATCCTTGCTGGGTAGAGTAATCTTGGTTGTTGTTTTTTCTTCTTCATCACTTTAATTATATCCTGCCACTCCCTTCTGGCTTGCAGTTTCTGCTGAAAGATCAGCTGTTAACCTTATGGGGATTCCCTTGTATGTTTTTTGTTGTTTTTCCCTTGCTGCTTTTAATATTTTTCCTTTGTATTTAATGTTTGATAGTTTGATTAATATGTGTCTTGGCGTATTTCTCCTTGGATTTATGCTGTATGGGACTCTCTGTGCTTCCTGGACTTGATTGACTATTTCCTTTCCCATATTAGGGAAGTTTTCAACTATAATCTCTTCAAAAATTTTCTCAGTCCCTTTCTTTTTCCCTTCTTCTTCTGGGACCCCTATAATTCGAATATTGGTGCATTTAATGTTGTCCCAGAGGTCTCTGAGACTGTCCTCAATTCTTTTTTCTTTATTCTGCTCTGCAGTAGTTATTTCCACTATTTTATTTTCCAGGTCACTTATCTGTTCTTCTGTAGTTGAATCTGTTATTCAATAGTTATTCTGCTATTGATCCCTTCTAGAGAATTTTTAATTTCATTTATTGTGTTGTTCATCACTGTTTGTTTGCTCTTTATTTCTCTAGGTCCTTGTTAAACATTTTTTATATTTTCTCCTTTGCATTTCCAAGATTTTGGATCATCTTTACTATCATTATGCTGAATTCTTTTTCACGTAGACTGCCTATTTCCTCTTCATTTGTTAGGTCTGGTGGGTTTTGCCGTGCTCCTTCATCTGCTATGTGTTTTTCTGTCTTCTCATTTTGCTTAACTTACTGTGTTTGGGGTCTCCTTTTTGCAGGCTACAGGTTCGTAGTTCCCATTGTTTTTGGTGTCTGTCCCCAGAGGCTAAGGTTGTTTCAGTGGGTTTTGTAGGCTTCCTGGTGGAGGGGACTAGTGTCTGGGTTCTGGTGGATGAGGCTGGATCTTGTCTTTCTGGTGGGCAGGTCCACTTCTGGTGGTGTGTTTTGCAGTGTCTGTGGCCTTATTGTGATTTTAGGCAGCCTCTCTGCTAATGGATAGTGTTGTGTTCCTGTCTTGCTAGTTGTTTGGCATGGGTTGTCCAGCACTGTAGCTTGCTGGTCGTTGAGTGAAGGTGGTTTGCGGTGTTGAGATGGAGATCTCTGGGAGATTTCCACCGTTTGATATTACATGGACCTGGGAGTTCTCCTGTGGACCAGTGTCCTGAAGTTTGCTCTCCCACCTCAGAGGCACAGCCCTGCGTCTGGCTGTAGCACCAAGAGCCTTTCATCCACACGGCTCAGAATAAGAGGGAGAAAAAAAAGAAAGAAAGAAAATAAAATAAAACAATTAAAATAAAAAATAATTATTAAGAAAAATGTTTAAAAAGTAATAAAAAAAGAAAAAAAAAGGGGCCAGACGGAACCCTAGGACAGATGGTGAAAGCAAAGCTATACAGACAAAAATCACACACAGAAGCATACACATACACACTCACAAAAAGAGGAAAAGGGAAAAAATATATATATCTTTGCTCCCAAAGTCCACCTCCTCAATTTGGGATGATTTGTTGTCTATTCAGGTATTCCACAGAAGCAGGTACATCAAGTTGTTTGTGGAGATTTAATCTGTTGCTCCTGAACCTGCTGGGAGAGATTTCCCTTTCTCTTCTTTGTTCGCACTCCTCCCGGTCTTCAGCTTTCGATTTCGACCCGCCTCTGCGTGTAGGTCGCTGGAAGGCGTCTGTTCTTCGCTCAGACAGGACGGGGTTAGAGGAGTCGCTGCTTCGGGGGCTCTGGCTCACTCAGGCCTGGGGGAGGGAGGGGCACGGGTGCAGGGCGAGCCTGTGGTGGCAGAGGCCGGCAGGACGTTGCACCAGCCTGAGGCGTGCCGTGTGTTCTCCCGGGGAAGTTGTCCCTGGATCACAGGACTCTGGCAGTGGCGGGCTGCACAGGCTCCCCAGAAGGGGAGATGTGGACAGTGACCTGTGCTTGCACACAGGCTTGTTGGTGGCTGTAGCAGCAGCCTTAGTGACTCATGCCCGTCTCTGGGGTCCGCGCTGAGAGCTGCAGCTTGCTTCCATCTCTGGAGCTCGTTTACGCGGCCCTCTTAATCCCATCTCCTCCCGCACCAGAAAACAAAGTGGCAAGAAAAGTCTCTTGCCTCTTCAGTAGCTCCAGACTTTTTTCCGGACTCCCTCCCGGCTAGCTGTGGTGCACTTGCCCCCTTCAGGCTGTGTTCACGCAGCCATCCCCAGTCCTCTCCCTGGGATTCCACCGAAGCCTGAGCCTCAGCTCCCAGCCCCTGCCCGCCCCGGCGGGTGAGCAGACAAGCCTCTCGGGCTGGTGAGTGCTCGTCGGCACCAATCCTCTGTGCAGGAATCTCTCTGGTTTGCCCTCTGCACCTCTGTTGCTGCGCTCTTCTCCATGGCCCCGAAGCTCCCCCTCTCCGCCACCCGTAGTCTCCGCCCATGAAGGGGCTTCCTAATGTGTGAAAAACTTTCCTCCTTCACAGCTCCCTCCCACTGGTGCAGGTCCCGTCCTTTTTCCTTTCTCTCTGTTTTTTTCTTTTGCCCTACCCAGGTACGTGGTGAGTTTCTTGCCTTTTGGGAAGTCTGAGGTCTTCTGCCAGCATTCAGTAGGTGTTCTGTAGGAGCTGTTCCACATGTAGATGTATTTCTCATGTATTTGTGGAGAGGAGGGTGATCTCTGCGTCTTACTCTTCCGCCATCTTGAAGCTCCTCCATACTTTCTTTTTTGTAATTTCTTTTCTCTCTCCACTCTGTACTTTTACTTTCTCTTCCTCTTCTCTTTTCATTTTCATGCTGTATGTATTGCTTCCCAGAAGAGTACGTGAATAGAGTGGCAAAGTATTGATGTTGGGGACAATCGCTTTGTGTCTCAGTGCAAGCCCAGTGTTGCTTGTTTCTTCTGATGGGGTTGGAAAAGTAGGTGTGTAGTTTACCCGGCCATAAAGAAGTGGCATATGGGGCTTCCCTGGTGGCGCAGTGGTTGAAAATCCGCCTGCCGATGCGGGGGACACGGGTTCATGCCCTGGTCTGGGAAGATCCCACATGCTGCGGAGCGGCTGGGCCCGTGAGCCATGGCCGCTGAGCCTGCGCGTCCGCAGCCTGTGCTCCGCAGCGGGAGAAGCCGCAACAGTGAGAGGCCTGTGGACCGCAAGAAAAATAAATAAATAAACAAAGAAGTGGCCTATGTAGAAGCATTTTGTAGTTTATAAAGCATTAAGACTATGTCACTTACACAGTCCTCTGTATCCTGTAGTCTCTTGCCTCTGAATTCTCTTTGTTTGGTCCAAGCTTGGTGGGGATACTAGGGTTATTTTGCAGTTGTTCTCACTATTGCCAGAATATTTTGGAAGGCTGGTGACTTGAGTGTGTAGCAGAGAGTCTGTTGCCTTTGCTTTCTAGCTTCCATTTACCTTTCTTCTTCTAAGAGTACCCTGATCCCTCCAGAGAAATACTCTTTTCCCTGTTCTTTGACCTAAGCTTCACGTAGAGTTGACTCTACCCTAAGGTGGCCATGTGATCATGTCTCTGCTTTCAGAGCATATTCCCCTGAACACAGTGGTTGTTTCAGTGATGGGCATGTGACCTAGTAAGAGCCATTGAGACTCATAGAAACATGTGCTTAGACTTAGACCTGTTAAAATGTAAGAACTGCTGTCAGCCCCCTGGTCACCATGAGGAGCCTGAAAATGAAGCATGTGAATGTACAGAGTTGAGGATGACATCATCTGAAATCCTGAATCCAGGGACAGATATACTCCTGGATTTTTTTAGTTAAGTGACCCAGTAAGTTTCTATTTTTGCTTGAACCATTTATTTTTGTCTCTTCCAACCAAAAAGATCCTAACAAGGTCTGGGTGAGCTAAAGAGTTGATATATCTGTCAGCACACTAGTAGTGACCTGGCTTTTTGGCTTATAGATACTTGCATTACTGATTTAGCAATTGTCTGCAGTACGTGAGAGGTTAAATACACCTTTGCTGAAGGCTTAGCTTTTGAGATTTACAATTGAACTGAACTAAAGAATAATATTTAGCTATTCAAGCTGGCAACAAAGACACTTGGTCTGAGGCAGCAAGTGGTGCCAATGTCAGAATTCATATAATGGTTCCATGTCAAAACAATAAAGGGCAAATCACCTGGAAGGGCAAATCAATCACTTAGGCCTTCTTGCCACTGGCCAGGGGAGCACTGAGCCACCTGCTTTCCCTTGCTATACACAGGTCTTCATGAAACTGAGCTGCCAACCAATTTAGATTTTTAAAAAATGGCTTTGGAAAATCACTGCTGTCTAAATGGCAAAAAATGCTCTTGTAATCATTTTCTACGAGGTAATGGAAGCACCAGGAAGCTTTCGGGTATTGGGGATAAAGAAGACGAAGGCATGTTTGGGAGGAAGCTGTGAGCTCAAATTAGGAAAGAGGAACTTTAAAAAATATTTCTTCCTTCAATTTTAATATTTATCCAATGTATTCTAAGTGCTGGGCACTGGAGCTGAATAATGGTCTGTAGAGATGCATCTCTTACATGCAGTTCAGGAGGGAGACAGATAGTAAATATATAAAAAGGGAATAAAGTAATAATATAATATAGATAAAAATTAAAAGTAGTTTTGAGTTAAAGAGTTATAGGGAGAGGGATCTGCTTCGTTGGAAGGTGTGGAGTAACACTGAAGCTGAGACCTGAAGGTGAGAAGGAATCAGCTGTGCAGAGTACAGGACAAGCATTCCAAGCCAGAGGGAAGAGCACGTGCCAAGGTTGGAGTGAGACAAGAGTGAGGGACATTAAAGGGCCTGAAAGAAAGAGAAGGTGACTGTGGCATAGTGACAAAGGAGAGTACTGTATGAGATGAGGTTGCAAGAGAGCCAGGGGTTTGACCAGTCAGCTGTGTGAAGACTATAGAAGGGAATTTGAATTTCATCCTAATAAAATGGACAGGCATTGGATGTTTGCTGATGCTTGATGGGTTTTGATGCTCTGATAGCAGATGTATAATTTTTTGCAAACCAATGTTTCCATCAAACAACCTTTTTTTTTTTTTTTTTTTTTTTTTTTTTGCAGTATGTGGGCCTCTCACTGCTTTGGCCTCTCCCGTTGCGGAGCACAGGCTCCGGACGCACCGGCTCAGTGGCTACGGGTCACGGGCCCAGCCGCTCCGCGGCATGTGGGATCTTCCCAGACCGGGGCACGAACCCGTGTCCCCTGCATCGGCAGGCGGACTCTCAACCATTGAGCCACCAGGGAAGCCCCCAAACAACCTTTGTTTATGGGTGGCATCTCAATTTCAAATGGCTAATTGTTTCCAAAATGAATCTTTAGTGACAAAATAGGAAAAAGACATTAGACTAGGGCATCTGCATTTGTGCTTAGATTCTGTTACTGATTACTGAGCAGCCTTGAGCAAGTTCTTATAACTCTTTGGACCTCAGTTCCTCATCTGGAAAAGTACAAGGTTAGATTGGATGCTACGTTTATCATGACTTTTTATTGAAATTGATAGAAACCCAGTCCAAAATGACTTAAGCAGAAAGGGATGTATTTGTTCACTTATCTGTACAATCCAAGGGTAGTGGCTTCAGGTATGTTTGGATATAGGAGCTCAGAGTAAGTCACCAGGATCTGATTCTTCATCTCTTGGCTCTGTATTGGCTTCAGTAACCAGGGGGTCCTTTCTGTGGACGGTTCCCAGCAGCACGAGGCTAACATCATTAGTCAGGTCAGAAATCCTTGTATAAAGGGGCATTTCTCTTCTAAACTGTGTTATCAGAATTTCCAGGATGGCATGTTGACTTGGGGCATGTGCCCATAGCTGAACTGTGACCAAGGTGTGAGGAATTAGATCACTGGCTAAGCCTGGATCATGGACCTACCCTGGAGTCAGTCTGAACCACATGAACGTAAAGTAGGGAAGGAGTGGTTCCCCACATGAAAATGGAAGAGGGAATGGATTCTGATTAGGCAAACAAGACTTGTCCATGAATATTCTTTTTGGCTTTAACAATCCCATGAAACCTACAGTGGGAATGAGTTCTGCACACCCTCTTCTAAGAAGTTAGAATTAGCCATTGGTTCTATAAAAAACTCCCACTTTGGGCTAAAATACCAGGATTATATGTTTACATTGTGTCAATTATAGTATAACTACCAGTTCTCTCCTTCAGTTTCTTCTCTGTGTCTCTAAACTCAGTTACCATGCACCTAGACTACCTCCAACAATTCTTTTTCATGATTCGTAAAACTGGGTGAAGAGCTTTGCTTCGGCACAACGGTCGACTTCCTGGCTGTGCAAGTATCCAGAGCCAAAATTGGTTTCCTCATTTATGTTTTTCAGGTTGAATTGTTTGTTGAATTGCCAGAAAAAGTTACAATGGGCTTATTCTTCAGTACTATTCTGGGGTTACTTTGTTTTAATAGAACTTGAAAAATGCTTTAAAGATCACCGTGTATTCCCTATTATAGTGTCTTTTCCCACAAAGAGTGTGAAGACAACGCTTTTTTCTTTTTTTTTTTAAACATCTTCATTGGAGTATAATTCCTTTGCAATGGTGTGTTAGTTTCTGCTAAGTGAATCAGTTATACATATACATATGTTCCCATATCTCTTCCCTCTTGCGTCTCCCTCCCACCCTCCCTATCCCACCCCTCTAGGTGGTCACAAAGCACCGAGCTGATCCCCCTGTGCTATGCAGCTGCTTCCCACTAGCTATCTATTTTACATTTGGTAGTGTATGTATGTCCATGCCACTCTCTCACTTCGTCCCAGCTTACCCTTCCCCCTCCCTGTGTCCTTAAGTCCATTCTCTATGTCTGCGTATTTATTCCTGTCCTGCCCCTAGGTTCTTCAGAACCAATTTTTTTTTTTTAGATTCCATATATATGTGTTATCATACAGTATTTCTTTTTCTCTTTCTGACTTGCTTCACTCTGTATGACAGTCTCACTACAAGTAACTCAATTTTGTTTCTTTTTATGGCTGAGTAATATTCCATTGCATATATGTGCCACATCTTCTTTATCCATTCATCTGTTGATGGACACTTAGGTTGTGAAGACAACCCTTTAACGTAACCCATCTTTCTCAGAGTATCTCCATTATTCCTGTCTACATTCCCACCCTTGTTCCTCTTACTCCCAACCACTAAAATGTTGCATTCCTTTAAGTTCTTTCTTTTCAATGAAATGTTGGCAACTGCTAATCTGCCTCTGATTTCCATTTAGTACCAATCATCTTTTGCTACTAAATTCTGATTCATTATTAATTACTTGAAATGCATGACCTTACAAAAAATGAGACCTAATTTCTATACTATAACATCGTCCCCTTAAAATATACAATTCAGTGAGCTTTAGTGTCTTCACAACGTTCTGCAACCACCACCACCGCCACCACTGTCTAATTCCAAAATATTTTCTTTCCTAAAAAGAAAATCCGTACTCATTAGCAGTCACTCGTCATGTCATTCATCCCTCAGAAAAGCATGAGTTTTGTCTTTGCAGTTAACTCCTTGAGGGCAGTGGCCAAGACCTTCACTTGTTTTGCGTGACTCTCACAGAAGCCCAGTTCTGGGGCCATAGGAGGCATTAATAGAAATGTACTGAATTGCTATCTCATTATGTTGATTGTTGTTTCAATTCAAGGCAAGACTAAGAGGCCGCGTGCTATAGAGCAAAGAATACTGAGCAGAGAGTCTGTTTCAGTTTTTCTTTTTGTTCTGCCCCCAGCTGTGTCCTTAGGTAACTCCCTCCCTCTCATTAGGCCTGGTTTTCCTCTTAGTGAGTGAGGGGCATGGACTCAGTGATTTCTGTGTTGCTTCCGCAGTTCATACTGGCACAAGACATTGTTAATTTTGAGATCCAGACTGACTTGAGACGTAAGACAACTTATTGAATGAAAACAGCAGGGTTTCTTTCCATTTTCATTGGGGTTTTATAGGATATGTGAAATAATAAAGCTCTTTTCTGGGGTCTGAGCTTGGGAAGGTAACGTGGTCTGGCTCAGTCATGTTTGGGTTCAGTTGGACCAAGGTGGAATGCACCAACCCAGGAAAAATGGGTGTGCTGTTCTCGGTCAAGGTCTCAACCTTAGCCTTAGCTATTTTGGGGGGAAGTTTACATCTGATTGCATTCAAAGTCTTCTCTCTGTAAATTATGAGCCAAAATACCGTATAGAAGTAATGGCACAGAGAGGCCAAAATACACGAATTATGCACCATATTTTATTCCTGACTCGGAAGCTGAGCATCTTTCCACTTCCACCTAATGAACATTTGTGGCCCTACAATTTCAATCATCCTTCAGCTCACCAAGGGTCCACTGTCTTCAAGAAGATCTTAGAGAAGAAAAGTGAATCAATCCTATTTTTCATGTTTCCCAGATGAGTGGTTCCACATCATGGAAATGAGGTCAGAATGGTAAACAGACAGCTGTTCTGTGTTTCTCCTTCTAGGGAGATGGAGGTCAAAGACACCTTCCTCCTGCTTAACAGATCACTCCCAGATGTGTTGTAAACAAGACTGCAGTGCAGCCCGGCTGTAGTGGGAAAGAAGAGAGGCATTTGGAACACCCTTTAGAGGTGTTGAACATACAGATCTTTGATTCTGTTTTCTCATCTCTTTGCGGTGTCTGTCTTTCATGATATGAAGCCATTGATTGAATGAAGTTAGAATAACTTTTGACATAGCTGACCAAACTAGATAGCGAAGGGACTGGTTGCTAAGCACAGCTGTGCTGGCTTTCCCAGTTGACAGCCTGTATTAGCATGCAGGGCTTTGCAGAGGCAAATGCTTAGTTATTTGCGGCTCGTTGTTTAAACCTGCTATTGCCTCTCCAGGTAATAGTGAGTCAGCAGCACATGTGATATTAAGGAGGAATTACTGAAATTATATGCCTCCCAAACACGATATAAGCTACTTGAGGGTATGACTTAATTCCAACATATATTTAACAAACAATATTGGGCACTTACTATGTTTTAGGTGTATGGTAGGTTCTGGGGATATAATAATGAAGCCACAGTTCCTGTTGTCATGGGAACTGAAGCTTAGAGAGAGAAAGAGAAGGAGCAAGAGAAAGAGAGAAGCAGATCTGATAGGACAACATTTCTTAGTATACTAGTGTCTTCAGACTTCTTCTCCTGTTCAGTAAAGAGGGTTTTTGGTTTTGTTTTAACAAGGAAAAGATACTCAGTATCTTCTCTTTCCATTCCCTCCTGCACTGATGGTCTGGTTCTTTGCTATTGGTAATGAAACTGAGAAAAGGGGAAGAAGTAGACAAAGAAAGGAGAAGCACGAGGATAGTTTGGGAAAGACAAGAGGCGCTCACACAGGGCACTCGTGCTAGAAGAAAAAGGAGTTTTCCTAAATATGTGGGGGAAGAGACAATGGAGAACTGGCTGTGGGACAAAGGGACCGAAGTGGATGACAGAGGAAAGAAGATTTTAAGATGTATTCCTGTGGATTTTGTTTATCACATGGTTTTTAGGGAAAAAAATTAATTTTAATAAAGAAGTTATAACTGTTTATTGTTAAAAATTCAAATACCAAAGATGATATGATGATAGGTAAAAGCTGCCTGTTCCCCCACCTCATTCCCTCAAGCCATATGTCAGTGCCACTTTCCAGAAGTAACTACCATTAAAACTAGCATACTTGCAGATCATATACATATAAAGAGTAATATATGTACGCATACATACACTCACATATATTTTAAACAAAAGAGACTATATAATATATTTAGAAGTTTTGCAATCTTTTAGACTTAATATAACAGCACGTTTTCAGGTCAGTAGACATCTCATTTTTTAATGAGCCCCATGGCCTTTTAGTTTAGATACTCTATTTGTAAAGCGATTTCTCTATTGATGGGAATTTATTACAATATTTCCAAGAGCATCTTTTTACATATGTCTCTCTATGTTTGTGTAAACATTTTTATAGAGTCTTAAAAATTAGTTTTCTGTATCTTAGAGAATGTGTATTACATTTTTTTCATAAACCTTGCCAAACTGTCCTCCAAAAATGTGTCATGTTACTCTACAAAGGGCTTGAGAGTGAATGTTTTTCACATCCTCACTTGCTCTTTCATTAAAGGCGAGAACTGCAGTGTCACTTGTGAATTTGCCTCAAAATCCTCAAATTCTTCAGCTTTTTATAATAATATGCACATAGTTTTGCAAAGCCAGATTCTCTGATTTGTGGAAGATGAACTGTTATGGGTATGTTCCGAGACATGTCTCGGATATGGAAGCGTTAAAGATTTTGACTCTCAGAAATACTTCTAAAGCCAGCTCTGAAGCTGCTTGGAGGATTCTGAGTGGCATAGAAGTTGAGTTCACTGTAATTGTCAGCATTTCTTAGGGCAAAATGTATCTACAGAGTTATTAACTTCATTCAGCTGTCATCACTGGGGGATTTTTAGTCTTCCCTCAGGGGTACATCTAACTAGTAAGGTTATCCCTGTCATATGTATATCTGCCATTTGATCCACAGGTATAACAATAACAACAACAACAATAAAGTTCTTTATTCCTCCTTCTTCAACTCTGATATCGCAGCTCTGCAAAATGATTGTTTTTGGTTAGTTATTGAGTGCATATGTTACTTCCGTACTAAGGACTTTCAAATACATTATCTTATTTAACCTTTAAACCCCTATATGAGCTGGGTATTAATATTCCCATTAAAGGCAGAAACCAAGTGTCAGAGAGTTTAAATAACAGCCCTGCAGCTAGACTGTGGCAGAGCAAGTGTTTGAAACCGTATCCATTTGATTCCAAATCCCATATTGTTAACCACTGTGACTCATTGCTCATTAACCAACGTAACCTTAAATAATGCCTTTCGATGATCTGTTTAGGGACATCCGGTACCATTTGGTAAGATGCTTCCCTCAACTTATTTTGATTCTCACTGATTAACCCTCTTCTGATCTTATTTTATGGCTAACACAAGGACAGGCCAAAGTCATTAACAAGCCATTTTGGTCCCTAATCTCATAAAGAAATGGTACACTACTATGGTTAAAGGTTTAGAGACCGTCTCCCCAGGTTCAAATTCTGGTGCTGCCACTTACTAATTGTTGACCTTGGGCAAGTTACTGAATCTCAGGTTACTCATTTGTAAGACTGGTGCAATAAGTTTGCTGACCTCATTGGATTATTTTGAAATTAAGCTGAAATTATGTATTAAAGCATTTAGAAGGCTGTTTGGCACATACTAAGTATAAATTACGAGTTTTGTTGTATGGCTATCATTACCAAGTTGACTCCCCTATGGCTCTTCCTGTCTACTGCCTTTCATCTTATTTCACCAGCAGCATCTCCTCTTGGGTTTCTATCCAGCTCCTTGACAACCCAGTTCATCCACTTTGTGGTCACTCAGTCATCTGTATCTTCATCCAGAATATAGCTCTCGGATGGCGATCTTCCTATATTCCTGCTTTGGCTCCTGACCCTGATTTCTTGTCCTACTATTTCAACGCAAATTAATGACTTTGGTCTAGTATCTAACCAAGCTCTGGATAGCTCAAGCTCTCTGTTTTCTCAGTCTGTCCTGAATCAGTACCTTTCGTAAATACACCTGACTTTTCCAACTTCTTTTTTCCCCATCTGGTCCTCAGCTTGGGCAAACCTATGCTTTGTCAATGAAAAATCGGGTTCTCATGTACTGTTTCTGATTTTTACTTACATATTCCACTTATTCAACCTTTATTCAGTGAATATTTCTGAGAACTTATGATGGATGTATCAAGCACAGAGTCAGGTGCTAGGGAGACAATGTGAACGAAACAGAGAAACATTGAGCTTACAGCCTTTAGATAATTATCAGATTATCAAATAGTCATAAAGATTTAACATTGCAATTGTGATAAATATTATAAAGGTGAGTGATACGGTATTATGAGATTCTATACTGTGTGTATTTGACCTTGTCAGGGAGGTCAGGAAAGGCTTCCCTGGGGGAATGGTGCTGAGATGAGATCTAGAGGATGGGTGGGAATTAACTAGGCAAATGGGGAGAACAGAATGGTGAGGGCTGAGAGAAGAACATTTACAGAGGTGAAAGGGAGCATGGGAAGTGTTAGTTACTGAAAGAAGGCCAGTGGGGCTGGAACAGAGAGAGCAGAAGAGGACAAGGTACAAGATGAGGTGAGGTTGGGTGAGATCACTCTGGGCCTTGTGGGCTGTGCTAAGGATTTTGGTCTTTCTACCAAGTGCAACAGGAGGCCATTGGATGGTGATAACAGGGGTAGTAGGGACGTGATCAGATTTTCATTTTGTATAGGTCTATCTTGAGAGCACAAAGAGTGGACCATAGGTAGAGCAGCTAGAAGATACCTGAGGCAGGCAATGTTGGCAGCTTTGACTAGGATAGCAGTTGTAGAGGGAAGAAATGAATGGCATGGAGAGAAACTGGAGATGAAATTAGCAATTCCTTTTTTTTTTTTTGGCCTCACCGTGTGGCACGTGAGATCTTACTTCCCTGACCAGGTATCGAACCTGTGCCCTCTGCACTGGAAGTGCAGAGTCTTAACCACTGGACACCAGGGAAGTCCCAAAATTAGCAGTTCTTGGTGATACTGGTTATGATAGGTGAGGGAGAAGGATGACCTCAAGGTTTCTGGCTTGCCAAACTGGCCAGAGGGTGATGCTCTTTACTGGGATGGGAGAAGAATGCAATTGAATACACTGGATTTACTCAATGATATGTTGTTTGCTCCAGATAAGGTTCTTATAATCTCTGGGAGTAGAAACCCACTCAAACTAGCTAGAGTAAAATGTTTTATATAAGGATATAGGGAATCACATGGAAGCAATGGTAGAAGGGCCTTGGGGAAACTGGAAAGTTATCAGGAACTAAGACTTCATTCTCTGGCTCTCAAGGCCCATTTGTCTTTGCTTCTGTCTGTGAGTCTCCTTTATTCTTCTATTTTTCTTGACTGGGTACTTCTGCTGGCTCTCGTTGCATATGACTCACCATGGCCACCACCCTGAAATCTAGTCCTAATTGATCAGCAGTAGCATTCTTCACTAACTGCCTATACTTTCTGTATCCTACTTCAAATTATTGATAGAGACAATATAGAGAGAGAACTGTTGGTCAGCTGTCCAGGGTGAGACCCTGATCCAATTAGCAGGGCTGTGTCATAGTTAGTGATGCCCCAAATTTGGGCTTGTTAACAGGGAAGACAATGGTATACAAGTCTGGTAAACCTCCTTTAAGGCAAGAAAAAATGTTATGCTTTTTGGTGATTTTTGGAGAGAATAGCAAATAATTTGCATCTAGTAGTTGCTCAGTAAATATTGTCCTTATTGAGTCATTGGTGATCTTTCACTATTTTTGAAAAGCTGGGACATATAAGAATCTCCTGTGGCATTTAAAAAATATATATATAATATATATAGTATTTATTTATATATAATATAATATATATATATAATATATATAGTATTTATTTATATATAATATATATAGTATTTATAGTATTTATTATTCTAAATAATAAAAAAGCAATAGTGATGATAACAGTAACACTTATTATAAGAAAAATAGCAATACTTATTGTAAGTAATAATATAGTCATTTTAAACAGTACTAATAGTGATAATATTAATACTTAGAGTAATATAGTAATACTAATTACTATAATAGTAATGCTTATATTACTAATACTTATTACTATAATAGCAATATTTATAAGTAATAGTGGTAATTCTTATAGGTACTAACAAAAAATAGTGATAATAATGGTAACACATTACTATGAAAACAATAATAAACAACAGTAGTATTACTTATCACTATAATGATATAATGGTAGTCTCCCAATTAATGAGATCTTATCACAAGTAAGACATGATGTCAGTCACTTTACATAGATGCTTTCCCCCTATTCCAAACCTCATTTTGCTCATCTCTTAAATGGGGATATTAAAAAATCCCAATTTTGGGGTTGGAGGGATAAATGAGAAGGTTGGGATTAACATATATACACTAATATAAATAAAATAATCAACAAGGACCTACTGTACAGCACAGGGAACTCTATTCAATACTCTGTAATAATCTATAAAGGAAAGGAATCTGAAAAAGAATAAATATATGTATAACTGAATCACCTTGCTGTATACCTGAAACTAACACAATACTTTAAATCAACCACACTCCAATATAAAATAAATTTAAAAAAATAATAAATTTATTTATTTTTGGCTGTGTTGGGTCTTCCTTGCTGTGTGAGAGCTTTCTCTAGTTGTGTCAAGTGGGGGCTACTCTTCGTCGAGGTGCGTGGGCTTCTCATTGCGGTGGCTTCTTTTGTCGTGGAGCATGGGCTCTAGGAGTGCAGGCTTCAGTAGTTGTGGCACGCAGGCTCAGTAGTTGTGGCTTGTGGGGTCTAGAGCTCAGGCTCAGTAGTTGTGGCAAGCGCGCTCAGTAGTTGTGGTGCACGGGCTTAGTTGCTCCGTGGCATGTGGGATCTTCCCAGACCAGAGTTCGAACTTGTGTCCCCTGCATTGGCAGGAGGATTCTTTTTTTCTTTTAATTTATTTTTGGCTGCTTTGGGTCTTCATTGCTGTGTGCGGGCTTTTCTCTAGCTGTGTCGAGAGGGGGCTACTCTTCGTCGAGGTGTGCAGGCTTCTCAATGCGCTGGCTTCTCTTGTTGCAGAGCATGGGCTCTAGGTGCGTGGGCTTCAGTAGTTGTGGCTCACGGGCTCTAGAGCACAGGCTCAGTAGTTGTGGCACATGGGCTTAGTTGCTACGCAGCATGTGGGATCTTCCCAGACCAGGGCTCGCACCCATGTCCCCTGCATTGGCAAGCAGATTCCTAACCACAGTGCCAGCAGGGAAGTCCCAGGAAGCTCTTTTTCATATGGAGAAATCTCCAGGATTCACTCCCTTGGTTCCCAGGATGAACAGTTCTTGGAAAGGTGCTCTTAGAATGTGACTCCAGATTCCCATAATGTTGTTACCAAAGGCAATCCTGCTTTTTTTGTTTTTGTCTCCACTTGGCTTCCAGATCATGGCTATCAGTTGGATTAAAGAGTCAGTGCTTGAGCTGGGTAGATGTCACAACTCCGAGTCCATCCATGGAACCAGGATGCCCTCCTCAAGCATAGACAAGAGGAAATGCACAGGTGAGTGGGATGGAAAAACAGGTATATCCATGCTTCTGAGGCAGGATCAATACGAACTCTGTGTGGACCTTCTATCCTCAGGCAAAGAGTCCTGTGGCATTTTTAAAATTTCAGATTTCAAGGTCCACCTTTAGAGGAAAAGATCAATAGGTCTGAAGAGGGCCCCAGGAATATGCATTTCTGAAAAAGACACCCAATATAAATTTGATGCAAGTGGTCCGTGGACCACACACACTTTGTTGGACTCTGCCATAATGTGTTCGTGAAACATGTCTGGAAATCTCTATTGTGAACTCTGGACACTGAGTTCCTCTTGGATCTTGGACCTCTGTTTCTCCATTTATATAATGGGCCAAATATTTCTTTCTTTCTTATATTCAAAGTGAATTTGAAGGTTAATAAGATAACTTTGGAAATAAGCTTTGACCTCTCTTTTGAAGAGTCATAAATATGAAAGATGGTGTTAATATGTATCTGGAAAGCTTCTATATTGCTTGAATTACATCACATTCTTCCTAACTGTTCACTGTTTCCTTATGATGACCCAAGAATGAATAAGACCTCATCAGTGTTTTATTGTCTGCTTTTGGGAACTGGAAATGTAACACTTAAATCACTGCTACTTGTCCTGACTGAAGTTCTTACAGGGGGAATAGAGGAAAGTTCTTGGAAAGTCAGACAAAATGCTGTCTGTAACTGCCTGGTTTTTCAAAGACAAGGCTTTCTGATTATAAAAGATCCATTTTGAGGAGTGCCAGCTAACAAGACAGCTCTGTTATACTCATTGTTTTGTTACAACAGAGTCTGACTCTAAGGTCAGAGAATTTCAAAGTGAGGGAAGCCTGGGAGAATTGCCAACCAGCTCCTGGAAAGAGTGGGCCCTTTACACCTGCTTCCAGATCCTCAGCCTTCTCCTTGGCCTCAGCCACTGCAGTCTGGCTTCTGCTTCTGCCACCTCCCTGAGACTTCTCTCACTGGGGTTAAAAATGATTGCTGTTTGCCAAGTGCAGTGGTGTCCTTTGAATCATTATGTATCTTAAGTGCTAGCTCTCTGTGCCCTTTATTTCTATAGGCTACTCCCTGAAGTCCTTTCCTCCCCTGCTTTTGAGAACTCCAGTCTCTTTCACCTCAACTTCTACTACACTGATGTTTACTTCTAAGACTCCTTTGCTGCTTCTTCCTACTATTTGATTTGGTGATTTTCATGGTTTTAACCTTGTTGTTGGTCAGGCCCATCATCTCCCTTTCTTTAGCTGTAATAAATTTGCAGTTGATTCTCATGTATCCACCTCCTGCCTGAAGCTCTCTCTCTCTCTTTTTAAATTGTTTTTATTTTTTAATTTTTATTTTATATTGGAGTATAGTTGATTAAAAATGTTGTGTGTTTTGGGTGAATTACAGCAAAGTGATTCAGTTATACATATACATGTATCTATTCTTTTTCAAGTTCTTTTCCCATTTAGGTTATTACAGAATATTGAGCAGAATTCCCTGTGCTATACAGTAGGTCCCTGTTGGTTATCTATTTTATTTTATTTTTTAACATCTTTATTGGAGTATAATTGCTTTACAATGGTGTGTTAGTTTCTGCTTTATAACAAAGTGAATCAGCTATACATATACATATATCCCCATATCTCCTCCCTCTTGCATCTCCCTCACACTTTCCCTATCCCACCCCTCTAGATGGTCACAAAGCACTGAGCTGATCTCCCTGTGCTATGCAGCTGCTTCCCACTAGCTATCTACTTTATGTTTGGTACCCAAGGCAACCTACAGATTCAATGCAGTCCCTATCAAACTACCATTGGCATTTTTCACAGAACTAGAACAAAAAATTTCACAATTTGTATGGAAACACAAAAGACCCCGAATAGCCAAAGCAATCTTGAGAAAGGAAAATGGAGCTGGAGGAATCAGGCTCCCTGACTTCAGACTATACTACAAAGCTATAGTAATCAAGGCAGTATGGTACTGGCACAAAAACAGAAAGATAGATCAATGGAACAGGATAGAAAGCCCAGAGATAAACCCACGCACATATGATCACCTTATATTTGATAAAGGAGGCAAGAATATATAATGGAGAAAAGACAGCCTCTTCAATAAGTGGTGGTGGGAAAACTGGACAGCTACACATAAAAGAATGAAAGTAGAACACTCCCTAACACCATACACACAAAAAAACTCAAAATGGATTAAAGACCTAAATGTAAGGCCAGACACTATAAAACTCTTAGAGGAAAACATAGGCAGAACTCTCTATGACATAAATCACAGCAAGATCCTTTTTGGCCCACCTCCTAGAGAAATGGAAATAAAAACAAAAATAAACAAATGAGACCTAATGAAAGTTAAAAGATTTTGCACAGCAAAGGAAACCATAAACAAGACCAAAAGACAACCCTTAGAATGGGAGAAAATATTTGCAAATGAAGCAACTGACAAAGGATTAATCTCCAAAATTTACAAGCAGCTCATGCAGCTCAATATAAAAAAAACCAAACAACCCAATCCAAAAATGGGCAGAAGACCTAAATAGACATTTCTCCAAAGAAGATATACAGATTGCCAACAAACACATGAAAGGATGCTCAACATCACTAATCATTAGAGAAATGCAAATCAAAACTACAATGAGGTATCACCTCACATCAGTCAGAATGGCCATCATCAAAAAATCTAGAAACAATAAATGCTGGAGAGGGTGTGGAGAAAAGGGAACCCTCTTGCACTGTTGGTGGGAATGTAAATTGATACAGCCACTATGGAGAATAGTATGGAGGTTCCTTAAAAAACTATAAACAGAACTACCATAGGACCCAGTAATCCCACTACAGGGCATATACTCTGAGAAAACCGTAACTGAAAGAGTCATGTACCACAATGTTCATTGCAGCTCTATTTACAATGGCCAGGAGATGGAAGCAACCTAAGTGTCCATCAACAGATGAATGGATAAAGAAGATGTGGCACATATATGCAATGGAATATTACTCAGCCATAAGAAGAAATGAAATTGAGTTATTTGTAGTGAGGTGGATGGACCTAGAGTCTGTCATACAGAGTGAAGTAAGTCAGAAGGAGAAAAACAAATACCATAGGCTAACACATATATATGGAATCTAAAAAAAAAAATGGTTCTGAAGAACCTAGGGGCAGGACTGAAATAAAGATGCAGATATAGAGAATGGACTTAGGACCCGGGGAGGGGGAAGGGTAAGCTGTGACAAAGTGAGAGAGTGGCATGGACATATATACAGTACCAAAGTTTATCTATTTTAAATATAGCAATGTATATACGTCAATCCCAAACTCCCAGTCTATCCCACTCCCCAACCCTCCCCTCCTGGTAACCATAAGTTTGTTCTCTAACTCTGTGGGTCTGTTTCTGTTTTGTAAATAAGTTCACTTGTATCATTTTTTTTTAAGATTCCCCATATAAGTGATTTGAACTCATATTTCCAATAGCTTCTGGGATTTTCCATTTGTGCAGCATGTAGACAGCTCACACTTAGCATGTCCCAAATTTGAGCTTATTGTATTCTCTGCCAAATGCATTACTCCTTTTCTTATCTTTATTTATTAAATGTACCAGCATCCACCAGAAACTTTGTAATCTTCCTTGATACCTTATTTGTGCATTTCTGTCACTTTTTCTCCATCCCTCCAGCTACTGTCCTGGTTCAGGCCCTCATGCCCTTATCATTTCTTGTAAGAAAGATTGTAACATCTCACTTTAACTTCAGTCTCTTCTCACTCCAGTTCAAGAGTCACATTATTCTCCTAAAATACAAACCTTGTCATGTCTACTTAAAACCTTTGATGTTTGGGGTATATTAGCCACACTCTATAAAACCCAAATATCTAGCAGAGCTCGTAAGTATTTTCACAACCTGGTACCAGTCTGCCTAATCAATTATCTTTCTCCTAATAAGAACATACTTTTGAGTAATAGATGTTTTACATGTAATGGGACTTTTAATACTAACAACAAATATGACCAAAATACCATTATTAGTCTTGTTTTACATATTAGGAAAGTGATACTAAGAAAAGTTAAGGAAATTGCCCAAGATCACATAACTAGCAAAGGATGGGGAACCAGGATAGAACCAAATTCTCCTTATAATCACGCTGCTACTCCGTCTTTACTGAAGCTGCTTTGAACCTTAACATGCGAAAATGCCTTTGTTCATGCTGTCTCCTCAGCCTGCATTGTTCAACTTCCTTGTCCAAGGTCCCTGGTGTACTTCAAGGCCTTGCTTAAAAGGCTTTGAAGCTTATCAGACTTCTTGCATCGTAGTAGAATTAATAACTCCTACTTTTGAGCTTCCCCAGTATCTTGTGTATTCTTCAATTATAATATAATATCACTTTGATATATCAAGATGAGCTTCTTGGTATGTCTCTGCTAAATTTGAGTGAACCCTTTGGTGATGTTATGTCTTAGTAATTTTTAGTCCCCAAAGTCTAGTACACAGTAAATCCTCAGGAGATATCTTCAGAATGTAGAGGGAGGAGTATTTCCAGAATCCATTAAATTGTTATTGGATCATCTAAACATTTCTCCTAATTAAAACAGTTTTAGGTATTAACATATAAATATGAAGGCTTCTCAGTAGCAGCTCAGAGTTTATTCATGATGTGCTATAAGCAGGCATTTTCAAGAACATTAATTGAGACTTACCTAGGAAGTAGTTACTTCTGCTTGAAGCACCCAGCATCCTTAATACAGTCAACCAGCCATATGATACACTCAACCATATGATGAGATACCTCTCAGTTGTAAACCACAGAAAACCTGACTCAAACAATAAAGGCCATTTATTGCCTTGTATTAAGGAAAAGAATAGTGGCAGGGTGAGACTTGATCTGGTGAGAATAAAATTCAGTTTCTTTTCTCTCTTGCTTCTGTTTTCAGCAAACTTCTCCTTTTTTGGCCCTAAGGCTACATGCTTGCTCATTCATACTAGGGGAGGGGAATGTGTCTCATGTGTCTCTTGCCCCAGTAGTCAGTAGGATTCAGTCTGTTTGGATCAATTAGGTCACACTTATCTCTAATAGTCTACTGTACTCGAGGGATGTGATTACACAGATCAGATAGTTCTCTGACATACCCCATCCTTAAGTCTGTAGTGGCACCAGCTTTTCTCAAGCAAATGAGCTGCAGTAGGAAAGGGTGGACACTTTAACAAAAGCCTGAGTGCTGATACCAAGTGGAGGGCAAATAGATGCTGGACTGTCAAAACCAATAAAATGCCCTCCAAGTGACCATGATGATAGCGGATCAGAAAGACAGGGGAAACATGTGATCTGAAGGTGATTGCCCTGCCTTCCACAAAAGACTCACAGCTTGGTCCTGTTTCTGTGGAGGAGGAAGGCACACCACAATGTATCACTTTCCTACATTATCTGATACTTGGAAAGGGACATGTGCTGGATATTGTCTGCTCTCTGCCAAGGAATGCTGACCTGCATGGTTTGCATCAGTGAGATCTCCAGGTTCGGGATGGGTTTGGCCAATGGGGAGACCAGAAAGCAGGAGGAGGGTACAATTGTGATATTTATTCCTTTGGCTCCCTGCCTGCTGGGCTGTGGGTTGGCTGTGTCACCGATCATGCCAAGCAGCCCTCTCTGCACCCCTGCTTTCTCAGGATTCTAAACCATTCTTTGCCTTTCTCGGTCTTCATGCTGTTGCTGTTCCTGGGGTTCTGCATTGTTGATTTCTCTAAACTCTGCCTACACCTTTGTAAAGATTGTTTTTATTAAACTTGTCTCAAATTACCCAGTTGGAGTATGCCATCTGTTTTCTGCCAAGACCCTTACTGATACGGTGGGTAATCATCTCCCTTCTAGCATATTTTCAATTACTGCCAGTAATAATTTTCCAAAATAGAATGATCATGCTATCAGCCAAAGGTAAATTTTCCTTAATTGGAAGAAAGCAAGCTTCCCTAGTCAATTTTGATCATTTGTTATTCAGTCACAAAATTAAAGGATTTGCAACCTGAGGGCAAAAGCATTGGCCAGAATGGCATAGAGTTTTTATAACGGTTGTTAAGGAGGTACCTCCTTTTAGTTGTCATGAGCATTTGCAAATTGGACAAGATTTCTCTTGACTCATTTAACTACAAATAATAAAAATGTAAATTTTAGTTTAGTATTTTTGTGTTTTACATGATTTTAGCAGGAACATTTATTATCAAAATATTAGTACAGTTTTTAACTACTAAAGGAAGAATATTTGTATAGTTGGATAGTTATGACAGTTGTATTTACCACTCAAATTAATGATGCAAACTTTCGAACAACTTAATATAAATGGCAACCCCAAGAGCAGATTACCTAAAATCATGTTAATATTCTTTTTAGAAAAACAGTAAACATGTAACTTCTTTTATGCTGGGATTCAAGTCTCAGATAATGGGTCTAGAACTGAAGACCCCAGTGGGTTAGAATCATTAGTGTGGGTCATTTTATTCACTGCTGACTGGATTCAATTTTGTCCCCTGGTTTGCTAGTTTCTTATTTGGATATATTTCTGATGTCATTAAAACTTGTAAGAGTGGTTGTGTCAATAGCTTAAAGTCCTTTCTTTAATGTAGGGAAGTTTAAATTTTTGAATACTTAAAACTAACTTGTGAAATAGATTCTTGGGTCTCATTTTTTGAGATTCTGATTTCATAGGTCCTGGTAAGTCCCAGGCTTGATTTTTTTTCTAGTTTTCTCCCTTGCTCATTATCTTCTTACTACAAAGACACTCCTGTTATTCCTCAATCATCAAAGTAGTTTCTATCTCAAGGTCTTATACTGAAAACCATGAGGTTACACTGTCTGTAATTCCAGTTCACATTACAGGTTTCATTTGAATCCCTTCCCGTTTTTCCATATTTGCACTTTCCTTCTTCAACAGTGAGAAATTTGGCTTCCATTATCCTTAATATATTTGGTTATTTGTTTAATCCCCTGAAATGGTAGGCTAATTCCTTAACCCCATGGTCTGCTCTCTCATCTGGAATCCCTCCTTGTACAATCCCAACTCTGCTGGATTACCTTCCCAGTGCCCTCTGGTAATGGTGTTGTTTGACTGAATTGGAAGGAAGGAAAAAAGGAAAGAAGGAAGGAAATGACTGCAGCTTTTAAAATGAAATTATAAAAATTACCTATTTTTAGAATAGGTTTTAGGATTAGCAATGAAGAGCTTTATACTTTGACTGTAAACTAATATTCAATGGTTATTTGTACCCTAAAACCTAATATAGTCTTCACTGAATGAATATATAGACTGAAATGAATAATAAAATATCCCCCAAATTTAGTAGAGCCAAAAACACCAGCCTGGTGTCTAGTCCTAAAGATACTGGCAGTTCACTAAGAATTTGAGGAACTATTTTACTTTATTCATTCACTCATTCAAGAAATACAATGTAAACACCTTTTGTGTTCCAGAAACTATCCTAAGATCTAAGGATATAAGAATTGACGTGGCTGACTTTGTCCCTGAAATCATAATGCTTGTGATCTGGCTCAGAAGACAAACACCTAACAAGCAGTAACAATAAAGGAGGCCACATGCTTTGTTACAGATGTAGAGTTTTGAGAGCGCATTATGGGAGTGCTGGGCTGCATCTGAAGGAGTGGTCGAGAAGATTTCCTGGAAAATTTGACAGTTCAGCTATAACCTCATGATGCGTAGGCGTTAGCAAGTTGAAGAGGAGGGAGAAAGGGTATTTTGGGCAGAAGGAGCACAGTGTGGGAAGGTGAGAGAGAGCATGTTGTCTTTGCGAAATTGAATGAAATTTGATGTGGTGGGTGCAAAAATAGTGGCAGGCATGGAAGAGATGTGGTTGGAGAGGTTATTGGGGTCTTGTGAGTCTGTTATGAGCCTTGGGCATTTTTTAGAGTGTGATGAGAAATTACTGCAGAATGTAACACAGGAGTGGTGTATTTAGGTCTTTAGAAGCATTGCTCTGGTCTCTCAACTGACGAGGGGGTACAGGTTAGAGCAGGAGGGAAAGTGTGGAGGCAAAGCAAGAGCTCGGATGCAATCAGTCATGCAGGGGAGAGATGGTGAAGGCGTGGCCCGGGCAGAGATTGTGGGGCTGGATGGAAGTGGGTATCAGTGAGAGCTATTTAAAGATGAACTCAACAGAAATGATGCTCAGATCTCTGGTGTCGGCAATGCTCTTCCCTGAACTAGGGGACGTGGCTAGACGAGTCAGTTGGAGTTGGAAGGAGGAGGAGGTGGAGATGAGAAGCTCACTTTCGCAGTTGTAAAATGAGAAGGTTAGACTCCCAACAATAAAATTCTGTGATCATCTTGTTTGTCGTCGTGTGGCCAGAGACAGAGCAATTTGAGAGCTGTGGAGGGATTCTCTAAATATCTCCTCTTTCTCCTGTTGTCCAGGCATCTAACCAATCTAGCTTTTAGTTACCAATTAAGCTCAGGGAACAGAAAATGTTTGTATTGCTTAATATTTAAATCAAAACAAAAGAAAAGGAGTGGGGAGCTGGCATAAGCTGGTAAATATGATAGCTTTCATAAGCATGAAGTAACACAGAATTTATCATTGCACATTTTATAACTTGGATGATTTTAGATCTTCTGTGGCCAGGCTGACTTTATTGTCCTATAATTCTCAATTCTGTGCTTTGCGTTTTTTCTTAGCTTGAGCAACCCTCCCGGTTGCTTATGACTTTACAGTTGTTATGGGGAGTCATTATACACAGATGGCTTTTCGAAGGGGAGTCAATTTGGTATGCATTTTCCTTGATTACGATGTCTTCTCTCTGCACTGATTGTTAAAGATTCTTGCATGTCAAATGGTGAAAATGTTTCCAGGGTCTTGAAAAAGGAAGGAACATTGCGTTTGGTGGACAATCTGTGTATTATTATACTCTGATGAAAGGCTGCCTGGTTCCTTTAATTTATTCAGATACATTTTTATAAACACTGATAAAACTAGACCAACATGAGGCACCAAAGGGAAAAGACTGAGCAGAACTTGCCGTAGAGAGTAGATATTGATTTGAACATATAATTACATCCACCTTGTTATATGGTTTCATTTTCGTCTCCTGCAACCTTGCAAATAAGTACAAAAATCTTACCAGACATACCTCGTGACCATTTTTTAAAGTTCATTCAACTCTTTTTCCAGGAGAACACGGATTGAAAAAGAAATAAATACTTTTTTATTTGAAGCCAGTTTTATTTCTTTTCTTATATTGCTTCTAAATCAACTTTTTATTGCACCTTTGATATGAGTTTATTATAGAGATATCAGAAAATAGAAGCCAATGTTTTTCACCTAAATTTGTCTTCGTCTGAGGAAAGGCCTGATCCATATGAATGACCTTTGAGTCCAGAGCTGCAGGAGATAAAATAGACACCATTGACTGGCCTGGGTGTTTTACATTCAGAGGTTTTTTGATGTATAACAGAAAAGCCATGTCCGTATCCCTGTGTGGATTTTTCATGAGGCTTAAGAAAACAAAGTTAGGTGATAATGGGTGTCTTCTCCAGTTTTTTTTACCAGCTGTAATAAGTGGACTTTGCTGCCAAATTTTGAGAACATGGAGCAAAGCAGAATGTATTCTTGTTTGAAGAAATCTCCTTCCCGAGGTCTAAGAAGCATACTGCCAATGATTGAGCATTTACTGTGTGTCAGACGTTATGCTAAGTATTTCACACGTACTGTATTTAATTCTCATGGAAAGCCCACAAGGTAGGTATTACTCCCTCTTTAACAAGATGAAAATTCTAGTACAGAAAAATGAACTTGTTCCAGATCACAAAGCTTGTCCTTTTGACCGTAAAACTAAGTTGTTTCTCATTTTCCCTCTCCCTTGCTCTACTCTTCTCTCCAGCATGAGCATGGGTCCATCTCATCTAAATTAGAATAGGCATTTCTTGCAAATCAAAACTACAATGAGTTATCACCTCACGCTGGTCACAATGGCCATGATCAAAAAATCTACAAACAATAAATGCTGGAGAGGGTGTGGAGAAAAGGGAACACTCTTGCACTGTTGGTGGGAATGTAAATTGATACAGCCACTATGGAGAACAGTATGGAGATTCCTTAAGAAACTAAAAAATAGAACTACCATGTGACCCAGCAGTCCCACTACTGGGCATATACCCTGAGAAAACCATAATTCAAAATGAGTCATGTACCAAAATGTTCATTGCAGCTCTATTTACAATAGCCAGGAGATGGAAGCAACCTAAGTGTCCATCGACAGATGAATGGATAAAGAAGATATGACACATATATACAATGGAATGTTACTCAGCCATAAAAAGAAACGAAATTGAGTTATTTGTAGTGAAGTGGATGGACCTAGAGTCTGTCATACAGAGTGAAGTAAGTCAGAAAGAGAAAAACAAATACTGTATGCTAACACATATATATGGAATCTAAGAAAGAAAATAAAAGGGTCATGAAGAACCTAGGGGCAAGATGGGAATAAAGACACAGACCTAGTAGAGAATGGACTTGAGGATATGGGGAGGGGGAACGGTAAGCTGTGACAAAGTGAGAGAGTGGCATGGACATATATACACTACCAAACATAAAATAGATAGCTAGTGGGAAGCAGCCACATAGCACAGGGAGATCAGCTCGGTGCTTTGTGACCGACCACCTAGAGGGGTGGGATAGGGAGGGTGGGAGGAAGGGAGACGCAAGAGGGAAGAGATATGGGAACATATGTATATGTATAACTGATTCACTTTGTTATAAAGCAGAAACTAACACACCATTGTAAAGAAATTATACTCCAATAAAGATGTTTAAAAAAAAAAAAAGAATAGGCATTTCTTCAGGTTTCAGTGAAAAATAGCTGAGATGAAAAGGCATCTACTTCCTGAACACCTAGATATCAACACTGAGACATCCAGCGGTTGAGGGAATCATGGTGGCAGGGAAGGGATGAAATGCTCCACCTCTGCTGTACCTGAGGCCGAGCCATATGAGGGATCCAATCTGGAGGAGACTGCTAATATTGGCTCTCTGGCCAAACACTCCACGGTTGTGCTCTGATAACAAATCCTCCTGTTGCCACTTGCTCTGCAGTGTGATTCTACTTCAAGGGCACAATTTCTACAAAGCTGTTCTCCATGTCCCTCCTCACAAATCTATGTCTTGGAAGGGGACACATATACCCTTTCATCTACACTTTGCTGTACACATTGTCCTTCCTCCAAATCTTGTTTAAATCTTGGAGATCATATTTATTTACCTATCTTTTCGTTTTGAGTTTTTGCTGAGGAGCGACTCTTTTTTTTCCCCATTTATTAAAGATACTGTGTGTTAAAATAATTGTTTTCCGTATATTTTCTGTTTCCCAGTTCGTTTCTTATAGAAATCAATTTTTTTCTTTTGCTCTTATATTTTTCCTTGATGGCTTGATAACTTACGACAATTACATATTGCCTTGGAAAATTGAAAGTATAATGATAATATCATGCACTTATACCACATACTTTTATATTTTGTGAAACTTTTTTTTGTGTGTGTATGTTTTTTAACATCTTTATTGGAGTATAAGTGCTATACAATGGTGTGTTAGTTTCTGCTTTATAACAAAGTGAATCAGCTATACATATACATATATCCCCATATCCCCTCCCTCTTGAGCCTCTCTCCCACCCTCCCTATCCCACCCTTCTAGGTCATCACAAACCATCGAGCTGATCTCCACGTGCTATGCTGCTGCTACCCACTAGCTGTCTATTTTACATTTGGTAGTGTCTATATGTCAATACTACTCTAACTTCATCCCAGCTTCCCTTCTCCCCCGCCCCATATCCTCAAGTCCATCCTCTATGTCTGCGTCTTTATTCCTGCCCTGCTACTAGGTTCACCAGTACCATTTTTTTCTAGACTCCATATATACGTGTTAGCATACACTGTTCATTTTTTTCTTTCTGACTTACTTCACTCTGTATGACAGACTGTAGGTCCAACCACCTCACTACAAACAACTCAGTTTCTTTTTATGGCTGAGTAATATTCCATTGTATATATGTGTCATATCTTCTTTCTCCATTCATCTATCGATAGACATTTAGGTTGCTTCCATGTCCTGGCTATTGTAAATAGAGCTGCAATGAACATTGTGGTACATGACTCTTTTTGAATTATGGTTTTCTCAGGGTATATGCCCAGTAGTGGGATTGCTGAGTCATATGGTAGTTCTATTTTTAGTTTTTTAAGGAACTTCCATACTGTTCTCCATAGTGGTTGTATCAATTTACATTCCACCAGCAGTGCAGGAGGGTTCTCTTTTCAGCACACCCTCTCTAGCATTTACTGTTTCTAGATATTTTGATGATAGCCATTCTGACCGGTATGAGGTGATACCTCATCGTAGTTTTGATTTGCATTTCTCTAATAATTAGTGATGTTGAGCATCTTTTCATGTGTCTCTTGGCCATCTGTATGTCTTCTTTGGTGAAATGTCTATTTAGGTCTTCTGCTCATTTTTTAATTGGGTTGTTTTTAATTGGGTTGTTTAATTGGGCTGTTTGTATATTTTGGAGATTAATCCTTTGTCCATTGTTTCATTTGCAAATATTTTCTCCCATTCTGAGGGTTGTTTTTTTGTCTTGCTTATGGTTTCCTTTGCTGTGCAAAAGCTTTTAATTTCATTAGGTCCCATTTGTTTATTTTTATTTCCATTTATCTAGGAGGTGGGTCAGGAAGGATCTTGCTGTTATTTATGTCATAGAGTGTTCTGCCTATGTTTTCCTCTAAGAGTTTTATAGTGTCTGGTCTTACATTTAAGTCTTTAATCCATTTGGAGTTTATTTTTATGTATGGTGTTAGGTAGTGTTTTAATTTCATTCTTTTATATGTAGCTGTCCAGTTTTTGCATCAGCACTTATTGAAGAGGCTGTCTTTTCTCCATTGTATGTTCTTGCTTCCTATGTTGTAAATTAGGTGACCATATATGTGTGGTTTTATCTCTGGGCTTTCTATCCTGTTCCATTGATCTATATTTCTGTTTTTGTGCCAGTACCATACTGTCTTGATTACTGTAGCTCTGTAGTATAGTCTGAAGTCAGGGAGCCTGATTCCTCCAGCTCTGTTTTTCTTTCCCAAGATTGCTTTGGCTATTTGGGATCTTTTGTGTTTCCATACAAATTGTAAATTTTTTAATTCTAATTCAGTGAAGAATGCCATTGCTAGTTTGATAGGGATTGCATTGAGTCTGTAGATTGCTTTGGGTAATACATTTCACAATATTGATTCTTCCAAAAAAAGAACATGGTATATTTCTCCATCTGTTTATGTCATCTTTGATTTCTTTCAGCAGTGTTTTATAGTTTTCTGAGTACAAGTCTTTTGCCTCCTTAGGTAGGTTTATTCCTAGGTATTTCATTCTTTTTTTTTGCAATGGTAAATGGGATTATTTCCTTAATTTCTCTTTCTGAATTTTTGTTGTTAGTGTATAGGAATGCCAGAGATTTCTGTGCATTAATTCTGTATCCCTCAACCTTACCAAATTCATTGATTACTTCTACTAGTTTTCTGGTGGCATCTTTAGGATTTTCTATGTATAGTATCATGTCATCTGCAAACAATGACCATTTTACTTCTTCTTTTCCAATTCGGATTCCTTTTATTTCTTTTTCTTCTCTGATTGGCGTGGCTAGGACTTCCAAATCTATGTTGAATAAGAGTGGCAAGAGTGGACATCCTTGTCCTGTTCCTGATCTTAGTGGAAATGCTTTCAGTTTTCCATCATTGAGTATGATGTTTGCTGTGGGTTTGTCATATATGGCATTTATTATGTTGAGGTAGGTTCCCCCATGACCATTTTCTTGAGAGTTTTTATCATAAATGGTGGTAAATTTTGTCAAAACCTTTTGTTGCATCTATTGAGATTATCATATGGTTTTTATTCCTTAATTTATTAATATGGTGTGTCACATTGATTGATTTGCATATATTGAAGAATCCTTGCATTCCTGGGATAAATCCCATTTGATCATGGTGTATGATCCTTTAATATGTTGGATTCTGTTTGCCAGTATTTTGTTCAGGATGATATTGGTCTATAATTTTCTTTTTTTGTGATATCTTTTTCTGGTTTTTGTATCAGGGTGATGGTGGCGTTGTCGACCAAATTTGGGAGTGTTCTGCCCTCTGCAGTTTTTTGGAAGAGTTGAGAAGGATTGTTAGCTCTTCTCTAAATGTTTGATAGAATTCACCTGTGAAGCCATATGGTCCTGGACTTTAGTTTGTTGGCAAATTTTTAATTATGGTTTCAATTTCATTACTTGTAATAGGTCTGTTTATATTTTCTTATTCTTCCTGCTTCAGTCTTGGAAAATTGTACCTTTCTAAGAATTTGTCCATTTCTTTATGTTTGTCCATTTTATTGGCATATAGTTGTTTGTAGTAGTCTCTTATAATCCTTTGTATTTCTGTAGTGTCAGTTTTGATTTATCCTTTTTCATTTCTAATTTTATCAAGTTGTGTTCTCTTCCTTTTTTTCTTGATGAGTCTGGCTAAAGGTTTATCAATTTTGTTTATTTTCTCAAAGAACCAACTTTTAGTTTTATTGATCTTTGCTATTGTTTCCTTTGTTTCTATTTCAATTATTTCTGCTCTGATCTTTATGATTTCTTTCCTTCTACTGACTTTGGGCTTTCTTTGTTCTTCTTTCTCTAGTTCCTTTAGGTGTAAAGTTAGATTGCTTATTTGAGATTTTTCTTGTTTCTTGAGGTGAGATTGAATTGCTGTAAACTTCCCTCTTAGAACTGCTTTTGCTGTGTCCCATAGGTTTTGGGTTGTCTTGTTTTTATTGTCATTTGTTTCTGTGTATTTTTAAATTTCTTCTCTGATTTCTTCAGTGATCTCTTGGTTATTTAGTAGCACAGTGTTTAACCGCCATGTATTTGTGTTTTTTACAGTTTTTTTGCTGTAATTCATTTCCAACCTCATAGTGTTGTGGTCAGAAAAGATGCTTGTACGATCTCAATTTTCTTAAATTTTCCAAGGCTTGGTTTATGACACAAGATGTGATCTATCCTGGAGAATGTTCAATGTGCACTTGAGTAGAAAGTGTATTCTGCCACTTTTGTGTACTATGTTCTATAAATATCAAATAAATCTATCTGGTTTATTGTGTCATTTAAAGTTTGTGTTTCCTTATTTATTTTCTATTTGGATGATCTGTCCATTGGTGGAAGTGGGGTGTTAAAGTCCCCTAATATTATTGTGTTACTGTCAATTTCACCTTTCATGGTTGTTAGCATTTGCCTTATGTATTGAGCTGCTCCTATGTTGGGTGCATAAACATTTATAATTGTTATATATTCTTCTTGGATTGATCCCTTGATCATTATGTAGTATTCTTCTTTATCTCTTGTAACAGTCTTGCTACTCCAGCTTTCTTTTGATTTCCATTTGCATGCTATATCTTTTTTCATCCCTTTACTTTCAGTCTGTATTTGTCCCTAGGTCTGATGTGGGTCTCTTGTAGACAGCATATATATGGGTCTTGTTTTTTATCCATTCAGCCATTCTGTGTCTTTTCATTGGGGCATTTAATCCATTTACGTTAAAGGTTATTATCGATATCTATGTTCCTATTACCATTTTCTTAATTGTTTTGGGTTTGTTTTTGTGGGTCTTTTTCTTCTCTTGTGTTTCCTGCCTAGAGAAGTTCCTTTAGTATTTGTTGTAAAGCTGGTTTGGTGGTGCTGAATTCTTTTAGCTTTTGTTTGTCTGAAAAGATTTTGACTTCTCCATCGAATCTGAATGAGATCCTTGCTGGGTAGAGTAATCTTGGTTGTACGTTTTTCTCTTTCTTCACTTTAAGTATATCCTGCCACTCCCTTCTGGCCTGCAGAGTTTCTGCTGAAAAATCAGCTGATATCCTTATGGGGATTCCTTTGTATGTTATTTTTTGCTTTACCCTTGCTGCTTTTAATATATTTCTTTTGAATTTAATTTTTGTTAGTTTGATTAATATGTGTCTTGGTGTTTTTCTCCTTGGTTTTATCCAGTATGGGACTCTCTTTCCTGGACTTGGGTGAGTATTTTCTCTCCCATGTTAGGGAAGTTTTCCACTATAATCTCTTCAAATATTTTCTTAGTCCCTTTCTTTTTCTCTTTTTCTTCTGGGTCCCCTATAATTTGAATGTTGTCCCAGAGGTCTCTGAGATTGCCTTCAATTCTTTTCATTCTTTTTTCTTTATTCTGCTTCTCAGCAGTTATTTCCACCATTCTGTCTTGCAGCTCACTTATTCGTTCTTCTGCCTCAATTATTCTGTTACTGATTCCTTCTAGTATTTTTCATTTCAGTTATTATGTTGTTCTTCTCTGTTTGTTCTTTAGTTCTTCTAGATCTTTGTTAGACATTTCTTGTATTTTCTGAATCCCTGCCTCCATTCTGTTTCCAAGATTCTGGATCATCTTTGCTATCATTACTCTGAATTTTTTTTAGGTTGATTGCCTATTTCCATTTCATTTTTTTGGTCTTGTAGGTTTTTACCTTGCTCCTTCATCTGTGACATATTTTTTACCATCTCATTGTTTTTTCTTTATTTTTTTGATGGGTGGGATTGTGTTCCTGTCTTACTGGTTGTTTGGCCTGAGGCTTCTGGCACTAGAGTTTGTAAGCTGTTGGGTAGAGCTGGGTCTTGGTGCTGAAATGAGGACCTCCAGGAGACTTCACTCTGATGTAATTCCCTGGAGTCTGAGGTTACTCATGCTGGCTGTGTGACCTTGGCCAAGGCCCTTTCCCTTTCTGAGCCTGTTTTCACATCTGTAGAGTAGGACTAGATCAGTGTTTGTTGGACTCTCCCACCAACATAGAGCAGAGAATCATGTTCAAGTCCTCAAAGAACTTAGAGCACAGCTGGAAGTAGTCCATTAATGACTAAAATTTCTTTGAAGTCTTGCCTTGAAAAATAAGGTTTTTATTTAATGCCTTCTATTCCATCATATATGCATGCTTTTTTTCAGTGTAAAAACAATGTTTAAAATTAAACACCACTGAGTAAAACTGAAACCCCCATGGCTTCCCTTCCTGTTGCCCCACATCTCAGAGTTTCTATACCTGAGTTTGAGAATAGACTAGATGATCCCAAGGATTCCTTCCAGTTCTCTGATTTTATGATCTAAGAAAACTCTTTAAGTAAATTTGTCATTTAATGACCTCTGTCTCCAAAATGGATGTTCTCTGATGTCTAGGGAGTAGAAAAGTGTTCTGAAGGAAAAAAAATACTCACCTAAAAGGTGACTGTCATTATGATGTAAACGACCCAGTGCTAAATTTATTGACCTGATTCACAAAGGATTTTGTGATTCTCTAAACTCTCTTTGAGCTCAGTATGAATTCATTGGCCTCAGATTGAACTTGTACTTGCAAATAGTTATCAGCGTGTGGGTTCGAAGAAAAAAATAGAACTCGACATGAACGTCCATACTGGAATTTAATGCAACTAAAGTTTGTTGAGGGCACTTTGTCACCCTCATTAAATGTGTTGATCTTTCTGTGTCTTAAATCACCTTTCTTTGAACTCATTGGTCACTAATGATTCCTCCAAATTGGACATGTCTTGACCTCTTTGCTCTTAGAGAGAAAGATGATTTGACAAAAATATTAAGCAGTTTGAATCCTGTTATTTTCATAAGAAGACCTCACTAAGTTTCCAGTATACAACCAGTGAACTTAAGATGAACTCTGTTTAATTTTGTGGGGAGCAAAAGAGGTGAAAACCACCACATAGGGGCGTTTCATTTTCAAGAAGCTACCTGGTCCCTCAGAAGCATCTCCAGAGGATGACAGTAAATAGCAATTGTCCTAAAAGCCAGGTTTCAATGAGACTCCAGTCTCTAGAATTGACTCTATTGAACTAAATTCACAAGCAACTGATGTATAAGATTATAGAATTCAATTTATTAATTTATTTTAAGAAATGTAATTTATAAGGGGGCTAAGTATGTATATCTTTTAATCAGTACATTTGTACCTCACCATATAAATGTGTACAAGAAACAAAATTATTATCTGCAGTATGCTTGCTGAGTATGGGATTAGAGCAAGAAATTAATTTGCATGATCTTGATAGCTTATAGGACACTAGAATAGGACAGTGTGATGCATCCACCTATAGGCTGATAGTGAGCTAGCTTCATGGACTTAGTGGATCCTTATCATAGTAGTAATGGGCATGAACTTGGCACACAGGCTGCCTGAGATTAGTCTCACTCTGAAACTTACCAGCATGATTTTGATACGTTTCTTACACTCTGGCCCTCACCTTTCTCTTCTATAAATTCTACTCTACTTCATTCTATTCTTTTTGTAGATTTTAACTTGTGGTAGAAAATCCAACCTTCCTTATATCCTGGTTTTTGGAGTGCGTCTCAGTGTCACCCACCCATAGCCACTCAAACTTCAAATTGAAATTTCACTGCCCTTCCAATTCTAAGAAAGAAAAGTTGACTGAAACGAAACTCTTATCTCATAAAAGAACCCAATGACCAACTTTATGAACTGTTTGAATCCTGGGAGAAAAGTGAAGCCTTAGTGCCCCATTTCTTTCTAGATGGCCTCCAAATGTGACAGTTACTAATAGTCAAGGTTTCATAGAGGAGGGCTGTTGGAAGGGAAAAAACCCCACCAATTTCAACTCAGTAACTGTTCTCAGGACCTCATTAATCTCTCTGTGTTTTCCGTGGATGATACATGATGCTGTTGGCACACGAAATTGGAATTTTACTGGCTACTGTTCTTTTGGAGAGAAAGAAAGTTTGAGAAGGAGATAAAATTTTCAGTTCCCTCAGGTTAACTCAGAAAGTCACTTGCATTTGAATAAAGCAATGAAAATCATTGACAAGCAAATAAATAAACCTCCCTAAACATTCAGGAATCAAAGGCCTGCCTGCCAAGAATTATACCAAAAGGATAAAGAGCCACAATTGAAAGTCCATGAAAAATATTGTAATTGATTAACTTCTCTTAGGCCCAGACAATTTAGGAAAAGAGAAACAGATCATTAAAATAAAAGCCCCAATTTTCTTCATACATTCAACAGATGTATGTGGAGTACGTTGACCGTTGAACAACTTGAGTTTGAACTGCAGGTCCACTTATATCTGGATTTTTTTCTCTGAATACAAACTACAGTACTACACGATTGGTTGACTCCGTAGATGAGGAACATGGAGGGCCGACTGTTAAGTTACACTGGGGTTTCCGACTGCTCCAGGATCGGTGCCCCTACCATCTCTGTGTTATTCAAGGGTCAACCATTAAGTGCCTGCCCTGTGGTAGTTAGTGGAGAGACAGTGGTGAGCAAAAAGTGACTTGTCTCATGGAGAGCACAGCCTAGGGGAAGTCAGACAGTATTCACATGGTCACGTGAGCAAATGTGAAATTTCAAATGGGATACATGTTATGAGGAGGGCAGCCCTGATACTAGGTGTTCAGGAGGAATATTTGAGCTGGAGAGGAAGGTCATGGAACACTCTCCCCAAGGAAGTGACATGTGAGCCAAGATTTAAAACATGAATAGAAGGGAACTGAGTAACGAGCAGGAAGGAGAAGTTAACAGCTTGTGCAGAGTCCACTTGGCAAGAAAGATGAAGTGAGTTTAAGTGTGTAAGAGCAGGTGAGTAGGATGGGAGGTCACAAACCATAGTACTTAGTTTGATAGGATTTGCATCACCGATGCAGGTATCACATAAAGGTGCATAAACAAAGGCATACCATGTGCAAATGGAGAAAGAAAGACAGAAGAAGACAGAGAGAAAAAAGAGAACTTGCAATGTGTATTTACCATTTCTATAATATGAGTATTTACTGGAAGAGGGGGGAAAAGTGGTTTACAAACTGTTGCAAGACACCAGTGTCAGGAAAGCAGAGCTGTCCAGCACGCTGCTTTCATTCTTCATATGATCCTTAGGCAAAGCTCTCCACATCTTTATTCATGCCTTGGTTTCCAAAGACTTGGTGGTTGGGGAATCATTGCTTCTTACAGCTGTGGAATTGAGAGCACCATGAGGGCAGGAGTCGGGTCAGCTGCATTCACTGCTAGAGCCCCTGTGTCTGTTGAGTGCCTGGCGCAGATTAGAGGATCACTAATAGTTTTTGAAAAAAAGATCTGAAAAACTTAAAGGAAGCCCCATTTTCCCATTTGGATGGGAAAACACATCCCACCACATTTGCACTCTTAAACTGGAAATAGGAAGGGATGGGATTCTCCCAGGTACAATTCTAACTGCCACTGTGGAGCACTTAATGCGAGCCCATGGAAGGAACGTCTGCTGGGAGCATATTGCAGTCAGGGGTGCTGTGTTGGGAAAGGATGGGAGAGAGCACAGTGCCCACAGACCAAAAGGTGGGCTCAGCCTGGTCAGGGCAGGATTGGAGGGGACAGCTTAGGGCTGCCAAGGCAAGGACAACTACCATTGGGGGTAATCACCGTTACCCATTTGGTATGTATCCTTCCAGATCATTAAAAAAAAAAAGTACAAATGTTTCACATTTATATATTGGTTTCTAAAACACAACAAAAACATATTACTTTTTGCTTGTCATGAATTTCCTCTTATGCAGAAATACAGATCTATCTCATTTTTTCCCACTTACGTATTTTTACATAGAATTTGACAATTTTGTTTACTTACAAATATTGTGATAATGTTTTTAGGTTTCTTTTTTTGGTTAGAGAATTATAAACAAGAAAGTAGAAATGGCCCATATGTCAAAACTCAAATTATTCTTTTTGGTGTAAAAAGCCATTTATACACGTGGTAAAAAAAAAACCAAAACAATAAAGACAGTAATTAGTAAAAGCCAAATGTCTGCCACCCCCATGTTCTCTTTACAAAGCGAATTACCTGTATAATTTCCCGTGCATATTTATGGGGAAAAAAACTCATAACGCATATATGATACAGCGCAAAAGGAGGAGCATACCCTATCCAGTAGTCTACACCCTGATTATTTCCCTTAATAAAATGTCCTGGAATCAATGTGCAGCCTGTGAGTAGCAGTGGGTATAGTGGTTTAGTTCTATGTAGTCTGGGTTTAAATCCCAGCTCTACTATTTAATGGCTCTGTGATGTTAGGTAATTTGTTTAACCAGTGAGTTCCTCAGTTCCCCTATCTCTAAAATGAGCATGTAAAGTACCTCCCTTAGAATGTTCTGTGAGGATTAAGTGAGTTAATCCACAAAATACATTCACAGCAGAACTTTCTACACACTAAGCTATGTGCAGTAGCTGCTACCATTGTACCAAAATGTACTGTTATATCATTTCATTATACTAGCTAGTACTATTTTTATTATTATGCCAACGTGTAGAGATCTACATCACCCGTTTTTATTTTGCTTAAAAATTTGTGTTATGAAAAGTTTTAAACAGAAATGAAGAAAATAGGATGAAAAATCCTCATGTATCTGTCACCCAGCTTCAAAAATTATCAACACTTTTGCAAATTTGTTTCATCTATCTCCTCCACTTTTTTAATGGAATAGTTTAAAGCTTATCCCACATATTCTTTCATTTTTTTATTCTTTCATTTTACTTGTAAATACTTTACAATTTAAAACTGAGATAAGTTTTAAAAACATAACTTCTATGTCATTATCACACCTGATTCCTTAATATTTTCTGAAATCTAATCCATATTCAGATTTTTCTGATTGGTTCAAAAATGGTTTTTTTACAGTAGGTTTGTTCAAATTAGGTTTCAAACACAATCCATACATTGCATTTGGCTGGTATGCTTTTTATTCTCTTTTTGTCCTCAAACGGTCTCCTTTCTCTCCTACCCTCCTTTTATTTTTGCCATTGACTTCTTGGAGAAACAGGGTCTTATTTAATGCTCCATGTTTTTCACTTGGCTGATTGTTTCCTCATGGTGACATTTAACTTGTTTTCATATTTCTCATATTTCCTGTAACTAGGTAATGAGATTTAGAGTCTTAGTTACTTGTACTTTCTAGGTGTCATATTCTGTTGACCCGTCATAAGACTCATCTTTCTAAACATCCCAGGGTGTTCCTTTGGGTGGATGGGACGTGTTTTATTGAGTTGTTGCTCTGTGGACAGTGCTACAAGGACCTGATGTGAGCAGATAACTTTGTGCACTTGTGTGAGTGTTACTGGAAGTGGAAAGTCTGTATCAAATGGTAGACTCCAGATAGTGTTTATAAGACATGTGAAGCCTCTTATCTTCCCCTTAATTAAGTTTCTAATTCTTTTTCTAAAATTTATGGATGGATGGAGGAGAATATAGGTAAACTCAGCTAAACAGACTGTGGGTAGAACCCAACTTGCAGACTATTAAAACTAGTAGTATCTTTGCAACAGTTGCAGGTAGAAAACACATAAGTTGTATGGATACAAGTTAGGGCTGAGATGCAAGTTAGTCTGGTCCAAATGTACAGTACAATAAAAGAGAAGACACTGTAGACTCTAAAGTGGTATTATTTTCATTTACTTTTTACATGCTAGTTGAATAATTGGAATTAGAGAAAAGTAGAAAGAAGAAAAAACACAACAACCATAACTTCATTACTTGGAGGCAACTTCTTTTTATTAATATTTTGGTTTATTTCTTTGTAGCATTTTTTCGTATAATAATAACATTTTTCATAGTTGTGAACATATCTTAGAAATAATGTGGTAAAATGTTCTTTCACTTTACAGTATACGTTCCCCCTTGTTATTAAGAACTTTCTACAAACATAATATTTAATAAATGCATGCAAAACCACTGAGTGTGTTTATCACAGCTTACCATATTACTTGTATGAGGGATTTATTTATTATTTACTAGAGATCCAGTATTACAAACATTTTTTTTGTGCATATAATTATGATTCAACAAATATTTGTTAATGCTTTAGTTGTTACAGTGTGAGTATTTGCACCAGATGTAAAAGTTTTCCTGGGTTTTGGAGTATGTTCTTCCTAATCCAAGAAAGGGAAAAAGAAAAAGAGGTAGAGTAGGAAGAAAGGCAGGGTGGAAGCAAATTAACCTAGTCCAGCAGTCCTCAAATTTCACTGTGTGTAAGGGTCACTGGGGGTGTTTATAAAACACAGATTCTTGACTCCACTCCCAGATGCTGATGTAATAAGTAGTCTGGTTGGGGTCAAAAGCCTGATTTTGTTTTTAAATTTCATGGATGTTTAAACATCCAGTTTCATGGGTGTTTCTGACATGAGTGTTTTGTGGCATACCCTTGGAGAAAAGTTGCTATAGTCAGTTCTTCAGATACTAATGTGCTGGTGAGCCTTGGCTGTGCGTGTGTCCTCAAAATGAGACTGGTTCAGGACTGGTAATGAGCGCTCTATATCTAACAGCCTAGGTCTGTTGACCACTCAGACCTCACCCATTATAAAACACGGCTGAAGGTGTTCTGCAAAAGGTGAGGTGCCATTCCCTGGCTGAAAAATACTTTGTTTTAGGCGGGAGAGGAGCAAATATCAAGGGGTTTGAAGATCCCTGTTAGTGTCAGGTGGCCCTGCTCCAGTAGAGAGGACTGCAGAAAGCCCCCTCTCTTTTCAGAAGGAGGCAGTTGGCATGGCTGTCTTTTTATCTCCATGGGACAGCTCACCCTGGCTATTTCTGGTTTCCTTCTCTCGTTGCCTGTACATTCATTGGAAGCCCAGTGTTCAGCTCTTCTGATTCCTGCAGGTAAGGTTGCTGTTTGGCTCCCTGGAGCCTCTTACATGATTGGTCAAGATGATTTGTGGTGAAGCTGTCACGTATACTGAGTTATGCAGTGAGGCTCTCTGCTGATTGAGTATGTGCTTTTGAGCAGGAAATGACCTTTATAAATCTTTTCTTGAACAAGGGCTAAAAAAATTTGCTTCATTCATTGAAGCTCATGACTGTGTCGTCATATCAATGAACTTTTGCCCAGGAAAGATTGCTTGCTTGAAGCACTCGTCTGTCTTTGGATGCCACTAAGCACAGGGCAATCCATCTATCCAGGCAAGGAGGCTTTCATATTTTTCCAGGTAACTCCATGAATTATAAACAAGGATAAATGAAAGTAGGAATAATCCAACACCAACTATCTGCAGAATTAAAAAGTCTCATGAATGATGGCAGACAGGGTAACATATACAACTAGACAGCCTCTTGTGTTACTCCAGGTATTTCAGTAGCTGAATACTTTAAACTAGTGCTAAATAGTAGAACCTTCTGTGATGATGGAAATGTTCCATTATCTGTCCTGCCCAGTGCTGTAGCCACTTGCTACATGTGACTATTGAGCACTTGAATGACTAAGTGGTATGACTTAGAACTGGAATTCAATTTCATTTAATTTCAATAAATTTAAATTTAAATAGCTACATGTGGTTAGCCCCTACCGTATTGGGCAGTGCACCTTTAAACTCTTCAGTGGACATTCCTCACAGCTTTGAATTAAAATAGAGAAAAGGTCAGCCAGATTGAGTTTTTAAAATAAATGTAGTTTATTTATTGTATCTATAACTCCTCTCTCCTCTAACCATGCCCCCCAAAACTTGAAGGAACTATCACAATTGCAATTAGATAGTTGTAAGTCCAAAAGATGGTTCTAAATCATTCTTTATTTTTTGATTTAATAACCCTTAATCTGTAGAATCCACACTCTCTGGTTTCCTTTCTTCCTTTCTCCTGCCTCAAGCTCCCTTCAGAACTTTTAGCCTCTCTATTCCTCTAGGATCAAAACGTATTATTGAGTGAAACATGCAGATCACAAAACCGTACGGATGGTCTCATTCAATTTTGATATGTAAAAACTATGCATAGAAACTGTTCTTTTACAGAGGGACCAGTAGATATATCTCTAAGAGATGGGATTACAGTTGTTTTTCATTTCCTTCTTTTTTACTTCTTTTTCTTATCATGTTTCTACAGCATGTAATACTTGTGTTATTTCATAATTAAAAAAAGTTAAAAGTAAAAGTTAAAAAACTTTAATTCTCCACCTCCACAGCAAAGTTATTAGAACTTCTGCTTTTTTCCTTTTCACTGAGGCTTCCTGTGAATACTCTCAGGGGTCCTCCATGAAATCAGGTGCTTCTGAAATATAAACCAAAAGGAACTAGAAAAGAGATACAAAGTATATTAAATTTTCTTTTATTCACCCTTTGAATCACTTTGTCACCTCTAGGCTTTCAGAAACTAGATGTGTCCTTATTTTCTTGTGGGCATTAAAGCAGATATTTCATTACAGCCTCTAAGAGGCCAGGACCAAGTTAATTGCCTTGAACTCTACAGAAAGAGCCTGTTTCCTGTGGACTCTAAGGCAGAGGGCACTGTCTCTTTTCTTCCCTTTCCTGATCTTTTAAAGACACAGAAAACAAATCCCAGCTCCCCCACCAATCCCCCCCTGTGAAATTAACAAGAGAGTGTCTTACAGATAACTGTGGGCACTTTGGAACATTTTGCAAAATAATGGAGAAATGAAGACCTTTACTCACCAGTGCCAACCAGCATCAGCAAGATTGAGAGTTCTTGGCGGCTGCATTTCAAACTCATTGGGTCCATAAAATGATTGACTGTCCTGTTGTATGCGAATGAGCAAAATCACATACTTCATTTTAGATTCTTCAGCAGTGATCATCTCTATTCCAGTTCCCCTGCTCATAATTTAAAATGGAGAAGGCTTATCTGCATTCATTTCTTAGATCATTGCTTTGGCACTTTCAAGATTTTATCCAAGCATGACTTTTATAACCTTGTGGAAATTGCGGTGATAAAGGACGCATCAGCAATTTTCAAACCCATTTTTTTTTGCGGAGCCATCCCTCAGCCCCCCCTTAACAGAGCAGTAGAGAGAACCACAGGTCCTTTTCCTGTCCTCATTTTTTTTTTTGCGGTACGTGGGCCTCTCACTGCTGTGGCCTCTCCCATTGCAGAGCACAGGCTCCGGACGCGCAGGCTCAGCGGCCATGGCTTAGGGGCCTAGCCGCTCCACTGCATGTGGGATCTTCCCAGACCAGGGCACAAACCCGTGTCCCCTGCATCGGCAGGCGGACTCTCGACCACTGCGCCACCAGGGAAGCCCTCCTGTCCTCATTTTTAAAGGGCTTTGTTTCGGTCAATGAGACATACACCGTGGAAACAAGGCCAACACAAACTTTGTGGTGCCTTTTCACTGCACATCTAACTAACCTTGGTTAGATGTAAGGCATGGGGCTGGTCTGCCATCTTAGTCCCTAAAATTGGTTTCAGAGGAATTGGTTGTAATGGAAATGTCAAGCCCTTTAAATATCAAACCTTTAAATACCATGCAGGCATATGGATGTGAACATAACTCTGCCCATTCTTAGATTCTGCTATGTCACATGTCAGAATTAAAGGAAGAAGCAATGAAATAAACTCTTGTTCTGGAAGAAGTGACTGAAACAATTGGATATTGTGAATGGATGAGGCCAATTTGTTCATCTTTAGAGTAAATCCTTTCTATGAAAGAGCGAAAATGAGATCTGTAGGACATTGGCAGCTATGAAATTATGCACATGCCTCATTGTTCCTTCTACCCCACTTCTTCTCATGCCCTGGAGGACTACTTTTCCTTGAAATTAAGCACTTGTGGGAGCAGCTCTTTGCAAATGAGTTCAGGAAACTTGCCCTTTGAAAAATAATAATAATAAAAAAATCTCCTAATATTGGAGAGAGCAATAAAGTCTACTGTTCTGTGCCTAATATAGATTAAGTACTAATTCAATATTTATTGAGTTGAATTGAGTTCTGCTGATGACTGGGGACTGTATTAGGCTGAGAAGACATGGACTCGAGTCCCACTGTGTTCTTAGCTAGCTGTGTGACCCTGGGCAAGTCACTTAAACTCTTTAGGCTATGGTAAAATAATGATTAAAAATACCTACCATGTATGAGGGGCGTGTCTAAGAACATGATCACCAAAACTTCTTTGAAAGTATAAGGTATAAATAAAAAAGATGAAAGTGATGTGCAGAGAGGGCCCTTTAAATGAAGAGCAGAGTGAAATGTTAACAAGTTCAAGCATGATTGAATCAATTGCTTTTAAAGAGATACGTGGTTGGGGGGAACGGCACATACGTCTATATTAGAAATAAGGCCTCTCCTGGGAGTCCTGAAGCCGTGCACGGTCTATAATTCTGTGGAATTGCACACATGAACTTGCTAAGTGCTGCCCAGAGAAAAGGTCTTATGCCGAGGGAGGTCTGAAAACTCTGTCTGACAAATAATATCTTAGGAAAATATCAAATATTGGTCTTGGTTCATGGAAATAGCAATATACTGATAGAATGACATTTCTTACAGGGAGGAAGTCTTTTAAAGTCACCTCCCATAATGAGCTGGCTCCAGTTACAGGCTGGAGATATTCTGTCACACTGTAGAGGCTGTTTCTGTAGTTAAAATTATAGGGCATGGGATGTTTAACCACTTCTGTGGTACCGTTCAGCTTGGTCTTCTCAACTCTATCAGCACAAAAAAGAAACTAACGTTTCTGGGGCAACTACCATGATGGGCCAACTATATTGCATTTAATATCTTGTTTAATTGAAGCCGTTTGGTTTGGTTTGGTTAATTATCTGTCATTTTGCAGATGAGAAAATGAGGACTGAGGTTTAGTAGTGTGCTGGTGACGGGGGGGCCAGGTTCTGCCAGCCTTACTCCATGGCCCATGTACTTTTTGGTGCACCAGTGTTTTCCCAAACTGAGTTCTACTGAAAGGCTCTGAGATCAAATAATTTGGGTACATGGTACATGCTCTTATCGCTTCTTAGAGATTTGTAAAACCTATTAACCGGTAAAAGGCTCAGCAGAGTCATATGATTAAGAGATTCTTAAAGATGCAGATGTAGCGAATGGACTCGAGGACACAGGGAGGGGAAAGGGTAAGCTGGGGCAAAGTGAGAGAGTAGCATGGACACATATACACTACCAAATGTAAAATAGATAGCTAGTGGGAAGCAGCCACATAGCACAGGGAGATCAGCTCGGTGCTTTGTGATCACCTAGAGTGATGGGATAGAGAGGGTGGGAGGGAGAAGCAAGAGGGAGGGGATATGGGGATATATGTACACATATAGCTGATTTACTTTGTTATATGGCAGAAACTAACACAGCATTGTAAAGCAATTATACTCCAATAAAGATGTTAAATATATATATATATTTATTTACTTAGTTTTTCTTTTTCTGTTCATAATTATCAAATAGCCATTTCCTATGTTTCTCAAGAAACACATTTGAAGAACAGGTACTTATGCACCATGGAACACAATATGAGAAATGCTTGGCTCTTCCTAGTTTGGGTATGAGTGTGTTTAGTGTAAAAGTCTTATCATCCAAGAGTATGAGTGGGTGAATCAAAGGACCTAAATTGGGTCCATTTCTTTTCTTTTATAACTGTATACCTTTGTTCATGGTAATTGACTTTGCCATTTCCTTTTACTCTAATAAATACTCTTAAATATTGGAAGGTAAATTAAAAAATTAGAGTCCAAATTCCTACCCAATGTAGAATCTCCTCAGTCATGGTATTCATCAACTGATGCTTGGATACTTCTATGACTGGTAAGCTCATTAGTTGACAGCCTTGAGAAGGCAATCTGAATAGCTTTTTGTGAATCTAAGACAGGCAAATGGAAAGAGAAACATTGAATCAGTTAGTCATCTGGATGCTTGCTTTGAGTAGCAAAGAACAATTCAGGTATTTTCACCAATATATTCAATGCAAATATTTGGAATCCTAAATACAAAAATCCAGGAGGCATTATTCACTGAATCCGCCACTACTTTCATCTGACTGTGTTACTGAAAATGTACAGCTTGAGCAAATTTACACACAAAAAAGAATATAATTTTCAAGAGGAAAATACATCTGCCAGCTTTACCTCTTATAACTGGATGACCTTGGATAAGTCACTTAATCCCTCCAAGTCTCAGTCACACATGGGACTAATAATTGTATGCTCCTCTGAAGGCTGTGTTGAGGAATAAATGAGACAGTGCATGTAAAACATTGAGCAAAGTATGAAATACCTAGTAAAGCTTTTATTTCTAGTCTACCCAGAGAGGGATATTCTACCTGACATTGTTTTCTTGATTTTCACAATTCATAATACTAAAGAAAGCATCAATAGTAACTTTGATATTTTCTTTCTTGCTTTCCCACTTCTTTCACAGAGTTCTTCTATTGAGCTTAAGATATTGGGCTCAAATGCATAAGGGCTCTTTCTGTCTGTTCCTTTTTCTTTTTCTTTTCTTTTTTTTTTTTTTGTGGTACGCGGGCTTCTCACTGCTGTGGCTTCTCCCGTTGCGGAGCACAGGCTCCAGACGCGCAGGCTCAGCGGCCATGGCTCACGGGCCCAGCCGCTGCACAGCATGTGGGATCTTCACGGACCGGGGGCACGAACCCGTGTATCCTGCATCGGCAGGCGGACTCTCTACCACTGCGCCACCAGGGAAGCCCTGTCTGTTCCTTTTTCTGTGATGGCATTAGAACTGAGAACTGGAACTCCACATTAGCCCTAAATCCATTCAAATCCTTAGGGATAGAGGATCCCAAGGAGTGATTTGTAGAAAAATCAGAGTGATGCCTTCTATTCATACACCTCCCATTATGGTGCATATCACCAGTGTGTTGGCATTTAAATTGTGGTGTGGCTGAAAATAGTGATGATGATGATTAGGATAATAATAATCACAATGACATATATTGAACATGTACCATGTGTCAAGACACATTCTGGTAGCCTTACATCTATTATATTATTCAATTCTTCCCCAAACCCTGTGAGTAAGTATTATTATTAACATCCATATCTTGTCGCTGAGGAAGAACACTGATCACACACTGAATGAGTGGTCTAGGTGGAATTAGAATGACACTTCCACCACTGATGCTTTTAACCACCACATAAGAAGCAGAAGGCAAGAAAGAGAAGGATAATGATGATACTGGTAATTCACCAGTGACATTGTTTGAATACTTACTATGTGCTAGACACTGTACTAACTTGTGCATATTTTGTTGTTTAATTTTTATATCACTCTTGTGTCATAGTTTCTGTTGTTATGACCGTTTTACTTAGGAACAAACAAACTTAAAGACCCTAAATAACTTTCTCAAAGTCACATGGCTAGCAAGTGGCAGAGCTAGGATTTGAATCCAGATCCTTTTCGGATTAGGTTTTTGGGTATTTTTTTGGGTATAAAAATTTTCACAGTAAAACTTGCACAGTAGATGTTGTTTAACAAGTTAGTTTCGGTATTTAGACTTATTCTATATCTGGATAAATTTTTTTGTTGAACCAAGCCCTATTGATCCTTTTTTTTTTTTTTTTTTGTATCAGCACAAGGAATTTGCACTTCTGTACCCAGCACAGAGGCTTTTCAGAGCTTGGCGAGATGGCTCTGCTAATGCAGAGTGAGCAGGGAGCCTTCCAGATTCCTCAGCTTTGCTTTCCTCCTGGTGTAAGCTCAGTAAAAATTGCTTTGAGGTGAGTCACATTCCCAGTGCAGGATGAGACTTGCCAAATCATTTTCTAGCCCTTTTCTTCAATTATCAAGGTTGGAGTTCTGACTCCTCACCCTTTGGGGAATGTGTCTGAACCACATTTGCCTAGCAAAACACAGCTTTGACACTAGCCAGAAGTAAACAACAATTACCTTCACTTGTCAAAACAGTCTTTTTTAGGAGAGAGAAAGTAAGTGAAGAAGTGGGCAGTGCCTTTCAGTCTGTGTCAGAACAGTCAAAGGCTAGAGTATCTCCCATCACCTCTCAAGGTAGGAATCAGGAGCTGTCTGACTCAGACTCTTCCTGAACAGGCACGAGACTAGAGGATGCATGTGTGTGCACTGCAGGATGACTCCTGCCTTGGGAAGTATTTATTAACACCACGGAGGCGTGCAGCAAATGACTATGATCCACATAATGAGGTAGATCAAAGAGCTTCTCAGGGGCTGGATGTACATGTATATATGGACTTTCAAACAACAGCAGAATTAAAGCCCGGGGCTTCAATATTCTTTAATAATAATTCCAATTAAAAGAAAGTAATATACAACCTTCAAGACTATACCAGGACCTGGGGAGGGCTTGGATAAAGAAAAGACATCTAGATCTTTTCTTTCTCCTCTGCCCATTATTTCTCCATAGAAGCTGAAGGGTTAGCAGCCTTTAAAATTGACACTGTCCTAGTTCTGGACCTCTGCTTTTCTCCTTGGACGATTATAAATTTTAGACTGCTCTCCTGCCACCAGCCACCGCCTGGCTTCAGCTCATTCTCTACACTCCCTCCAGAAGGCCTTTTCTAAGGTATTGATTGTATGTTATTACTCACAAGCTCTCAGTGCTCCAGTGCATTCCATTTCAAACAGAACAAAGTTCCCATTTCTTAACCTATCATTCAGTGACACTGACAGTTCAACTCTTGCTTAGTTTACAGACTCATCCTCTGCCTCAGTCACAAGAGTCTGATGGCTGCTTTCCTAACTCATCATCATCTTTTCTGTTTCTATTTGATCAGTTTCCTCTGGACCACCCCCCCCCCCGGGCTTATTCTCTCCTTGGTAAACCCCTACTCATCCTTCAAGGCCCAGGTTACATGCTGCACTTGTAAAACTCCATCCCTTATTCCGCAGGTTGTTATGTTTTCCTAATGAGTTTACGTTTAATTATTTAAATGTTTTTCTGACTAGACCGGGAGCTTGATCAGGTCAAAGATCCTGTCTTTCCCATTTTGAGTAATTTCTATCACTGGCAATTAACAGAACAACTATAGAAACTTCATACATGTTGATTAAACTAAATGAACTTGTCTTTCTGCTAGAAGTATATTGCAAAAAGGCATTGTAGTCAGTAGCCTTGATTTTGCATAACCCACTTGCTGTGTGACCTGAGGCAAGCCATAGCTTCCTCACTAGCTCAACAGAGACAGCATTACCCACTTCTCAGCATCAAAGGAAAAATAGATGTAAAGGTATCTGAGAGGGGAAAGTAATATTGTAGTGCAAATTATTGCTTTTAGTTAAGCAGATCATTGTGGTTAATATAGTACTTGCTCTGGTGAAGGTGTGAGTGGGCAGAAAGTTGAAATAAATGGTCACCTCCAGTATTTTAATTGTAATTCATGGAGTAAAACATAGACCAGTAGTTTAATCAAGAAGGTATTAAGCCTGTAGGAATAAGACATTTCTCAGACATACAAACATGGGACTTGAGGACTTGTGCTCAAATGTTGTCTCCTCAGAGAGCCCTTGGTGACACGCAATCTAAAGCAGATGCACAGTTATTCTGTATCATACATTATTTTGTTGACTTGTTGCTTACATGTTTTGTTGTTTACATCTGTGACTGCAATATCAGTCTCCTTAGAAGAGAACATTGTCCTGTTCACAGCTGTATTCCCATGCCTAGAACAGTGTCTGATACATAGTAGGTGCTCAATTAATACTCATTCATAAACAAATTATCTGTCATTGAGGACAAGTGGTAGGACTGTTAAATTTCATATATAAACACAGTTCTTAAGATAATTCAAGATAATTCAAGTGATTCCTTTGCTTTAGGAGGTGAATCCAAAAAAATATTCCTGTTCTGCCTATGTTTTCCTCTAAGAATTTTATAGTATCCAGTGTTACTTTTAGATCTTTAATCTAATCTTTAATCTATTTTGCATTTTTTTTGTATATGGGTAAGAGAATGTTCTAATTTCGTTTTTTACATGCAGCTGTCCAGTTTTCCCAGCACCACTAATTAAATACACTGTCTTTTCTCTATTGTATGTTCTTGTCTCCTTTGCCATAGATTAGTTTACCATAAGTGTGTGGGTTTAGTTCTGGGCTGTCTTTTCTGTTCCATTGATCTATGTGTCTGTCTTTGGGCCAGTACCATTACTGGTTTATTTTATTTTATTTTAAAAAATTTTTATTGGAATATACTTGATTTACAATGCTGTGGTAATTTCAGGTGTACAGCAAAGCAAATCAGCCATATATATATATATATATAACATATCCACTCTTTTTTAGATTCTTTTCCCATATAGGCCATCACAGAGTATTAAGTAGAGTTCCCTGTGCTATACAGTAGGTCCCCATCATCTATCCATTCTATATATAGTAGTGTGTATATGTTAATCTCAATCTCCCAATCCCCCCTCCCTCAAACCCTGATAACCATAAGTTTGTTCTCTACATCTGTGACTCTACTCCTGTTTTGTAAATAAGAGTACCATGCTGTTTTGATTACTATAGCTTTGTAAGATAGTCTGAAGTCAGGGAGCCTGATTCCTCCAGCTCCATTCTTCTTTCTCAAGATTGTTTTGGCTATTCTGAATCTTTTGTGTTTTCCCACATATTTGAGAATTATTTGTTCTAGTTCTGTGGAAAATGCCATTGGTATTTTCATAGGGATTGCATTGAATCTGTAGATTGCCTTCGGTAATATGGTTATTTTAATAATATTGATTCTTCCAATCTAAGAACATGGCATATTTTTCCGCCTGTGTCATCTTTAATTTTTTCATCAGTGTCTTGTAGTTTTCCAAGTACAGGTCTTTTACCTCTTTAGGTAGGTTTATTCCTGGGTATTTTATTCTTTTTGATGGGATGGCAAATGGGATTGTTTCCTTAATTTCTTTCTGATAGTTTGTTGTTGGTGTATAGAAATGCAGTAGATTTCTGTGTATTAATTTTGTATCTGACAACTTACTGAATTCACTGATAAGCTCTAGTAGTTTTCTGGTAGTGTCTTTAGGAGCTTCTATATATAGCATCCTGTCATCTGCAAACAGGGACAGTTTAACTTCTTTTCCACAATGGATTCCTTTTATTTCTTGTGGGAGATGTCAGTAGTGGGGGAGGTTGTACACATTTGGGGACAGCAGGTATACAGGAGTGCTCTGTAGTTTCTGCTCAGTTTTGCTCTGAACCTAAAACTGATCTGAAAAATGAAGTCTGTCTTTAAAAATGCCTTGGGAAAAAAGTGGGGAGAGTGGATATCCTTGCCTGGTTCCTGAACTTAGATGAAATGTTTTCAGCCTTTCACCGTTAGGTGTGATGTCCGCTGTGGGTTTTTCATTTACGGCCTTTATATGTCAAGGTATGTTCCCTGTATGCCCACTTTCTGGAGAGTTTTTATCATAAATGGATATTGAACTTTATCAAAAGCTTTTCTTTTAAGGATTTTTATGGGATTTATAAAATCGTGTGTGAAACTTTTGAAAATTGTAAAGCACTACAGAATTTAAAGAATCTTTCATTCAATAAAAAAATTAATGACAAAAAAGGTAATTCAAGTGAGATGATAACAGAAGTTCCTGGCATATAGTAAGTAGTTGACAATGCTGGTTCTATTTTATAGCTTTTGGTTTTTCGACAGTCTAAATTCATAAAGTAAATGTACTATACTCAAGGCAAGCCAGGGTATGCAGCATTTGTTTCCACTGGGGATATCTTCAGGTGTCCAGCTTTGTGACTCCAGCTTGGCAAACTGAACACCCAGGTTGGTTCTTTGTTCTGAGTTATTTCATCATCAGATCTCTCCTTGCCAACGAAGAGACTGTGCGGAGAGTTAAATAGGACCCAAGTTTCAGGCATGCAGCCCTAAGCCCACCCCCTTTCTCACCCCAAGGAATAGCTGAAGGACGGGTGCTTCTAGGTATGCTTGCAGTTGGTGGTATGTTAGCTGAAAACACTTCCATTTGCCCAGGTATCTGTTTCTCCAGAGCTGTCCCACCACAATGGTTGGTTGCGAGGCCAGGTCCTGGCTCCTCACCTGTGTCTATTGTTATTATTGTTACTATTATTGTCATTATCATACACACAAAACCACTGGGAAGTAGGTGTTTTCGATGCCTCCTTAAAGCTGAGAAAAGTGAGATTCTAAGAGACCCAAGGCCATAGAGTTAGAGCCAGGATGTAAACCAGGCCTGTTGAGCTCACTATATGTCTTCTTTTGATGTTAAATTTTGGGATGATCATTTGATTAAGAGTAAAGTTAAGCATTATTTTTTTCATGATTACTAATTGTCTGTGTATGTGGTGAGAACACTTAAGATCTACTTTTTTGGTACATTTCAATTATAGAATAATGTATCATTAATTATAGTCACCATGCTATACATTAAATCTCTACAACTTATTCATCCTACCTTAACTGCAACTTTGTACCCTTTAATCAACATTTCCCTCAGCCCCCAACTCTGGTTAACCACTGTTTCTTAGGTCATCTTCACAACTCAAGGAAAATGAGAAATATCAAGTTCATCGAGTCTGTTTAGTGTTCGCTTATGTATTCCCATTTCTTGGAATTATACAGAGACTGTATAACTAGTTTAAATGCTTTGACAAATTCAGTGTGATTGCCTCTGGTTAGCACAGAGTGGTAATTAAGTCTGCAATTATATGTTCAGATTTTCATATTTTTCCTGTATGCGCATTTTGTTTTTGTTTGTGGTATGCGGGCCTCTCACTGTGTGGCCTCTCCCGTTGCGGAGCACAGGCTCCGGACGCGCAGGCTCAGTGGCCATGGCTCACGGGCCCAGCCGCTCTGCGGCACGTGGGATCTTCCCGGACTGGAGCACGAACCCACGCCCCCTACATCGGCAGGCGGACTCTCAACCACTGCGCCACCAGGGAAGCCCCCTGTATGTGCATTTTGACAGTAATTGAACAAGGCAGAATTTGCAGTATCCATTCTGAAACTGTTTCACAATATTTCATTATATGCCAGATTAATTTGTTAAACTCATGTAGCAAATGAAAACTTCAACGTTGATCCAGTTAATCCAACTGTGGGCCCTTTCTACTAACATGCCTTAGCAGGGAAAACTGAAGGAGATATGGGCAAAGTGTCTAGAAAGACTAGGGGGTATAACTGGGAGATGGAGGAAAGCCTGATGATAGGCTTCATTTTGTTCTCTAAGTTGCTCTTTTTTCTCATTTAATACCATTTACTTCCTTGAGAATCAGTACAGTGGGAAGACGAATAAACATTGATGAGATATGCATCTGTATGTTGAATAGACCTGGGGAAATTTAGTTTTCTCTTTGGGACCTTTTGTGTGCAAGTGAGAGTGACTGTGTTTGTGTTTGTGTGTGTGTGTGTGTGTGTGTGTGTGTGTATAGTTCAGAATGAAGGGGTATGGCTCAAAGCAGAATGGCATTTTGATTGTCTCTGGCTCTATTATTTTTCATGTATTCCAGTGTAACTTACAAAGAGTGAGAGAATTAGAATCCCTTTTACTATGATAAAGACTTGAGATGACAGGTATGGAAATACTAGATGGAATATAAGATCCTTTTAAGTGTTAATGTTCTCTCTTGTGAACTGATGATAGAGAAGAAACCTGCCCTCTGTTGGGTGAACAGCCTACTTCATAAAGTCTTGCATATCTGTTAGCTTCTGTCATTATAGTTTTATTCATTCATTTCTTTATTCAGTCGTTCAACAAACAGTTATTGAGTATTTAGCGTGAGCCCAGGATTGCAGTAAGTGCTGAGGACACTCTTGAGAGCAAAATCAAATTCAGTTTTTCTCATAGAGTTTAAAATCTAGTGGAGGGGCATGTGTCAATCACATAGCACTCCAGGTATATAATGAAACTACATCTAAGATAAATATTGTGTAGTGCTGAGCTTCATAAGAGCTTCTAAAAGGAACATTTGACCTTGTCAGTGAGGTCAGAGAAGAATTCCCAGAGGAAATGATGCTTGCATTGAGATCAGATGGATGAAAGTGAAAGGTTACCATGTTGTATGAGGGTGAATAGGTAGAAGTTGGGAGAGGGGACAGCATATGCGAAAGTTGTAGGAGAAATTATGGTTCAAGCAGAGCATAGGAATGGGAACACAGGGCCAGTGAAGCTGGAGAGACTGGATGGAACTGATACCTGGCAGCCTTATAGATAATAACAGTTTTTTAGTGCTTATTATGTACATGGTATACTTGTAAATGTTTTACTATACTAACTAATTTAATCCTTATAAGTGTATGTAAAATTATAAATTTCATCTTACTAATTAGGAAACTGAGAGGTTAAACAACTTGCCCAAGGTCAGTGGTAGGGTTTTGGAACTGTTAGAGTGAGGATTTGAATGCAGTCTTGTTCTAGAGTAAAAACTTTTAATACAACACTATCCTTGGAATGGCAGAGCATCAACTTTCTGAGTGTCTGTATGGATCTGTATAATGGCAAAGAATATAGATTCAGAGGAATTTCAGGGGCTTCATGAACATTACGAAATTGTATGAAGAGAACTTTATGTGCATTTTTGTGGAAAAGAGTCTAAAGTTTTTGCCAGATTCTCCCGGTAACTCAGAATAAATTGAGAACCACTCATTATTCTAGATCATTTAAATCATATTTTGTTTTGAGGTAACTGTAGATTCACACTGAGTATTAGGAAATGATATACAGGGGTCCTGTATAACCTTCATTCAATTTTCCTCAATGGCAACATTTTGCATAACTTTGGTACAGTATGACAACCAGGAAATTGACCTTGATGCAATCTACTAGCCTTATTTAGATTTCACCAGTTTTACATGTACTCATTTGTGTGTGTATACTTGTGTGTATGTGTGTGTGTCTGAACTTAGTTTTGTGCGACTGTAGCATATGTGGGTTGGCATAACCACCACCAGCACAGTGAAGATATAGAACAATTCCATCACAAGGATCCCTTGTGCTACCCTTTTATAGCCATAGACATTTCCTTCCCTGTCTAGGTTATTTTTCAGGAAAAGAGTTTATATATTATTCTATCATTATTTATCATATGAATCTGAGACATCTTTTATTCCCCTTGCCATTGTTCAGTATTATTGAACACTATGGGTTACTTCATATTTAAAGAGTGATTAATGAATAAGGTAACTCAGTTGGCTTTTGGTTTCTCTAAAATTAAATGAATAAAAAGTTAACACTGATGAAAGAAAAGTTACCTAATTTGGCATTACTGTTCATAAAATACAATGTATGTGAAAAACTTGATTATAATGACATAATTTTGCTGAATTTAAGGCAAGAAAAATAAAACATATAGAAAAATTAAAAAAACATTCAGGTATAGAATTTCATCGCCTGAAATCACTCAGTGGCTTCCCATGGCTTCCTGGGCCAAGCTCCATCTTCTTAACCTGCCACACTGGGCTCTTCCTGGCCCTGGCACCAGCTTGCTCTCCAGCCTGGCCAGGTCCAGGTCCAGGTCCAGATCCAGGAAGGCATTTGCCATCTCTTTCCCCTGGGCCATTCCTTACACCTTTCAGACTCGGGGTGCTGACTCCTCCATGAAGACTTCTGGATTGAAGCTTTTGTGCCCCTTCACTGTACTTTCTTTTTTTTTTCTTTTCTTTTTTTTTTTTTGCGGTACACGGGCCTCTCACTGCTGTGGCCTCTCCCGTTGCAGAGCACAGGCTCCGGACGCGCAGGCTCAGCGGCCATGGCCCACGGGCCTAGCCGCTCTGCGGCATGTGGGGATCCTCCTGGACCGGGGCACGAACCCGTGTCCCCTGCATCGGCAGGCGGACTCCCAACCACTGCGCCACCAGGGAAGCCCCCCACTGTACTTTCTTAATAGTATTTCAAAGTAATTAAGAAATCAGGTTTTGGAATTAGATCGATCTGGACTTAAATTCCATCCCTGTCATTAGTAAATGCATGATCTTGGATGAGTTATTTCCCTTGAATCTCTGTTTCCATATTTGTGAGAATAAGGACCCTGTTGGATTTTAATAATTAAAGGGAATGACACTGTGATGCACAGGGCCTGGTATGGAGATGAGTTCAATAACTTTTATAACTAAGCTGTCACTCTGTGCTTCCCTCTGGCATTGCACTAGTCGTACTGTCTGGTTAGTGTTAACCTGCTGGTAAGGACTGTGTTTTGATGCCCTAGTTTCCCAGCACCTTCCACAGTGTAGGTGCTTAGAAGTAGATGAGCGAATAAAGTAGACCAAGAAGGGAGAGAAAACAGATCAGGTCTTCAGTTGCTTCAGTGTCTCTGTTCTTTTCAGAGAACTCCATTGTTTGGCTTCAAGTCATCTTTTACTATGTTAGAGAGATCCACCTTTAAATGCAAGCCCCATACGCATTCCAAACCCCAGTAGAAACAATCGATTTCTTACAGGCTTTTTTTTCTAAACAGCTTTTTTTAAAAAAAAGATACTCGCATACTCATTCCTCAATCATTGAGAGTAAACTGAATCCTCTGAGCCTTTGAATAAAAGCTTGATTTTTGCTTGAGGGAAGAAGTGCTGGGTTAGAGAGAGAGAGAGAGAGAGACAGATTGTCTCACGGGGCAACTGCAGACCTGATTTGGAGAGTGCAATCATGCCTGAAAACAAGAGACTTCATAACGGGCTTTCCTGTTGTGCTTGCAGAGTTTGTGAAGTGAGGAGATGAGGAAAATTAACTGCCCAGAGACTTCAGGTGGGAAAACCCCTCAACTACACATTATTTGGAAATTTTAAAAAGCCAATATCATTTTGTCCCACTCCTGGGGCAGTGTGTATGAATGAGATTCTTCCGGAGATTGCACCTAGAAGACAGCTCTGTGTAGAATAGGTACTTGGTAAATCATTAATAATTGACCAAGTTGAGTGAATAATTTTCAGAATAATAATAATTGTCCCTATTCTTCTATAGAATTGAGTCTATTGACCATTCCCAAAACATTTTATGGTAAGCTCAGTGTCATTTTTAGATCCTGGAAAACCGTCAGATCAAGACCGTGGCACTCCAAGAATCTGTTATAGTACCTTGTGTTACCTTGATTCACGTAAGTGGCAAGGCCCTACATTCTTGGATAGCGTCACAATGAACCACAGAAAAGCAAAAGCCATCAGGGAACAAGAAGGCCAAGTTATAGGATGTTCTGTCAGAAGAAGAGTTATATGGTGAGCAAGAGCCACCCCCTAACTTAAGGCCAGCATTAAACTGGTTTATTTAAAAACAGCTGTGCAAGGTGGTCCGTCATGGTAAAAAAAAGGTGCTTGGTATTTGCAACAATATGGATGAACTGGGAGGACATTATGCTAAGTGAAATAAGCCAGACACAGAAAGAAAAACAACTGCATGATCTCACTTATATGTGGAACCTTAAAAAAGTTGAATATATAAAAGCAGAGAGTGGAACGGTGGTTACCAGGGGTGGAGATATGGGGGAATAAGGGAAGCTGTCAAATGGTACCAAGGATGAATAAGTTGTAGGACTTAATGTACAGCATGCGGGCTATAGTTATTAACACTATGTTGAATACTGGAAATTTGCTAAGAGAGTAGACTTCAGGTGTTATCACACCAAAAAAGGTAACTATGTGAGGAGGTATTTTAATTAGCTTGACTGTAGTCATCTTTCACTATGTATACATAGTCACAGCATCATGTTTGCACCTTAAATATATAAAAATTTATTTAAAAAGTAAAAAAGAAAGGGGATCTTGGAATTGGCTGAATCTAGTTTTGAGTTAGGCCACTCATTCACTGTCAACCTTAGGCAGGTTACTTAACCTAAGTCTGAATTTGCAAAGTGACCATGAAATAATATTGATAACCTACTTGTGACAGTTGAATAAGATGACATAGCACAGTGGCCCAAGAGAATAAATGTTCAATGACTGATATCGTTAGTGGTAGTATTGATATTCATATTAGCATTAGTATTGGTTCTGGTTACTTTTCAGATGAGAAGAGTAACGTATAATAGCTACCTTATATCAAACACTTCCTATAAAACAGAGGCCACACACCTACGTGATGACATCTAGTCCTCCCAATAACCCCGTGAGATAGGGATGATTTTTCTCATTTTGTAGAGGAGGATACTGAGGCTCAGTTGTTAAGTAACTTGCCCCAGACATTCAGGAGTAGAACTGCTGCTCTTATCCCATTACTGTATCCCTGAATGGCTGGTTAGTTCTGAGTTATTCCAGAAATCTTGGAGTTGGGCTTTTTCCAGGGGGATCTAATTTTGTGGGTTTACTAGCTTCCTGATGCATTGGATGATGTCAGTGGGACTTCAAATATGTCAGCTTGCACTTGAGCCAGGGGCAAACTTAAAGAGTGACCACATGGAGAACTGAGCCACCTTGCCTTCTTCGCTTTGCTTCTGGATCTGCTGCTTCTCCAAGTTGCTGATGGCTTCTATTCTTTCTCAAATCCCCAGTTAGTTTCACTCTTTAGTTTAACGAGGGGAAGGCTTACCTTCATCCAGGGCCTCATTTCCTCTGGAGGCCTCTCTGTGTTCTCGAAATGCCCAAGACCTTCAAGGGTTCTGGCTGGAGCGCCCAGAGGCCGTGCCCTGATGCTTGTTCTGGGATCTGAACTCCATAGTAATGAGGAGGGATGCGATCGCCAGAGATGGACCGAGGGTGAATGACAGAATCTCTGTGGCTGACCTATGACCCATTTCTGTGAATGTCGCTTTGAGACAGAGATTTTGGCTGGTCCGCAATTCACAAACAGTGGGGGAGGGCCTCAGCCAGCGGGGGAGGATTATCTCAGACAGCATGGAGGGTGGTGCTGCAAAGGGCTCCCTTATTAGAGTGACTTCTAAGAGGATCTGCCCTGGGATTTCAGCCTGGTTCTCAGTGGCTCTTTGACACCTGGAAAACAAAAAGTCCTTTGAGAAGCAGCACAGGATTCTAAAGACATTACAGGGTGAGAAAGTAATGCACCAATTTTCCTTCTAAGCATATACACCAGAGAAATTCTTATTATTGGCCATGTGCAGGAGGAAACATGTACCCAGGTGTTCATTGCTACATTGTTTTTAATGAAGAAAAATTAGAAACAGTTTATCATATGCCTAAATATAAGGCAATTCCAGATATGCATTGACTTCCCTCCCATTTTTTTCAATGAGACAATTAAAAGAGAGGTTTGGGGCCAAATTGAATTTAAACTTTTAGGGTTATAAAAGAAATACTCAACCATTTACTTAAAATGTTAACATACATGTTTGAAATCACATAATACATAAAATATCAATTTAGAAGTGTTCTTTTTCTCCAATTGCAGGTTTCAGAAAATGATTTGACTTAAACTTCTCTTATGTGCCTTCGACATCAGGGTTCTTTTTCATCAGCAGAGAACTGCTTTCTGAGTCATAGAAATAGTGTCCCAGGGTGTATCATACTTAGTAATTTATGAATCAGTCAGTGATGTTTTCTCTGGAAAATGTATCTCAACTGCAAGAATCTCTATGCTTTAATATTAGGACAGTTGGCTTGTTCATTGTCCTGTAGTTATATATATGTTCTTCCCACAATAACCAATTACTGTGTTGATTTAAAGTGATCTTTGAAGGTCTTATGTATAATGGCACACAACACTTGCAGCTATAAGGTCTTATAAGTCATTACCTGATCTATGTTAAATTTCTTTTCTCCTCTTCCCCTTCCTTCTTCTTCTCCTTTTAAAGATATTCCATTAAGTGACTTCTACAAGCATCCAAAGCTACTACTGCATACTTATTTCTGGAGAAGTGTGTCTTCCTCAGTGATGTGTGGTTTGAAATAAAGTAATTGAAAGATTGCACTATAACGTGAAAGACTGTAAAGTCTCAAACATGAGTAATTCTTTTGCAGAGTGATAATTTGGGGGGGAAATTCTGCATTGTATTCTGGTATACATGCCATAATTTGGGAAAGAAAAACAATAAAATGAGATATTCATATGATGGAATACTATATAGAAGTTAAAAGGAATAAACTGCCTCTCTCTCTCTCTCTCTCTCTCTCTCTGTGTGTGTGTGTGTCTCCTTCTGTCTATAGATAGATTTCAAATACATAGATGACTAGAAGAACACATTGTAGAATGATACGTACAGTATGATGACATTTGTGCTAATTAAAACCCCTAAAATAATGTAATATAGATGCCGTTTGACACAAATATATGCATATAAAAATGTAAAAAAGAACTATATAGGCATAGTTCAAAGACCTGGTCTTAAGAAAAGGGAAAAATGATGGGATTGGTAATTGAGTCAAAGAAACTTTACTTTCATTTGTAATATTTTTTTTCATTTTCTTAAAGAAAAGACTTGAAGCAAATATGGCAACATGTTAACAGTTTTTACTTCTTGGTGATGGGTACACAACTTACTCTGTTTATTTTTTTGTTATTTTTTTAATGTCTCAACACATATGAACGAGTAAAAGAAAAGAAAAGCAGTGTGACACTTTTCTCTCACTAGTAGAGAGCTAGGCTGTACTGAAGAGGGGGTAAGTTGAATGAGGTGGACATTTTCTCCAGGGCGGCACCTTTGTGTGGTTAAATACGAGTTAGAACTGGTGCTTTTCATTCATTTCATAGATTCAGACTGCTTGTCACCAACCTGGTTTTCAGAGGTAGTGAAGATTGTGGAGATGTTGGTAATGGGGTACTAGAGGAATTTTCTTTGAACTTTGGGCCAAGAAGATACTACCTGGCTGTGAGTATGGTGTAGTCTCTGTCCTATGCAGTACCTGGGTCCACCCCAGGCAGCACGTCTCACTACAGCCAACTCCCTGGTCCTGGAAGAACAAAGATAGGAATTGGGAAGCAGAATTGGCACCTGGTGGTCCGCAGGTTTATTCATGTCAGAGATATGTTTTGTTTGGCCCGTACAGTGATTTTAAAAGTGGCCCTTATTTTAAAATAGGGAGATTCCACAAGCATATCCCATTGGACTCCCATTTTTAACGTGGCAGCGGTTGCCTACAGCTAACCTGAGTTTGCTCCTTCAGGCGAGGTGTGGGCTGTCCCGTGTGCTGCAGTGTCCCCTCCCCAGCCAACTTTGCTGGCATTAACCGGCCCCTGTAGGAACTTGAGCATGCTGTCCCTGTGTAGAGTAACTGTGTGACAGGCAATAGCTGAGAGTCTGCAATAAGTTGTGCCAATCTTTTGCAGAGATGCTGGCAAACATTATACAGGAAAGTTCATTTTAGCTCCCCACTGTGCCTAATTATAAATAAATGGTTGGGACATTTAAACATGCCGCAGAAGAATGACTTGAATCTCAGCAGCTGGTAATTCTTTTTTCTTCCCGGCCTGGGATTAACTAACTGACTTTTTTCATCTTTAATTTCTGTGAATTAAACACTGTCTTTACCCGCGAAGGCTTCAGATTTGTTGCCTGTCATCTTAGGATCTATATGCACATTAGCTAATTATACCCTGTGGGAAATATCTGGGAGACTCTTTTGCCTGACTCTCCAATGGGACCTTTTTTTTTGCGGTACGCGGGCCTCTCACTGTTGCGGCCTCTCGCGTTGCGGAGCACAGGCTCCAGACGCGCAGGCTCAGCGGCCATGGCTCACGGGACCAGCCGCTCCGCGGCATGAGGGATCTTCCCAGACCTGGGCACGAACCCATGTCCCCTGCATCGGCAGGCGGACTCTCAACCACTGCGCCACCAGAGAAGCCCAAATGGGACCATTTTTAATGTAAACTGTGCTCAATTATGTATGTACTCAGAAAAGAAACAAATGAACGAAGGGAGGGCATGGTAATGATTCACAGGAAGTTTATATTTGTATTCATTTATTCAACATAGATGGAGTACTATGTTTCGGGCATTGTGCTAGTTTCTAGGAATAAAATTATAATATACAGCAGACATCCTTGTCTTCTTGCGGTTTAGTGGGAGAAAGATATTAAAACATATTTCTATCATTAATTAATTAATTACAATCGCATCATATCATGGAAAGCTCAGAGTGCTAAGGAAGGTCATAACTGTGAGAATTTACTTGCTGTGAGATGTCAGGGAAGGTTCCTGAGAAAGGAATACAATGGAAGACGAGTAACTGGTTGGGTGAAGGGGGCAGAGGGGAAAGGGGATGCGGTGATGGGAACTGCAGGTGAGAAGGTGACGTGGAACGCTGTGTGTTTGGGGACCTGAAGAAGCCCGACTTGTCTGGGAAGAGCAGGGAGGTACAAGGTGAGGCCTGAGGGGTACTCCAGGGTGGACCTGGGAAGTGCAAGCGTTCAAGCTTTTCATTTTACTTCTTTGTTGTGGATGCTTTTTATAGAAAGATGATTTCCTTCTCTTCCTGCCTTTACCATTAGTTCAGAAGACACTGAAATGGCTGCTTTCAAAAACCACTTTGGACACATGGGATGAAAGGCCTCTAAATGTTCCATCTTTCTGCTGAGTAGGCTGTGCAGCAAATGGCCACTTGAGTTTCCTGTCCTGTATGCCGGCAATAAAGAAGAATGCAAAATACAGTAAAATAATATAGCCTAGGTTTTGGCAAAACATTTTTCCTTTTCACATATTTTCTATTCCTAAAAGGAAAAAAAAAATCTCACTTAAATGACAGCTTTACACGGATGAGATGCTCTCGAGGTTCTCACCAGGTGCTCAAATTGGTTGGAACTTCTGCTCTTCACTCACTGTTGAGATTCAAGTTACCTCTAAATGAAAGTAGCTCAGTTTTAAAATTACAAGGGGCATAAACATGATTTTAAAGCAAAATATATATCTTAATAAGTTTTACAACAATTTCATTTGAGATGTTTCAATTGTAATTTTAGACTAATTCTTCAGGGCAGAGGATAACCTAGCGCCTCCCATTTTATTTAATTTTTTGTAATGCAAAAGAAATCAATCTTGAAATGGTTCAGCACTTTCAATTAATTTTAACGGTCTGCTACTTTCCACGTCATTGGATCAGAGCCTATGAATTCACACATGTAGCAGAGCTTTTTAATAAGTTCTTAAGAATTATATGTAGGCTAGATTAGATTCAAGCTGAAAAGAGTTCCTACTCAATCGGTTTATCCTGAGAGTGTGTCTCAAGCAACTGTATGGCCTTTATAGGAAAAGCAAGTTAACGTTTTTAAGTGGATGATCAAGAAAGTGCAAGACAGTGACCATTAGACGGAAACCAAGTAATGGTTTATGGGGTATGTGGCTATTCTTTACATCAACTTCAAAAACTTAGGGCTGTGTTTCAAATAGCACCGATTTCCTGTTATAAATCCATGCTTAGTATTTGAGGTTACTAGAAGTCAGCAATTTAGGTTACTCAGTATATCTAGTCTACTTCTTGGAGTAAAACATTTTGTCTAAAGTAGCAATTCTTTTTACGTTGTCCTAAAGGTTACCTTCAACACATTTAAGATGCCTCTTAGAGTCACTGTCTTAAGAGTAATGATTGAATTCATTTATAAGAAATCTTTCTATGATCTTAATATTCAGGAGACTCTGAATTGTAAATTATGAACCACGTCAGGCTCTCATTTCCAGGCTTTAAACATAACTTAAGTCAACGGCAGTACCTGTCTCCACGCCTCACCACCAGAGGAGTCTTTGTGCTAGGAGAGCTGGTTCTTGAAAGCAATTTAAAGATGGTGGTAATGTCAACGGTATGAAGGAAGTACAAAAATGGAACACTTAGGGGCCCGTGGGCCAGGGGAGCATTAAGGTCAGAAGTGAGGTTATTATAGAGCAGGGTTTCTCAGCATGACTGACAATTTGGACTGGATAAAGCTTTGTTGTTGGGGGTTGTGATGTGCATTGTAAGATGTTTACTAGCATCCCTGGGCTCTACCTCCTAAATGCCGGCAGCACTACCCCTCTCTCACCTCCCAGTTGTGACACCAAAAATGTCTCCAGACATTGCCAAGTATCTCCTGGGGAACAAAATGCACCTGCCCAATGACCACTGCCGTGGAGATTTCAAGAGAGCAGTGCTATCAATAAAGGAAGGTAGGAATTCTCAAGTTTATGGAAATGGTTAATAACCACAAATTTAAATCTCTTATATATCTAGCCTAGACAGTTTCCTCTTCTGAATTTAACTAACATCTCCATTTAAATGTTGCAAGGACACTTCAGTCTTAACATGTCCAGAAGTGCACCCATGACCTCCCATGTCCAAAATCTTTTCTTTCTTTGTGACTCCCAGTCTAAGTGTATATACCGAATTAGAAACCTAGGATTGATCCCTGGCTCCTTCTCCCCCATCTCCCACATACAATCAGTCAACAAGCTCTGTCTGATCATTTTTACCACCAAATATGGCTTGAGGCTGTCTGCTTCTCACCACGATCACCACCACTGCCACCCTCGTCCAAATTAGCATCATCACTCTCTTGCCTGCCCCCATGATGGAGGGTGGAAAAGCTAAATATGTATTTTCCAGCTTCCGTGGCAGCTAGGAGTGGCCATGTGACTTATTTCTGACCAGTGAGGCACTCCTGGGGGTGAGGGGAGACTTCAGAAAGTTCTGAGAATATATTGTTTTCCTAATAGAAATAACAGAGGGGCTGCCATTGTCCCTTGACATCTTTCAGCTGCCTTGAATACAGACTTCATTCCCAGAGCTGAAGCAATCATCTTGCAGCTTATGGAAAGGATACTAGAATCAACAGAGATGTGATCAGTTTTGAACCATTAGACCAATGGCCAGAGCTGCCTATCTCTGTCACACTGTTATATAAGAAGCATAATTCCCCTCTTGTGTGAGCCATGGTCTGTTGGGTTTCCTATTCCTTACAGACACTTTCCTAACTGACCCACTGAACAAGGTGTTTAAGAGCGTAATCCATTTTTTGATCTTCCTGTGTGTCAAATGAATATAACATCATAATGACTGGGCCGATACGATAGTGTGAGGTTTAAAGAGGTAACACTTGACACTCAATAAACACACAGTGGTAGTTATTTTTAAATTAGAGCATCTGAACTCTTTGGCCTCTTTAGGTCCCAGCTAGCCCTGTGCATGTGCATTTCACAAAGATAATCGCATCACAAATGGCAGATGGGAAGTAGCTCCCTGTGGTCCCAAGAAGACAGGCACAATGTGCTTTCTTGCTGCCAGGGAGAGTTTCCACTGAGCTGAGTTTTAGGAGAGCAGTTAGAGGCTGAAGCCACCACTCTTTGGAATCAAAGGACTACATGGCTGAAATCATCTTTGAGTTTCCAGCCTCCTGGTGGCATTGTTTGCCTGTATCTTGCGTCGCATATCCCAGCCAGCCTTGTTTGCCCTGCTTCCGGGCATCTGTGAACCATCTTGCCTTTTGACAGATCTGGCATATTTCACGTGGAGCTGCTGAGTTCCAAAAACTGGGCACCTGAAGGCTGAAGAGGCGAGAACAGGTCTTCTAATCAGCTGTCCTGACTCAATGAGAAGACTTAGCAAAGAGGAAGCTACAACCCCAGGCTGAAGATTAGATGACAGGATACCCAGAGTTTTCCTCGTACATTATATGAGGTTTCCCCAGCATGTCCAGAAAAAAGAGTAAGTAGGGGAAGCAAAAAGATAGAAAAGAAAATGCATGAAATTGACTTGCTGGAGATGGTCGTTTTATCAACTGTTCTAGGAGATAGCTGGCATCACCTCTGCTTTGCCTCCAGCCCTCTGAAATTATTTTTAGCCATGGGTAAGAGGGATTCTTTCTTCCTCCCTTTCACATCAAATGCTGTGCTGGAAAGCGATCAAGCGTATGGCCAGAGCTGAGAATCGCATGGGCTGTATCTCTGAATAGGAATTTGGCCAAAATGCAGCCGCCTCTGAGGCATCTTGCTGCAGGCCACTGGGAAGAGCCCTCAGAGACTTGGAGGATGAGAAAAAAGCTGAAGCCTGTGGTAGGGCTGTCTTGTCTTATTAAAAGGCGGCACTAAGGGAGAGGAATAATTACCACATAATATTCAATATTTGCCCAAGGAATCTGGGGACAGCATGTTGGGGGGAGGGGCAATGAGAGGGAGGATGTTACTTTTATAACCGCACGTCAAATTCTTGGAGTTACGTAGATGGGCACATGTCAACAGCATTCTTACCAGAGGAGATTATTATTTATTCAGTTTTGAGTGTGAGCCAGTCATTGGTATAGTTTTTATGTATTTATTCCATTTAATCCTCAAAATAGGATTAGAGCTGGGTGAGCTCGATGATAATATTTCCATTGGACAGGTGATGTTTGGAGCAGTTCTATACCTTGTGCAGGGACGTGCAGGTTATAGATGGCTTTCCAGTGTGATATAACTACTTAGAAATGAGAGCAGATGCAGTTTATTGCATGCCTACTTTGTGCCCTGAACTTTAGAGACCTGATCTCAACCCCTCTAAGGGTTGGATGTTATTATCTCCTATTTATCAATGAAGAAACTTGAGATTCTGAAACGTTAAGAAATTAGTTAAGTAACTGGACATTTCCATTTCTGCAACAATAAAAGGAAGAAAATAGCATCTCCTTTATAGTGTTCTGTTGTTCTGAAGAATAAAGTGAAGGGGGATGAAGAACGAAGAAAAAGGTTGGGTTTCTGTCAGGACAAAACAAAGTAGCTTGGGAAGCAATCAATACAGCAATGGCTGTGCACTTTACAAGCAGTTATTACAGTTCCGGCAGAGATGGCAAAAGGGAACGGCAGACTGGCCATGAGCCCTGGCCCTGGAAGCCTAGATAATGGGTGTTCAGACATGTGAACTTTTCCACTAGTGTGCAGGGCAGTCTGAGTGACCCTGTCTCTCTAAAAAGCCACTTAGTATGTCAGGGCAAAAATAACAGCATCTTGTCGGAGAGTGGTTGAGAGCATGGACTTGAGAAATCAGGCCAATGTAGTTTTATTCCTGGCTCTGCCACTTATAATCTGTTGGATGAGTATTTAATATGTAAGATCAACATGGTAAATCTGTTGCAAGAATTTAATGAGAAAGTGTGTACAGCATGCTTAGCACAAAGCCTGCCTCAGAGTACATATTCAACAAATAGCCATTGTTGTTGTTGGGATTGCCAACCCTATCACAGATACTCAAAGCCATTTTCCTATGACATGCACTTAATTTTTCCAGTGTATGATGGATGACGCCCACTCCATCTCTTACCTCTTGCATGGACCCTCCTTCTTAAAATAACTAGATTGACATATACATATTACTGTATATAAAATAGATAGCTAATAAGAACCTACTGTATAGCACAGGGAACTCTACTCAATATTCTGTAATGACCTATATGGGAATAAAATCTAAAAAAGTGTGGATATATGTATATGCATAACTGATTCACTTTGCTGTACAGCAGAAACCAACACAACATTGTAAATCAACTGTACTCCAATAAAAAATAATTTAAAAATAACTGAATTCTAGTGTTTGACCTTGACAGATTGACCCTCATTTAAGCTTCTCTATGGATTGCAACTAAGAATTTGGACTCAGTAAGGCAAGGATTCCAACGAAGCACCGTTACTTCCAGTGTGGAGAGACAAACCTCACTTTCAAAAAGGACTGAAAAACAAGCTGATGCCTTCCCACAGTATGACATCAGATGACGGTGCTCTAAAATCTTGCGTGCTGAGCTCCCCCCAAGCCAGGGACTCCGTGCTGATTTGTTTTCTCCCTTGGCTGGCATCCTTGAGATGCTGAAGTCAGTTATCTCGTTTTAAGAAGAATGTGTATGTTGTCCCCGAATTGGGAGCCAACGAACCAGGAACATGAACAAAAGAAGAAGTTGGGTGCCTTTAAGTGTCTACTCCATACAGTCTTGTAGGGACAGATGCATTTTCTTTCTCTTTATTTTATTAGTTACATATTTCCAAAATAAAATTAAAACCTACTCATGTAAAAATTTAATCATCATCCCATGAATGGAAAAAGAAAAGTTTCTCCTTTTCACTCGGTTCTTCTCTAATTCTCTGTGCCTTTGGTTCACTCATCTCCATTAACTGTTCCCAATAGTTTTTTGGTGCAGACTTCCAACGTGTTTCTTAGCATATATAAGTTTAAGTAGGCTTGTTTGTTTCAATTTCAAACAATGCTGAGAAACAGAGTTATATAATCTTTATCTGTATACTCTTTAATATATGCATATAGATTATATTATATACACACATATCCATGCAAGAGTAACAGTAGCCTAGAGTACTAGAAACAGTTTCTCAGCCAAAGTGAATGTACATTTTAAATTTGGATGTAAATACCAAATTACTCTTGGAAATATTGTAAACTCACACTACCAGTAAAGCAAGAGTAACTGTTTTCTTATGCTCTGGCTGCAAAAGCATTATTAAACTACTAAATTTTGGTAATCATTATAAAATGGGAGGAATGACTGTACAGGACGCCAATGCTAATTGAAGGTCAGTTCTAAAATAAGAGAATTAACCACATATTGTTGTAACTAGAAAAACTAATTCTGGGGTGAGTTCCTGCTCTTTGCCTTAATTTATTCTTTTACCAAAACAGGGCTGTCTGATTGATTTCTTACTTACTTCATGGGAAAATTAGCTCATTAGCACAGTTCTTCGAGGAAGCAGACTGTTCTGAAATGATGAACATAAAGTCCTCTAAAAAACTAAAAGATTGAACCCAGCTCCATGGTCTCAAGATGGAATTTCATTAGGATCTGATATAGTGTCACCATATCCTTTAGGATTGATTTAGAGATTGTTTCATAGAACTGAAGCAATGCCTGGGGAGAATGGAAACCAGTAAAAAAAAAAAAAAAAGAAAGAAGGCCATTGAGAGTCCCTCAGCACAGAGAAGCAAGGGCAGGCCACTGGGGAATGCAGCCACCAGCCAGCCCCAAGCTGAATGGCCTGCGTGACAACAGGAACCAGAGGTCTGCTGATCCACTTCTTGCTCGGGAAAGCATTGGGGAAATCTGGTTGAAAAAGTTCAGAAGTAAGTGTCCCATCTGAGTCAACCATGAACACACTTTTTACGTTGTCCTACAAGGCCTCCACTGTCTGCGCCATGTCTTACCCTTTTCAAATCATGGCATGCCACTCTCCCATCTTTAGAGTAAGTGTTGTACATGCATCATCTAATTTAATCCTTGCAGAAAATCTACAATTTTTATTCCCATTTCATAGCTAATAACACTGAGTCTTCGGTCTTAAGATACTGGAGCTTGATTTGAAATCCTGTTTTCAACTGTATTACATTGTGTATGTAATCATTCTCCCCGAATCTCCCACTCCTACATTCACACATTTATTCATTTATGACAGCAAGTAATTGTAAATGTGCCGAGGGACTAACACTGAACTGAGAAATAAGAATACAGATTTCTAGATTGTATTTATTCAACGAAAATTTATTGAGCTCTTACCCCATGCCAGGTTGTGGTTAGAGCAGTGAATAAGGCAGAGAAAATCCTTGCTTAAATTCTTAGTGGAGGGAGATATGATAAATATGTAAGCCAAGATATAAATAAATGAATTTAAATCTGTACATACAATGAACAAAACAAAAATGGTTAATGGATTAGAGAATCATTGGAAGAACATGAGCTGTGGCCATGTATCCCCGTGTATATGGTGGTACATGTACTTTTGGAATACAGTGGCCAGAGAGGACCTCTCTGGTGTGGAAGGAGCTAGCCATGAGGAAATGTAGGGACAGAGCATTCTAGGTGCTGGAAGCAACCTCATAGATAGGATTATGGGTCCAAATGCCTCACTGCCCTATAATGGGATTATACATCCATTCTATTTGCCAGGTAACTTTGAGGTACACTCCTGTTGTGGGTAGAGTGGATTTCCTGTCCCTCTGATGCTAGGCATAGTCATATAATGTATTTTAGCTGATGGAATGGTCTTCAAGTCTTTAAACATATTTGCACAGTTCAGCTTGGTCTCATATTCCTGCCATTTGCAATGAAAAGAACATGGCTGGGCAGCAGTGGTTGAAGAAGGATATGATATACCTGGGGCAAGTCTGAACCCAACTCATACCTTAGAGCCATCCTCAGCCAACTTGCAGCCTGAAGCAGAGCTGGTCCCTGCAAAGCCACAGCTAACCTGCAGAACTGACACATAGGCACACCCCACATACAAGGTTTATTGTGTTCAGCCACTGACTTGGGGGGTGGTTTATCATGCACCTTAGGTGACTAATAGAAGGAACCAAAACCCTGAAGTGGGAACAAACTCGGAGTGCTTAGCGAACAGAAAGAAGACCATTGTGACTGGAGCAGTGTGAACAAGTGGGTAGTATTAAGAATGAGGAAGGAAGCAACCATATCTGGTAAGGTCTTGTCTGGCATGTCAAGAATTTTGAATTTTATTCCAAGGGTGAGGATTTCAAGCAGGAGAGGCATACGATCTGATGTATATTTTGAAAAGATCAATTCAAGTGCTATGTTGAGAATAGGATATAAGTTGCCAAGAATAAAAAAGAAGGGAGACCAGATATTAGTACGGTAATCTAGAAAAAAGATGATCAGGGCCAGTACAGTTATTTGGGATGTGCACTGCTGAGTGTATCCAGAGGGTGGGAAAGTGAGTTGAAGTCCAACCCAAGCTTGCCCTATTGTGTGTTCTGTTGTGAGGTCCAGAGAAAGTGCCTTTGGCTAATATGCACAAAAGCATCATATGGACTAGTGATGGCATTGGCATTCATGGTGGCTTGTACTAGGTGATAGTGGATTCAGTTTATTACTTTTTTCCTTTGGCTATTTGATGACTAGTGTTGATCAGAAGAGAAATCTACTGCATCAGAGGACATATAAGATGAACTATATGTATAGAGCTAGTGTGTTTGCAAAGGTATCCTTTTGCCTTCATGTGTGTTGGAAACATTCTGTATGTTATGTTATTGAACAAGAACATATCAAATTAGTGGGTTTGGGAGAATATGGTGTACTTGCTTAGGTACAAGACAGAGGCCAGGTGGGGCCAAAGAGACTGCAGAGTGTTTATGTTCCTGTATCCCAAATGTGAGGTGAACAAGAACATTTGGAGGTTCAACTGTTTGGAGAAGATCTGGTGGTTCTTGGCCGAGTGGACACCACTCCCAGTAGCCCAGGTTAGAGTGATCCTGCTAGGTCATGACATAGTTAAATAAGCCATATGGAAATGAAGGCAACAGTCAACAAGAGTAGAGTGAAGCACATATGAAGACAGGTGGTTCCTCTTTGAAGGAGAATCTAAATGGAATCTGTAAAGGGTGGTTAGAGGACAATAAAGGAGAACATAGGAGGAAGGATTGGTTACAACAAAAAAGGATACACTGAGCCTGTGTTTGCATGTTTCCCTGTAGCAATTGTCCCAACCAGACAAATGAACCAAGTGTTTGTGACTCCGAGTTGCCTTCCCTGTCCTGCCCATTGTCATCTGTGCCTCGGAAGATATTTAGGGGAGACAGTATCACCTTACCTTGAAAAATAAAACTCTTCTAGAAAACCTGATGTGCTTTGTTTGGAAATAAGTAGATAATTAGTGTATGTTTATGAAGCATTTACTGTGGGCCTGTTACTAAGTCTTTAATCTTCACATCAACCTGTGGAATGTCGGTTTTATCGTTCTCATTTTATAGATGGAAAAAGTGAGGTTTGGTAAAGTTAAGTTGGCCCAGCCCAAGGTCACAGCCAGGCTCTGTCCTTTATCCTGTGTTGTTGCCATGGTAACATGCTATTGCTCAGGGTTTCTTGGTTCCTCACTGCTCCAAGTGGCGGTGGCATCATATACAGTCCAGGAGTTCAGAGCATTGCTTCTGGGGTCAGCCTGTCTGGGTTTGAATTCTTTTTTCTTTCTTTCTTTCTTCCTTTCTTCCTTTCTTCCTTTCTTCCTTTCTTCCTTTCCTCCTTTCCTCCTTTCCTCCTTTCCTCCTTTCCTCCTTTCCTCCTTTCCTTCCTTCCTTCCTTCCTTCCTTCCTTCTTCCTTCTTCCTTCTTCCTTTCTTTCCTTTCTTTCTTCTTTCTTTCTTTTCTTTCTTCCTTCCTTCCTTTCCTTTCCTTTCTTTCCTTCCTTCCTTTCTTTCTCTCTCTCTTTCTCTCTCTCTCTCTTTCTTCTTTTTCTTTGTGTCTTCGTTGCTGCGTGGGCAGAGAGCTGTGGCTACACTTCGTTGCGACACGGTGGCTTCTCTTGTTGCGGAGCATAGTCTCTAGGCACGCGGGCTTCAGTAGTTGTAGCACACGGGCTCTGGAGTACAGGCTCAGTAGTTATGGCACATGGGCTTAGTTGCTCTGTGGCATATGGGATCTTCCTGGACCAGGGCTCGAACCCCTGTCCCCTGCATTGGCAGGTGGATCCTTAACTGCCAGGATGAAAGGCATGGAAAATGAAAGGCATCTAATAGATCTTAATAAGTTTTGAGTTCATTCTTACCACAATTATTCTTTTAAAAGTCTGAACATTGATACCATCTTATGTATATTTTTATGTGGCCTGAATATTTTTTTCTCTTTGTTTCATCAATGGTGTTGTAATGTGTACCTTTTCACTAAATGTGGCTTTAAATTGTGGAATTGGGTGGATGGGGTAGGGATGCTTAGGAAAAGAAAAGAGGGCCTCACGATTGCTTGGAAGATTAAATGGGTCATGGACTTTGGGAAGTAGAAAGTACCACACCAATGAAATAGTTATTATCTGTCTTATTAGACCTTTCAAACATGCGGTGATGAGGGAGTTGGGCTCTGTGATGTGTATTCTGGTGAGGGGCCTGCTGCCGCTGACCTCCCAGCTTTGACCACCCCTCAGCCTCCACCCTCTTTTGAATCCTCTCCCAGCCATTCACTCTGCTGCTTCTAAGAGCTACTGCCAGAGGCAAGGAAATTAAATTAAAGCTCATTTTGAAAGTGTGTGCGCTGTGAGTCCTATCTGCCCTTCTTTCAGTGAAAGATCAAAATGGGTTTTGGGCTTCTCGTAGTAGTGAGCCTGTCTCTCAGATAGATCTCATTTATTTGAAGTCCTCATTAATGATATCCACACAGACATGGCACAAATAAAACTTCTAGGCATCAAAAGGTAGAAAATCATTGATTTGCTTCCTTGTGTAACTGTCAGCACAACCATGGCTACTGGTGACCTGCTGATGACTGTTAATTAACTAATTCATGTGCTGATTAATTCATTGTATGTATATTAAGTGGCTGCTAAGTATCAGGTGTGCTCTGTATGAGAGCAGAAGAGATGACTGAGACTTGGTCTTTGCCCTGGAAAATCTCGAAATTCAGTTGGAAAGAAAATTCATGTGTACAAATGACTTTATTTCAAGGTAATTTTCCAAATGTGTAATAGATACATAGCAGGATAAAGTTTATTAACCAGGTGGTGGTTATAACACCTCCCCTTTCATATAGCTTCCTGTTATGTCTACCTTTATTTCCCTCCTTCCATCCCCTTGAGAGTGTCTGCCTCTGCCAGATGGTTTCTAGGTGTGTGTGTGAGAGAGAGAGAGACAAACAGACAGATAGACAGACACATGGAAGGGAGGGAGGGAAGGAGAGAAAGATGCAGAATCAGAAAATGTATACGGAAGAACAAAATAAAGCCTTGCTGGAAAAGTTTGTCTTGTTTTCATAATATAGATGAGCAAGAGGAAAGCAGGAAATAAAGTAAGAAAGAGCTGGGGTAAATTAGGTGCTTCATGATGCGGGGGTGTCTGATGTTTGAGAGCTCCATAGAATTAGGGAATGAGAGAAGAATTTTTTGGCCCGTAAAGGCTCTCCTTTGTCATATAGCACCACTCTGAGACTGAACCACACATGAGTCATGGCCTTCAGTGGGTTATAGACATGGAGTCTCAGAGGAGTTTGCAGGAGACAGAGTCGCTCTGGTAGGGATGGCTGGAAAACATCATGGAGGTGATGGCTTTTGAAATGGGCCTAAAAGAATGGATGGATTTTGTTATATAGTGAAAGAGTCTACAGAGAGACTGCGTTGTGGCCAGGGGACATTTTTAAAATCAAGTAGCAGAGTAGAGCAAAGTCTTTTGGAGATGCTATTGCAAGTAGTCTGGGTTTTATAGGCAGCGATAGAATAAAACCAGAAAAGCTGGCTGAGGTGAGAAATCAGTGAACCAACTTCTAACACAACACTGATTTTTATCACAATATGTCCTTCTTCATTTGAACCGATGATGGGGTGGCCTGGGCTCTTCGTTTGGCTTTTTGTGGTTGTGAGAATGAGACACACTCAGGTTAAAGGGGATTATCATTCCCCCACTGTAACTGGGCCTGTTGGCAGGGTAATTCCAGGAAACCACTTTCCACTGCAGTTTTAAGGGAGGCAGGTCCTCCCACTTGCCTTCGGAAAAACATCAGACACATCACCTATGCTCTGGCCCCTGGACTGTTGTAACTTGAGTGAATGAGCCAAGGACAAGAGGGAGTGTTGGAGGTGCAGCAGCAGTGGAATCCATCTCACCTTGTAGCTGCTCTGGCAACAGGGCAGTTGTTATCCTCCTTGGACATCCAGACATAACAGTCCCTGCTCCTTTTGAAGCCTAGTACCCCAGCCACTCTTTCCTTTCTCTTGAACTCTGATAACTTTCCAACAAATTCTATGTATCTGAAGTTACTCAAAATGGATTTCTGTTACTTGCAACCAAGAACTTCAAGGATGCTTGGACCCAAAGCTGTCCATCGTCATTCTGTGAGTAGAGCACCATCAGGTCAAGCATCAGGTCCTTTCTTACAGAGCTCAGGATGTTGAAAAGCTCTCAGAGAGTTCTACCTTTTGCAGCTATTTTTGGTGGGTCCTTGAGAAGGTGCTTGCTGAATAACCTCCCTGGGAGCAAGGGCAGGATAATTATCATGCTCTCCCAGATATCAGAATGGGGAGTCCTGGGAGGTTAAGTGACAAACACCAAATACGAGAGCCACTTGGTTCTTAATCCAAGATAAAAATCAAGTGTCTGGCTTATAGGAATGTGTGCAGCAAGTTCAGCCTCAGGAATGTTATATTTGTTTGTGGAGTGAGAGCGCAAAGCCCTTGGTTTTGTGTCTTTAAAGGAATTAATCTCCTGCATTCTGAAGAAAATGGCAGGGGAGTTGCCTGGGATCCTTCCATGATGCCCTCTGGTTGCGGGGTCAGGAGTTCACACGAGCTCCCTTTAGCAGGTTTGTTTTCCCACTAACCCAGAAGATGCCTGATGATCCCTTACATCTGTTAACTAATTCTTCTCTTGCTGGGCAGTGTGACCACAGCTTTCCTCAGGCTCTGCAGACAGCTCAGGACACAGAAGAAAAAAATGAGTGAAAACTTTCCTTTGGCTGACTCAGTGTAGGTGTCTGACCCCTGGCCCTGCCCCACCCTGATCAAAGGGATGCCAGTTATCTTTGGAGCACAATGACAATGTCTTCTTCTTTATTAACTAATATTTATCCATTTTCTTTCCTGAATATCAAAGGAAATCATATTCATTTTCAGAAAAATTGTCAACTTCAGAAAAACGTGCAGAAGAAAATCACTGTTAATTCTGCTATTCAAAAATTACCATTTGTGATAGATATCCTTCTAGTCTTCCTACACAGAAGGATATATAAACACAAACAGATACATACATATATATATATGTACATACATATGTACATACATGTGTATACATATATATAACATACTTTAAAAATAATCTGCATAGAATTCTATCTATAGTGTTGTAATTTTCTTTTCAACATACCAGGAACATTCCTTCATGATTTCTAAAGGCTGTGTAGTATTTTAATCATATTGACACACTGTAATTCTGTTTAACATATACCATATTGTTAAGCATTAGGTTGCCCTTTTGGCTGTGTAAAGAATATTGCTCCTCCTTCATTGTATTTTTGTAGAATTGCTGGGTCCTTTAGGTGATGCTCAAGGAATAGATTTAGCTTCCTAAAACTAGGCTCCTTGATCTTCTTTTAAAATTGCTTTGCAGTTGGACAAGTGTCTTAGTCCGTTTGGGCTGCCATAACAAAATAGCACAGACTGAGTAGCTTGTAAATAACAGACATTCATTTCTTACAGTTCTGGAGGATGGAAGTCTGATATCAGAGTGCCAACATGGTCATATGGAGACTCTCTTCTGGGCCACAGATTTATTATTGTCTCCTCACGTGGTAGAAGGGATAAGTCGGCTCTCTGGGGACTCTTTAATAAGGGTACCAATCCCATTCATGAAGGCTCTGTCCTGATGTTCAAAGTTTCTCCTCCTAATACCATCACCTTGGGGATTATGAATTTGGGGGGATCACAAGTATTCAGACCATAGCAACAAGTTACCCCAAGATGGGGTGGGGTGGCATGAGAAAGTTTTTAGCTATAGAGAATACAGAGTTGGATTATGAAGAGTTGACTAAAACTCAGGGCTTTAGGGAGTTAGCAGTGGTGTCCAATGGAGGGAGGCTTTCAGGTCCTAATTTAGGCAATAGGGGATGTTAGTGAAGGTCAAGTGTAGACAAACAGAACACAAGGTCCAGTGCTGATCAAGGCCCACACTTTTGGATGCAGGGACCTTCTATAGGTGCCCTGTGAGACGGTTATGACAACCCTCAATTCTTTGACAACAGTAATAACCCTCTTGATCTATGCCCAGCTGCCCAAAGCATCCGCCCAGATGTGTGCTCTAGCATTGGGCTCACTTACTAAGCTTCTTCCCATTAACTGTACAATCTCTGCATATAAATGAACTCCAGAATATTTCAGCCATCTGTTGTGCTGGTGGCTCTTGGGAACGTGCAAATCCCAGACACTGCCTGAGTAAGCACAAGCAGCTTTGTGGCCATGTGTGTCTATGGCCCTTTGAAATTTCCACTTACCTGTCTATTAGCTGGTGTATGAGTGTTTCTGTCTACCTGGAAGCTGTGAAACCTAACACCCCTAAGTTGCTGCTGGAGAATACTTAAAGCATTTTGATCACTGTTCTCTCTGTAATATCTTAGTATGGATTTCCTCAGAGAAAAAGTTTCAAATGCAAGTAATTTATTGGAAGGTGGAAGGGAAATGGGTAGGTAAGATACAGGGAAGGGAAGACAGCCAAGAGAGCATGTTATTAGTCCAGATGCACAGTGGATGACTGGGGAATAATCCCCTGGGGAAACTGAAATATGATGCTAAATTATCCTCGTCCGTAAAGCAGGCTCTAGATGAGAACAGACACACAAGGGATGTACTGAGGCAAACATCTATGAAAGGATCAAGGGAGTGTTAGCAGGAGTTAGAAGGGAGAACTTTCAGACCACATGGCTCATCTGACACTTGGGAAAGGTGAGAGGGAAGGAGGACTGGGTAGGAAGAGCCTCAGACCATAGCATAGTCCTGAGAAAATCTCAGCCAGGCCAGTAGAGAGTCCCCAACCAGAGTAGCCCACTAAGACAGGAATGGGTTCACATTGGCATCCCCACTGTGCCCATTATTGGCTGGGTGCAGTCCAGGCAAAGAGTGGTCTTGACCGGGGACATAGTTTTCCTCCTAACTCGTTGGCCACTCCCTCTCAGTTCCTTTTGCTGGCCTATCTTTCTCATCCAGATCTCTATGTGTTGGAGTTCCCAGACCATCTCTCCCTTTTTCTGTACAAACTCACTTACTAAATTCCCTGAAAATGTCAGGGCTTTAAATATCATTTATATGCTCATGATTTCCAAATTTATATCTCCAGCCCAGACCTTGCCTCTGAGCTCTGCACTCACACATCCAACTGCCTATTTGGATGTCTAATAGGCATCCCAAAGTTATTAAGTACAAAATAGAGCCAAAATGCAACTCAACTTTATATATTGTTTTTATTTGTGCTGTTAATTCTTTCTCTCTATCTGAATGTATGATTCAATAAAGACAGGGATTTTGCCTGCCGTATCATGCTGTATCCCCAAGAATAGCACACAGTAGTTTCTCTCTCTCTCTCTCTCTCTCCATATATACATACATATATATATATATATATATATATATATATATATATATATATATATATATATCTCACAGTCTGGGCTAAAGCTGTGAAACAACCCAGCATGATTTAAGGGGCACATAGTAGTTGAAAACCTGACTCACTCTCATGAGCTGAGGTGATGGTCCCAGACAATTTTTATTCAGTGAGGAAGTGTGATGAGTTGGTGCAAAACCCAGAGGCAGTAAAGACTTTAGTGCTTTAAAGAACACATGCTGCCCTAAGAGAGATAATGAAACTATGATCCTAGCAGAGAGTCCAATGAGCACAATTAAACCTAACACTGTTAATGCATTGCATTAATGCCTTATATAAATCATTGCACATCATTGTCATGACAACCATGTGAAAGAGACACTAACATTATCTCTGTTTTACAGTTGAGGAAACCAGGACTCTGAGTGCTTAGGAAAATTTTTTAAATAAAAGCATCTGGGATTCAAATACAGGTTATCTGATCCCAGATTCCCCTCTATTTTTAATGCTGTCTTCTAAGATGTAAGTGAAAAATTAAGGGGACTAATATGAAATATTTTTGAGCTCAGAACGTAAGGCTGAGTTCACTCATGATAAAATAGTTTCCCTGAGGGGAGTCAAAAAATGTTCAGCATTTAGGTTCTTTAAAGCAAGATGAGACCAAGTAAAAAATGTGGGTCTTGCAGCAATTTTGTGTTGGGAGAAAGCTTGTATGGACCAAATATGGAATTCAGTGCCCCACTGCCTCAACACTTCCATCTGAAAATAGATGTTATATATATATGGAATCTAAAAATAAAAATAAAAGGTTCTGATGAACCTAGGGGCAGGACAGGAATAAAGACGCAGATGGAGAGAATGGACATGAGGACACGGGGAGAGGGAAGAGTAAGCTGGGACAAAGTGAGAGAGTAGCATTGACATATATACACTACCAAATGTAAAATAGATAGCTAGTGGGAAGCAGCCACACAGCACAGGGAGATCAGCTCGGTGCTTTGTGACCACCTAGAGGGGTGGGATAGGGAGGGTTGGAGGGAGACGCAAGAGGGAGGGGATATGGGGATATATGTATACATGTGGCTGATTCACTTTGTTGTGCAGCGGAGACTGGCATAGCATTGTGGGGCAATTATGCACCAATAAAGATGTTAAAAAATAATACATGTTATAGCAGTTTTTTCAGATGCTCCATTCCTACCCTCTGTATCCCTGCACCATTGTAATACAGACCAGCCTATTTCCAGTGTCCAGATTGCCAGAAAAAGCGGGGAACGGGGCACGTTGCAGAGTGCCTGATGGTGGAGACACTGATGGACTGTGCCCTTAGTGCAGAGATGCTAAGGTAGTGGAGAAGTAAGAAACTTTCATTGGATTTAGCAACATGGAGATTTTGGGTGGCCTGGAGAAGAGCAGTTGTGGCTGCTTGGTAGAGGCAAAAAAATTACAGAAGTGGATTAGGGAGAGAATGGGAGGAAAGAAAAGAGATGTGAGAGACAGCTTCTATGAAAGATTTGATAATGACCTTCACCATTTCAAAAAACCATAGCTCAAATCACATGTTCTTCTAATAGGAAAGAAATATTGTCATCATCACACTTAATGTATTAGAATATCAGAGAGGAACAGTTTGGTGACAGCTGAATTAGGAATCATAAAACTGTGTTTAGGACTACTTTAAAATCTGACTAAGTTTATGGCTCCAAGCAAGTCATTTCCTATTTTCTTAATCCCTTAGCTATACAGTGATTATCTTTCCAGTGATAGCCATCTGTGATTCAGTTATTTCCCCAAAGAAATTAATTTGAATTTTCTCAAGTAATTTTAATTTTCTTCTTTAGTTCTCATGGTATGTAATAAATGTACCATGGTACATAATCTATTTATTGATAATATCTTCAATAAGAAAATATTTTTAAAATGTTCTATTCTCCCTATTTTAGTTTTGTACCTGCTCACAAAATCATTTCTACAATGGCTCTAGAGTACTTGATGACCTAACTCCCTTATTTCCCTTTGGATATGACCTATCAGTTATCATTAATTTATGTGTGTGATCATGTAAAAATGTTGTATCTACAGGATGACTTTTCATTTCACCCACCATTACATAATTATGACATAAATGTTGACATGATACTAAAGTTGAAAGTTATCATAGCTCATATTTCTTCAGTTAGAAAATTGGCCAATATCTGGAAAATATTCGAAGGAAGTCTTCTTAAAGACAGCATACTCATAAAAAGGAATGAAATAGTGTAATTTGCAGAGATGTGGATGGACCTAGAGTGAAGTAAGTCAGAAAGAGAAAAACAAATATCTCATAATATCGCTTATATGTGGAATCTAGAAAAATGGTACAGATAAACTTATTTGCAAAGCAGAAATAGAGTCACAGATGTAGAGAACAAACTTAGGGTTACCAATGGGGGAAGGGGGGAGGTAGGATAAACTGGGAGATTAGGACTGACATATATACACTACTATGTATAAAATAGATATCTAATGAGACCCTACTGTATAGCACAGGGGGCTCTACTCAATGCTCTGTGGTGACTTAAATGGGAAGGAAATGAAAAATGGAGTGGATATATATAAACGTATACCTGATTCACTTTGCTGCACAGCAGAGTGCAGCATTATAAAACAACTATACTCCAATAAAACATAACATTGTAAAACAACTAAACTCCAATAAAAATTAATTTTAAAAATTAAAAAATAAAGATTGCATACTGTTTTGTGTCAATTTACTCGCTCTTTCAATGTGCTAAAGTATTTGAACCATTTGATCAGTGTCATGTTTATTTTATTTTATTCATTTTTTTTTCATTCCTCAATGCTTAGCTTTATTTTCTTTAACATCTTTATTGGAGTATAATTGCTTTACAATGTTGTGTTAGTTTCTGCTGTATAACAAAGTGAATCAGCTATACATATATGTATATCCCCATATGCCCTCCCTCTTACATCTCCCACCCGCCCTCCCTATCCCACCCCTCTTGGTGGTCACAAAGCACCAATCTGATCTCCCTGTGCTATGCAGCTGCTTCCCACTAGCTATCTATTATACATAACAAAGTGAATCAGTTATACATATACATATGTTCCCATATCTCTTCCCTCTTACGTCTCCCTTCCTCCCACCCTACCTATCCCACTCCTCTAGGTGGTCAAAAAGCACCGATCTGATCTCCCTGTGCTATGCGGCTGCTTCCCACTAGCTATCTATTTTACATTTGGTAGTGTATATATGTCCATGCCACTCTCTCTCTTTGTCACAGCTTACCCTTCCCCCTCCCCATATCCTCAAGTCCATTCTCTAATACGTCTGTGCCTTTATTCCCATCTTGCCCCTAGGTTCTTCATGACCTTTTAAAATTTTTTCTTAGATTCCATATATATGTGTTAGCATATGGTATTTGTTTTTCTCTTTCTGACTTACTTCACTCTGTATGACAGACTCTAGGTCCATCCACCTCACTACAAATAACTCGGTTTCGTTTCTTTTTATGGCTGAGTAATATTCCACTGTATATATGTGCCACATCTTCTTTATCCATTCATCTGTTGATGGACACTTAGGTTGCTTCCATGTCCTGGCTATTGTAAATAGAGGTGCAATGAACATTGGGGTGCATGACCCTTTTTGAATTATGGTTTTCTCAGGGTATATGCCCAGTAGTGGGATTACTGGGTCATATGATAGTTCTATTTTTAGTTTTTTAAGGAACCTCCATACTGTTCTCCATATTGGTTGTATCAATTTACATTCCCACCAACAGTGCAGGAGGGTTCCATTTTCTCCACACCCTCTCCAGCATTTATTGTTTGTAGATTTATTGATGATGGCCATTCTGACTGGTGTGAGGTGATGTCTCATTGCAGTTTTGATTTGCATTTCTCTAATGATTAGTGACGTTGAACATCTTTTCATGTGTTTGTTGGCAATCTGTATGTCTTCTTGGGAGAAATGTCTGTTTAGGTCTTCCAACCATTTTTGGATTGAGGTGCATGACCTGCTTGTATATTTTGGAAATTAATCCTTTTTCAGTTTCTTCATTTGCAAATATTTTCTTTCATTCTGAGGGTTGTCTTTTGGTCTTGTTTAAGGTTTCCTTTGCTGTGCAAAAGCTTTTAAGTTTCATTAGGTCCCATTTGTTTATTTTTGTTTTTATTTTCATTTCGCTAGGAGGTGGGTCAATAAGGATTTTGCTGTGATCTGCCTATGTTTCCTCTAAGAGTTTTATAGTGTCTGCCCTTACATTTAGGTCTTTAAGCCATTTTGAGTTCTTTTGTGTGTCTGGTGTTAAGGAGTGTTCTAATTTCATTCTTTTACATGTAGCTGTCCAGTTTTCCCAGCAACACTTATTGAAGAGGCTTTCTTTTTTCCATTGTATATTCTTGCCTCCTTTGTCAAAAATAAGGTGACCATATGTGCATGGGTTTATCTCTGGGTATTCTGTCCTGTTCCACTGATCTATATTTTTGTTTTTGTGCCGGTACCATACTGTCTTGATTACTATAGCTTTGTAGTATAGTCTGAAGTCCAGGAGCCTGATTCCTACAGCTCTGTTTTTCTTTCACAAGATTGCTTTGGCTATTCAGGGTCTTTTGTGTTTCCATACAAATTGTGAAATTTTTTGTTCTAGTTCTGTGAAAAATGCTATTAATAGTTTGATAAGGACTGCATTGAATCTGTAGATTGCTTTGAGTAGAATAATCCTTTTCACACAATGTTGATTCTTCCAATCCAAGAACATGGTATATCTCTCCTTCTGTTTGTATCATCTTTAATTTCTTTCATCAGTGTCATAGTTTTCTGCATACAGGTCTTTTGTCTCCATAGGAAGGTTTATTCCTAGGTATATTATTCTTTTTGTTACAATGGTAAACGGGAGTATTTCCTTAATTTCTCTTTCAGATTTTTCATCATTAGTGTATAGGAATGGAAGACATTTCTGTGCATCAATTTTGTATCCTGCTACTTTACCACATTCATTGCTTAGCTCTAGTAGTTTCTGGTAGCATCTTTAGGATTCCCTATGTATAGTATCATGTCATCTGCAAACAGTGACAGCTTTACTTCTTCTTTTCCTATTTGGATTCCTTTTATTTCTTTTTCTTCTCTGATTGCTGTGGCTAAAACTTCCAAAACTGTGTTGAATAATAGTGGTGAGAGTGGACAACCTTGTCTTGTTCCTGATCTTAGTGGAAACGCTTTCAGTTTTTCACCATTGAGAATGATGTTGGCTCTGTGTTTGTCATATATGGCCTGTATTATATTGTGGTAGGTTTCCTCTATGCCCATTTTCTAGAGAATTTTTATCATAAATAGGTGTTGAATTTTATTGAAAGCTTTCTTTGCATCTATTGAGATTGTCATATGGTTTTTTTCCTTCAGTTTGTTAATTGGTGTATCACATTGATTGATTTGCATATTTTGAAGAATCCTTGCATTCCTGCAATAAACCCCTCTTGATCATGGTGTTTGATCCTTTAATATGCTGTTCTGTTCTGTTTGCTAGTATTTTGTTGAGGAGTTTTGCATCTATGTTCATCAGTGATATTGGCCTGTAGTTTTCTTTTTTTGTGACACCTTTGTCTGGGGTTGGTATCAGGGTGTTGGTGGCCTTGTACAATGCGTTTAGCAGTGTTCCTTCCTCTGCTATATTTTGGAAGAGTTTGAGAATGATAGATGTTAGCTCTTTTCTAAATGTTTGATAGAATTCACCTGTGAAGCCATCTGGTCCTGGGTTTTTGTTTGTTGGAAGATTTTTAATCAAGTTTCAATTTCAGTGCTTGTGATTGGTCTGTTCATATTTTCTATATCTTCTTGATTCAGTCTTGGAAGTTTGTACTTTTCTAAGGATTTGTCCATTTCTTCCAGGTTGTCCATTTTATTGGCATATAGTTGCTTGTAGTAGTCTCTCATGATCCTTTGTATTTCTGCAGTCAGTTGTCACTTCTCCTTTTTCATTTCTAATTTTGTTGATTTGAGTCTTCTCCCTTTTTTTCTTGATGAGTCTGGCTAATGGCTTATCAATTTTGTTTATCTTCTCAAAGAACCACCTATTGTTTCCTTCATTTCTTTTTCATTTATTTCTGCTCTGATCTTATGATTTCTTTCCTTCTGCTAACTTTTTATTTGCTTGTTCTTCTTTCTCTAATTGTTTTCCGGTGGAAGGTTAGAGTTTTCTTGTTTCTTGAGGTAGGATTGTATTGCTATAAACTTCCCTCTTACAACTGCTTTTTCTGCATTCCATAGGTTTTTGTCGTCGTGCTTTCATTGTCACTTGTTTCTAGGTGATTTTTGACTTCCTCTTTGATTTTTTCAGTGCTCCCTGGCTTATTTAGTCGTGCATTGTTTGACTTCCATGTTTTGTATTTTTTACAGTTTTCTTCCTGTAATTGATATCTAGTCTAATAGCATTGTGGTCGGAAAAGATACTTGATACAACTTCAATTTTCTTAAATATACGAAGACTGGATTTCTGACCCAAGCTATGATCTGTACTGGAGAATGTTCCATGAGCACTTGAGGAGAATGTGTATTCTGTTGTTTTTGGATGGAATGTCCTATAAATATCAATTAAGTCCATCTTGTTTAATGTATCATTTAAAGCTTGTGTTTCCTTATTTATTTTCATTTTGGATGATCTGTCCATTGGTGAAAGTGGGGTGTTAAAGTCTCCTACTATGATTGTGTTACTCTCGTTTTCCCCTTTTATGGTCATTAGCATTTGCCTTATGTATTGAGGTGCTCCTTTGTTGGGTGCATAAATATTTACAATTGTTATATCTTCTTCTTGGATTGATATCTTGATCATTATGTAGTGTCCTTCTTTGTCTCTTGTAATAGTCTTTACTTTAAAGTCTATTTTTTCTACTATGAGAATTGCTACTCCAGCTTTTGTTTGATTTCCATTTGCATGGAATATCTTTTTCCATCTGCTCACTTTCAGTCTGTATGTGTCCCTAGGTCTGAAGTGGGTCTCTTGTACACTGCACATATATGGGTCTTTTTTTTTTTTCTTCTGTGGTACACGAGCGTCTCACTGTTATGGCCTCTCCCGTTGCGGAGCACAGGCTCTGGACGTGCAGGTTCAGCGGCCATGGCTCACAGGCCCAGCCGCTCTGTGGCATATGGGTTCTTCCTGGACTGGGACACAAACCCATGTCCCCTGCATCAGCAGGCAGACTCTCAACCACTACGCCACCAGGGAAGCCCTGATTCTTGTTTTTGTATCCATTCAGCCAATCTATGTATTTTGGTTGGAGCATTTAATCCATTTACACTTAAGGTAATTATCGACATGTATGCTCCTATTACCATTTTCTTAATTGTTTTGGGTTTGTTATTGTAGGTCTTTTCCTTCTCTTGTGTATCCTGCCTAGAAAAGTTCCTTTAGCATTTGTTGTAAAGCTGGTTTGGTGGTGCTGAATTCTCTTAGCTTTTGCCTGTCTGTAAAGCTTTTAATTTCTTCATCAAATCTGAATGAGATCCTTGCTGGGTAGAGTAATCTTGTTTGTAGGTTTTTCCATTTCATCACTTTAAATATGTCCTGCCACTCCCTTCTGGCTTGCAGGGTTTCTGCTGAATGATCAGCTGTAAACCTCATGGGAATTCCATTGTATGTTATATGTTGTTTTTCCCTTGCTGCTTTTAATATTTTTTCTTTGTATCTAATATTTGATAGTTTTATTAATATGTGTCTTGGCGTGTTTCTCTTTGGATTTATCCTGTAAGGGACTCTCTGTGCTTCCTGGACTTGATTGACTATTTCCTTTCCCATATTAGGGGAGTGTTCAAGTATAATCTCTTCAAATATTTTCTCAGTCCCTTTCTTTTTCTCTTCTTCTTCTGGGACAGCTATAATTCAAACGTTGGTGCATTTAATGTCCCAGAGATCTCTCAGGTTGTCCTGAGTTCTTTTCATTCTTTTTTCTTTATTCTGCTCTGCAGTAGTTATTTTCAATATTTTATCTTCCAGGTCACTTATGCATTCTTCTGCCTCAGTTATTGTGCTATTGTTTCCTTCTAAGGAATTTTTTGTTTCATTCATTGTGTTGTTCATGGTTGTTTGTTTGCTCTTTAGTTCTTGTCAGTCCTTGTTTTTTTAATTTAATTTAATTTAATTTTTATACACCATGTCCTTATCAGTCATCAGTTTTATACACATCTGTGTATACATGTCAATACCAATTGCCCAATTCATCACACCACCACCACCACCCCCCCTCCCATTGCTTCCCCCCTTGGTGTCCTTACGTTTGTTCTCTACATCTGTGTCTCAATTTCTGCCCTGCAAACTAGTTCATCTGTACCATTTTTCTAGGTTCCACATACATGTGTTAATATATGATATTTGTTTTTCTCTTTCTGACCTACTTCATTCTTTATGACAGTCTCTAGATCCATCGACATCTCAACAAATGACCCAATTTAGTTCCTTTTTATGGCTGAGTAATATTCCATTGTATATATGTACCACAAGTTCTTTATCCATTCATCTGTCGATGGGCATTTAGGCTGCTTCCATGACCTGGCTATTGTAAATAGTGCTGCAATGAACATTGGGGTGCATGTGTCTGTTTGAATTATGGTTTTCTCTGTGTATATGCCAAGTAGTGGGATTGCTGGATCATATGGTAGTTCTATTTTTAATTTATTAAGGAACCTCCATACTGTTCTCCATAGTGGCTCTATCAATTTACATTCCCACCAGCAGTGCAGCAGGGTTCCCCTTTCTCCACACCCTTTCCAGCATTTGTTGTTTGTAGAGTTTCTGATGATGCCCATTCTAATTGGTGTGAAGTGATGCCACATTGTCGTTTTCATTTGCATTTCTCTAATAATTAGTGATGTTGAGCAGCTTTTCATTCGCTTTTAGCCGTGTGTACGTCTTCTTTGGAGAAATGTCTATTTAGGTCTTCTGCCGATATTTGGATTGGGTTGTTTGTTATTTTTAATATTGAGCTGTATGTGCTGTTTATATATTTTGGAGATTAATCCTTTGTCCGTTGATTCGTTTGCAAATATTTCCTCCCATTCTGAGGGTTGTCTTTTCATCTTGTTTACGGTTTCCTTTGCTGTGCAAAAGCTTTGATGTTTCATTAGGTCCTATCTTTTTATTTTTCTTTTAATTCCCATTACTCTAAGAGGTGGATCAAAAAAGATCTTGCTGTGATATATGTCAAAGAGTGTTCTTCCTGTGTTTTCCTCTAAGAGTTTTATAGTGTCCGGTCTTACATTTAGGTCTCTAACCCATTTTGAGTTTATTTTTGTGTATGGTCTTAGGGAGTGTTCTAATTTCATTCTTTTACATGTAGTTGTCCAGTTTTCCCAGCACCACTTATTGAAGACTGTCTTTTCTCCATTGTATACCCTTGCCTCCTTTGTCAAAAATTATTTGACCAGAGGTGCATGGGTTTATCTCTGGGCTTTCTATCTTGTTCCATTGATCTATGTTTCTGTTTTTGTGCCAGTACCATATTGTCTTGATTACTGTGGCTTTGTAATATAGCCTAAAGTCAGGGATTCTGATTCCTCCAGCTCCTTTTTTTTCCCCTCAAGACTGCTTTGGCTATTTGGGATCTTTTGTGTCTCCATACAAATTTTAAGAGTTTTCGTTCCATAAAAAATGCCATTGGTAATTTGATAGGGATTGCATTGAATCTGTAGATTACTTTGGGTAGTGTAGTCATTTTCACAATATTGATTCTTCCAATCCAAGAACATGGTATATCTCTCCATCTGTTAGTATCATCTTTAATTTCTTTCATCAGTGTCTTATAGTTTTCTGCACAAGGTCTTTTGTCTCCCTAGGTAGGTTTATTCCTAGGTATTTTATTCTTTTTGTTGCAATGGTAAATGGGAGGGTTTCCTTAATTTCCCTTTTCAATTTTTCATTATTAGTGTATAGGAATACAAGAGATTTCTGTGCATTAATTTTGTATCCTGCAACTTTACCAAATTCATTGATTAGCTCTATTAGTTTTCTGGTGTCATCTTTAGGATTCTCTATGTATAGTATCATGTCATCTGCAAAGAGTGACAGTTTTACTTCTTCTTTTCCAATTTGTATTCCTTTTATTTCTTTTTCTTCTCTGATTGCCATGGCTAGGACTTGCAAAACTATGTTGAATAATAGTGGTGAGAGTGGGCTTCCTTGTCTTTTTCCTGATCTTAGAGGAAATGCTTTCAGTTTTTCACTATTGAGAATGATGTTGCTGTGGGTTTGTCATATATGACCTTTATTATGTTGAGGTAGGTTCCCTCTATATGCACTTTCTGGAGAGTTTTTTTAATCATAAATGGTCGTTGAATTTTCAAAAGCTTTTTCTGCATCTGTTGAGATGATCATATGGTTTATTTTCTTCAATTTGTTAATATGGTGTATCACATTGATTGATTTGTATATATTGAAGAATCCTTGCATCCCTGGGATAAAATCCACTTGATCATCCTGTATGATCCTTTTAATTTGTTGTTGGATTCTGTTTGCTAGTATTTTGTTGAGTATTTTTGCATCTATATTAATGAGAGATATTGGTCTGTAATTTTATTCTTTTGTGGTATCTTAGTCTTGTTTTGGTATCAGGGTGATTGTGGCCTCATAGAATGAGTTTGGGAGTGTTCATTCCTCCTGAATTTTTTGGAAGAATTTGAGAAGGATGGGTGTTAGCTCTTCTCTAAATGTTTGATAGAATTCTCCTGTGAAGCCATCTGGTCCTGGACTTTTTTTTGTTGGAAAAGTTTTAATCACAGTTTCAATTTCCTTACTTGTGATTGGTCTGTTCATATTTTCTGTTTCTTCCTGGTTCAGTCTTGGAAGGTTATACCTTTCTAAGGATTTGTCCATTTCTTCCAAGTTGTCCATTTTATTGGCATAGAGTTGCTTGTAGTAGTCTCTTAGGATGCTTTGTATTTCTGCGGTGTCTGTTGTAACTTCTCCTTTTTCATTTTTCATTTTAATGATTTGAGTCCTCTCCCTCTTTTTCTTGATGAGTCTAGCTAAAGATTTATCAATTTTGTTTATCTTCTCAAGGAACCAGCTTTTAGTTATATTGATCTTTGCTATTGTTTTCTTTGCTTCTGTTTCATTTATTTCTGCTCTGATCTTTATGATTTCTCTCCTTCTGCTAACTTTGGGTTTTGTTTGTTCTTGTTTCTCTAGTTCCTTTAGGTGTAACGTTAGATTTTTATTTGAGTTTTTTTTGTTTCTTGAGGTAAGCTTGTGTAGCTATAAACTTCCCTCTTAGAACTGCTTTAGCTGCATCCAATAGGTTTTGGATCATCGTGTTTTCATTGTCATTTGTCTCTAGGTGTTTGTTGATTTCCTCTTTGATTTCTTCAGTGATCTCTTGGTTACTTAGTAATGTATTGTTTAGCCTCCATGTGTTTGTGTTTTTTAGGGGTTTTTTTCCCCTGTAATTGATTTCTAATTTCATAGAGTTGTGGTCAGAAAAGATGCTTCATATGATTTCAATTTTCTTAAATTTAATGATGCTTGATTTGTGACCCAGGATGTGATCTATCCTGGAGAATGTTCCATGTGCACTTGAGAAGAATGTGTGATCTGCTCTTTTTGGATGGAATGGCCTGTAAATATCAGTTAAATCTATCTGGTCTATTGTGTCATTTAAGGCTTCTGTTTTCTTATTTATTTCATTTTGAATGATCTGTCCATTGGTGTAAGTGAGGTGTTAAAGTCTCCCACTATTATTGTGTTACTGTCGGTTTCATCTTTTAAGGCTGTTAGCATTTGCATTATGTATTGAGGTGCTCCTATGTTGGGTGCATATATATTTATAATTGTTATATCTTCTTCTTCGATTGATCCCTTGATCATTATGTAGTGTCCTTCCTTGTTTCTTGTAACATTCTTAGTTTAAAGTCTATTTTATCTGATATGAGTATTGCTACTCCAGATTTTATTGATTTCCATTTGCATGGAATATCTTTTTCCATCCCCTACTTTCAGTCTGTATGTGTCCCTAGGACTGAGGTGGTCTCTTGTAGACAGCATATATATAGGTCTTGTTTTTGTATCCATTCAGCAAGCCTGTGTCTTTTGTTTGGAGGATTTAAGCCATTCACGTTTAAGGTAATTATCGACATGTATGTTCCTATTACCATTTTCTTAATTGTTTTGGGTTTGTTTTTGTAGGTCCTTTTCTTCTCTTGTGTTTCCCACTTACAGAAGTTCCTTTAGCATTTGTTTTAAAGCTGGTTTGGTGGCGCTGAATTGTCTTGGCTTTTGCTTGTCTGTAAAGCTTTTGATTTCTCCATCAAATCTGAATTAGTTCTTTGCCAGGTAGAGTAATCTTGGTTGTAGGTTCTTCCCTTTCATCACTGTAAGTGTATCATGCCCCTCCCTTCTGGCTTGTAGAGTTTCTGCTGAGAAATCAGTTGTTAACCTTATGGGAGTTCCCTTGTATGTTATTTGTTGTTTTTCCCTTACTGCTTTCAATAATTTTTCTTTTTTTAAAATTTTTGCCAGTTTGATTACTATGTGTCTTGGCATGTTTCACTTTGGGTTTATCCTTTATGGGACTCTCTGCACTTCCTGGACTTGGGTGGCTATTCCCTTTCCCATGTTAGGGAAGTTTTCAACTATAATCCCTTCAAGTATTTTTGCAGGTCGTTTCTCTCTCTCTTCTCCTTCTGGGACCCCTATAATGTGAATGTTGTTGTGTTTAATGTTGTCCGTGAGGTCTCTTATGCTGTCTTCATTTCTTTTCATTCTTTTTTGTTTATTCTCTTCCGCAGCAGTGAATTCCACCATTTTGTCTTCCAGGTCACTTATCTGTTCTTCTTCCTCAGTTATTCTGCTATTGATTCCTTCTAGTGTAGTTTTCATTTCAGTTATTTTATTGTTCATCTCAGTTTCTTTGTTCTTTAATTCTTCTGGGTCTTGGTTAAGCATTTCTTGCATCTTCTCGATCTTTGCCTCCATTCTTTTTCTGAGGTCCTGGATTATCTTCACTATTATTATTCTGAATTCTTTTTCTGGAAGGTTGCCTATCTCCACTTTATTTAGTTGTTTTTTGGGGGGTTTATTTTATTTCTTCATCTGGTCCATACCTTTTCATCTTGTCTTTATTTCTGTTAATGTGGTTTTTGTTCCACAGCCTTCTGGATTGTAATTCTTCTTGCTTCTGCTGTCTTCCCCCTTGGTGGATGAGGCTATATGAAACGCTTGTGCAAGTTTTTCTTTTAGGTCCTTGTTAAACATGTCTTTTATTTTCTATTTCCAAGATTTTAGATCATGTTTACTATGACTTCTCTGAATTCTTTTTCGGGTAGACTGCCCATTTCCTCTTCATTTGTTTGGTGTGCTTGCTCCTTCATCTGTTGCATATTTCTCTGTCTTCTCATTTTACTTAACTTACTGTGTTAGGGGTCTCCTTTCCGCAGGCTACAGTTTCGTAGTTCTTGTTGTTTTTGGTGTCTGCTGCCAGTGAGTAAGGTTGGTTGAGTGGGTTGTGTAGGCTTCTTGGTGGAGGGCACTAGTGCCTGTGTTCTGGTGGATGTGGCTAGATTTTGTCTTTCTGGTGGGTAGGACTGCTTCCAGTGGTGTGTTTTGGTGTGTCTGTGAACATTATGATTTTAGGCACCCTCTATGCTAATGGGAGCCTCCTGTTACTGTATTGCTAGTTGTTTAGCATGGGGTGTCCAGCACTGGAGCTTGCTGGTCATTGAATGGAACTGGGTCTTAGCGTTGAGATGGAGATCTTTCGGAGAACTCTCACCAATTGATATTGCATGGGGCCAGGAGGTGTCTGGTGGTCCAATGTCATGAACTCTGCTCTCCCAACTCAGAGGCTCAAGCCTGACTGCCAGCTGGAACACCAAGACCTTGTCAGCCAACTGGCCAGTTACGTGTGGCGTTTCTTGCCTTTTGGGAAGTCTGAGGTCTTCTGCCAGCGTTTAGCAGGTGTTCTTTAGGGGTTGTTCCACATGTATATGTATTTTTGATGTATTTATGGGGAGGAAGGTGATCTCCACATCTTCCTTCTCCACCATCTTGAAGGTCCTCTTCCTATTTGCTCTTCATTTGTTTGGTCTGTTGGGTTTTTACCTTTCTACTTCATCTGCTACATATTTCTCTGTTTTCTCATTTTGTTTAACTTATTGTGTTTAGGGTCTCCTTTTCACAGGCTGCACTTTCTTAGTTCCTGTTATTTTTGGTGTCTGCCCCCAGTGGGTGAGGTTGGTTCAGTGGCTTGTGTAGGCTTCCTGCCAGAGGGGACTGGTGTCTGTGTTCTGGTTGTTGGGGCTGTATCATGTCCTTCTGGTGGGAAGGGCTGCATCTCATGGTGTGTTTTGGAGTGTCTGTGAACTTAGTATGACTTTAGGCAGCCTTTCTGCTAATGGGTATGGTAGTATTCCTATCTTGCTAGTTGTTTTGCATGGGGTGTCCAGCAGTTGATCTTGCTGGCTGTTGGGTGGAACTGGGTCTCAGTGTTGAGACAAAGATCTCTGGGAGAGCTCTTGCCAGTTGATATTATGTAGGGCCAGGAGGTTTCTGGTGGTCCAATGTCCTGCACTCAGCTCTCCCACCTTGGAGTCTCAGGCCCGACACCTGGCCAACGCACTAAGACCCTGCCAGCCACATAGCTCAGAAGAAAGGAAGAGAGAGAAAAAGAAAAACAAACTAAAAAACAAAGAGACAAAACCCTAGGACAAATGGTAAAAGCAAAACTATACAGACAAAATCACACAAAGAAGCATACACATACACACTCACAAAAAGAGAAAAAGGAAAACAAAATATATATATATAAAGGAAGAGAGAAGCCAAAGCAGGAAACAAATCCACCAATGATAGTAAGCACTAAATACTATACTGAGATAAACATAAAACCAGAAAAAAATTAGATACAGAAAGCAAACCCCCAACTCTACATTTGCTCCCTGAGCCCACCACCTCAACTTTGGGAACGTTCATTGTCTGTTCAGGTATTCTTCAGATGCAGTGTTTATCAAGTTGATTGTGGTGATTTAATCTGCTGCTCCTGAGGCTGCATGGAGAAATTTCCCTTTCTCTTCTTTGTTTGCACAGCCCCTGGGGTTCAGCTTGGTTTTGGCCCTGCCTCTGCATGTAGGCAGCCCTCAGGAGTCTGTTCCCCACCCAGACATGAAGAGCTTAGAACAGCAGCTGATCAGGGCTCTCTTACTCAGGCCAGGGGGAGAGAGGGGTATGGTAGTCATAATCGGAATGTGGGGCGAACCTGAGGTGGCAGAGGCCAGTGTGACATTGAAACAGGCTGAGGCACACTGTGTGTTCTCCTGGGGAAGTTATCCCTTGATCTTGGGCCCCTGGCAGTGGCATGCTTCACAGGCTCCCTGGGGGGGTGTTGATAGTGACTTGTGCTTGCACACAGGATGCTTGGTGGCAGCAGCCCAGCCTAGCGTTTCATGCCTGTTTCTGGGGTCTGAGCTGATAGCCGCAGCTCGCGCCTGTCTCTGGAGTCTGTTTAGGTGGTGCTCTACCTTCTGTGGGCACACAGGGAAGGAATCCACTCTCCTTACACACCCTGAAACAATGGTCTCTTTCCTCTTAGGCAGGTCCAGACATTTCCTGGACTCCCTCCTGGCTAGCTGTGGCACACTAGCCCCTTTCAGGCTGTGTTCACACAGCCAACCCCAGTCCTCTCCCTGGAATCTGACCTCCAAAATCTGAGCCTCAGCTCCCAGCCCCCACCTGCCCCAGCGGGTGAGCAGAGAAGCCTCTCGGGCTGGTGAGTGCCGGTTGGCACTGATCCTCTGTATGGGAGTCTCTCCACTTTGCTCTCTGCACCCCTGTTCTGTGATCTCCTCCATGGCTCCAAAGCTTCCTCCCCGCCCACCCCACATCCCCACCAGTGAAGGGGCTTCCTACTGTGCGGAAACTTTTTCTCCTTCACAGCTCCCTCCCAGAGGTGCAGGTCCTGTCCCTATTCTTTTGTCTCTGTTTTTCCTTTTTTCTTTTGCCCTACCCAGGTATGTGGGGAGTTTCTTGCCTTTTGGGAAGGGTGAGGTCTTCTGCCAGCATTCAGTAGGTGTTCTGTAGGAGTTGTTCCACGTGTAGATGTATTTTTCATGTATTTGTGGAGAGGAAGGTGATCTCCATGTCTTTCTCCTCTGCCATCTTGAAGGTCTGCTGCTTAGCTTTATTTTGTGTAATGAGATTTAACTTAAGATTCTCTTCTTAAGCCAAATCCAGGTCATCTTTCTTACTTGCAAAGTGTGCCTTCACGGGCTTCTGCAGCACAGTGGATTTGTTTTGTTTAAGGTCTTTGACTTTAACAGCAAGTCTCCTGTGGGTTGTCAGCAAGCTGGGAGACACTGGTCATCTGAGTGTATCCAAACCAGAAAGCAGACTTTTTTTTGTTCTTTGTGCTTAGTCTAGTTTCACTTGCTCATTGGGTACCATTACCCACTTCTGTGGGTCTTCATCCTGCAGCGGGCACTTCAGAAGAGAGTTCCTAATGTGAAACGGCTGCACCGGCACCTCAGCTTAGATGCTGTGGATGACTCTCCATGTTTATTTTAAAATAAACTTTTATTTTCAATCGTAACATGAAGTAAAGCTTAGTAGGGTCATGGTCTTTGGACTAGGACCATGTCATTGACCTAATTTTCAATCTTGGTTCTGCCACCTGCTTGTGTTTGGCCCTTCTGCTAGTTACTAAGCATTTCTGTGCCTCACTTTCCTTTTCTGTGAAACAAGAGGCTCTGAGTCTTGTGAGGAATAAAGAAGACATGCTTGTAAATTGTTAAGCACAGTGTGCAAAACTAAGTAAATGTTCAGGAATTTGTTATTACTGTGAGCAGGCAACTTACTAAGGTTTTTTTGTTTTGTTTTGTTTTTGTTTTTGTTTTTGCGGTATGCAGGCCTCTCACTGTTGTGGCCTCTCCCATTGCGGAGCACAGGCTCCGGATACGCAGGCCCAGCGGCCATGGCTCACGGGCCCAGCCATTCCACGGCATGTGGGATCCTCCCGGACCAGGGCACGTACCTGTCTCCCCTGCATCGGCAGGCAGACTCTCAACCACTGTGCCACCAGGGAAGCCCAGTTACTAAGTTTTAAAAGGATTAAAAAAATGTTATGACATGGTACCTAGCCTCACGGAATTTATGCTCCAATGAGAACATTTGACATATACTTAGAGTACAAGGGAATTTATAAGAGCTTTTTAGACACTTAAAAGCCAAGCACTGTGGGGATGCAGAGAAGAAAGGGTACTTTCCATGTGGGATATTAGGAAAAGGTTCATGGTAAATAGGATGTTCTTGAGAGAGCATTAGGGTTTTGTCTGGTGGGCAAGGAAGGCGAGGAAGGAGGAGTGGAGGAGGGAGAGAAGGAAAAGGAAGGAAACGCTTTCCAGGCCGAGGGAGCAGCTGGAGCTTGGAAAGGTAAATAGTTCTGCATGGCTGGAGCTGAGAGTGAGGTGTGTGGTGAATTGGGAGGTGAGAGTGGCAGGTGTGGTGAGGATAGAGATGTGGAAATCATGGTGGATTTACGAAGCCATGTTATAGTGTCTGAACTTTTTATAAGCCATGGTAGAAACAACATTTTAGGAAACAGAATCACATAATCAACTCTGAAGCAATAGGTTGGAGGATGCAGGGGAACTTGGAAATCCCATGTTATGTTGGTAGTCTGTGAGAGCAGTTCAGATGAGCCATAGTGAAAAAAACTGGGTGGGGACATTTCAAGTTAAAGGAAAGACAGAAATAGAGAGATATATTTTAGAGGTGAACCTAAAAGGATCTGGTGACCATCTGGACATGGGTAGTGAGGGAGAGGGAAGTATTAAAGTAGAGAAATTTTGAAGACAGATGTTGGTAGGAGGGGATAGACTAGAGGCTGAAAAATCTCATGCCTATAAGGAGAAGACAGGTAAGGGAAATGAATGAAGGAGGCTAGATTGGGAATATGACAGGGAGGGGTTGGTCTGTGGAAACTGCCCTGTCTGCTAAAGGGAACAGCCTCTACTCAGCCTCGACTAGTCATTACTGTAGAGAAATTTATGTGTAGTGGTATCAGATCTTTCAGTTTTCAAGAGAAACTAAAATTTCAAAGTTGAAAGTAATTTATCCTGATTTATTTCTTTAGATTTCATTTTTTCAAAAAACACTGTGTGGGTCAAACAAAACAGAGGGTGAGAGTTGAAAACCTAGGATGCATTGCTAATTTTCCTGATTGCCTGATATTTTCATCCGTATATCTTTTAAAATTACTGCTTATATTTCCATTTAAATCATTTACATGCACTTTTCCAATTGTTTTAGGATGAATAGTATGAATACTTACTGATTACTATTAGTACGTATCTCAAACAAATAGTCCATTTGTGTCTGTTTCCACAGTGGTTTCTTTTGCAACACATGCGATTCAAGAGATCTTAAGATGTGATCAATACATCCAAAATATGTACTCTGAAATAAATGGATGGGTTTTCAGACTGGGGGATATATGTGTATGCATGTTGCTGTTGTTTATGCAGTTTCAAGGGAAAATGTAGACAATTGTATTTTTGAATAGATAACTTCTGGGACTTGAAATGCAAGAGCACAAAGAAGGAAATTTTAGAAGTCTAGATGACAGCACAAAGAAAGGAACGAGATCTGGGTAAAAGAGCTTTATTCAACCCAACCATAAAAGTCCCTTATCTTCTGAATGGGGTAGGATGATAGCTCAACTTTTATTTTAACTGGCATCTTTCAAGAAATACTGAAAGAAAAAAATTCATTGGTGTGAAGTAGAATGGAGGTGTGATTTACAAAAATTCAGATGTTTCAATATAAGCATCCACATCAAATCTATGCATAATTTGTTTTTATGTAGCAAGCTTTGATGTCATTGAAATAATGGAAAAATTTTTTGACAGAAATATTATTTGTTAAGGTTTTGAAAAAATAAGAGTGTGTATTTCATTACTGAGAAAAAGCTAATAGAAGAGAGTAGGGTGTCAGGCATAATTCTGAAAGTAAAATGGATCAATGAATTTTGCTCCCAATCATTTCATCTTCCCAATGTGCTATTCATCTTACAGCTGGTTGCCTGGTAACCTGGTGATTATCAGGGGCAGTCATGGCATATCAACATTGAGGGTACAGCTGATTGTGCACGTGATTCCTGCTCTCTTTCAATCTGAGTAGGTAGTGATGGGTGAGTGTCTTGTCTAAGAGGAAGGGCTTTATTGGTGCAGGGAAAGAATGCTGGATATCAGATGATAATCCCACCTCTACCACATACTGGCTGTGACTCTTGGGAAAGTCATTTGACCTCAGACAGCCTCAGTTTCCTCATCTGTACAATAGAGGTAACTTTAGCTTCTACCTCTCAAAGTTGTGAATCTTACATGAGATCATGCATTAAAATGTGCAAATAGAAAGTACGATTATTTTAAATATTAACAGCCAGCACTACAATCACTACTACTAAAATGAATAACGCATGCTGTTATTGGAGACCGTTGAAGTTATTTGTTACTGGGAGCTGAATTAAATAGCTAATGATTATGTTTTATGAATCGTGTGGAATTCTTCAGTTGAAATTTAGAAAACCTGACTTTGGCCAGTTAAAGCCAAGAGGAATTTACTGAAGGATATTCATAGTGCGTATATTCAATGAGTGGCTCAGGTCCTTTATTACTAGCTCTTAAAAACTGACAAAATATTTTTGTTTGAATAGACACCATTCACAACTGTCTTCAAACTGTCCTAGTAGATACAAAAATCTATGAAATCTACAAAGTGAGCTGTGCCCCTAGGATTAGGTAATTCCTTGCCTGCACACCTGTATGGATTCCTAGACACTTCATAAGTCCTCTAAATATGGTGGAGATCTTGTACACTCTGTGTGGGGACCATAGCACAAAGGAAGATCCTTGTCCTCTGAAAAGCTGGTCCTGAGCCCAGCTGCTGGGAAATATCACTCTGAGTGGAGCAGAAGACATATTTCTACTGATGCATACCGTTTTCTTTTCCTGTTTTGGCATTTCCTTAATGTTATGGGTCATGCACCGACAGCACATACCACCTTACATTGTACCCATACTTGCAATAAATTTTCCTCAGAGCGGACTTACAGAAGAATACACTAAGATATAGCTTGGGGTGTGGTGTGTGATGATCAGTGTTGTGATTGACAGAAAGAATTTCAGAGAACTAGACTCATTGCCTGAATTTGTTTTAGATTGAGAAAGTGCTTCTGAGGAATGGCTTCATTTATTCATTAATTCAACAAATTATGATTATAAATGGCTAGAAACTGAGGATAGTGTGATGTGATGTGATGAGCAAGACCAGTACAGTTCTTATCCCTACTAAAGTAATACTGCAAACACACTGTAGCAATTAAGTGTCATCAACGCTATGATAGAAAAAGTATAGCCACTTATAGAAATGAGTAGAAAGAATGCCTAATCGAAGGGTTCTGGGAAGATGTTATTATCTTGCTTTTGATTTGGCTCTGTCCCCCTTTAATGAAATCATTGACTTTTTTACTCTGCGCCAGGCACCTAGACAGATTTCTAGGTAAAAAAAAAATATATAGAACTCACATAGGAGCACAGCTGCCTTCATTTCCACTCTAAGCTTTGGGCCAGTGATAAAGGAAGGTGGATGAGATTTGGAAATGTGTATGACAAGGAAAGCACATGTCCCTGTGTCCTTGTTACAGGCAGAGATAGATTTATACAGATAATATTTCATAGATAACATAAAAATTTTAATTAAGATCTCAGTAGGCATTTAATACAGAACTCCTAAATGAAGTTGTTGTTGTTGTTGTTTTTCATTTGCTTTGATCAGCAAATTGTTTCCTGGGGTGATAATGACAGACGGCATGGTTTGGCAGGAGGATGAGCATACACACCTCACGTTCATAGATAAAACCATGCTGGCTGATGGCTCTGAGCCACCGAGAAGTCTCTAGTCAGAGACAGGCTTGGTGGGTGGAACAGGCGAGTGGATTGCTGTGGTTAACATTGCATTTTAGTGGAGACCTTCAAGATGGCGGAGGAGTAAAACGTGGAGATTGCCTTCCTCCACACAAATACATCAGAAATATATCTAAATGTGGAACAACTCCTACAGAACACCTACTGAACACTGGCAAAGGACCTCAGACTTCCCAAAAGGCAAGAAACTCCCCACATATGTGGGTAGGGCAAAAGAAAAAAGAAAAAACAGAGACAAAAGATTAAGGATGGTACCTGCATCTCTGGGAGGGAGCTGTGAAGGAGGAAACGTTTCCACACACTAGGAAGCCCCTTCACTGGTGGAGACGGGGGTGGTGTGGGGGAAGCATCGGAGCCACGGAGGAGAGCGCAGCAACAGGGGTGCGGAGGGCAAAGCGGAGAGATTCCTGCACAGAGGATCAGTGCCGACCAACACTCACCAGCCAGAGAGGTTTGTCTGCTCATCCGCCAGGGCAGGTGGGGGATGGGAGCTGAGACTCTGGCTTCAGGGGTCAGATCCCAGGGAGAGGACTGGGGTTGCCTGCATGAACACAGCCTGCAGGGGGCTAGTGCACCACAGGTAGCTTGGAGGGAGTCTGAGAAAAAGTCTGGAACTGCCTAAGGGGCAAGAAACTATTGTTTCGGGAAGCGCAAGGAGAGGGGATTCAGAGCACTGCCTAAAACACCTCCAGAGACGGGCGCGAGCTGCGGCTAACAGCGTGGACCCCAGAAACGGGCATGAGACACTAAGGCTGCTGCTGCAGCCACCAAGAAGCCTGTGTGCGAGCACAGGTCACTATCCACACCTCCCCTCCCGAGAGCCTGTGCAGCCCGCCACTGCCAGGGTCCCGTCATCCAGGGGCAATTTCCTCAGGAGAACACACGGCGCACCTCAGGCTGTTGCAACGTCATGTCAGCCTCTGCCTCTGCAGGCTGGCCGCACATTCTGTACTCCTCCCTCCCCCTGGCCTGAATGAGCCAGAGCTCCCTAATCAGCTGCTTCTGTAACCCTGTACTGTCTGAGTGAAGAACAGACGCCAGAGGGTGACCTACACGCAGAGGCAGGCCTAAATCCACAGCTGAAACCCAGGAACTGTGCGCAAAAAGAAGAGAAAGGGAAATCTCTTCCAGCAGCCTCAGGAGCAGCAGATTAAATCTCCGCAATCAACTTGATGTACCTGCATCTGTGGAATATCTTAATAGACAATGAATCATCCCAAATTGAGGCAGTGGACTTTGGGAGCAACTTTAGACTTGGGGTTTGCTTTCTGTATCTAATTTGTTTCTGGTTTTATGTTTATCTTAATTTAGTGTTCAGAGTTTATTATAATTGGTAGATTGGTTTATTGATTTGGTTGCTCTGTTCCTTTTATATATATATTTTTTTCCTTTTTTTCTTTTTATGAGTGTGTATGTGTATGCTTCTTTGTGTGACTTTCTCTGTATAGCTTTGCTTTACCATTTGTCCTAGGGTTCTCTCTGACCTTTTTTTCTTTATTACTTTTTAATTATTTTTTATTTTTAATAACATTTTTAATTTTAATCATTTTCTTTGATTTTATTATTTTCTTTCTTTCTTTCCTTCTTTCTTTCCTTCTTTCTTCCTTCCTCCCTTCCTTCCTTCCTTCCTTCCTTCCTTTCTTTCTTTCTTCCTTCCTTCCTTCCTTCCTTTCTTCCATCCTTCCTTCCTTCCTTCCTTCCTTTCTTTCTTTCTTTCTTTCTTTCTTTCTTTCTTTCTTTCTTTTCTGTCTTTCTTTCTGAGCCACATGGCTGACAGGGTCTCAGTGCTTCAGCTGGGTGTCAGGCCTGTGCCTCTGAGGTGGGAGAGTCAAGTTCAGTACACTGGTCCACCAGAGACCTCCTGGCTCCACATAATAACAAGTGGCAAAAGCTCTCCCAAAGACCTGCATCTCAATGCTAAGACCCAGCTCCACTCAACGACCAGCAAGCTGCAGTGCTGGACACCCGATGTCAAACAACTACCAACACAGGAAAACAACCCCACCCATTAGCAGAGAGGCTGCCTAAAATCATAATAAGGTCACAGACACCCCAAAACACACCGCTGGCCAAGATTCTGGCCACCAGAAAGACAAGATCCAGCCTCATCCACCAGAACACAGGCAACAGTCCCCTCCACCAGGAAGCTTACACAACCCAGTCAACCAACCTTACCCACTGGAGGCAGACACCAAAAACAACGGGAACTGGGAAGCTGCAGCCTGCTAAAAGGAGACTCCAAACACAGTAAGTTAAGCAAAATGAGAAGACAGAGAAACACACAACAGATGAAGGAGGAAGGTAAAAACCCATCAGGCCAAACAAATGAAAAATAAATAGGCAGTATACCTGAAAGTAGGCATAGAGGGAACTTACCTCAACATAATAAAGGGTGTATGTGACAAACCCACTGTTAGCATCATCCTCAATGGTGAAAATCTGAAACCGTTTCCTCTATGATCAGGAACAAGACAAGGTTTTCCATTCTCACCACTATTATTCAACATAGTTTTGGAAGTTATAGACACAGAAATCAGAGAAGAAAAAAAAATAAAAGCAATCCAAATTGGAAAACAAAAGTAAAGCTGTCACTGTTTGCAGATGATGTGATACTATACGTAGAGAATCCTAAAGATGCTACCAGAAAACTACTAGAGCTAATCAATGAATTTGGTAAAGTAGCAGGATACAAAATTAATGCACAGAAATGTCTTGCATTCCTATACACTAATGATGAAAAATCTGAAAGAGAAATCAAGGAAACACACCCATTTACCCCTGCAACAAAAAGAATAAAATACCTAGGAATAAACCCACCTAAGGAAACAAGAGTCCTGGATGCAGAAAAGTATAAAACAGTGATGAAAGAAATGAAAGATTATAAAAATAGATGGAGAGATATACCATGTTCTTGGATTGGAAGAATCAATATAGTGAAATGACTATACTACCCAACACAATCTACAGATTCAATGCAATCCCTATCAAACTACCAATGGCATTTTTCACAGAACTAGAACAAAATATTTCACAATTTGTATAGAAACACAAAAGACCCCGAATAGACAAAGCAATCTTAAGGAAGAAAAACGGAGCTCAGAGAATCAGGCTCCTGGATTTCAGACTATGCTGCAAAGCTGCAGTAATCAAGACAGTATGGTACTGGCACAAAAACAGAAATATAGACCAATGGAACAGGATAGAAAGCCCAGAGGTAAACCCACGCACCTATGGTCACCTTATTTTTGATAAAGGAGGCAAGAATATACAATGGCGAAAAGACAGCCTCTTCAATAAGTGGTGCTGGGAAAATTGGACAGCTACATGTAAAACAATGAAATTAGAACACTCCCTAACACCATACACAAAAATAAACTCAAAATGGATTAAAGTACTAAATTCAAGGCCAGACACTATCAAACTCTTAGAGGAAAACATAGGCAGAACACTCTAGGACATAGATCACAGCAGGATCCTATTTGACCCACCTCCTAGAGAAATGGAAATAAAAACAAAAATAAACAAATGGGACCTCATGTAACTTAAAAGCTTTTGCACAGCAAAGGAAACCGTAAAAAAGACAAAAAGACAACCCTCAGAATGGGAGAAGATACTTGGAATTGAAGCAACAGACAAAGGATTAATCTCCAAAATTTACAAGCAGCTCATGCAGCTCAATATCAAAAAAACACACAACCCAATCCAAAAAGAGGCAGAAGAATTAGGAGTGGGCGGGACTTCCAGATCCTACCTGAAGGAGGTCGTTTGGCTGCTTTTGCTGCCGTCTGCAGGACCCAAGGCTCAGGATCACTCGGTGGAGCCGAGCTTAGAGAAACTGGAAAGAGACCGAGGGGCGCCGTCCACACTGCCCAGGAGTGAGCAGGTTGCGGAACCCGCTTCCAGGATTTTTGGCCTAGGTCTCCGCCATTATCCTGCACGTCTCCTGGCACCACCGCGACCACAGGGTCCTATGTCAACCAACGCAGTGCAGGACCCAGCCCAGAGTCCATGGCTTTTCATTGGCTGAGTCCTTTCCAGGAAAGAAGGAGTCTTCATCCATTTGGATTCCATTATTGTTTCAGGTTCCCATGGTAGCAGCAGCATTTACGGTCCCTGGACAGGGCCATGTGATCTTTGAGGATGTGGCTGTGTCCTTTTCCCAGGAGGAGTGGGGTCTCCTTAACGATGCTCAGAGACTCCTGTACTGTGACATGATGCTGGAGAACCTGTCACTTATAGACTCCCTGGGTTGTTAGCATGGAGTAGAAGCTGAGGAGGCCGTTTCTGAACAATGTGTTTCTGTAGAACAAGTGACAGAAGACAGGAATCCAAAGCTGGAGCCAGCTATCCTGAAGCCTCTGTCTTCTGATACAAGCGTCCTGGTGGAGAAAGATGTTTTGTACTTGGCTGACAATATGTTAATGTGCAGAGAGGTTGAGAAGGCTTTCCTAGGCAGCTTAGGCTTTCCCCAGCACCAGCCCTCCCATGATGGAGAGCATCCACGTAGAAGCAGGCAGAGAAGGGAGGTCTCTCACCCTGGGCAAGAGCATCACAAGTGCAGTGAATGTGGCAAAGCCTTCAGTAAAAAGTTTAAATTCACAGAGCACCTGAGAGTTCACACTGGAGAAAAACCTTATGAGTGCAGTGACTGTGGGAAGTTCTTTAGACACAGCTCCAGTCTTATTCATCATCAGAAAGTTCACACAGGAGAAAGGCCTTATGAGTGCTGTAATTGTGAGAAAGTCTGCCCACAAATATAAACTTTTTGAGCACCAGAGAATCCACACTGGAAAAAAGACCATATGAGTGTAATGAATGTGGGAAAGCCTTCCTTCGCAAGGATTCACTTGTTCAGCACCAAAAAATCCACACTGGAAAAAATCCTCATAAGTGTGGTGAATGTGGAAAGTGCTTCCTGAACAAAAATAATCTTCTTGTGCACCAGAGGGTCCACAGTGGAGAAAGGCCTTATGGGTGTAGCAAATGTGGAAAGTCCTTTGTCTTCAAAAAAAGGCTTCTTTATCACCAGCGAATCCACACTGGAGAAAGGCCTTACATGTGCAGTGAATGTGGGAAAGCCTATGTCTACAAAGGAAGTCTTATTGTGCATAAGAGAATTTACACTTTAGAGAAGGCTTATGGGTGTAACAAATGTGGGAAATTCTTTACAAGCAGTTTTGCCCTCAATAGACATGAGAATGTTCACACTGCATGAAGGTGTTATGAGTGCAGCGAATGTGGGAAAGCTCTCAACGACAAAGCTAAACTTGCTGAGCACCAGAGAATCCATACTGGAGAAAGACCCTATAAGTGTAATGAACGTGAGAAAGCCTTCATGCGCAAGTATACACTTGTTCAGCACCAAAAAGTCTACACTGGAGTAAAGCCTTTTAAATGCAGTGAATGTGGGAAGCCCTTCACTTACAAAACAAGTCTTGTCCATCAGAGAATCCACACTAGAGAAAGGCCTTATATGTGCAGTGAATGTGGGGAAGTCTTTGTCTACAGAAGAAGTCTTGTTGTCCATCAGAGAATCCACACTAGAGAAAAGCCTTATGAATGTGCTTCTTTGTAGGCAGCTCCAAACTCATAAAAAACAAAGTTCACACTAGGGCAATGCCTTCTGGACTTATGCTTTCCTTCACTTGAGTTAATATCTAACAGCACAATTCCTATGTAGTAGAGTAGGTGAATGTATACCTTATATGTGGCCTGTCAAACTTTTCTAAAATGGTAGTATATTTTTATAGTCTCACGAGAAGCAGCAGAACATGAGTTCCTGTTTTTTACCAACACTTGGTATGTTCAGGCTTTCTAATTTAGGTGATGTCATAGGTGTATCTAGTGATTTTAACTAACATTTCCCTATTGACACAATGTGAGTGGTTTTCCATGTGTTAATTTCCAACCATATTTCTTTTTTTAAATTTTTATTGGTGTATAGTTAATTTACAATGTTGTGTTTCAGGTGTACAGCAAAGTGAATCAGACAGCCATATTTCCTTTTTGAAATTTCTGTTCATATAATTTTGTCATCTTAAAAAAAAAAAAAAAACAAAAATGGGCAGAAGACCTAAATAGACATTTCTCCAAATAAGATATACAGATTGCCAACAAACACATGAAAGAATGCTCAACGTCACTAATCATTAGAGAAATGCAAATCAAAACTGCAATGAGGTATGACCTCACACCAGTCAGAATGGCCATCGTCAAATAATCTACAAACAATAAATGCTGGAGAGGTGTGGAGAAAAGGGAACCCTCTTGCACTGTTAGTGGGAATGTAAATTGATACAGTCACTATGGAGAACAGTATGGAGGTTCCTTACAAAACTAAAAATAGAACTACCATAGAACCCAGCAATCCCACTACTGGGCATACACCCTGAGAAAACCATAATTCAAATAGAGTCATTTACCAGAATGTTCATTGCAGCTCTATTTATAATAGCCCGGAGATGGAAACAATGTATGTGTCCATCGACAGATGAATGGATAAAGATGATGTGACCCATATATACAATGGAATATTACTCAGCCATTAAAAGAAATGAAATTGAGTTATTCATAGTGAGGTGGATGGACCTGGAGTCTGTCATACAGAGTGAAGTAAGTCAGAAAGAGAAAAACAAATACCATATGCTAACACATATATATGGAATCTAAAAAAAAAAAAAAAAGGTCATGAAGAACTTAGGGGCAAGACAGGAATAAAGATACAGACCTACTAGAGAATGGACTTGAGCATATGGGGAGGGGGAAGGGTACGCTGGGACAAAGTGAGAGAGTGGCATGGACATATATACACTACCAAACGTAAAATAGATAGCTATTTGGAAGCAGCTGCATAGCACAGGGAGATCAGCTCTGTGCTTTGTGACCACCTAGAGGGGTGGGATAGGGAGGGTGGGAGGGAGACGCAAGAGGGAGGAGGCATGGGGATATATGTATGGTTGATTCACTTTGTTATAGCAGAAACTAACACACCATTTTAAAGCAATTATACTCCAACAAAATTTTTAAACAAACAAACAAAAAACCCAAAAATTGCGTTTTAGCACAGGCATCCAAGGGTGCCAAGAACTGACAGCATGACAGCTAGCGAGAGAGGAAGCCAAGGCAGTTAAGGGTGGCCTCCAATTCATGGTTGACAGCCAGGGATAATTTGTGGTTAACAGATCAGGAAAACTCACAGCATATACATGCGTCCTCACTCTGAAAGTGCTGTGAGTGAGATTGTCTCAGCGGAGTCTGTGCCTAGCTTTTTTGTTTTTTGTTTTTTTTTGCCTAGCTTTGGACTTTAAACACTGACTGTTTAGTGTGGCAGTATCTCTAAGTCGTCTTAAGTTACTTACCTCACTTTAAATAGTGATATATGTGATGTATAAGCTAGTTTATTCTAGACTTTAAGCCTATGTTTTGTTTTGTTTTTATTGAATTTTACTTGATTTACAATGTTCTGTCAGTTTCTGGTGTACAGCAAATTGATTTTTATATATCTATTGTTTTTCAGATTCTTTTCCATTATAGGTTATTATAAGATATTGAATATAATTCCTTGTGTTATACAGTAGGACCTTGTTGTTTAATCCCAACTCCTAATTTATCCCTCCACTCTCCCCACCCTTTGGTAACCATAAGTTTATTTTCTAAGTCTTTGAGTCTGTTTCTGTTTAGATATGAACATAGATATGTTCGTGTCATATTTTAAATTCCACATATAAGTGATATCATATGATATTTGTCTTTCTCCTCCTGACTTACTTCACTTAGTCTGATAATCTCTAGATCCATCCATGTTGCTGCAGATGACATTGTTTCATTATTTTTTATGGCTTAGTAGTATTTCATTGCATACGTATACCACATCTTATTTATCCATTGATCTGTCAGTGAACACTTGGTTTGCTTCCATGTCTTGGCTATTGTGAAAAGTGCTGCTATGAACATTGGGTTACATGTATGTTTTTGAATTAGTTTTCTCCAGATATATGCCCAGGAGTGGGATTACTGAATCATGTGATAACTCTATTATTAATTTTTGAAGAAACCTCCATACTGTTGTCCATAGTGGTTGTACCAATTTACATTTCCTCCAACAGTGTAGGAGGGTTCCCTTTTCTTCATACCCTCTCCAGCATTTGTTATTTGCAGACTTTTTAATGATGGCCATTCTGACTGGTGTGAGGTAAACATAAGCCCTTTGAATTGCCTCTCACACTGCCTAGAACACCCTGTCCTCAGATTGTCAGCTTAAATGGCAGTTCTTCAGAAAGTCTTTCCTGAGCCCCTGTTTAAAGAAGTTAGATGCAATAGCTTTCTGTTATATTACATTGCTTTATTATCTTGTAGCATATATCACTTTTTGGAATTATCTTAAAGTTTTGTAATAGTATTTTTCTTTGTTGTAGGTATCCCCTTTCTAGTCTGGAAACTCTCTGAGAATAAGGACTTTCTCTGTCTCATTCACCAATGGATCCTCAGGGCCTGGACTAGTCCCTGGCTTTTACGTCTCTCTGGACCTTCAAGGCAAGGATCATATCTTAGACAACTTGCCAAGTCTGATGCCACAGGACAGTAAGTGATTCCCATTAATACGTAGACCTATTTAATAAATACAATTGAGCTTTGTAGATGTAACCAGTAGTGAACATTAAGTGAGCACCTTGTTGGGAAAAAGGGCCATTTTTCTCTTAATCAACTTTTAAATTAATTTAAAACCAGCTATTATTTTTGCGTATTTGTGTGTTCAGCTTGCATTTGAGCATCATTTTGTGACAGGTGCTTTGAGAAGTGAAAGAGAAGAGTACAAGTGGTCGTTGCCTTTCAAAGTCTTCTACTCTGTTCTGAAAGACGTGGGTGAAGTTCATTTTCCTTTCTAATCTTTGGAAATGGTGCCTAGCTGTGTTCTTAGATAAATAATGCCTTTTTTTTAAAAAAAATGAATAAATGGATAAAAGTAAAAATCACTGAATGAATGAAAAGAGGTGAATTAAGTGATAGGAATTAGAACCAGATGCAGCCAATCATCAGAGTCTTTGAATCAGGGTGAAGAGATTTGATTGCATGAAGTCTTTGACTCATGAAGTAGACTTAATTTATTTTTCACCCAGTACAAACCATTCACTGTTTCCTTGTGTTCATGTTACTGTTTCTTACTACCATGGGTTGTTCTTGATGTCCCTGTGGCTGAAATGCATGCTGATAATCTTTGTATGTTTAAAATCCATTCACTGAAGATAAAAGCAAACATCATCATCTCAGTGAAATAGTTTACTACCTCCCTTGCAGCAAGAAATTTCTCCACCTCTGAATTCCTAGAATTCTCTATTGACTCTCTGCCTGTCACACATAACCCTTTTCATCTTATATTGCCATTATTTATGTCTGCGTTTAATCTTCTCTTTTAGACTCAGCTCCTTGAGGGTGGGCTTATTGCTGATTTATCTGAGTAGCAAACTTTTAGTAATTCATTCAAAGAGTATTTACTGAAGACATTACATGTGAGGCAGAGTGCTAGTATTGGAGAAAGAGTTGTGAGCACCTAACATCGACAAGTCAAACACTAGTATGCCTTGGATTTTAGAGTTTAATACAGAGCAGAGTATTAATGGCTTTTTATTAGTTGAGCACATCAGACAATTTGATGAGATAATTATCTTAGCATATTGTAGCTGAAGACATAGGTTTTATTTATTTATTTATTCTGGATAAATGCATTTACTTTTTTAAATTATAGTTCATGTAAAGTATTATGTAAGTTACAGGTGTGCAATATAGTGATCCAAATTTTTTAAAGGTTATACTCCATTTATAGTTATTATAAAATATTGGCCTTATTCCCTCTGTTGTACCATGTATCCTTGAGGCTTATTTCACACATAATAGTTTGTACCTCTTAATCCCCTACCTGTTATGGCTCCTCCCCCTTCCCTCTCGAAACTGGTAACCACTAGATTGCTCTCTATGTCTGTGAGTCTGCTTTTTTTGTTATTGTTTTTATATTCACTAGTTTATTATAGTTTTTACATTCCACATGTGCTATCATACAGTATTTGTCTTTCTCTGTCCCATTTATTTCACTTAGCATAATGCCCTCCAAGTCCATACATGTTACTGCAGCTGGCATTTTTTCATTATCTTTTATGGCTGAGTAGTATTCCATTGTGTATATATACCACACCGTCTTTTTTTTAACATCTTTATTGAAGTATAATTGCTTTACAATGGTGTGTTAGTTTCTGCTTTATAACAAAGTGAATCAGCTATACATATATCCCCATATCTCCTCCCTCTTGAGTCTCCCTCCCACCCTCCCTATCCCACCCCTCTAAGTGGTGACAAAGCACTGAGCTGTTCTCCCTGTGCTATGCGGCTGCTTCCCACTAGCTATCTATTTTACATTTGGTAGTATATATAAGTCCATGCCAGCCTCTCACTTTGTCCCAGCTTACCTTTCCCCCTCCCTGTGTCCTGAAGTCCATTCTCTACGTCTGTGTCTTTATTCTTGTCCTGCCCCTAGGTTGTTCAGAACCATTTTCTTTTTTTCTTTTTAGATTCCATATATACGTGTTAGCATACGGTATTTGTTTTTCTCTTTCTGACTTACTTCACTCTGTATGACAGACTCTAGGTCCATCCACCTCACTATGAATAACTCAATTTCATTTCTTTTAATGGCTGAGTAATATTCCATTGTATATATGTGCCACATCTTCTTTATCCATTCATCCAATGATGGACACTTAGGTTGATTCCATGTCCTGGCTATTGTACATAGAGCTGCAATGAACATTGTGGTACATGACTATTTTTGAATTATGGTTTTCTCAGGGCGTATGCCCAGTATTGGGATTGCTGGGTCATATGGCAGTTCTACTTTTAGTTTTGTAAGGAACGTCCATACTGTTCTCCATAGTGGCTCTATCAATTTACATTTCCACCAGCAGTGCAAGAGGGTTCCCTTATCTCCACACCCTGTCCAGCATTTATTGTTTGTAGATTGTTTGATGATGGCCATTCTAACAGGTGTGAGGTGATACCTCATTGTAGTTTTGATTTGCATTTCTCTAATGATTAGTGACTTTGAGCATTCTTTTATGTGTTTGTTGGCAATCAGTATATCTTTGGAGAAATGTCTATTTAGGTCTTCTGCCCATTTTTGGATTGGGTTGTTTGTTTTTTTGATATTGAGCTGCATGAGCTGCTTGTAAATTTTGGAGATTAATCCTTTGTCAGTTGCTTCACTTGCAAGTATTTTCTTCCATTCTGAGGGTTGTCTTTTCATCTTGTTTATGGTTTCCTTTGCTGTAAAAAGCTTTTCAGTTTCATCAGGTCTCATTTGTTTGTTTTTATTTCCATTTCTCTAGGAGTTGGGTCAAAAAGGATCTTACTGTGATGTATGTCATAGAGTGTTCTGCCCATGTTTCCCTCTAAGAGTTTGAGAGTGTCTGGCCTTACATTTAGGTCTTTAATCCATTTTCAGTTTATTTTTGTGTATGGTATTAGGGAGTGTTCTAATTTGATTGTTTCACATGTAGCTGTCCAGTTTTCCCAGCACCACTTATTGAAGAGGCCTTTCTCCATTGTATATTCTCGACTCGTTTATTAAAATAAGGTGACCATAGGTGCATGGGTTTATCTCTGGGCTTTCTATCCTGTTCCATTGATGTATATTTCTGTTTTTTTGCCACTACCATACTGTCTTGATTACTGTAGCTTTATAGTATAGTCTGAAGTTCAGGAGCCTGATTCCTCCTGCTCCATTTTTCTTTCTCAAGATTGCTTTGGCTTTTGGGGTGTTTTGTGTTTCTATACAAATTGCGAAATTTTCCTTCTAGTTCTGTGAAAAATGCCATTGGTAATTTGATAGGGATTGCATTGAATCTGTAGATTGCTTTGGGTAATATAGTCATTTTCACAATGTTGATTCTTCCAGTCCAAGAACATGGTATATCTCTCCATCTGTTTGTATCATCTTTAATTTCTTTCATCAGTGTCTTATAGTTTTCTGCATACAGGTTTCTTGTTTCCTTAGGTAGGTTTATTCCTCGGTATTTTATTCTTTTTGTTGCAATGGTAAATGGGAGTGTTTCCTTGATTTCTCTTTCAGATTTTTCATCATTAATGTGTAGGAATGCAAAAGATTTCTGTGCATTAATTTTGTATCCTGCTACTTTACCAAATTCATTGATTAGCTCTAGTAGTTTTCTGGTAGCATCTTTAGGATTCTCTCTGTATACTATGCTGTCATCTGGAAACAGTGACAATTTTACTTCCTCCTTTCGGATTTGGATTCCTTTTATTTCTTTTTCTTCTCTGATTGCTGTGGCTACAACTTCCAAAACTATGTTGAATAATAGCAGTGAGAGTGGGCAACCTTGTCTTGTTCCTAATCTTAGTAGAAATGGTTTCAGTTTTTCACCATTGAGAATGATGTTGGCTATACCACACTTTCTTTGTTCACCCATCTATAGATGGACACTTAGGTTGCTTCCATATCTTAACAAATGTAAACCATGCTGCTGTGAACTTTGGGGTGCATGTAGGAGGGTTCTCTTTTTTCTACCTCCTCGCCAACATTTGTTATTTGTCCATTTTTTAAAAATTAATTAATTTTTGGCTGTGTTGGTTCTTCATTGCTGCACACGGGCTTTCTCTCGGTGCAGCAAGTGGGGTCTATGCTTTGTTGTGATGCTCTGGCTTCTCATTGCGGTGGCTTCTCTAGTTGCAGAGCATGGACTCTAGGCACATGGGCCTCAGTCGTTTTGGCACATGGGCTCAGTAGTTGTGGCTCATGGGCTCTAGAGAGCAGACTCAGTAGTTGTGGCACACAGGCTTATCTGCTCTATGGCATGTGGGATCTTCCTGGGCCAGGAATTGATCCTGTGTCCCCTGCATTGGCAGGCAGATTCTTAACCACTACACCACCAGGGAAGTCCATTTGTGTTCTTTCTGATGACATAAGTTTTAGATTCCATAGATTATGGTTTCACTCCTGCTCTATTGCTTACTGGATATGTGACCTAAAGCTGGTAATGAGACATTTTGGAACTTCTGTCTCAGCTACTTATTAACACAAATAATGCTGTGTAACAAACCACACCAAAGTAGATTAAAATAGAATTTATTAAACTCATGAGTCTGTGGTTTGACAGGGTGGTTTTTCTGGTCTGGGCCAGGCTAGGCTGTTTTCGTTTTGGCTAGCTCATATGTCTGTGAGCTGGTGAGTCAGCTGGGAGGATGGATCAGTCTAGATGTGCTTCACCCAAGAAAGATCTTTGGCACATGTTTTCTCACCGTCTACCACGTAAGCCTGGACTTGTCCACATGGTGATTTTGGGGGTCCAAAAAAGCTAGTAATCTAGGCTCCAAGTTGGTAGTGTCACTTTTGCAACATTCTGTTGGCAGAAACAAGTCACAAGATCAGATCAGATTCATGGGGTAGGGATTCCATCTTTTGATGTGAGTTACTGGAAAATCACATTGTAAGAATGTGGATACAGGGGGACATGAACAGTTGTTGGTTATATTTTTACTTCAGTCTATAAAACAGAGATGATAATAATAGTTGCTACTTTATAGGTGGATTCTGAAAATTATATAAATTAATGTAGAAAAAACCTGGGATGTTATCTGGCACTTAAGAAATGTTGGAAGTTTTTTTAGGATTTTTACATCACTTATCCTCACAACCAAGCATAGAGAGATATTATATTCCTCATTCAGGTTACTTGTCCCTGACCACAAAGTTAGTCAGTTATGGGGCCAGGATTCAAATCAGGATTCAATTCAAAGCTGGTAGCAGAGATTTCCCAACTATTCACCAAAATTGTTTTTCTTTTTTGTTTGTTTGTTTTTCCTGGACATTTCCCAGCCCCTCTTGCTGCAAGTGTGACAGTGTGATTATTTTCTAGCCCATAAATGGTGAGTAGTATTGCTCAGGAGGGAAGGAGTCCAGATCTCTGATTCTCCATGTAGAAGAACTTCCTACAGATTAGGAATACTGATTTTCAGTTTTAGTGAGCTAGGAATAAACTTTTCTTGTGAATAGGCAATGAAGTGTTGGAGTTCTTACAGTAATAACAAACTAACCACTCTGGTTTAGTTGTAACAAACTAATAGTACTATAGCAAGCCAGCTGTAACAAACTAATACTAGCCATAACAAACTAGCTAGTTATAACTGGTTGTTACTAGCTATAACAAACTAACCAATACAGAGTTTAATTTCTCAAACACTATGTGGTACAATTTAAGAAGGTGAAAACTTTTCTAGGTAGTATTTTGCAGGTATTAGGCTCTCTATCATTCATTGAAGAAATGAAGTTTCTAAAACTAAGCATAAGCTTTCCAGTCTGTTAATACCATGTACCACTATCTCTTTATCTCCCCTCTGTCTGTGATTTCCTCCTTTTCCTTCCACTCAGAGAAACACGTTCCTTTTTCATTAAACCAAACTGACTGTAGGGTTTACATGCATCTAACCTGGGCCAGAAGATCAAATTCTCTGATTAGAGTACCATTATTAGGGTTCATTTTATCTGCATGAACAAAAACAAAATGAAAAAAAAATCAAGTGGTCTTTTCTATAGATTGAAAATATTTGTTTCAGGGCCTCTCTTTTCCACTTCTGAGGACACTATCAAGGATTCGGTGGGGTTCAAGGAAATTCTCACAGGGTTGTGAAAGTGGGTTTTAAGCACTCTAATGGAAAGAGAGGAGTTGAAAATTAAAAGTGAAGGAAATTAGAAGGGTTCAAAAAAGCTAGTAAAAACAGAAAAAATATATCAACCCTACTTGAAACGAGAGATCATGAAATTTACCCTCCCTTTGGCCCAGAAAGAAGATTCCATACTAAGTGGCACCATTATAGAATCTGTAGAGAGACAATTAGGGCTTTAAATTATGACAAGTATTTGAGACCTCTGGCATTGACATGACTCAAAGAATTTGCCCTATGCCTTAGAGAAACATGGAATCATAGAGAGGCAGATGATGTAAACATGGAGCCAAGGAATAAGAAGTCTACTTACATGCCTTAAAAGAACAATTAGCTATACAGCAAAATAGAATCCAACGTTAAAAAAAATGGCATTTCTATTCAGTAATCTCACTTTAAAAGAAAGAATAATAATATAGGTAACATTTAATGCATACTCACTATGTGCCGAGTACTCTTGAGTTGAACAAGAAAGAGGCAAATAATAAAATCAAGTTGAAATTAGATATTTTGTGAAAGCAAATGTTTTAAAAGGTATACCAGATACCAGGGAGGTTTGGAGTAGAGGAAGAGGACGAAATTTAAAGTCTTAGGTTGAATCTTGGCTGTGGCACTTGGGCAAGCATGTCACCTCTCCAGTCCTCTGTGGATTCATTTGTAAACTGGGAATAATGATAACCTCCACTGAGAGCCAGTAAGATAAAAATGTGTGAGGGCACTTTTCCAGCTGCAATATGCAAGGCATGTGACCATATTTAAATTAAGCTCTTACATTACACACACACACACACACACACACACACACACACACACACACACACACACACACACAACCCCTAATTGTCTCATTTACAGTGATATCTGGTGGGAAGAAACAGCACAGCTTTTTTTACAGTGGTTCATGTCTAGGGAAACATGCTGTATATCACCGATATCCCTTTATTGCCCAATAAATAAGCAAAACCTCACAACCAACAAGGCACATCACAACAAAAACACAGCTCCGAAACAAAACATAGGACAACGTTCAAAGGCAGCTGCAGAAGGCAGTTACATGATGGAAATAGGAAATGAGATAATTCACTCATATATTTCATTTCTTCCAGTAACTCGTTAGATACTTAAGAGAAGTGGCTTGTACCAGTTTTCTTTTCATTAAATATTCATATTTTCTAATGGAAATTGTTCTGAGATATTGGGTAAATTGAGCAACTTATAAATGTATGCCTCTGAAAGAAGAGTCTGGGAATTCCCAGTGAGCAAGCTACTGCTTAAATGATTAACACTCCATTGATTTTATAATGAAAAAGCTGGAAAGTAAATATAGTGTGTGTTTTAAATGTTATGATAGCTGTTTGTCTTGATGCTTAGATCATAAGATTTTTTATTGCAGATCTCTGTTAACTATGCAAAGTATTACTGTGCTTTCACTGGAGGATCCTCTTTCAATTCTCTGGGGACAAAACCCCTCCATTAAGTCATCTATGAGGTAAAAAATGCAAATGAACCATTCTTACTATTTAGAAATGAAGGAGAAGATAATATGTTCTAGAAAATTTAAAGACCAGAAATTTGAATACAGGGTATACTTTCTATTCCTGTTAGGCAGGAGGATACTTGAGTTTCTGGGGAACTATGGGAGAGTAACTTAACCTTTATTTTTCTACATCAGTCCAGTAAATATTTAATGAGCACTTACTATGTGTTTGGGATACAGTGGTGAGCAAGAAAAACATGGTGCCTGAAATCAGGGGACTTAGAAGATAAACAAGCAAGTGATAACAACACAGTGTGAGGAATGTGGTGGAAAGGAGCTGTGAGAACACATACAAGGGGGCAGATAGGTCAAGAACACTGTCCTTGATGGGATGACTTATGCTGGACCCTGAGGATGCACAGAAGGTAGGATTGTTCCAGGCAGTGGTAAGAATATGTGCATTGGTCAGGAAATTAGAAAGAAGGGGGCATGTTTGTATAGCTGAATCACACTGACTCCATTTTGTCAGCTCCATCTTGGTCCCAAAGTCCTACTCTCTCTCTCTTCTACGTGACTGAACTTTAGTCTACAAACAAGGAATGTGCCCAAGCCAGGTAAGTTCCTTATTGACTTTTACGCTTGCCTTCATCTGATATGAAAACTGGAAGAATGCCTTTTAAAAATTTTTATTTTATTTTTATTGGAGTATAGTTGATTTACAATGTTGTGTTAGTTTCTGCTGTACAGCAAAGTGAATCAGTTATACATATACATATATCCACTCTTTTTTAGATTCTTTTTCCATACAGGTCATTACAGAGTGTTGAGTAGAGTTCCCTGTGCTATACAGAAGGTTCTTATTAGTTATCTATTTTGTATATAACAGTGTGTATATGTCAATCCCAATCTCCCAATTTATCCCTCTCCCCACTTCCCCTTTTCCCCTGGGCAACCATAAATTTGTTTTCTACATCTGTGACTATTTCTGTTTTGAAGATAAGTTTATTTGTACCATTTTTTAAAATTCCACATGTAAGCAATATCATATGATATTTGTCTTTCTCTGTCTGACTTACTGAACACTGGAAGAATGTCTTATGCTGACACATGGTTAGTGTGCATGAGACACCTGGGAGGGGACGGGAGGAAAAAAACCCTGGTTTCCATCAGTGCGAAAGTGCTTCTCACTTGGTAGTCAGATTCTATTCTTAGGTTTGGCCCCGTTAAATCCCCCTGTACCCCTTTTAAGGGGTGCAGAATGTAGCTGCAAATGCTTTTGGATTGCTGTCTGCTCAATCCTGCCCGTAAGTAAGTACACACAATAAACTTCATAATTGCATTTTATGGAGTTGACTGTTTCATGTTTCAGTCTCATAGTTCCTTCAGTTTGGAGGATATTATTCGATGTCCCTGCCATCCAACGTGTGTGGCAGCCACTAAAAGTGTGGATAGAAAAGTGGTGCCTCACAAAAACCTATCATGAGCCACAAATATGAGTTATATAAGTAAACATGACTTATAATTTAAATTTTTGTAGTAGTCATGTTAAAAAAGTAAAAAAATTGATCAAATTAATTTTAATAATATATTTCATTTAGCCCAATATATACCAGATATCATTTCAATGACTAATCAATATAAAGATATTAATGAAACATTTTACTTCATTTTTTCATACTGTCTTTGAAGTTCTCTGTGTATTTTATACCTAGAGCACAACTCACTTTGACCTAGCCACATTTCAAGTGCTCAGTGGCCAAATGGCTACCACATTGGACAATACAGGGATAGACAGTAAAACAATGGATTAAATGGTGAGAGATGGAAATAGACACGTAGAAGGAGCCAAATCCTGAGATGTTTTATTTCTTTCTTCGCAACCCAGTTACTTAGATGAGGTGGTATTTAAGGACCTTCTAACCCTAAAATTCTATGAACCTCTATCCTATTTCAGTGTAGGATGGCAAAGAAGTGTCCCAAACTGAATGTTCTTACCTTAACATCTCAAAATTATTTTAGCACCGTTGTTGTCATAGTTGTTGTCTCCTCCCCTCCTCTTCCCCCCTCCTTTCCCTCCTCCTTCACCTCCTCATTCTCCTCCTCTTCCTCTTCCTCCTTCTTAACTACAAAGGTATTTGTACCCGCCTCTGACCTAGGAATGCCATAATGAATACACTTACTGTCACATGAATTTTTCCTTAAAGCTCCTTTCTCTTGGTTCGTTCAGAAGGACTTCAGTTTGACGGTATCTATTGTAGATTTTTACATAGTAAATTTCACATGCTGATAATAGCACCTTATTTTTTCTTTGAGAACTATTACTCCTTCATTCTCAGTCCATGTTGTTTGGGTGTGGCTAGCCATGCTCCAGGTCAAGGGGTAGGTATGTTTCAGGCTTAAGGCTGTGTCCTTGGCCACAGTGATTGGTTCAATGACAGGTGTGTGGCCTAAATCATGTTACTATGTCCCAATAAGAGCTCATCTGGAGGAAATTTTGCTCGAGCTATTGGCATAAAAGTACTCTCTTTTCTTTTTACTGGTAAAATTACTGGTAGCATGGGATGTGGAATTGGAGATAATGGCAGCCTTCTTGTCATCATGAGGAGAGAGTTTGAATGAGAATGGAGCAAGCACAGAGAAATGCAGAGTAGAGAGATGGGAAAACTAGAATTTTGGAAAAAACAACAACAACAAAACTTTGTGCTCCAGACCCAGCTGTACCTGAAGTCAAAAAATCCACTCTTGGTCTTCCCACTTTAAAAATCTCTAGTTTTTTCATGTTAAAACCTCTTTGAACTAGAGTTTCTGCCGCTTGCAATGAAAAGATTACTGGCTAACAACTATTATCAACCTTAGTTGATAACACTATTAGATTAACACTATTATCAACCTTAACATCATTTTATAGAATGGACCCCAGAATTTTGTTACAAGAAAACTTTATCAAATAGACAATTCTGACATCTGTAAAAATATATTTCTTCCTATGAACTACTATAATTATTCATTAAGACATTTGTTCATTTTATTCAACAAGTATTCTTTGCAAATATACTCTTTTTCAGACACTGTGTTCTGTTTTATATATTATACCAATTATTTACTTGATTTTCTCTCTCACTTTGTGATCTTTCAGTGGGCAGAATACTCCCGCCCAATCCCAAATAAAACTAAGATGTTGGAAATAAAAATAGAGGCAAGTTCTCTCCGTCTGAAGTGTTTTGTTCTTTTAAAAATTATGTTAAGTCTCATGTTCTTTGAGAAGGAACAATTAATTCTCTCAAACTCCTCTTTTTCTACCCCCTTTACACATGTCCTGTATTAATTATCTCCATAATTTTCTGACTATAATTTTGGAACATTTTAGAATTTATTGTCTCCCAAAATTATGATTAGAATAAATGGGCAGTTTAAGAATAAATCCATGTCTAGACCTTTCCCTACTGCATCAGAATCTGTTGGGATTATTATTTTAAATGAAAATTCGAGAGCGCCTTTTGCTCAGAGATTCTAAACTGGAGTCTTTGGGTAGTGTCCTAGAACTTGCATCTTAACCAGCTCTCTTGGAGAATCACATGTACACAAATGTTTTGGAATTACCTGGTTACTTAGGAAAAATTCTATAAGCATTCCAGGATATAGTGAAGGCATAGATTGACTTTGAGACCTAGATCATCAGCATTTAAATATTATTTACCTGCTCTAGTCTATACCTGATAGCAAATAATTATTTTAATAATCATAAACATTTCACACAGATGGAAGACCTGCTAAATATTCACATATTAATGTATGAGCAGAACAGTATTAATTAATCATAGGTAGACTCTATAGATCATAATATCTGTTTATTAAATTTAATTATAGAGTCCAAACTCTGTCTAATGAGGGATCTGCTGACTGATATTAACTTAAGCTGGAAAAATTGGTCTACTATTACTTTTTTCAAACAAAAAAATGGCTTGCTCCTAAATTCTGTTCTTATATATTTCATCTAAACTCCTACAACATCTTGGTCATGGCTTTTTTTATATTAATTTTAGTTTGGAGGATTTTGTTTTTAATTTAATTTATTTTTTTATACAGCAGGTTCTTATTAGTCATCAGTTTCATACACATCAGTGTACACAAGTCAATACCAATCACCCAATGCATCACACCACAACCCCCTGCCACTTTCCTCCCTTGATGTCTATACATTTGTTCTCTACATCTGTTTCTCAATTTCTGCCCTGCAAACCAGTTCATCTCTACCATTTTTCTAGGTTACACATATACGCGTTAATATACGATATTTGTTTTTCTCTTTCTGACTTACTTCACTCTGTATGAGAGTCTCTAGATCCATCCACGTCTCAACAAATGACCCAATTTCGTTCCTTTTTAGGGCTGAGTAATATTCCATTGTATATATGTACCACATCTTCTTTATCCATTCATCTGTTGATGGACATTTAGGTTGTTTCCATGGCCTGGCTATTGTAAATAGTGCTGCAATGAACATTGGGGTGCACGTGTCTTTTTGAATTATGGTTTTCTCTGGGTATATGCCCAGTAGTGGGATTGCTGGATCAAAAGGTAATTCTATTTTTAGTTTTTTAAGGAACCTCCATAATGTCCTTCATAGTGGCTGTATCAATTTACCTTCCCACCAAAAGTGCAACAGGGTTCCCTTTTCTCCACACCCTCTCCAGCATTTGTTGTTTGTAGATTTTCTGATGATGCCCACTCTAACTGGTATGAAGTGATACCTCATTGTAGTTTTGATTTGCATTTCTCTAATCATTAGTGATGTTCAGCAGCTTTTCATGTGCTTCTTGGCCATCTGTATGTCTTCTTTGGAGAAATGTCTATTTAGGTCTTCTGCCCATTTTTGGATTGGGTTGTTTGTTTTTTTAATATTGAGCTGCATAAGCTATTTATATATTTTGGAGATTAATCCTTTGTCCATAGATTCATTTGCAAATATTTTCTCCCATTCTGAGGGTAGTCTTTTTGTCTTGTTTATGGTTTTCTTTGCTGAGCAAAAGCTTTGAAGTTTCATTAGGTCCCATTTGTTGATTTTTGTTTTTATTTCCATTACTCTAGGAGGTGGATCAAAAAATATCTTGCTGTGATTTATGTCAAAGAATGTTCTTCCTAAGTTTTCCTCTAAGAGTTTTATAGTGTCTGGCCTTACATTTAGGTCTTTAATCCATTTTGAGTTTCTTTCTGTGTATGGTGTTAGGGAGTGTTCTAATTTCATTCTTTAACATGTAGCTGTCCAGTTTTCCCAGCACCACTTATTGAAGAGACTGTCTTTTCTCCACTGAATATCCTTGCCTCCTTTGTCATAGATTAATTGACTGTAGGTGTGTGGGTTTATCTCTGGGCTTTCTATCTTGTTCCATTGATCTATATTTCTGTTTTTGTGCCAGTACCATATTCTCTTGATTACTGTAGCTTTGTGGTATAGTCTGAAGTCAGGGAGTCTAATTCCACCAGCTCCATTTTTTTCCCTCAAGACTGCTTTGGCTGTAAGGGGTCTTTGTATTTCCATGCAAATTTTAAGATTTTTTGTTCTAGTTCCGTAAAAAATGCCATTGGTAATTTGATAGGGATTGCATTGAGTCTGTAGATTGCTTTGGGTAGTAGAATCATTTTCACAATATTGATTCCTCCAATCCAAGAACATGGTATATCTCTCTATCTGTTGGTATCATCTTTAATTTCTTTCATCAGTGTCTTACAGTTTTTTGCATACAAGTCTTTTGTCTTCCTATGTAGGTTTATTCCTAGGTATTTTATTCTTTTTGTTGCAATGGTAAATAGGAGTGTTTCCTTAATTTCTCTTTTAGATTTTTCATCATTAGTGTATAGGAATGCAAGAGATTTCTGTGCATTGATTTTGTATCCTGCAACTTTGCCAGATTCATTGATTAGCTCTGGTGGTTTTATGGTGGCATCTTTAGGATTCTCTATGTATAATATCATGTCATCTGCAAAGAGTGACAGTTTTACTTCTTGTTTTCCAATTTCTATTCCTTTTATTTCTTTTTCTTCTCTGATTGCTGTGGCTAGGACTTCCAAAGCTATGTTGAATAATAGTGTGAGAGTGGACATCCTTGTCTTGTTCCTGATCTTAGAGGAAATGCTCTCAGTTTTTCACTGTTGAAAATGATGTTTGCTGTGGGTTTGTCATATATGGCCTTTATTATGTTGAGGTAGGTTCCCTCTACGCCCAGTTTCTGGAGAGTTTTTATCATAATCAGTGCTGAATTTTGTCAACAGTTTTTTCCACATCTATTGAGATGATCATATGATTTTTATTCTTCAGTTTGTTAATATGGAGTTTCACATTGATTGATTTGCATATATTGAAGAATCCTTGCATCCCTGGGATAAATCCCACTTGATCATGGTGTATGATACTTTTAATGTGTTGTTGGATTCTGTTTGCTAGTATAATCTTGAAGATTTTAGCATCTATATTCATCAGTGATATTGGTCTGTAATTTTCTTTTTTTGTAGTGTTTTTATCTGGTTTTGGTATCAGGGTGATGGTGGCCTTATAGAATGAGTTTCAGAGTGTTCCTTCGTCCACAATTTTTTAGAAGAATTTGAGAAGGATGGTTGTTAGCTCTTCTCTAAATGTTTGATAGAATTTACCTGTGAAGCCATCTGTTCCTGGACTTTTGTTTGTTGGAAGATTTTTAATCACAGTTTCAATTTCCTTACTTGTGATTGGTCTATTCATATTTTCTATTTTTTACTGGTTCAGTCTTGGAAGGTTATACCTTTCTAAGAATTTGTCCATTTCTTCCAGGTTGTCCATTTTATTGGCATAGAGTTACTTGTAGTAGTCTCTTAGGATGCTTTGTATTTCTGCGGTGTCTGTTGTAACTTCTTTTTCATTTCTAATTTTATTGATTTGAGTCCTCTCCCTCTTTTTCTTGATGAGTCTGGCTAATGGTTTATCAATTTTGTTTATCTTCTCAAAGAACCAGCTTTTAGTTTTATTGATCTTTGCTATTGTTTTCTTTGTTTCTATTTCATTTATTTATGCTCTGATCTTTATGATTTCTTTCCTCCCGTTAACTTCTGGGTTTTGTTTGTTCTTCTTTCTCTAGTTCCTTTAGGTGTAAGGTTAGATCGTTTATTTGAGATTTTTCTTGTTTCTTGAGGTATGTTTGTATAGCTATAAACTTCCCTCTGAGACTGCTTTTGCTGCATCCCATAGGGTTTGCATCTTCGTGTTTTCATTGTCATTTGTCTCTAGGTATTTTTTGATTTCCTCTTTGATTTCTTCAGTGATCTCTTGGCTATTTAGTAATGTATTGTTTAGCTTCCATGTGTTTGTGTTTTGTAGGCTCTTTCCCTGTAATTGATTTCTAATCTGATAGTGTTGTGGTCAGAAAAGATGCCTGATATGATTTCACTTTTCTTAAATTTACTGAAGCTTGATTTGTGACCCAAGATGTGATCTATCCTGGAGAATGTTCTGTGTGCACTTGAGAAGAAAGTGTAATATGCTCTTTTTGGATGGAATGTCCTATAAATATCAATTGTGTCATTTAAAACTTCTGATTCCTTATGTTTTTTTCATTTTGGATGATCTGTCCACTGGTGTATGTGAGGTGTTAACGTCCCCCACTATTATTGTGTTACTGTCGATTTCCTCTTTTATAGCTATTAGCAGCTGCCTTATGTATTGAGGTGCTCCTATATTGGATGCATATATATTTATAATTGTCATGTCTTCTTCTTGGATTGATCCCTTGATCATTATGTAGTGTCCTTCCTTGTCTCTTGTGACATTCTTAGTTTAAAGTCTATTTTATCCGATATGAGTATTGCTACTCCAGCTTTCTTTTGATATCCATTTGCATGGAATATCTTTTTCCATTGCCTCACTTTCAGTCTGTATGTGCCCCTAGGTCTGAAGTGGGTCTCTTGTAGACATCCTATATATGGGTCTTGTTTTTGTATCCATTCAGCAAGCCTGTGTCTTTTGATTGCAGCATTTAATCCATTCGCGTTTAAGGTAAGTATCGATATGTATGTTACTATGACCATTTTCTTAATTGTTTTGTGTTTGTGTTTGTATGTCCTTTTCTTCTCTTGTGTTTCCCACTTAGAGAAGTTCCTTTAGCATTTGTTGTAGAGATTGTTTTGTGGTGCTGAGTTCTCTTAGCTTTTGCTTGTCTGTAAAGCTTTTGATTTCTCCATCGAATCTGAATTAGTTCTTTGCCAGGTAGAGTAATCTTGGTTGTAGGTTCTTCCCTTTCATCATTTTAAGTATATTATGCCATTCCCTTCTGCCTTGTAGAGTTTCTGCTGAGAAATCAGCTGTTAACCTTATGGGAGTTCCCTTTATTGTTATTTGTCATTTTTCCCATACTGCTTTCAATAATTTTTCTTTGTCTTTAATTTTTGCCAGTTTGATTATTATGTGTCTCAGCGTGTTTCTCCTTGGGTTTATCCTGTATGGGACTCTCTGTGCTTCCTGGACTTGGGTGGCTATTCCCTTTCCCATGTTAAGGAAATTTTTGACTATAATCTCTTCAAATATTTTCTCAGGTCCTTTCTGTCTCTCTTCTCCTTCTGGGACCCCTATAATGTGAATGTTGTTGCGTTTAATGTTGTCCCAGAGGTCTCTTAGGGTGTCTTCATTTCTTTTCATTCTTTTTTCTTTATTCTGTTAGCAGCAGTGAATTCCATCATTCTGTCTTCCAGGTAACTTATCCATTCTTCTGCCTCAGTTATTCTGCTATTGATTCCTTCTAGTGTAGTTTTCATTTCAGTTATTATATTGTTCATCTCTGTTTGTTTGTTCTTTAATTCTTCTAGGTCTTTGTTAAACATTTCTTGCATCTTCTCGATCTTTGTCTCCATTCTTTTTCCGAGGTCCTGGATCATCTTCACTATCATTATTCTGAATTCTTTTTCTGGAAGATTACCTATCTCTACTCCATTTAGGTTTTTTTCTGGGGTTTTATCTTGTTCCTTCATCTGGTACATAGCCCTCTGCCTTTTCATCTTGTCTATCTTTCTGTGAATGTGGTTGTTGTTCCACAGGCTGCAGGATTGCAGTTCTTCTTGCTTCTGCTCTGGAGGTTTTTTATTTTTAATTTTTAGTGTAGTTGATTTACAATGTTGTGTTAGTTTCAGGTGTACAGGAAAGTGAATCAATGATACATATACCACTCTTTTTTAGATTCTTTTCCCATACAGGCCATTACAGAGTATTGAGTAGAGTTCCCTGTGCTATACAGTAGGTCCTTATTAGTTAGTATTGAGTAGAGTTCCCTGTGCTATACAGTAGGTCCTTATTAGTTATCTATTTTATATGTAGTAGTGTATATGTGTCAGTTGAGTTTGGAGTTTTGAAGTTCATTTAAAAATTTGTATTGCCTTGCAAAAAAAGTTGATACAGTGGATCCGTGTAGCAAGAACTAGATGTCAGAATGAGATCTTGTAATGTAGACATAGCTCTCTGAAGTTGGGATTTGGAGAGAAGGACTGAAATAGAAACTCAGATCAAAGTAGATGCTTATGATACTTTGTCAGTTTCATAAATCAAGTGGAAATCTTTTTGTGGTTACAAAATTTTCTGGGCCCTGGTAATGTTTTTGCATTGTTTATATTTGGATAAAAACACTCATGCTAAATAAAGGAGCTTGGGAAGGGTTTCTTTCTCAAGAAGATTACTCCAAATGTTGGCCTCTGATTCTGGCCATCTAGGTTACGTTTATTGATGTCATTTATTCATCTGTCCATCCATCCATCCATCCAACAATGTTTATAAAGTGCCTGCAGTATGCCCTGCACTGTACTAAGTACTTGGGATGGAATGTTGAACAACAGGGACCTAGCTCTGCCCTCAGGTATCTTATCATTTGGTGATTCTACTGATCTGTCCATCTGATCCTATGTGGAGGGACCCGGAGCATAGTCTTTCTCAACTTTCAGAAGAACATTATTTTAGTTCCCATAAATTATAGACTTATTGGCTTACTAGATATTTCATCTAAAATGCCTGATGGTATATATTGTGGTTCTGTGCATCTCAGTCCAATGTCCTGCAGGAGGCATACACAGGTTATTCCACTAATTATCACTACTTTCTTGCAGAGAATCTTGTCATGGATTGTACAAGGCAGTACAAGATTATTGTGGCCTTCACTAATTTATGACTCCAGTCTGTAGCATGTACACCCCAATTTACTTCATTAGAAAGAATATAAATATTCATACCGACCCCCAGAATAACTTTAGGATCAGGAAGCCCATCTTGAGGGACCAGCTGTGACATTAATCACTTGGTGGTTCTATCAGCCAATGTCGGCAATTATGATCAGTACTACTTAGGAAAATAATTAGATCAGGCTTGCCCATCACTCCAGAGTGTGGGTTCTGAAGGAGCAAGTGCTCACACAGAAATGTTCAATGAATTGTCGAGTATGCCAAATGACTGTCATTCTGGCTAATGATGGTCTGATAAATCTCTCTTAGTTGTCTAGATTTCTAGGTGGTGATGTTTTCACTGACAGGAAGATCTAGTTTTAGGGATATGTTCTTGGGAGAGTCAAATCTATCTTTTCTAGTTTTGTCAGATAATTAATGGGAAGAGACAATTAGTGGTAATATTGAGGCTCTGAGGACACTGGAAAAAGTCGACTTTAAGGTAATGTTTTAGTAACAAAATTACTCAAGGCTCATCACATCTACATCCCACACTGTTACTTCTATATTCTCTGATCTTGGGGAGACAGATTGATTAAGCAGTTTATTGTTGTCATTTTTTAGTATTCTTTTAGGTCTTGGAATCACATCCTGTACATGCAGGTACAGTACTTTAGATTGGATGCTTTTTTTTGCCATTAACATTGGGGTGAGGTTGATGTAGGTTTTTCCCTTAGTGGAGCCAGAAATGTTTTCCCACTTTCTATTACAAACTAAGGTAGCTTCCATGGACCTAGTCATGACTTGGTCTCTGGTAATAGTGGTAAAACTAACACAATTGACATAAACATGCTCATATAGTATTTCATACTGTACAAAATATTGTCATACACATTTTTTAAACATCTTTATTGGAGTATAATTGCTTTACAATGGTGTGTTAATTTCTGCTTTATAACAAAGTCAATCAGCCATATATACACATATATCCCCATATCTCCTCCCTCTTGCATCTTCCTCTTACCCTCCCTATTCCAGCCCTCTAGGCAGTCACAGAGCACTGAGCTGATCTCCCTGTACTATGCGGCTGCTTCCCACTAGCTATCTATTTTATGTTTGGTAGTGTGTATAAGTCCATGCCACTCTCTCAGTTTGGCCCAGCTTACCCTTCCCCCTCCCTGTGTCCTTGAGTCCATTCTCTGTGTCTGCGTCTTTATTCCTGTCTTGCCCCAGGTTCTTCATAACCATTAAAAAAATTTATTTTTAGATTCCCTATATATGTGTTAGCATGCACATTTTTATATTTGATTTTTGAAGCTGCGCCACGGGGTTGTTATTATCAAGCTCACTTTACAGATGAGGAAGGTAAGTCTCAGTGGGAGACTTATTTAAGGTCACATGACTTGGAAGACGTAGACCTAAACTAAAACCTAGCTCTTCTTAATCCAATATCCTTTTCCTTTCCCACAACACTGAATGCCATTTGAAAAGATAGCTGTTGCATTATGCACTATCCAGATCTTACCCTGAACTGTCTTTGGATATATCTGATAATAAAGATAATGAAAATGCAATAATAGTAACAGTAATAATGATAGTTTAGTATTAAGGGTGTATGCTCTGATAGACCTTTATTCAAATCCCATGGATTGTTTGACCCTGGGCAACTGATTTAAATTCTCAGTTTCCACATCTGTTGAAAGCAATAAGTGTCTCTTAATATTGTAAGTATTAAATGATATCATCCACATAATAACAGTAGTGAGATAATGATGATGATGACGATGACTGTTGGCTTGGGATCCTAGGTATAGTAAGAGCCAGATATTTTACATACATCATCTCTGAGTTTTGTAATAATCCTGTGACATGTGTATTTTAATTCTCAATTTACGTATGAGGAAATGAATATTAGAATACTTATGTAACTGGCTGTAGATTAAATGGCCAGCATGAGGCTGTGTTCGGATTTGAACCCACATTAGCCTGGCGACAAAATCCACATTCTCTGCTGCTGTAGTTGTTTCAAAGCATTCTTTGAAAAGGATGGAATCCTTCAAAGGATCCTGGGCAATGACTTCACCTGAAATCAACTATCAGTTAATTCCTTCAAATCCCCGACATTTCCTGAGTACCAAGTCCATATCATACTCACAGAAGAATTTAGTGTACAAAGGGATATGCACAGTAAAAGAGGTTTGAATTTTGCCATTTAGCATAGGCTAAATTGGTTGATGTGAATTTGTTGATGTAAATTGGTTGATGTGAATGAAAATGTTTCTTTTCGTGCTAATGAGCTCATATGTGTTAGCCTAGGTTCTTAAAGAAAAAGTAGGTCAAATTCGGAAGAAATTATGCTTTGGAAAAAAAATAGTTTAATGAAAATCTAAATTGTGCCCCACAAATTTGTGACTCTGTACTTAGCAGACCAGCAAATGGTGATTCAGGCTTACAGCATAAGAGCTTTAGTGCTTTTTGAAGAACTTACACCTCTATTCTTACATCTTGCCTCCTCTATAAATCTGGGAGGTAGTCAAGGAAAAAATTCGCACACTTCACAGCCAAGGAAGGGGAGGCCCAGAGGAGTGAAATTTCCTATCAGAGATCACACAGCAAGTGGAATTTGGTTCTATCTCCCAGACACTTTTCCTCTGTGACCTTAAAATATGCACATGGGGTAGGGCTATTTCTTAGACTCATATAATTTGTGGATGAAGATTCTTTTCCCTCAAGGCATTGCAAAAGATTACAATCGGAAAGTTTTCTTTCTTTTTTTTTTCCCCCAGTTGTATAAGTCTTCAATTTAGTTAGTATAAACTGTGAGTCAGTACTCAGGTTGCAGTCCTGCTCTGCCACATACCAGATAATAAACTAGGCCATGTAGCCTATTTGGGCCTACATTTCCTCTTGTAGAAAATGAGGATGTTGATACTTATTTTTTTCCCACAGGGCTGTTAAGAGCATCTAACCAGAGGCTGTAGGTGATAAGAACATGATCTCAATATCCAATTTGTGGATGCATTCTACCCACGCAGCATAATGTCCTCTTTCTTAACTACACCATGATTTCCTTTTCGGGAATCACCTCTCTCCCATTATGTGCAGTTTTGTGGGGACTGGGAATCAGGGTCTCCCCTTCCCACGATGGCAGTCATAGGTATCCTGGAGGCCACTGCAGGCTCCTCTCACCAGATCCTTCCTCCCCACAACAGTGCAGCCATAGGGCAGGCAAAGACCCTAAGTCAGACAGATGGGGCTGGAACTGAATCCTCAGCAAAGTGACAGAGAGAGAAGAAACAAAACAACTCCAACAAGTTAATCATTTGATTCCACTACAGCTCCTTCAGGAGACAGAGTAGTAGCTCCTCTACCCAGTAAGTAGTTTGTTGTTCCATTCTGGAGCTGGATTCTCCATCCTACCCAGCAAGTCTATAGGAATCCATTCTCCTACTGAGTTTTCTATTAAGTTAGCCAGAGTTTGATTCTGTTGATTGAAGTGAAGGAATCCTAACTATTATATTTCCAAGTTTTTAATCACATTTCCTTGATTTTAAGATGTCATAACTTTAATATGTACCATTGGTTTTTCTGGGACAAAAGAAAGCAGTATTGCACTGTATTCAATAGTTATTATATTAATATATTGAAGACCAATAGGCATTCTGATTTATGAAATGTGAAACATGAAAGGTGGAATGTGAAAAAATGTGTGTGTTAGAACTGAGTAAATATGGTACTTACATTATCATTGTTAGTAAATTATAGCAGGATAATAATTATGCCAACTAAGCATTTTTATGTACATAGAACCCAGAGGAGTGAGGGAAGCATGCCAGAGGAGTCCATTCTAAAATTCTCTTGATTGCTCTCTAAGAATTCCTGAATTTATTGCCTTTTGGTGTGAGAAGTCTCCAGTTTTAGCTGCCAGCTAATTTCCAAAGTTGAAGGCAGTTCTGGTTTACAGTGAGTGGGGAGATTTGCAGGAAAATAGCATACAGCAGTAGGGAGAAGCTCTCTGAACAAGTTACTATGTTAAATCTGGAGTCAAAAACTCAAAAGGCAATAGGGGTCAGGCATATAATAGTAATGGTAAACTGGAGAGTTCAGGTCCCATTTGAAGAGAAGGGTGGCTATCTGGTCCTAGCCAACTGTTGCTATACTGTCTTATTTTTCCAAAAGCAAAGTTGTTCTGAATATACAACTAATGGGCAGTTATCTTTGAGAGATATTTTTATAGCTTCCTACATATAGTTGGTGAAAAATTAGCCTTGATGTGGGGGGAGGAGCTTATCAATTTGGCTTCTCATCAACTTTGTTAAGCTGCTGATTCTTAGGTGTTTTTATAATTTATTACTAAGACGTGTAAGTCTATGTTGGCAGCCTTGATTAACAGATTAATGATCACTGCTCCCTGCGATGTAATTCTCATTGTTGCCCCATCAGAGCTATAAATTTATGTCTGAGTTTAGGAGCAGGTGAAGGTGACAATCTGGCATGGACATATATACACTACCAAATGTAAAATAGATAGCTAGTGGGAAGCAGCCACATAGCACAGGGAGATCAGCTCGGTGCTCTGTGTGACCACCTACAGGGGTGGGATAGGGAGGGAGGGAGGGAGACGCAAGAGGGAGGAGATATGGGGATATATGTATAGTATAGCTGATTCACTTTGTTATACAGCAGCAACTAACACACCATTGTAAAGCAATTATACTCCAATAAAGATGTTAAAAAAAAAAAAGGAGAACAAAAAAAAAAACAACAAAGAAACCATAGGAGGAATAAGAGGATTTGGGCTGTTTCACTGAAGACAAAGAAATGCCCTAAAGAAACAATTTTCCAAGTCGCCGTTTTGACTTGACTGTGGCAGTGACTTAGTTGGAAGACAATGTGATAATGAACTGCAGCAGGATCAAGAGGAGGCGGGTCTATTAGTGACTCCAAACCTACTTGCTGTGCAGATCTTGCAACTCCGCTTTTGTTTCCATCTCCTCCTCTGTAGAGCAGAGCAACTGTTCATAATTTGACTGCCATTTGCATCATGCTTAATGAGTTAAGGCTGCATCTTCCCATGGCCCAGCTTATCACAGACGGGCTGCAGATTTAATGAGATGATGCATCTCTGCTCTATCACCTCCTAGCTCTCTAAGCAACGGCAGTTATGTAACCCTTTATATCTCACTCCCTCATTTGGCAAATGGGGATAATGACAACACCCACCTCATTGTTTTGTTATAAAAATTACGCTATGCCTGTGACAGGCTGAGCAGGGTAAGTATTTAGTAAACGTTAGCTACATTATTTAGTAGAAGGGCAAGAAGATATTTGTGATGGGTACTGTGTAGATTAAATGCACTGGTTTATGATTCTTATTAGCGGGGGGTTGACAAACTATGGCCCCTGAGTCAAATCTAGCCTGCCGTGCTCATTTGTTTATGTATTGTCAGTGGCTGCTTGTGTGTTATCAAAGCAAGGTTGAGTAGTTATAATACAGATCCTATGACACATAAACTTAAAATGTTTACTATCTGGCCCTTTACAGGAAAAGTGTGCCAACCCCTGGTGTTTGTCAAGAAAACTGACACAAATCCCAAACTCATGTTATTTACATTTAGTAAGTTCGGTTGAATTCTAATTTATTTAATCTTTATCCCACTGCTAACTAATAGACATTCAGAAGGTTTCCTTTTTTTTTTCATTTATAAATAATTCTTCAATAAATGACACAGAATATATGTGAATATATCTGTAGGCTATGTTCCTACACAGGAAATATTAGAGGTAAGTATTTGGGTCACCTCAGTTGATGTGCTTACAGATTTACTGATGGGACATAGTGAATATCCTCACCACCAAAGTTGTCAGAACCGAGTACAGAATTGAGCTGTCAGTTCTAATTCCCTGTAACAGAGTTTATCATTAATTAGTGTCTTTGATTGAGCCAGAGGTTGTAGTCCCCAGAGAAAAAAACACAACACTGAAGCTCAAGGAATTGACTACTTGTCAGATGAGGTTAGCTATCAAGATTCCTACCCATCACAAGTACTCTTCTGGCTGGTCATTGCTTCCATCTCTCAGTTCATTGTTGCTGCCTTTGGGCCTTGTGATAGGTTGCCTGGATAGAGTCAGCAGGCTTAATGTAATGTTCCATCTGGATCATCACATCTCTTGTCCATAAAAGGCTTATGACTGCATAACTCTGGATAAGAGAACAGTAGTATTATTCTTTTGTGCAAGGTGCTTTTGTTCCTAAAACTTGAGCTCTTTATGAAGCATGAAGACCTGATTGTGGAAACGGAAGTTTTATCCTTAGTAAAGGGCCCTTCTGTTTTTCTTTTGACATACTTAGGGTGATGGCATCACCTGCAAAGACAGAGCTGAGGGTTCACTATTGCTGCACATGATTATATTGATATATTGATATATTGATATATTGATATATTGATTAGTAGATTGCAGAGATTCACTGACTATGACGAGATAGTATTTTAAAACAAGTTACTATGTTAAATCTGGAGTCAAAAACTCAAAAGGCAATAGGGGTCAGGCATATAATAGTAATGGTAAACTGGAGAGTTCAGGTCCCATTTGAAGAGAAGGGCGGCTATCTGGTCCTAGCCAACTGTCGCTACACTGTCTTATTTTTCCAAAAGAAAAGTGAAACACTTCCAAGTTTTAGAAATTTGCAACTACTTCAAAATAAAAACCAAAAGCATATATGGCAGGCCAATTGAAATATGTCTTCTGGTTTTACTCCATCTGTAAGTCATCAGCTGAGGTCTCTGCATTAGAAATTAATAGCAGAGCTGAGGAGAGCTGGGGTGAAGTAGGAAGTCATAGGACTAGAAAGCTAACCTTTTAAAGCAAACTAGCACACTAGAATTCAAGGAAGAGCTTGAAACATAGTCAGGGGTAGGCCAATCATGGCGATCATAAATAACACTGGTCCAGTGGCTGTAGGAAGAAAAAGATCCATATAGTTAGAAGCTAGAATGATTGAGTATGGGAATGGCTCAGGATGAGAAATTCATAGCTAAGGCCATGAACATCTAGGAATTCCCCTTAGGAGCAAGGGCTTTGTCATCAGATAGACATACCAGCAGTGGGAATGACTTCTCTAAGCCTCCATTCCCATTCTGAGGACTAAATGAGAAAATGTGTGTAAAGTAGTTTGCACAGCCCTGATGCATGGCTCGTATTTAATATACATTAGCTGATGGAATCTAAAATGTAAAATGGTCCTGGGTTTGTGAAAAAATATCATGCAATACACCTTTGATCCAGAATTCTTTATACTCTCAGCACGTGTTTTGAGTTGGAATTATTTGCCATGTACCGATTTATTGGATAGTCACTATGGAATCCTGCACTGTTGTTGTTTTGTGACTGGACTTGTGAAGGGCCCAGAAAACTCTGCAGCATATCAGGAACCAGAGCCCTGGGAATTCTGTGATGCAGATGCTCACTGTCAGGGCAAAGGGTATTTGCCCTTAGGGACAGATCGTAGTCCTCAGTGATTGTTATGAATTATGGACCAGGGTAGTGGACTGAGTCAGAAGAGAACTGTGAAGCATGTTCTAATGTGGAGAGGGTCTTGAGCCCTGCAATGTCTGTGAAAACTACTCCTGTGTGGTACTGTTGGGCCTCATAAGATCACCAAGGTCATCAAGAACCTTTCAGATTTGCCAGTGGCTCCAAAGAGGTGAAGACTAATGAGAGAGTTGATCTAGTGCTAGTAACATATTGTATTTATTTAGATTTGGTACTAGATTAATATCTTATTTTTATAGACCAGTGAATTCAAGGTGGGTGTCAGAGAGGTTTGTCGTTGTGGAGGTACCTCTCGTTGCTTGCTGTAAGTTGAGCTGGGTGCGTCTGAGGAGGCCTGGGTGAGTGCATTTTAGAAATCTGTCCTGAAATACTCAGTCTTGGGCTTCATTATTTTCATGGCCTGCTTAAGCAGAAAACTGTTATTTCCTGGAGAAAGCCCTTTATCTATTACCAAAATGTTCTGACCAGGGCTGTCAAGAGAAAATGTGGTCTTAGATTTTCAACTCAGAGGGGTTTAACTACCAGTTAATATTAAAATGAGATGTAAGATTTTCCACTGCAATTTTTTTTCCAGTGCAATTTTTCCACTGCATTGCCCATGCGTGTTACATAGAGAGACAGATCTACATATACATCTGTATGTATACATATAGATACATTTATACATATATATATAAATGTAATACATATTCTAATTTGACTTTAATTACTAGTGTATGATTTAAATTAATGTTGTTTGATCATTATTTCCATGTAGTAAACTATACACGTAATTGTTTGTGTCACAAAGTCATTATTTTTCATTGTTTTTATATTAATCATAATGAAAAACAATATTAATTATCATCATTTCTCTCAAGATATCAATCTTGCCAAACTGGCATATGTATTTTTATTCATACTTTATTTTCCTATGGTAAGATACATTTCCTATGGAGAGCATCTATTTAGATATTTCTTATCTTTTTTCTCATTCATTTTATTAATCATGGCCAACTGTTAAATAGTTCATCTTCCAAGGACTTTTTTTCCCCCAATGCTTTTAATGACTAAGTTACTTGGAACAGCAGCAGGAAGAAAATCTCTGAGGCAGAATCTGCTCACACAGATTCTGACAAGTCTCAGCTCAGGGCAAATTTCCAAAGGATAATTATAGATGTCGCTAAAGTTGAATTCACGATGGTCAGATTGTCAGAAATCTTATTTATAAATGCTATCATAATGCTGTAGGGGAAACTCCATTTTACTTTGGAAAAGTTTGAAATCAGCTAAGTTGCTTGAGTTGGCTTCTATCTCTGATTTAGTGTCTGACTCACCCGTGGAGCTTTTGAAGGCTATAAATAAAAGTAAATTCAGCCCCTAATATAAACTTTCTCAGCCAGTATTTATTATTAAGTAACACTGAAGTCATTCACTCACTCACTCACTCACTCACCCACCGTTTGGCACTGCTCTATGAACTACAGGTAACCCAGAGTTCTCCCATCAAGACTATGAGGCAGTTAGTTACTATTACAACGATTACTTTACCAATGAAGAAACTAAAATGTGGAGAGGTCAAGTAGCTTGCCCAAAGTCACATAAGTGTAAGTTGCAGAGTCAGAGTTCAAACCCAGGCAGCTCAACTCTTGAGTTCATGCTTATAGCCATCGTATCTCACTGCTGCTCATCCTTAGGGTCCCTTATGACCAGATATGGATCTGGATTTGTCAGGATAATATCACAAAATGGAATTCATTGCCTGGTTCTCAATTCTTACTAATTTGATTTGAATATTTCCTTTTTATCATGATTGATTTTTAGGGGATCAGACATACTGGTTGATTACTCTCTAATGAGCAAACAAATAAAAATTTGTCTCCAGTCTGGACTTTTTGGATCAGACTCCCTGATGGCTGGGGCCTGAGCATCTTTGACTTTAAATAGCTTCTCTGGCAATTCTGATGCATCGCTTGCCATATAAGATCAGAAGGAAGACAGGTAGCTGTACTATTTATTTCAATATGAGGTAGACCGAGGACTCTGGAAAGCTGTGAGAGGTACTGTGGGGACACGGGGATGAGAGACATTGATTCTGACCGAGAAGCCTTCTAAAGACCTGGCATACTGTAAAGTCTCTGAAGGAATACAAAATAATAAGGACCGTTTACTGAATACCTCTATGAGAAGGGAAAGCGTTATACTTGAATGCCCTCCTATAGGATAAACCTGCAGATGTTTGAAGGTAGACTTCTTACTGTTGTTGTTGTTTTTTTGTTTTTTTTTTTTTTTTTTTTGCTGTACACGGACTCCGGACGCACAGGCTCAGCGGCCATGGCTCACGGGCCCAGCCGCTCCGCGGCATGTGGGATCCTCCTGGACCGGGGCAGGAACCCGTGTCCCCTAGCATTGGCAGGCGGACTGTCAACCACTGCGCCACCAGAAGCCCCTTCTTACTGTTTTACAAGAGAAGATATTTCAGTTTCCTGGTATTGAGAAATATTTAAATATTAAGTTTGCTAAGGCCTAAGACTGTAGTACCAGAGGGTTAACATTAAGTTTCTAATGTTACAACAGAATTGGCACTAACTAAAAGTGAACAGTTGTCGCCCTTCTGTTTGTTCTGCCATTATTTCCTCAATGCAAGAGCCTCAAACAGCCATACATTAGCATATTGGCTCCTCTATTTTTGCTTTACTTTTGTCTTTTCTGAGCTCTCTCTGGAAGCATCTTTGCTTGGGATGATTAAGGGCCCTCTACGAATCAGCATACGTATTAGAAAAGGTACAGAATATATGGTTCTCCATATGACATATAAAATCTGGTAGATTTAATATTTTTTGAATTTAATTTAATTTATTTTTTATACAGCAGGTTCTTATTAATCATCCATTTTATACACACCAGTATATACATGTCAATCCCAATCTCCCAATTCATCACACCACCACCCGCCACTTTCCCCCCTTGCTGTCCATACATTTGTTCTCTACATCTGTGTCTCAGTATCTATCCTGCAAACCGGTTCATCTGTACCATTTTTCTAGGTTCCACATATATGTGTTAATATACGATATTTGTTTTTCTCTTTCTGACTTGCTTCACTCTTTATGACAGTCTCTAGATCCATCCATGTCTCTACAAATGACACAATTTCATTCCTTTGTATGGCTGAGTAATATTCCACTGTATATATGTACCACATCTTCTTTATCCATTTGTATGTCGATGGGCATTTAGGTTGCTTCCATGACCTGGCTATTGTAAACAGTGCTGCAATGAACACTGGGGTGCATGTGTTTTTTGAATTATGGTTTTCGTAGGGTATATGACCAGTAGTGGGATTGCTGGGTTGTATGGTAGTTCAAGTTTTAGTTTTTTAAGGAACCTCCATATTGTTCTCCATAGTGGCTGTATCAATTTACATTCCCACCAACAGTACAAGACGGTTCCCTTTTCTCCACTCCCTCTCCAGCATTTGTTGCTTGTAGATTTTCTAATGATGCCCATTCTAACTGGTGTGAGGTGATACCTCATTGTAGTTTTGATTTGCATTTCTCTAATAATTAGTAATGTTGAGCAGTTTTTCATGTGCTTCTCGGCCATCTGTATGTCTTCTTTGGAGAAATGTCTGTTTAGGTCTTCTGCCCATTTTTGGAATGGGTTGTTTGTTTCTTTAATATTGAGCTGCATGAGCTGTTTATATATTTTAGAGATTAATCCTTTGTCTGTTGATTCGTTTGCAAATATTTTCACCCATTCTGAGTGTTGTCTTTTCGTCTTGTTGATGGTTTCCTTTGCTGTGCAAAGGCTTTGAAGTTTCATTAGGTCCCATTTGTTTATTTTTATTTCCATTACTCTAGGAGGTGGATCAAAAAAGATCTTGCTGTGATTTATGTTTTCCAGAGAGTTTTTTTATCATAAATTGGTGTTGAATTTTGTCGAAAGCTTTTTCTGCATCTGTTGAGATGATCATATGGTTTTTCTTCTTCAATTTGTTAATATGGTGTATCACATTGATTGATTTGCATATATGGAAGAATCCTTGCATCCCTGGGAAAAATCCCAGTTGATCATGGTGTATGATCCTTTTAATTTGTTGTTGGATTCTGTTTGCTAGTATTTTGTTGAGGATTTTTACATCTATATTCATGAGTGATATTGGTCTGTAATTTTCTTTTTTTGTAGTGTCTTTGTCTGGTTTTGGTATCAGGGTGATAGTGGCCTCATAGAATGAGTTTGGGAGTGTTCCTTCCTCCACAATTTTTTGGAAGAGCTTGAGAAGTATGGGTGTTAGCTCTTCTCTAAATGTATGGTAGAATTCACCTGTGAAGCCATCTAGTCCTGGACTTTTGTTTGTTGGAAGATTTTTAATCACAGTTTCAATTTAATTACTTGTGATAGGTCTGTTCATATTTTCTATTTCTCCCTGGTTCAGTCTTGGGAAGGTATACCTTTCTAAGAATTTGTCCATTTCTTCCAGGTTGTCCATTTTATTGGCATAGAGTTACTTGTAGTCTCTTAGGATGCTTTGTATTTCTGCGGTGTCTGTTGTAACTTCTTTTTCATTTCTAATTGTATTGATTTGAGTCCTCTCCCTCTTTTTCTTGATGAGTCTGGCTAATGGTTTATCAATTTTGTTTATCTTCTCAAAGAACCAGCTTTTAGTTTTATTGATCTTTGCTATTGTTTTCTTTGTTTCTATTTCATTTATTTCTGCTCTGATCTTTATGATTTCTTTCCTCCTGCTAACTTCTGGGTTTTGTTTGTTCTTCTTTCTCTAGTTCCTTTAGGTGTAAGGTTAGATTATTTATTTGAGATTTTTCTTGTTTCTTGAGGTATGCTTGTATAGCTATAAACTTCCCTCTGAGAACTGCTTTTGCTGCATCCCATATGTTTTGGATCTTCATTGTCATTTGTCTCTAGGTATTTTTTGATTTCCTCTTTGATTTCTTCAGTGATCACTTGGTTATTTAGTAACATATTGTTTAGCCTCCAAGTGTTTGTGTTTTTTACGTTTTTTTCCCTGTAATTGATTTCTAATCTCATGGCATTGTATTCAGAAAAGATGCTTGACATGATTTCAGTTTTCTTAAATTTCCTGAGGCTTGATTTGTGACCCAAGATGTGACCTATCCTGGAGAATGTTCCATGTGCACTTGAGAAGAAAGTGTAATCTGCTGTTTTTGGATGGAATGTTGTATAAATATCAATTAAATCTATCTGGTCTATTGTCATTTAAAGCTTGTGTTTCCTTATTAATTTTCTGTTTGGACGATCTGTCCATTGGTGTAAGTGAGGTGTTAAAGTCCCCCACTATTATTGTGTTACTGTCAGTTTGCTCTTTTATAGCTGTTAGCAGTTGCCTTATGTATTGAGGTGCTCCTATATTCGGTGCATATATATTTATAATTGTTATATCTTCTTCTTGGATTGATCCCTTGATCATCATGCAGTGTTCTTCTTTGTCTCTTGCAACAGTATTTGTTTTAAAGTCTATTTTGTCTGATGTGAGAATTGCTACTCTAGCTTTCTTTTGATTTCCATTTGCAAGGAATATCTTTTTCCATCCCCTCACTTTCAGTCGGTATGTGTCCCTAGGTCTGAAGTGGGTCTCTTGTAGACAGCATATATATGGGTCTTGTTTTTGTATCCATTCAGCCAGTCTATGTTTTTTGGTTGGAGCATTTAATCCATTTACATTTAAGGTAATTATCGATATGTATGTTCCTATTACCATTTTCTTAATTGTTTTGGGTTTGTTTTTGTATGTCCTTTTCTTCTCTTGTGTTTCCCACTAAGAGAAGTTCCTTTAGCATTTGTTGTAGAGCTGGTTTGGTGGTGCTGAATTGTCTTAGCTTTTGCTTGTCTGTAAAGCTTTTGACTTCTCCATCGAATCTGAATGAGATCCTTGCTGGGTAGAGTAATCTTGGTTGTAGGTTCTTCCCTTTCATCCCTTTAATTATATCATGCCACTCCCTTCTGGCTTGTAGAGTTTCTGCTTAGAAATCAGCTGTTAACCTTATGGGAGTTCCCTTTTGTGTTATTTGTCATTTATCCCTTGCTGCTTTCAGTAATTTTTCTTTGTTTTTAACTTTTGCCAATTTGATTACTATGTGTCTCGGCATGTTTCTCCCTGGGTTTATCCTGTATGGGACTCTCTGTGCTTCCTGGACTTGGGTGACTATTTCCTTTCCCATGTTAGGGAATTTTCAGCTATAATCTCTTCAAATATTTTCTCAGGTCCTTCCTCTCTCTTTTCTCCTTCTGGGGCCCCTATAATGTGGATGTTGTTGCATTTAATGTTGTCTCTGAGGTCTCTTAGTCTGTCTTCATTTTTTTCATTCTTTTTTCTTTATTCTGTTCAGCACCAGTGAATTCCATCATTCTGTCTTCCAGGTCACTTATCCGTTCTTCTGCCTCATTTATTCTATTATTGATTCCTTCTAGTGTATTTTTCATTTCAATTATTGTATTGCTCATCTCTGTTTGTTTGTTCTTTAATTCTTCTAGTCTTTGTTAAATGTTTCTTGCATCTTCTTGATCTTTGCCTCCATTCTTTTTCAATGTCCTGGATCATCTTCAGTATTGTTTTCTGAATTCTTCTTCTGGAAGGTTGCCTATCTCCACTTCATTTAGTTGTTTTTCTGGGGTTTTATCTTGTTCCTTCATCTGGAACATAGCCTTCTGCCTTTTCATCTTGTCTGTCTTTCTATGAATGTGGTTTTTGTTTCACAGGCTGCAGGATTGTAGTTCTTCTTGCTTCTGCTGTCTGCCCTCTGGTGGATGAGGCTATCTAAGAGGCTTGTGCAAGTTTCCTGATGGGAGGGACTGGTGGTGGGTAGAGCTGGGTGTTGCTCTGGTGGGCAGAGGTCAGTAAAACTTTAATCCCTTCACTGCTGATGGGTGGGGCGGGGTCCCCTCCCTGTTGGTTGTTTGGCCTGAGGTGACCCAACACTGGAGCCTACCCAGGCTCTTTGCTGGGGCTAATGGCAGACTCTGGGAGGGCTCAGGCCAAGGAGTACTTGCCAGAACTTCTTCTACCAGTGTCCTTGTCCTCACAGTGAGACAGAGCCACCCCCCACCTCTGCAGGAGACCCCCCAACACTAGCAGGTTAGTCTGGCTCAGTCTCTATGGGGTCACTGCTCCTTCCCCTGCGTCCTGATGTGTACACTACTTTGTGTGTGCCCTCCAAGAGTGTAGTCTCTGTTTCCCCCATTCCTGTTAAAGTCCTACAATCAAATCCCACTAGCCTTCAAAGTCTGATTCTCTAGGAATTCCTCCTCCCATTGCCGGACCCCCAGATTCGGAAGCCTGATGTGGGGCTCTGAACCTTCACTCCAGTGGGTGGACTTCTGTGGTTTAAGTGTTCTCCAGTTTGTGGGTCACCCACCCAGCAGTTACGGAATTTGATTTTTTTGTGATTGCACCCCTTCTACCTATCTCATTGTGGCTTCTCCTTTGTCTTTGGATGTGGGGTATTTTTTGGTGAGTTCCAGTGTCTTTCTGTTGATTGTTCAGCAGTTAGTTGTGATTCCAGTGTTCTCACAAGAGGGAGTGAGAGCACGTCCTTCTACCCCGCCATCTTGAACTAGTCTCTGATTTAATATTTTTGATGTTTGGTATAGGCTGTTGGGAGCACAAGGGTATCTGCCTTTGGTCTCTTTGAACTACAATAGTACCCTGCTTATCTGTGGTTTTGCTTTCTGTGATTTCAGTTACTCATAGCCAACCATGGTCTCTATGCCTAGAAATAAACAATTCATAAGTGTTAAAATGTGCACCATTCTGAGTAGTATGATAAAATCTGGTGTCTTCCTACTCTGTCCTGGCCAGGATGTGAATCATCCCTTTGTCCAGCATATCCACACTGTACAAACTACCCGCCCCTTACTATAGAAAAAAACATAGTATATATTTTAATGTTCAGTACTATCCACGATTTCAGGCATCCACTGCGGGTCAGATAAGGAGGGGCTACTGTACAGAGTCTAAGGTAAGGCCCCTAGAAAATGTAAAATTCTTCCCGTAATCTTTTTGTAATGTATTTTGTCCTAGTGATCAGAGAAGGCTGGAAGTGGAGAAGTTATTGTTTAATACTAGTGGGTATAAAACCTTGGTAATTTTTTTTCTCTCAGTCAGACATGGAGGACTAAATCATTGTTTGACTCCCATACATAGCAGATGCCATGTGGAACAGAATGCTCCCTAAATTTCTCTTAGCTGAAATCTGTTTTCTTTTGGTTTGTCTTTGGGTCTTTGTGGGGTGATAACTGCTAAGATGAAGAGCTTTAATACTGGTAGTACCTTCATCCACAAGGACCTGGCTCTCTGTAGGCTGTTGTTTTGTCCCTCTCAAAGTTTCACACCTAGAATGAATCACAGTAGACAGTGATTCTCATTTGTCCAGGACTCATATCAATCATTGCAATTACGAAGTTGTATAGGGAAGCACAATGGTCATAACATAATATTCACTAATTAACTATAATTGATGTAACCATTTGTCCAATGCAAATTAATTGCAAAATCAAATTGAAAACTATGCAAAGCATAGAATTTTATGAATTCATTAAAGTGGAATTGGAGAACTATTCCAATCACATGGGCAACTGTTGTAAAAGGAGAATTTGACAAGATTATATCTATTAAAGTAAAAAAAAAAAGTGGAGGATAATATGTGCTTCAAAGAGGATGATTTGAAGAAAAAATGATCAGGAGATGTCTTTTTGAAAATTGTAATAGACAATTAATTTTCTTTTTACAAAGATTTATAATTGTGAGGAAAATTTAAACAAAAATGAAGGTCATCCTACAGTAATGCCAGAAAATTATGTTGGTTAAATTACACCAAAATCAAACAAAAGGCTGTGTTTTTCTTTGTTTATTCTAAAAAGGTACAAAGTTGCAGTTACAACATAAATTCAGTACACATAAGATAAACTTATTTTCCTTATGTTCAGTTTCATTATTCAACATAAAATCCTTAATCAAACTATCATTTTGTTTGCTATGTACTATGACATTTTGCTTAATTTGTATCAGTCAGGGTCTTGGCTAGAAGCAGAAGGCACAGTCAAACTGGTAGTTGAGGAGAGTTTACTATTTACAAAGGTCTGGAGAGGTTTTAGAGAAACTCCCAAGGGATAATACAGTATCCTGGTGCTAGCAATAGTGGGAAACCACAACATCTCCTAGGAATCAGTTGGAGAGAGCAGTCACTTGAACTCAGAGTATTGAACCTCTCCTAGGAATCAGTTGGAGAGAGCAGTTACTTGAACTCAGAGTATTGTACGGAGAGTGCCATCTTTGGTAGGGAATGGGGACACAGCCAGCTCATGATGATCACACAGGGAGGAAGCCAGAAAATAAACACTCTTACTTCACTCTCCTCCTGTCCTCTCATCTCCTGCCAGTGCCTCCAAATGGCCAAAACTAGTTAGAAGCCTGAGTGCAAATAGATCCATTTTCTTTGGCACAGAGCTGGGTGCAGAAAGGTGGAGAGTAGAAGTGGTGATGGCACATGGAAAATTTTAGCACACCTTTTGAAATGGATTACTTTTATTGTTTATTATGTTAAATTAACTTTTATTGGACTGTAGTTGATGTACAATGTTGTGTTTCTGCTTTACAGCAAAGTGAATCAGTTATACATATACATATATCCACTCTTTTTTAGATTCTTTTTCCATACAGGTCATTACAGAGTGTTGAGTAGAGTTCCCTGTGCTATACAGTAGGTTCTTATTAGTTATCTATTTTATATATAGCAGTGTGTATATGTCAATCCCAATCTCCCAATTTATCCCTCCTCCACCTTCCCCTTTTCCCCTGGGCAACCATAAGTTTGTTTTCTACATCTGTGACTCTATTTCTGTTTTGTAAATAAGTTTATTTGTACCATTTTTTTAGATTCCACATATAAGTGATATCATATGATATTTGTCTTTCTCTGTCTGACTTACTTTACTCAGTATGACAGTCTCTAGGTCCATCCATGTCACTGCAAATGGCATTATTTCATTCTTTTTTATGGCTAATATTCCCTTATATATATGTATAGTATGACATCTTCTGTATCCATTCATCCATTTGATGGATATTTAGGTTGCTTCCATGTCCTGGCTATTGTATATAGTGCTGCAGTGAATATTGGGGTGCATGTATCTTTTCGAATTATGGTTTTCTCCAGATATATGCCCAGGAGTGGTATTGCTGGATCTATTTTTAGTTTTTTAAGGAATTTCCATACTGTTCTCCATTGTGGCTCTGCCAATTTACCTTCCCACCAACAGTGCAAGAGGGTTCCTTTTTCTCCACACCCTCTCCAGCATTTACTGTTTGTAGACTTTCTGACCAGTGTAAGGGGATACCTCATTGTAATTCTGATTTGCATTTCTCTAATAAATAGTGATGTGGATTACTTTTAAGTGGACTTTTTTCAGAACCTAATATCCTCAGATAAAGAAGGTGGCTTCCTGTGCTCAAGGAATGTTTGCCCAGCATAAAATAATGGGACTTTTAATGGCTTATTTAGGATATGTTTTAATGTAAGATTAAAATAACATTTATAGTCACAATGTGTACTTTTACTGAACAATTACTGACACGGTAATATCCTTCAGAATTCCTCATTCACGCTGCTGCCCCATCCTGCCTCTCCAATTTTGCATTTGAGAAGTTGACTGTTTGGAGCTATGTGTAAGATGACATTTATTCAAATTAAGTTTTGTGGTATTCAGTTTGGATCATAATTTCAGTCCTCTGAGATCTTTCTGGAGCCTGATATTTTTCATCTATCTTATCAGCTGCTCCTCCCAGCTTTTTGTCATGCTTAAATATGATCAGCTGCGAATGATCGTCCAGTGACTGATAATAATGTTACTTTGGGCATGGTTGTGGATGGATTCCTGAGGCACTCACTACAGACTCTACTCTAGGATGACAATAATTCAATTTATTAGTAAAGTTAGACTAAGTTGTGCTGCAGTAACAATTAACCCCTGACATCTCAGTGACTTTCCATACCAAATTTTATTTTTCACTTATGCTTCAAGCTTACTCCATGTCCTTCTACTCATAGTTCACTGGCTGGAACTAGTTTTATGACCCCAATCTAACCATAAGGCAATTAAAAATATGGAAGAATGCGAGAATATTAAGTGAGCATTAAATTTTAGTATCTTTTAGATGAAGTCCTGTGACCAAATCCACCTGACACTACTCTTATCTCATCTACATTGAATCCACCTGACCCTGCTCTTATCACATCTGCACTGAATCCACCTGACACTGCTCTTATCTACATTTCTCCATCTTCTAATGACTGTTGTCATTTACTGAATGCCACTTATAGAATAGCAATTATTAAGCATATACTCTATAATTTAATCTTTATGACCATCCAGTGGGATAGATAGTATCATTTCCCTTTTATGAATGAGAAAACTAAAACTTAGAGGTTAACTATCTTGTCCAAGAATACACAGTCAACAAGCGGTAGAGAAAAGATTTAAACCAATCAATTCCAAACACACATATTGTTTCTTATTACCTATCTATCTAATCTCTTGGCCAATAATAGAATAAAAGAAAGGGTAAATCTCAGGTCATGTTGAAAATAGGATGAATTGATTTTTCATGCTGCCCAGAAATTCTTTTCTTGTACTCTGACTCACACCACTTTCTTTTACTTATATTCATGAACCCTTAGCACTCATTCTCTCTCTTTTTCCATGATCAGTTGGTCTCACAAGAAGGTCTGGGAAGTCACTCACATTTAAGTAATAATGACTGAATAGCTTCTTTCACCTGTAAGAGTTTTTTTATTTGTTAAAGACAGATCATCCTGCAGTGAAGAGGAATAAATCTCTAGTTGTGGGATAGGAAACATTTTTGAAGGAGCTTATTTGAACAAAGACATATTATTGTTATCTCTAATATTATATCATAGAACTGCTAGCAGTGTGGTCTTAGGAGGTAGTAGTATAGTGTACTAGAAAGCTTGGACTTTGGACTCTGTGGATTAATTAAATCCATGTTGTACTTCTGGTATCTCTGTGACCTTGAACAATTTATTTAAATTTCTGTAATTTTAATTTTCTCATCTGTAAAATGGGGTAAATAATTCCCACTTTGTATATTTTTGTGAAATTAAAGAGGTATTGTTTATGGTAGGTACTCAAAAATATTTGTGAAGTGAATGAATGAATGAATGATGTCTGTGATATACCTAGCAGAGTCCTGGTACAGGAAAGGTAGCACATACTTGTAAAATTGGAACAGGAACCTGGGGAGGGTAAGAGAGGGCAAGAAAATTTGGCAAATTGGAACCAAGTGTAGAAAATAAAAAGTTTGCATTTCAATCAGAATCATTTTTTATGTACTATAAGTTAATATGCTAATAGAGTAGATTAATTTATTTTGGAATCTATCCACCAGAAATATCCAGGTATATGTTGTATGTCTTACCATTATAATAAATGAGGACAATTTGCTGTGATTAGGGTGATGTGCATGGTGGTGGTGTGACCAGCCAGGATCCTTCATTGAAATCACTGGCCCAGCCTGAGAGACATGACCAGGTAGACTGGAAAATGATAGAGAATTGCAGTCAGGTTGTTGCTATCCACACAACGTGTGCTGACTCTTGGTCATTTTTGCATTGCTGGAGTAATAACTCAAAGTGTTAAATTGTAATTAGGCAGTTATTTTCTACAAATTCCATTTTGGAAATTTCAGAAATGAGAGAAAAAGCAAGAGGATGCATCCAGCAGATGTTGGAGATATGATTGAACCTTTTAATTTTTTGTCTTTTAATCATTATGCATCTCAAGGTAAAGATATTTCAAATCTGAAAGTGCATCCAAGTAACAGGGGAAGTTTTGCTATATGAATAAAAAGGTAAACATATTAAAATAATATGTGTCTCTGACTTAGACTGGTAATTAGTCAAATTGTTTGTTAGGAATCATAGTTAATATCTATATTAATGGTAAATTTATGTGGAGGAATGGACTTTATGGGGAAAGGAGATATACATTTCTTTTTTCTTCTGCTACATTAAAAGAAAGTGTTTTCTGAGTCAGCTTAAGGAACTTATCAATGGAAAATAAAAAAGGCTATTGCTCAGACTAAAGGGGCAATAGTAGTGTCTCAAGAGTTTTCAGTTGTGGTGTAACATGCCGAGAAAAACAGATGAAGGATGTATAATTTGAAAATTATATGTACTCCAAATTACTGAGACCCTAGGAGATTCCAGGGCACAGCTCCCAAGGGACATCTGAATTTTCTGGTGATATTTTATTTTATTTTATTTTATATTTTATTCTTTTTGCGGTACGTGGGCCTCTCACTGTTGTGGCCTCTCCCGTTGCGGAGCACAGGCTCAGCAGCCATGGCTTACGGGCCCAGCCGCTCCGCGGCATATGGGATCCTCCCGGACCGGGGCACAAACCCGCGTCCCCTGCATCGGCAGGCGGACTCTCAACCACTGCGCCACCAGGGAAGCCCAAAAATCTGGTTATGCTTTAGATATTCATTTAAAGCAGCCCAGTAGTCCTTGTTCCTGTCCCTCTTGTGATTGCCTCTTCTCGACTCAAGATGAAGATCAGTATCTGAATTACATAATAGCATGCTGCTTTTTATTCCTAACACCCCAGGTGGCTGATGGCATTTCCCCATTTCCCTACCCAAGGAGTTAGAGCAGAAATAAAACCCCATGATAATTCATATTCATGCACTGTTGATCCTCCTCCTTCGATGTTCTAATTTTTCAATGTTTCTATGCTGACCTCATTCTTTATTGACTTATTTCAAAAAGGAAGGGCAAATTTGGAGTTTTCTTAGTTATTTTTAACAGATTATAAAAGAAAAATATGATTTGCAAAATATTTGTTAAATACAGGCTTCCCTGGTGGCGCAGTGGTTGGGAGTCCACCTGCCGATGCAGGGGACACGGGTTCGTGCCCCGGTCCGGGAGGGTCCCACGTGCCACGGAGCGGCTGGGCCCGTGAGCCATGACCACTGAGCCTGTGCGACCGGAGCCTGTGCTCCGCAACGGGAGAGGCCACAACAGTGAGAGGCCCGCGTACTGCAAAAAAAAAATATATATATATATCTATACATATACACATATATATATATATATTTGTTAAATACAAAAATGTATAGAATCAATAAATCACAGATAAAATGTTATAATTAGAGGATATTTTCTTCCAGAATTTACCCTACACTTCAGGGGTTCTTTCTCAACCTCAGCACTGTTGACATTTTGGACAGAATAATTGTTGTTGGGACATGACCTATGAATTCTAGAATGTTTACAGCATCCATGGCCTCTACTCAGCAGAGATGTCAGCAGAATCTCCCCCCACCCAGTCATAATAATCAAGAAAGTCTCCAGACATTGCCAAATGTCCCCTGAGTAGCAAAATTGCCCTCAGCTGAGAAGTATGTCTAAATATTAAAACAAAATTAGAATTTTACTGTCTGTACAATTTTATATTCTGATTTTTAGGCTAATGTTGCACGTTGGAAGTTTTCCTATATCATTAAAGATCCTTGAAACGATAGTTTCTGTTGGCTGTATTCCCTTATATAGATAGAATAGTTATTTAGCTATCTTCTCATTGTTGACCCATTAGGTTGTTTCCTAATTGCCTTTTGGTTCATGAATAAAAATTTAATAAACATTCTTATACATAAATATTTGACCCCATCATTGATCAGAAAATTTCTTATGGCTTTCAAAACCCATAATCTAATTTTCAAAATAACAAAGTACCTTTGAAACTAATAAGTAGTTTTTCAGAATTTTGAGGTCTTAGTGGAGTGGTAGACATCTTCCACTCAAAACAAGTCAGTGGCTAAAAAATCTCTGAGTCTGTTCTTAACCTGTTTTTTGTTTGTTTTTGTTGGTTTTTTTAAAATTATTTTTCTTCTTAACCTGTTTTGAATAAAGATTCAAAAAGTTGAGAATACAAATAAAGCTAAGGACACGTGCTTTAAAAAAATACACATTGTTACACACATACACACACAATTTTGTACACAATTTCAGGGGGACTGAGGATTTATGAAGAATAGCCATAGACCTTAGGTTAAGGAATCCTGTTATAAAGACACTTGATCCCCACTGCACCTTTTTTAAAGGGGTAGGCATGGTGTATATTATAACCTCCACGAAGAGCAGAGGAAACCAAGATTAAGGGACATGTCCGTGACCATTAATCTGGTTCTGTGTCAGAATCAGAAGCCTGGTGCCCAATGAGCCTTTATAAATTTAATGAACTGCATTAAGGAAAGCTTTGGAGACACAAAAGTGAAACATTTTTCTGGCCCTTTAGACCTGTGGTAGTATTGGACAGGTGGAGTCTAAGTTTTCTGAACTGACCTGACCCACCTGTGAAGTCCTTTTCTAATACCACCAGCAGTATGCAGTGAAGGTAAAGCCAATACCAAGCATGAGGCTTCTGAGAGCATTTATCTACGTCTGTCCATGTCCATGAGGCTGAATAGAATTTACTCCCCACTGTAGACTGAGAAATAATCATTTCTATGAGCAGTCCTCCCTGAAGTGAATTATATATTACAACACAGTGATGATGGTCATGGCCATTGCTTTTCAATATAGAGGTGGAAAAAAAAAGAAAGGGAAGGTAAATAGCACCTACTGCAACTGTGCATTTACTCTTTGCCAAACACCATTCACCATTTGCTTCCATACTTTTGTTTAATCCTTACAGTAACTCTGGGAAATAATTGATATTACCATTATTTTATCGATAGTAATTCAGATGGTTGAGCCATTTTCCCAGAATCAAGACTTCCTCCATCTCCTTTAACACCCTGCTACCACCACCTCCAATAAAGCCTGCATCTCCTTAAAAACAGGTATATCACTTTTTGGAGAGCCTTTTAAAACACTCTTAGACGGTCATGTTATCTACTTTAGTAGACACTAATCTTGGATTTAGAAGACGTGGCTTTGTTTTCTTGCCCTTTATCACTTAGTTATGAATGATGCTGGACTAGTCACTAGTTTTCTTTGAACGTTGGTTTCCTTCTCACCACAGATGCTGTGCTACTTAATACATAATATTAAGAGCTCATATTTATGCAAGTACTTTCTTTAAAGCAAAACAAAACTGTAAAAGATTGACACTTTAATAGACATTTCAACTCCCTGAACTTCAATTTTCTCATTTATAGAATTGGAATTATAACTCCTATCTCACAAGGTTGTTAACTTGTTCATTCAACAAATACTTAATGTGTATCTACTATGCACCAAGCACATTTTGTTTTGTTAGGGGAGAGGTAGGTAGTGGTAGACATGTAATAAACGAGCAGAGAAAACAAAATGATAATCGTGATAAGTACTATGAAAAAAATAGAGAAGCAATTGGATTGGAGGTGGAGGGTGCTGCTTTAGGTAGGGTAGTCAGAGAAAGGCTCTTTAAGGAGGTGATGGAGACCTGAGAGCTGAAGGTTGAGAGGTCACCAGAAAGGGTGCTTCTAGAGAGTGAAGACCCATGTTACTAAAAGATATTGACACGAGACGAGAGGGCTGTATGCCTTGCTATTCAACATGTGGTCCATAGACTAGTCCATCTCCACATTCTCTGTTACTGGTCTGCAGCAAGCTTAGGAGCTTGCATAAGAGTGTAAATCAATGCATTTATTCTTTCAATGAGAAAATTTTTCTGAAAAAAAGTCAGCTGAATGTAACAGTACACTTAGTTATATAGTTGATGTACAACCTGGCATCCATAATGCATCATATCCCAGTAACACTTTGCAGACTGGCTTCTTTTAGTAGAATTGGTAAGATGAAGTTGGAGAGTTGCAGAGGGCAAGGGCTAGACCATGTAGAACCTTGAGGTCATAATAAGATTTCTGAATTTTATTCTAAGAACAAGGGGAAACCATTGGGGGATCTAAGCAAGAGAGTAGAATGATCTGTTCTTGAGAGAAACAGATGCTCTAATGCATTTGAAAACATTTTATGGACTTTAAAGTGATGAATGTGAGTTTTGACTTGATCATTTCATTCAATCAGGGATTTTTCTAGCCATTCTGCCAACAGTCTCCTCCTGGAGAGGTCTAAAAACATACGTCATGAATCTCTTGGAGGCATATTGCAGCATGTTTTTTTTCTTTTTCTTTTTTGTTTGTTTTTATTGTAGCAAAATATATGCACCATGATTTTGAGGTTATCTCTTTCCAATTCAAATGAAATTCCATGCTTGGAAAGTAAATAAGTTATATTCCTCTAGCTCAGGGGTCTCAGATCTCAAAATAAATCTCTTTTTGGCAGCATTAGTATTCCATGTTCACACCTACAGAGCTTAGTATCAATTTGCACATATTTTGCTAAAGAGAACAACTGCTTAAGATCTAGAAACTTCATATCTACACTTCATTCCCAATGGGAGTTTTAGTGTTTTTCATGATAGAAACTGGCAAGTTCATTTTCTTCTCACCCAGGAAATGGCTACATCTTTTGAAAATCTATGGCATTGATTTCTTTGCCCCAGAAATGATCATTATTTCCCTTATTCTCCTCCCTCCCTTCCTTTTTTGATTATTTCCTGACTCTCTCCCCACTCCCTCCCTCTTTCCCTCCCTCCCTTCCTTCCAAGCTACTTACTGAGCATTTATGCTGTGGACTAAGAACCATTTTAGGCTCTGGAAATACCTCAGTCAAAAAGACAGATGTAGTCTCTACCTAAAAGGAAATTATAATCTTGATGGGACGCAGACGAGTAACTAGAACAAGAATTACAACCCAGTGTGATCTATGCCACAGTGGGGGAAAATATAGATTGTATATTGAGAACATAAGCTGGGCATCTAACTTAGAATTGGAGTCAGGACAACTTCTGGGAGGAAAGGATGTCAAAGTTGAGGTCCAAAGAATAAAAAGTTATTATGTTGAAGGTTTGGATGTGGGTGGAGTGTTCTTGGTAAAAATTTCATGTGTGAAAACTTAGAGATGAGATAGTGCAAATGTGAGTTGCTGTAAATAAAATAAGTTAAGTGTAGCTGGCGCTTTGGAATCAAAGCGGAATTGGAGAGGGAAGAAGTCGGATATGTAAACAAGAAACAGACCATAAAGGGCCTTATACACCAAGCTAATGAGTATAGACTTTATCTCTAAAGTGATGGAGAGTCACTGAGGGATTTCAAAAGGCAGGTGATGTGATTATGTTACTTTATAGGGAAGTTATACTGGATCTAGGAAGGAAAGTGGATTAAAGGCAGTAAGGTTGGAGTTAGGAGACCACAGAGAAGGATATGTGTATGAATAAGAATGTAGAATGAACAGAATTAGAACACTATGCATGCAGGTGGTGAGATACTGTCTTTAATTAGATGCTTAGAAAGCTGCTGACTGGTTTTCTGGGGGTCAAAGGGCAGCTTGGAAGAGCAGGAACGGAGCCCAGGTCTTCCAATCTGTGTGTTGCTTTTCCAGCGAGAGCTGTTTTGAGACCAATCATCATTCATTCTTCTCCCTGCCCCCTTACCTACCCCAAATAGCTTGAGTTTTTCTTAGTCTTAAAGTGGAGAGTTTCTCTTTGATGATAATTTTACTCTTGGGAGCTGTCCAATATTCTCTTGCTGCATTAAAATATAAACTGACTTTAAAAAATAATGAACGGGATATTATGCAGGCAGCTGTCAAGGGAATGACTGGAAATTAGTCCTGAAATTCTGTTGTATCAAACCTGCAGATTTTAAACTGTCCCCCTAAGGTTTTTCTCAACACACACCCATGATGGAAAGAAGCGGGATTGATCAAAGAACAAGTGTGTTCAGCACTATTCTGAGCTCCACACAGAATGAACCACCTGGGGACAACAAAGAGACATAAGACACTGTCTCTGCCCTGAAGTTGTCTAGTTTAAAGGCAAAAGCAAACATATATGAAAACATGAAGCCACTTGAAACAAAATCTAAGAATGTGTTATAATTATAGGCTTAAAAATGTAATATTCTAGTTGTTCAGAAAACAAAGAGGAACAAGTAGTCAGGAAAACCCTTCTGGAGGAAATGGTATCTGAACTAAGCCTTGGTGGGCAGAGGGCAGAGGGCAGTAGGCTGGGGAGCTGGCGTGGTGAAGATGTGGAGGTGTGAATGACTGGGTCATGTTGATGGTACTTGAGTGTGGATGGGAAAGTACTGAGAAACAGTGGGAAAGAAGTTCAGCCAGGCAGGGTGTGGGCAATAACAGATGACTTTGAAGTCAAGACACAGACAGTTTGAGACATGGGGACCCAGTGAAGGCTCTAAAATACAGGTGTTAAGGGCAAGAATGATAAGATATCCTTATGAGTGGGGAGCATGGTTATTCCCAACTCTTAAATAATTCAACTCCCCTACTATCATTTATCGTGACCAAATTAAGTGACTCAATTCATGTCTATATTTCTTCCTGTCTCTGAGCCATCTTGCTGGTTAAATGAGATAGTGCTTTGTAGATCCTCAATGATCGTGATCACGCTAATTATTGTTACCACCATTGCTGCCCCTTTCACATTTTCCATGTCTTTGACCAAGTCCCTTTTAATTCAGTCTAAATAGCTGGCTCTGGGCACTCCCTTCCTGCTCCCTTCCAGGCATCCTCTGCTTTACCACATGGCCTTGCAGAATTCTCTGTCTGGCTCTAGTCGATTGTGTCGTTTGATACATTTTCATCTCTAGCACCTTATGCACATCTGGTTTGACAGAATCCAGTCTGATTAAACAATCCAGCGAACTAACAATAAGCTGAATTCAGCATTGAAGACAGCAGGGTGGTTTGATCTAAATTAATATTGAATTTTTGATCTGAGCATGGGGATTTGATGGTCATGGCCCGAGTCTTCTGTTTCTTTCAAAGTTCCCAACAGGACTTTGCACAGCCTTAGTAACCGATGGCTTTTCTATTCAAGCTCCTGACTCACTGCCCAGGAGGTAGATTGTTGTTTCTCTGTGTGCTGAAAAGTGCCAGCTTAGTAGCTTTTCCATCATGGCCTCCAGCTAATATTTTTAGATGGCCAAGATGTTATCAAAAATAGTATTTAGTTGGGTGACTTCGATTATTGCCTCTCGCTGACAACAGGACTATAACTCCTTGGTCTCAGCTGTGTCTGTTGAAATCCTCAATTTCTGTAAATTCTTAGCAAGGCACTGTTCTGTGTTTTGCAATAAGGGGCTGTGCATTTTTCAATAGGTTCCCCACGTAATGAAGATCCACAAAGACATGACTTTTGATGGATGACTGTATTTAAGAAGCTATTTAAGGAGTATTAGGTTTCCATTTTCTTTTTCTCAAAATCAGCTTTTTAAACTGCTCTCTCTCAGCAGCTTCACTCTAACAAGGAACATTTTGTTTGCATTTCATTTTTATTTTTAGGCATTTGCAAATGAACCTACCCTGAAACAGTGATCTGCTCTATCCAGAGGAGGGCAGACCAGTGTCAGAAATTCATGCATCCATTCCACAAATATTCATCAAGCCAGGGAGGCATGGCAGGCCCTGTTCTAGGCATTGTAAATACAAGGATGTGTCAAGACAACCCAGTCCTTACCCTCAGGGAGTTAATAGGCCAGTGAGAGTCTGTTTCTTTAATTATAATGATAATTGCTGTGAAGGGGAAATACTGGGAGGTGTTAGAGCCTGGAAACTCATCTAGTTTGGGGGGCTCTAGGAAGAACTTCTTGTAGAAGTGGTAACTAATCATTTATCTGAATGATACATAGAATTTAATAAGATAAAGAAGAAAAAGGGGACAAGGTTGGGGGTAGGAAGAATAAACAGAATAAATGAACTCCCTGAGGTTGGAAGAAACTAAAAATAACGTAAAAGTGGGGAGGGTTAACATATCTGAAACTTAGAGCATGAGGATGAAAATATCATGAGTTGAGGCTGAACAGATAGGCAGGGGCTGGATCATATAGAGGCCTAGTCGGCTATTGAAGGGATTTAATTTTTCTCTTCAGAGTATGGAGGAAGTGACCAAAGAGACCGAAGCAGTGGAATAACAGTATCTACTTTGTGTTTCTAAAGGATATCCCTGGCTCTAGATTTCTACTACAGTAGTCTGGGTTAGAGGTGATGCTGGCTTGGAGTGGAGTTGGCTGTGCAGGTGGAGTAAAGTGATTGCTTATGACACATAATTAGGAAGTGACATGGCAGGATTTAGTGATTGAGTGGATGTAGTGGATGAGGGAGAGGGAAGTATCAAAAATAACCAAGTTTCTTGGTATAGACCATAAAGGGGGATGGGGTATGGAATCAGATGTGGTCAACGTGCCAACCTTTTTCCAGGCCAAGAGGAAGGAGTTACATCCATCGCTAATGCAGAGTAAGCATTTCAGTTCCTAACAGTCAATGACTTTGTAAATATAGCTTCTTCAAGGGGAAGGGATGCCCGGAAGTAGGACAGCTGAGGAACAGATAGCTACTTTATTCTAAACTCCAGTTACACTGTCTCTGGTGGCCAAATTTTTTCCTGCTATTTCCCCATTCCTTTTAGCTAAATTGACTGCATCTTCTTCTGAGTGTACTTAACCCTCTGACCATATGTGACTTAGCCTTTACCAAATTATGCTTTTATCATCTATTGATGTGCTAGCTTTTTCTGGTACTTGGTTTGTTACTGGTACTTAAGAACTCTCTTCTTTTTAAAGCATCTTCAGAAATCACATCTCCTTTGGTAACTCCACTTTAATTTTCATTGGAGAACTACTTGTCTTCCACTCTGGGTTCACAAGGGGCTGAAAAATCTTCTCCCCCCTATCTCCATGACCACGTTTGGTTCAAGGACTCTGAAAATGGGACCCAGACTCAGCACTTTAATCAGAACTACTGAAAAAGAAATGGTCTTTTTGCAAAATCCTGTGGTTTTGGCAGAAGCAATAGTCATTTTGGAGCTTCTGGCTATTGAATAGGAGTCAGCCCGAGGATTAAGGCAACAGAAAAGGGAGCAGAGCAAAGAGACACAGAAAAAGCTTCCTTCCTGATGACATCATTAGTCTGATCTCTATGACCTTAGATATTTCAGTTATGATCCAATATATTCCCTTCTGTTTAAGTGAGTTTTGAGTTCATTTTCTGTCACTTGCAAATGAGAGCTCTTTCAAATACAGTTATCTATGAAATCAGATCAATAGCCAGAATTAATGACTGACAGTGATGATGCATATTTATTTAGCTCTTACTGCGTGTAAGGTGCCATTGGCACTGAACATACTTTACTTAAATTTAATCATCTCACAACTCTATGACCTAAGAGGATTCAAACCTATGCAGCCTGATTCCAAAGCCCATGTTTCACTCTACTTCCCTAGAGTAAGAAGATTCCATTATTACTGCGTGTAAGGTGCCATTGCCACTGAACATACTTTACTTAAATTTAATCGTCTCAACAACTCTGTGACATAAGTATGATGATCCCCAATTTATGGATGAGTTAAGTGAGATTCAGAGTTAGGATTCAAACCTATGCAGCCTGATTCCAAAGCCCATGTTTCACTCTACTTCCCTAGAGTAAGAAAAGATCCCATTATTACTGCTAAGGTAAAAATACCTGCTTGAGAATCATAACCAGTTTCTCTATTTGTCCAGTATCTTTCCTGTAATGGAGAGGAAAGGTCAGCAATGGAAGCCATCGCTTATATTACCTAGGTTAAGTCATGTGAAGTATCACCATTTAAAGTCTAGACATCCTCAGATGTTGACTACTATAAAAGGGTTTTCAATCTCAGCCAACACTGCAAACCCAGTGAAGGCAGAGATCTCTCCGGTTTTAGGCCTATATAGCGAACCTACCTCTTTTATGTCTTGAATTAGTTGTTTTACAGGAATCTCTTTACACGCCCAAAATGGGATTCGTGATTCCCAAATGACACCTCAACCTGTTCTCTTGCTGACTTTCCCATTTTAATCAATGGCAGTCCCAGGTTCTCGGCTTCTCGAGGTCATAGTGAAGGAGAACTCCCTGATCTCTCCCTTCCCCTCTTTCTCTGTGTCCCATCCATTAGCAAGTTGCCAGTCCTGTATACAAACTATATCTGAAAACCGTTCACCAGCCGCATAAGCCTTCTGCAGGTTCTTAGAACATTCCAAGCTCTTTTGTGTACTAGGACATTTATTCTTTTTTTTTCAGTTTTATTGAAGTATACTTGACAAATAAAATTGTAATATACTCAAAGTGTGAAAGGATTCCTCCCATCCACCATCTAGTTAATTCCTCCCATCCATCACCTCACATATTTATCTCTTTTAAAGGAAGAATATTTAAGTGCTACTCTCTTAGAAAATTTCAATTGTACGATACAGTGTTATCAACTATAATCACCATGTTATGCATTGGATCCTCAGACCTTACTCATCTTAGAGCTGAAAATTTGAGAAAGTTTTCTTATCTAATTGCTGTAAGTCTACAGTTTCAGCCTTTTCATAGGAAGAGAGAACTTACTTCTCAAAAGTGAGTCAGTTGTTACATCAGACTCATTTTGATTGATGCAAGTAACTCACCCTTTTCTATATGGATTGTAAGACATTTATTCCTGAGGTTTCTACTACCCCTGATGCTATCTCCCTGGTTCTTTCTCTGGCTAGCTCCTTCTTATATTTCAGTTCTCAGTTTAAAAATCTCTCTTCCCAGAGCCCTTCCCAGACTGCTCAGTCTGAATCAGTACTTCTCCCCACTGCCAGGTACTTTCTATCATATCATTTTATTTATAGCTCTTATCTCAAATTGGATTTTTTTTTAAAGAAGATGTTGGGGGTAGGAGTTTATTAATTAATTTATTTATTTTTGCTGTGTTGGGTCTTCATTTCTGTGCTAGGGCTTTCTCTAGTTGTGGCAAGCGGGGGCCACTCTTCATCGCAGTGCACGGGCCTCTCACTATCGCGGCCTCTCTTGTTGCGGAGCACAGGCTCCAGACGCGCGGGCTCAGTAGTTGTGGCTCGCGGACCTAGTTGCTCCGTGGCATGTGGGATCCTCCCAGAGCAGGGCTCGAACCCGTGTCCCCTGCATTAGCAGGCAGACTCTCAACCACTGCGCCACCAGGGAAGCCCTGGAATTTTTAATATATTAATTTGATTACTTACTTTCTGTGTCTCCCACTCGAATATAAGTTTCTTGAAAGCAGATTCCTTATTCCTTTAGTTGACCTTTGTATTTCCATACATAATGCAATGCCTCGCACATTGTAGACGCTCAGTAATCATGTAAGTTGAATGGACAAATGAGCACATGGTGAGAGGAACAGTATAGTTAGAGAATCAGGTAACCTCCACTCTCCTTGTCTAGTTATATGTCATTGACTAAGTCACTGAGTCTCTCTGGATTTTATTCTCTTAATTTATCCAAAAAAAGGGAGAGGGGGCTAATGGTAACCTTGTTGCCTTCCCCAGCCAGCAGGATCACAGGCCTTTAACTGGAAAGAGCAGGGGCAGCGCAAATATCCAGGGAAAACTGTTAATTCATGACCCATGACTCAGGAGGCAGGCAATCAGAGCTATGGAATGATGACAAAAATGACAGTGTGGGGACCAAAAAAGAACCCACTTGTAACATTTGCAGAGTAATTAGTGCCACACAGAGTGAAGCATTATATAAATTTGTTGCAGAAATACACTCAGCCATGGGGAATTGTCTTTAAGTATTGGAAAGAATATTCCAGAATCCAGTGTTCATGCTAATGTCTACCACTTGAGTTCAGGGTTCACTGCTCTGGGACTCTTCACTCAGTATAATTTTTGTGCCCAACAAAATTAAATTCTCAGGCAGAATAATTATATGTAAATGCTGCTGAGCTATTAGTCTCAAGGGGCCAATTTTCTAGCCATTTGTTGCCATCTGAAATGTCAAACTTATTACATGGAGGGCATGGTAATACATACAACATCCTTTCCTAAATAGGATATGAAAGGCACTAATCAGCACTGTGGCTGCAAATGGTAAAGGCAGTAAGATGTTGCTTTAGCTAATAAGGTGAGCTAAATTAATTACATGTATTATTTTAAGGAAAATAAAACATTCTCACAATAGAAGTGCTACCTATACCCAGGTTCCTCAGTTCAAAGGCTGTCTGCTCTTGAGAAGTCTAGTTATTCCCCACCCTCTCCTATTTCCTCTCATATGTCATAGATTTCCAGGGCCCAGGAGAAAAGGCACTGGGGAAAAATGGAAGCTCTGGCTTTAAGTCCTGGCTGTCTATTGCCTTACTCTGTGATCTTGGGCAAGTCACTTACCCTCTCTGATCTTCAGTTTCAGTTTCTTACTTGTAAAGATAAAGCTTGTGTTGTTCTGGTGGCATCCTTGAGGGCTCAAAGGAGGAAATTGGTGGTTAAGAACGTTAAAAGCTGAAAATGTTTTACCAGTGTAGAACTGTGCTCTACGCAGTGGGTACTTGCTGATTTTTACCTGTCCAGTGTCATTTCTTCTGTTTTTATTAATAGTGAAAGACCCTAAACTTCATTTTGGGCAGATGCTCCTTCCTTTGTTTTAGTCCACATAGTTCAGCTTGATTTCCTGAAAATTCAGAAAGGGTTACGTGACCCAGGGTTGGACAATTGAACATTTTCTTACTCTTGCCTCTGTGATTAGTTCACAGGTGGCATGTGACTGAGGCCAGAACAATGAGACTTCATTCTGATGTATATAGGGGGAGATGATGAAAAAGAGAAGTCTTTTGCCATTGGCAATGTAATCTGGCAGGGTATAAACCATGGTGCAGAACAGAGAGGTAGGGTAATGCTGAGTTGCAAAGATATCTTTTGAGACCCTGGATCCAGCCTACTGGATCCAACTCCAACTGCTTCATTGAGTGCCTGATCTGTGCCAGGCACAACCAAAGGCATTAAGGATTCATCACTGTATGAAATAAATGTCTGATTCTTATGGAACTCACATTTCAATTATATAAGCCAGTAAGTTCTCCGTTTGAGTTTTCTTCATTTGCGTTCTCTCTTGATCCTGAAAGTCTAGGATTTTATTTCCCGATTTATAAAATGGACCAAACAAAATACCAATTTTGCTGAAATATTGTGAAAATAATGTCTCTAAAGTCTTTGGCATATAGTAGATGCTAAATAAGTAATATTAAAGTGGGCATTAGTCATTATTTTTGGCCACCTGATATCTAAATCCCTTTTCTTTGTTCGGGAATCTCCCAAACAAAGGACATTAGAGCCCATTTAGAGGCTGACAGTGCCAGCCCCCATGTGATTAAGCCTGGGCTCCTGGCTGAGGTATCACAAACTGGACGCCTCTGACACAGATATGGAGTCTGCAACCCATTAAGTAATAAAGTGCCAACAGCACAGACTTCTTTCTGGGGAGAGTGGTATAGGGTGGCACGTGCATGTGATCTTAGAGGCAGCACCTCTGGCAGCAATATCCAAAGCCCTGCCTCAGAGGTGCTAATGGTGCAAACGCAGAGTCTGTCTGTCAGTGGAAGCTGTGTACCCTTCTCAGACTAACCCTGAGAAGAAGGGATTCCTGGTCGTATAACCTCAGACATGGGTGTCTGGATTTCCTAAGGAATATAGAAACTACCCAGTATCCATTCAGTACATCCTTTTCTGCTTAAATTAGGCAGAATGTATTTCTCTTGCTTGCAGTTAAGACCTGACTGATTCTTTACTTATGATAATAAAATTTTAGTGACGATAGTGGTGATGATAAGACCTGTGTTGTAGGGAAAAAAAATAACCACTCAGTAATGTGGAGACTAAAGGGGTGACATGGGACGCTGAGAACAGTATGAGCTGATCATGTATACTAAGAGAGATATGGAGTGGTAAGAAATGGTAAGGATGATATGGGTTGGTAGTGTGGCTCTAGCTATAGAGACGGGCAGAAAGGAACACAGTTAAGAGAGATATTGGAGGTGAGATTGACATGACAGTTTCTTCAGCCATTAGACCACGTACAGCACAGAAATATTGAGATTTCTTGGCCTTAGATGCTAATGTTATTTACCTAAGTAGAGATATTTTGACTGCAACATTCAGCTGCATATTGTTTAAACTGGGTCAAAGAACAACAAGGGATAAAATTCAAGAGTGGATTCCCGCATCTGGGTAGGGTACTAGCCTTCTCCACTTTTGGCTTTTCAAGTTGGTAAGACAGATGTTTCTCCAGGAGTCCCATATGCTGATGACATCCAAGTATTTTGCAAATGGTAAGTAGGAAAGAAAAGTGCTCCTGGATAAATCATGGGCAGTACTCATCACAGTGTCCTTTGGTGCTTTCTCACGAGCCACTCGTGGCCTAATGAGCCACTTGTGGCCACGGCGGGTGGAGCACAGGTCAGAGATGGTAATCGCTTCTTATTGAGATGTTTAATTTTCCCCTTAAATTCATGAAAAGCTTCTGAAACAAATAAATAAAATATAATTGATACAGATCCTGTCTCCTTTCCTTCCATAGATCATTACGAAGTTGTAATTGCTTCCCAACCTCCAGGAAGCTCTCATCTCTTAAGAATAAAGTGTGAGTGTTCGACTCCCTGGCAATTGTTATTATTCTTAGGAATTAATTTACTCTAATTAGTTTTAAGCCCATTAACAGAAATAGAAAGCTGAGCAAGGGAAGGGAGGTCTGAAAACAACATTTTCCTCAGCTGGTTGTAAGAACTTTTCATGTGCTTAACAATTTGGTCACTGAAAATCAAATCTTGTTAGAAACCAAACACAACACATATAAATCAGGATATAACTGGTATGATTCCTAAAAGGCACATTACCTCTTTTTTTATTTTATGAAAGTAAGAAATCAACTATAATTTTTCTCTCCCATGGAAAGGCTCCAAACTGAGTTCTAAAGGACCCCCCAATTCAGAGGAATGACTGAAATTGAAGCTCAGAAATGGTTGGTTTTGCTTAGCTAAGAAGCGGTGCCTGCTGGGGATGCTTCAAGGGGTTTTGGGAAAGTTCTATTCTCCCAGGAAGTAGTTTTCCCATCCCAAGTCACCCTGCCTAGAGTTCTACCACGAGAGAAGCAAAGTGCTATCTCTGAGTTACTTTCCCCAGGTCTTTACATGGTCTGTTCACCCAGGAGGACTTTTACTCCTTAGAGCTCAGCCTTGGGGTGAGCAGGTACAGAGTGATTTTGAAGACTGGGATGGAGCTGACTCTGGAAGATACAGAGCCAGTATGACCTTTCAGGTAAACTGGGGACAAATGGTGGAGGCTCTGGTGTTCAGACTTTGCTTTATAGGCATTGGGGGATTTGGGGGTTTTTGAAGAGAGGAGTAACTGTCAGAGCTGTGTCACTTGGTGGAACATGAAGGATGAATTTGAAGAAGAGGGACTGAAGGATGGAAGGCAAGTTAGGAGATCCAGATAAAAAGGAGGGATGGCCAGGGCTTCCCTGGTGGCGCAGTGGTTGAGAGTCCGCCTGCCGATGCAGGGGACGTGAGTTTGTGCCCCGGTCTGGGAATATCCCACATGCTGCGGAGCGGCTGGGCCCGTGAGCCATGGCCTCTAAGCCTGTGCGTCCGGAGCCTGTGCTCCGCAACGGGAGAGGCCACAACAGTGAGAGACTCGCGGACTGCAAAAAAAAAAAAAAAAAAAAAACGTAGGGATGACCAGAGAGCAGGACAGTAGAAGTGGCAAGGAGGGGTAGGATTTTGGAAATGTTTCTGGGGTGAATTGGATGGGATTTAGTGAGGGAAGGGGTGTAGCTGGAGAAACCCAGAGGCTTTGGTCTTGGGGAACCTGGATAGTGAGTTCAGCAATTGAGATAGGAAGGAAACAACAAAAACAAAAACACCCAGCGCTTTCCCAGAGTCTGAGATAATGGGCTTGGCTTTAGATAAAATAGCTAATATTGATATTAAACGTGATGGACTTCTGGGGAGAGTAATCTGAATTTCCTGTAGAGCAGACAGTGATCAAATTCATATATCCTCCGAACCAGCCAGGACATAAATAAATGAAGCTGGCTGGAATTTAGGGTCATTGGGTTTGAGAACATATCCCACATAGAAGGGCAGCTACCATCTGGCTCCAGCAAGTTGCTGCTGCACAAGAATGGGGCCGGGATGATCCAATCATCCAATCCCTTAATAGAAGCCCCGGATCAAATGTTACATAAAGTCTCCCAATTCTTATATGTTGGTAACTAATTCAATTCAGTTTTTTTTTTTTTCTTGAAACTATAAGTGAGCCAATCCCAGGCATGTCTGCAGAGCAGCCCTGGGGGCCACGAGTTTGAGATTCAATGAACTAACCTGCCTAACCATGGAGAGGTGCAAAAAGGGAAGACACAGATAAAGGTGGATCGTTGGGGAAAGATTTTTCGAGCAGCTCTAAGTTTGCGAGCACAGTGCTAGCAACAGTGGGAGATATAATCTATGGCTGCTGCCTTCAGGAAGCTGGCAGCTGGGAATGCCAGGCCAGTGAAACAGCCAGAGAAGAAAGCAGGACACTCTGTGATCAAGGGCTGTGGATAATAAAGTTTCAAGAAAGGGAGAGATCAGCATTGCACAGAAGACTTAAGAAAGATAAAATGAAAGCTCTGGGTCTCAAACAGATGAAGGAGAGGTTTCAAGAACAGGCAGGGGATGCACAAAGAACTAGAGAATTTTCTCCAAAGTCCATTTCCAAGTCAATAACTGCAATTCAACAGGTGTTGTGTTTTCTCCAGGGAGGGAGCCATGGAGTTTCTGAGAGCTGTTGGGAAGAACAAAATTACAAGTGGAAACTAATGATCACTCACCGACCAGTTTGGACTATTTCTTTTATATTATTTTCGAAAGGTTTTTCCTTGCTCCAATTGCTAGGCCCTTGGCATCAAGCTTAAGGATTAAAAATAATTAAATTTTAAAAAACCCTGACAGTTTACATTAGGAGACAACACATCTCTCTAAAATGAGAGAGATAATCCCTGAAGCTGGAGCATCTCATCCACTGTTGGTTTATTTACGGTTGCCCAAGGAGTGTGAAAAGAAGTTAACAGGGCAGTAAGAGTCTTAGGATAGAGGAGAACGGTACAAAGGGGAGATTTGTCATGTTTTTCATAACTAGGCTTTGGGGATGCGGCAGAGTGTCAAATAACGTTTTCCCTGATAATACACTCCGTATTTGCTTCCCGATTCCTTGTCTCTCTTTTTCTAATCTTTGCTATTTTTTTCCTCCCAAATCTCTGACATTAGTAATGAGGACAGATTTATTTGTTGGGGGGATAAAGAAAATAGTGTCTTTGTCCTGAGTTGGTATCAGTCATTTTATTTAAATGAGCTTTTTGCTGATAGGCAGAATCAATTTGTGAACCACATTTGATCACCTCAGTTCAATTACTGGAGAAAGCTGCTTCCAGGCTCAGGTGAGGTGAACTGAGAATATATTTTCGCGTTTCCCCTTCTGCGAGGGAGGACACAAGAGCGTAACAGCTTCATGGAAAACAGCATGACATTTGTGACTGTTCAGCTGTGTGCAGGCATGGCTCTTGGGGAAGGAAGCAGTTTCAGGGGGAAGATATACTGTTTTCCATAAATAGGTAAAGATTTGCATCTCCTGCCTTTGCAACCAATTACCATTATGTTTGGGTAAAAAGTTAAGACCATATTTTTCTCACAACAGCATGGGTTCTCATACCTGATGCAATTTTTTTTTTTCTAGTAACTTTATTTTTTTTTAACATCTTTATTGGGGTATAATTGCTTTACAATGGTGTGTTAGTTTCTACTTTATAACAAAGTGAATCAGTTATACATATACATATGTTCCCATATCTCTTCCCTCTTGCGTCTCCCTCCCTCCCACCCTCCCTATCCCACCCCTCCAGGCGGTCACAGAGCACGGAGCTGATCTCCCTGTGCTATGCGGCTGCTTCCCACTAGCTATCTATTTTACGTTTGGTAGTGTATATATGTCCATGCCTCTCGCTCGCTTTGTCACAGCTCACCCTTCCCCCTCCCTGTATCCTCAAGTCCATTCTCCAGTAGGTCTGTGTCTTTATTCCTGTCTTACCCCTAGGTTCTTCATGACATTTTTTTTTCTTAAATTCCATATATATGTGTTAGCGTACAGTATTTGTCTTTCTCTTTCTGACTTACTTCACTCTGTATGACAGACTCTAGGTCTATCCACCTCATTACAAATAGCTCAATTTCGTTTCTTTTTATGGCTGAGTAATATTCCATTGTATATAGGTGCCACATCTTCTTTATCCATTCACCCGATGATGGACACTTAGGTTGTTTCCATCTCCTGGCTATTGTATATAGAGCTGCAATGAACATTTTGGTACATGACTCTTTTTGAATTATGGTTTTCTCAGGGTATATGCCCAGTAGTGGGATTGCTGGGTCGTATGGTAGTTCTATTTGTAGTTTTTTAAGGAAACTCCATACTGTTCTCCATAGTGGCTGTACCAATTCACATTCCCACCAGCAGTGCAGGAGTTTTCCCTTTTCTCCACACCCTCTCCAGCATTTATTGTTTCTAGATTTTTTGATGGTGGCCATTCTGACTGGTGTGAGATGATACCTCATTGTAGCTTTGATTTGCATTTCTCTAATAATCAGTGATGTTGAGCATCCTTTCATGTTTTTGTTGAATCTGTATATCTTCTTTGGAGAAATGTCTATTTAGGTCTTCTGCCCATTTTTGGATTGGGTTGTTTGTTTTTTTGTTATTGAGCCGCATGAGCTGCTTGTAAATTTTGGAGATTAATCCTTTGTCAGTTGCTTCATTTGCAAATATTTTCTCCCATTCTGAGGGTTGTCTTTTGGTCTTGTTTATGGTCTCCTTTGCTGTGCAAAAGCTTTGAAGTTTCATTAGGTCCCATTTGTTTATTTTTGTTTTTATTTCCATTTCTCTAGGAGGTGGGTCAAAAAGGATCTTGCTGTGATTTATGTCATAGAGTGTTCTGCCTATGTTTTCCTCTAAGCGTTTGATAGTTTCTGGCCTTATATTTAGGTCTTTAATCCATTTTGAGCTTACTTTTGTGTATGGTGTTAGGGAGTGATCTAATCTCATTCTTTTACATGTACCTGTTCAGTTTTCCCAGCACCACTTATTGAAGAGGCTGTCCTTTCTCCACTGTACATTCCTGCCTCCTTTATCAAAGATAAGGTGACCATATGTGCGTGGGTTTATCTCTGGGCTTTCTATCCTGTTCCATTGATCTATCTTTCTGTTTTTGTGGCAGTACCATACTCTCTTGATTACTGTAGCTTCTAGTATAGTCTGAAGTCAGGGAGACTGATTCCTCCAGCTCCGTTTTTCGTTCTCAAGATTGCTTTGGCTATTCGGGGTCTTTTGTGTTTCCATACAAATTGTGAAAGTTTTTGTTCTAGTTCTGTGAAGAATGCCATTGGTAGTTTGATAGGGATTGCATTGAATCTGTAGATTGCTTTGGATAGTAGAGTCATTTTCACAATGTTGATTCTTCCAATCCAATAACATGGTATATCTCTCCATCTATTTGTATCATCTTTGATTTCTTTCATCAGTGTCTTATAGTTTTCTGCATACAGGTCTTTTGTCTCCTTAGGTAGGTTTATTCCTAGATATTTTATTCTGATGCAATTTTGAGATTATGGGGCTGCGGTCTCTGCAGAGGGAATGGGAAGGAATGGACCAACAGTTAGGGTTAGGACCAAGGGAAGCAGGGCTACGGTGCAAAACTCTAGAGGGCGCTGTTCCCACAAGATTTCTCTGGGACTGTCAGCTGCATATCCAGTGATGTGGTAGATTGAACCCAAGGTTCTCATATGAGTCCTTAGAACCAAATAATATACCTCCCAAGAGATACTGTCTTCTCCATTATAGGAGGGACTATTTCCATTGTGCACAGTCAATGGGTACTTGAGAGAATGGTTAGAAGTCTCATTTCAGAGAACGCTAAAATACTAATGACATTTAATTGCTTTCTGGATGACTTTGAAAAGTCAGATTTTAAACATTCTTTGGGGATTAAGTGAATTCTTTTTTTCAAATTTCCTTTTTTAAAAAAATTTCCTGTTTCTTCCTTCAGTGATAAAGTAACCAAGCATTGGAGCAATCGCAGGATTATTCCTTTGGGTTCAGAGAAACAGTTAATGTTATACAATTCAGAAAACGTTGCAGTTATGTACATGCCTTGAGTTACAAACAACAGACTAAAGTCAGCCCTTACCCAGATGGCCAAGTTTTTTTTCTTCTTCCTTTCTCCAAGCCCCAGCAAGGGCTGCTCTCTTCATAGAGCTACTGAGATGTCAGAGAGCATTAATCAGTGGCTGGTTGTCTGGTCAAGAAGAATTCACTCTTGAACTTATCAAGCACATTGGGGATTTATTATTTGCAAGATATTGGGCTTTGTACTTGTGGTGCAAAGATGAATGAAGCACATTACTTGATATTAAGAAGCTAATAGAATAGAGGGATAGACATGGAAATAGGAAATTTCAATATGATGTGATGAGTAGTAAGCTATAAAATAATGCGGGCCCTTAACTCAGCCTGGAAATCTAGGGAAGATGACATCTGACTTGAGTCTTGAAGGAATAACAGAAAACAATCAGAAAAAGGAGGGAACATCAGTGTGCAAAGGAGCATCAATAGTTAGCATTCATCCAGTGTTTTCCCTGCACTAAACTCTGTATCTTACACACATTCATTCACAGAATTTTCACAGCAACCCTGTAAGTTATGTATCCTTAACTCTATTTTATACATGAAAAACCTAAGGCTTTGCGAAGCCAGTTAACTTGCCCAGGTTAATATCACTACCGTCTGGAAGAGATAGGATTCAAATCCAAGACCTGATTCCAAAACTCAGTAGCTTCCCCATTTTAGTCTATTGCCTCCTGGCTCACAAGACATAAATTTTTGTGATTATTTTCTAAAAACAGAAAAGTCTCTTTATAAGAAATGTGTGTACACCTATTGGTGAAGAGTGAGGAAGGAAACAGAAAATTGAAAGTAGAAGTATTAGGAAGTTGTTGACCATTGGAAATTATACAGTAAAAAGCTAACAAGATAACGTAAGCAAATGAGAATAGGACAATTGGTTTAGTGCTGTGCTTAAAGTATGTCCAAACAGATGACAGGTTGTGAATAGTTTTGTTTTTGCAGGGTCAACCTGACCCCACTCTCCCCATCTCTCACTGAGGTCCAGCTGCATTGGCCCGCTTCTCTCTTGCTCCAGACACCAAACTTGCTCCCACTTGAGGGCCTCTGCACTCACTCTTCCCTCTGTCTAGAATGTTCTCCCTCTAGATCTTCTATTTTCCATCACCTCATAAATCACCTCCTCAAAGAGCCTTCCCTGACCTCCTGATGTAATGAGCCCAAGAAGTCTTTATCAAATTACCCTATGTAATTTTCCCATAGTATTTATTGTTCTCTGAAACATCATATTTATTTATAAGCTATTTGTGTACTGTCCGCCTCCCTCTACTAAGATGTAAGCCTTAAGAGGTTGAGGGTTTTGTTCTGCTCACTGCTGTGTTCCCAGCTCCTAAAATAGTGCTTAGCCCACATATTTGTTGAATCTTTGCTTCTGATGGTTAATATAACTTTGAGAAGTAGAATAGGCATTTGTTTTTAATCTTTATCTTACAGAGAATAAAATGGGGCTCTTTGTGGTAATATAACATGTTCAAGGTCAAATAATAAAAATAAATGGAAGAGTCAGGAACTGAGCCAAAGCCTCCTCTCCCACTGCATGCCCCTGTCAGTTATCTCAGGAAAAATATTTGCCAGTCTCCTGCTTTCCTTCCCTTCTGACTCTCACATTTGGGGATGGAATTCCCTTAGATTAAAAATGTTTTCCGTAATGACTAATGTTGTAATTCCTCCAGCCCCTACTTTATTTATTCAATTGCTTTAATTCAATTGCCTTAATTCTCAGGAAGATTTCCCTTTCTAAGATATAGATCTCAGATCGACTGGGTGGAAGTGGGATGGAGGTAGACTGTACACCAGAAATCTGGGCCATGGCAGTGGCCCCTGCTGTGTGGCCTTGTGTTCATCTCATCTTCTCTCTGGACCTGTTAAGTGAGGGGAATGATCTCAACAATCTATGAGCAAATGATTCCTAGATGGATGTTTCAATACAAGGTTTGTAATGCTGGGACTGGGTGTGCCAAGGGTATTTGTGTAAGTGAGCACAAATGTGTATGTGCGTGTGATGTTATGAGGAGGATATCAGAAACTAATGACCCTGTTTTAAAAGCTTGAACATAGAGACCTTCAAGATGGTGGAGGAGTAAGACGTGGAGATCACCTTGCTCCCCACAAACACGTCAGAAATACACCTACATGTGGAACAACTCCTACAGAACACCTACTAAATGCTGGCAGAAGACCTCAGACTTCCCAAAATACATATATATATATTTTTCCTTTTTCTCTTTTTGTGAGTGTGTATGTGTATGCTTCTTTGTGTGACTTTGTCTGTATAGCTTTGCTTTTACCATTTGTCCTAGGGTTCTGCCTGTCCATTTTTTTTTTAGTATAGTTTTTAACACTTGTTATCATTGGTGGATATGTTTTTTGATTTGGTTGCTCTCTTCTTTTTATTACTTTCTGATTTTTTTATTTCTAATAATTTTTTCTTTTTTATTTTAATAACTTTATTTTCTTTTCTTTTTTTTCTTTCTTTCTTTTTTTCCCTTTTCTTCTGAGCAATGTGGCTGACAGGGTCTTGGTGCTCTAGCCGGGAGTCAGGCCTCTGCCTTTGAGGTGGGAGAGAGCCTAGTTCAGGGTAGTGGTCCACTAGAGACCTCCCAGGTCCACATAATATCAAATGGCGAAAGCTTTCCCAGAGACCACCATCTCAATGCTAAGACCCAGCTCCACTCATCAACCAACAAGCTACGGTGCTGGACACCCCAGGCCAAACAACTACCAAGACAGGAACACAACCCCACCCATTAGCAGAGAGGCTGCCTAAAATCATAATAAGGTCACAGACACCCCAAAACACACCAGCGGACGTGGTCCTGCCCGCCAGAAAAACAAGATTCAGCCTCATCCACCAGAACAAAGGCACTACTCCCCTCCACAAGGAAGCCTACAAAACCCACTGTGGGCAGACACCAAAAACAATGGGAACTACAAACCTGCAGCCTGCAGGAGAAACACACAACAGATGAAGGATCAAAGTAAAAACCCACCACACCAATCAAATAAAGAGGAAATAGGCAGTCTACCTGAAAGGAAATTCAGAGAAATGATAGTAAAGATGATCCAAAATCTTGGAAATAGAATGGAGAAAATACAAAAAACATTTGAGAGGGACCTAGAAGAACTAAAGAGCAAACAAACAATGATGAACAGCACAAGAAATGAAATTAAAAATTCTCTAGAAGGAATAAATAGCAGAATAACTGAGGCAGAAGAACAGATAAGTGACCTGGAAGATAAAATAGTGGAAATAACGACTGCGGAGCAGAATAAAGAAAAAACAATGAAAAGAATTGAGGGAAGTCTTAGAGAGCTCTGGGACAACATTAAATGCATCAACATTCAAATTATAGGGGTCCCAGAAGAAGAAGAAGAGAAAAAGAAAGGGACTGAGAAAATGTTTGAAGAGATTACAGTTGAAAATATCCCTAATATGGGAAAGGAAATAGTCAATCAAGTACAGGAAGCGCAGAGAGTCCCATACAGAATAAATCCAAGGGGAAACACACCAAGACACATACTAATCAAACTATCAAATATTCAATACAAAGAAAAATATATTAAAAGCAGCAAGGGAAAAACAACAAATAGCATACAAGGGAATCCCCAAAAGGTTAACAGTTGATCTTTCAGCAGAAACTCTGAAAGCCAAAAGGAAGTAGCAGGACATATTTAAAGTGATGAAAAGGAAAAAGCTACAACCAAAATTACTCTACTCAGCAAGGATCTCATTCAGATTCAACAGAGAAATTAAAACCTTTACAGACAAGCAAAATCTAAGAGAATTCAGCACCATGAAACAAGCTTTACAACAAATGCTAAAGGAACTTCTCTAGGCAGGAAATACAAGAGAAGGAAAAGACCTACAATAACAAACCCCAAACAATTAAGAAAATGGTAATAGGAACATACATAATGGTAATTACCTCAAATGTAAATGGATTAAATACTCCCACCAAAAGATATAGAGTGGCTGAATGGATACGAAAACAAGACCTGTATATATGGTGTCTACAAGAGACCCACTTCAGACCTAGGGACACATACAGACTGAAAGTGAGGGGATGGAAAAAGATATTCCATGCAAATGGAAGTCAAAGAAAGCTGGCGTAGCAATACTCATATCAGACAAAATAGACTTTAAAATAAAGACTATTACAAGAGACAAAGAAGGACACTATGTAATGATCAAGGGATCAATCCAAGAAAAAGATATAACAACTGTAAATATTTATGCACCCAACAAAGGGGCACCACAATACATAAGGCAAATGCTAACAGCCATAAAAGGGGAAATTGACAGTAACACAGATGTAGTAGCTGACTTTAACACCCCACTTTCACTAATGGACAGATCATCCAAAAGGAAAATAAATAAGGAAACACAAGGTTTAAAAGATACATTAAACAAGATGGACTTAATTGATATTTATAGGACATTGCATCCAAAAACAGAATGCACTTTCTTCTCAAGTGCTCATAGATCATTCTCCAGGATAGATCATATCTTGGGTCACAAATCAAGCCTTTGTAAATTTAAGAAATCTGAAATCATATCAAGTATCTTTTCTGAGCACAGTGCTATGAGACTAGATATCAATTAGAGGAAAATAACTGTAAAAAATACAAACACATGGAGGCTAAACAATACACTACTTAATAACCAAGAGATCACTGGAGAAATCCAAGAGGAAATAAAAAAATACCTAGAAACAAATGACAATGAAAACACGATCATCCACAACCTATGGGTTGCAGCAAAAGCAGTTCTAAGAGGGAGGTTTATAGCAATACAATCCTATCTCAAGAAACAAGAAACATCTCAAATAAACAACCTAACCTTACACCTAAACCAATTAGAGAAAGAAGGACAAAAAATCCCCAAAGTTAGCAGAAGGAAAGAAATCATAAAGATCAGATCAGAAATAAATGGGAAAAAATGAAGGAAACGTTAGCAAACATCAATAAAACTAAAAGCTGGTTCTATGAGAAGATAAACAAAATTGATAAACCACTAGCCAGACACATCAAGAAACAAAATTGATAAACCACTAGCCAGAGGCATCAAGAAAAAAAGGGAGAAGGCTCAAATAAATAGAATTAGAAATGAAAAAGGAGAAGGAACAACTGACACTGCAGAAATACAAAGGATCATGAGAGATTACAACAAGCAACTATATGCCAATAAAATGGACAACCTGGAAGAAAGGGACAAATTCTTAGAAAAGCACAACTTTCCGAGGCTGAACCAGGAAGAAATAGAAACTATAAACAGACAAATCACAAGCACTGAAATTCAGACTGTGATTAAAATCTTCCAACAAACAAAAGCCCAGGACCAGATGGCTTGCAGGCGAATTCTATCAAACGTTTAGAAAAGAGTTAACACCTATTCTTCTCAAACTCTTCCAAAATACAGCAGAGGGAGGAACACTCCCACACTGATTCTACGAGACCACCATCACCCTGATACCAAAACTAGACAAAGATGACACAAAAAAAGAAAACTACAGGCCAATATCACTGATGAACATAGATGCAAAAATCCTCAACAAAATACTAGCAAACAGAATCCAACAGCGCATTAAAAGGATCATACACCATGATCAAGTGGGGTGTTTCCCAGGAATGCAAGGATCCTTCAATATACACAAATCAATCAATGTGACTAACCATATTAACAAATTGAAGGAGAAAAACCATATGATCATCTCAATAGATACAGAAAAAGCTTTCGACAAAATTCAACACCCATTTACAATAAAAACCCTCCAGAAAGTAGGCACAGAGGGAACTTACCTCAACATAATAATGGCCATATATGACAAACCCACAGCCAACATGGTGCTCAATGGTGAAAAACTGAAACCATTTCCTCTAAAATCAGGAACAAGAGAAGGTAGTTCACCTCACCACTATTATTCAACATAGTTTTGGAAGTTTTAGCCATAGCAATCAGAGAAGGAAAAGAAATAAAAGGAATCCAAATTGGAAAAGAAGAAGTAAAGCTGTCACTGTTTGTAGGTGACATGATACTATACATAAAGTTCCTAAAGATGCTACCAGAAAACTACTAGAGGTAGTCAATGAATTTGGTTAAGTACCAGGATACAAAATTAATGCACAGAAATCTCTTGCATTCCTATACACTAATGATGAAAAATCTGAAAGAGAATTTAAGAAAACACATTTACCCCTGCAACAAAAATAATAAAATACCTAGGAATAAACCTACCTAAGGAGACAAAAGGTCTGTATGCAGAAAACTATAAGACACTGATGAAAGAAATTAAAGATGATACAAACAGATGGAGAGATATACCATGTTTGGATTGGAAGAATCAACATTGTGAAAAGGACTCTACTACCCAAAGCAATCTACAAATTCTGTACAATCCCTATCAAACTACCAATGGCATTTTTCAGAGAACTAGAACAAAAAATTTCACAATTTGTATGGAAACACAAAAGACCCCGAATAGCCAAAGAAATCTTGAGAAAGAAAAACAGAGCTGGGGGAATCAGGCTCCTGAACTGCAGACTATAGTACAAAGGTACAGTAATCAAGACAGTATGGTACTGGCACAAAAACCGAAATATAGATCAATGGAACAGGAGAGAAAGCCCAGAGATAATACCATGCACATATGGTCACCTTATTTTTGATAAAGGAGGCAAGAATATACAATGGAGTTAAGACAGCCTCTTCAAGAAGTGGTGCTGTGAAAACTGGACAGCTGCATGTAGAAGAATGAAATTAGAACACTCCCTAACACCATACACAAAAATAAACTCAAAATGGATTAAAGAACTAAATGTAGGGCCAGACACTATAAAACTCTCAGAGGAAAACATAGGCAGAACACTCTATGACATAAATCACAGCAGGATCCCTTTTGACCCACCTCCTAGAGAAATGGAAACAAAAACAAACAAATGGGACCTGATGGAACTTAAAAGCTTTGCACAGCAAAGGAAACCATAATTAAGACAAAAAGACAACCCTCAGAATGGGAGAAAATATTTGCCAATGAGCAAGTGACAAATGATAAATCTCCAAAATTTACAAGCAGCCCATGCTGCTCAATATCAAAAAAACAAACAACCCAATCCAAAAATGGGCAGAAGACCTAAAGAGACATTTCTCCAAAGAAGATATACAGATTGCCAACAAACACATGTAAGGATGCTCAACGTCACTAATATTAGAGAAATGCAAATCAATATTACAATGAGGTATCACCTCACACCAATCAGAATGACCATCATCAAAAAATCTACAAACATTAAATGCTGGAGCGTGTGTGGAAAAAGGGAACTCTCTTGCACTGTTAGTGGTAATGTAAATTGATACAGCCACTATGGAGAACAGTATGGAGGTTCCTTACAAAACTAAAAATAGAACTACCATATGACCCAGCAGTCCCACTACTAGCCATACACCCTGACAAAACTATAATTCAAAAAGAGTCATGTACCAAAATGTTCATTGCAGCTCTATTTACAATAGCCAGGACACGGAAGCAACCTAAGTTTGCATTGACAGATGAATGGATAAAGAAGATATGGCACATATATACAATGGAATATTACTCAGGTATAAAAAGAAATGAAATTGCATTATTTTTAGTGAGGTGGATGGACTAGAGACTGTCATACAGAGCGATGTAAGTCAGAAAGAGAAAAACAAATACTGTATGCTAACACATATATACGGAATCTTAAAAAAAAACCCAAAAATGGTTCTGAAGAACCTAGGGGCAGGACAGGAATAAAGACGCAGACGTAGAAAATGGACTTAAGGACACGGTGATGGGAAACGGTACTCTGGGACGAAGTGAGAGAGTCGCATGGACTTATACATACTACCAAATGTGAAATAGATAGGTAATGGAAAACAGCTGCGTGTCACAAGGAGCTCAGCTCAATGCTTTGTGACCACCTAGAGGGGTGGGATAGGGAGTGTGGGAGAGAGACGCCAGAGGGAGGAGATATGGGTATATATGTATAGCTGATTCACTTTGTTATAAAGCAGAAACTAACACACCATTGTAAAGCAATTACACTCCAATAAAGATGTTAAAAATAAAATAAAATAAAAGCTTGAACATAAGGTACTCAGGGAAGCTGGGGTTGTTTTTTTTTGTTCCGAGTGCACTGCTTAGTGAATCCTTATGGATTGAAAAATGGAGTGAATGAAGTTGTTTGTGTAAACTTTCCTTGTTAGTGTCTTAGTATCATCTTATTTTCTTAAAGCAACCAAGACTAATTTCGGCTAAATGAAGAAAAAGGAATTTTTCTGGAAGGTTTTCAGTGGGCCTACAGAATCCAGGGGAGGCTGGAAGATCTGGCATGAGGATAAACAGAAACAATGAGAGTAGGGGAGGAATTGTATAGTGGAAGTCTGGCAATGGTTCTGTCAGAAGAAAAACTTAGTCAAGGCCATCTTAGGTCCGCTTTGTAATGAAAACCACCAACCCCTCCTTATCAACTCCTCAGGGGTCAATATCCTGGGTGAGAGTGCCTGAAGCACTCAGGGGCTAGTAATGAAAACAGAACTATGCTAGTTATTTTAACAGAGAGACTTTAGTGTAGGGATTGGTTGATTAAACAGAGGCTCAAGGATTGCAGTAGTGAAAATGAACACGAGGGAAACACAGATTTAGTAACTGCAGGAAGAAGCTACCATGCTAGGACTGGGAAACAAGAGAAAAAGTTGGTGCTATCAGAATCTAAAAGCTTGGAGAAGAAGCATGGAGGAGCTGAATCCCAGACCTTTGAAGGGAGGACACCAGCTAGCCTCTGCTGGTATCTCAGGGGCTGGCACAGGATCCCCAATGGGCTGGGGCTCAGACCTCAGAGAAGCAGGTACTGCCTGGCTGGTACCTCTGAGGGAGTAAGATGAGGATGGTTCTAGGACCGTGGAAAGAAGCTGGAAAGGAACCAGTTGCTGTTGGAATGAAATGTAGCTGCTGAGGTGAAAAGCAACAGCTGGGTGAAAGAAAAACCAGCAAATGGGAAGAAGCAAGCTGCTTTTCTCTTCCTCCTGCTTCTAGTTTCCCTATGGGCAGAACATCAGAAGCCACCTGAGAATGGAGAACTATGGCCAACAGAGCCCCAGCATTACAAAGTTGGGTAGAGGAGTGAGTTTGTTGCCGAGACAGTAGCTTCATAACCTGCAGAGCATCTCATTGGCAGAACTTAGGTCAGGTGCTCACCCTCTAGCTTACTGGGGCAGGGCTAGGGGAGGACCTGACCTTTTTCTTCTGTCACTAAAAATGGCCTGCTGGAACTGTTTTCCCAGTACTACACCCATGGGGAAGAAGTACTGATAATTCTCCATGAAGAAATACAGGTGATCGTAGATGGAAGGAAAGGATTCTGGATAGGCAAAATGCCAACTATCTACTGTGGCCTTCTAGGAAGAGCTGTCTTGGTGGAGTGCTGAATGTTGGTATAGTTTTCCTTTCTGTATAAATATATGGAATTGACCCTTCTTGTCCTTTTACAGCATTAGAGCTTGTTATTTATGTCAGGCTACAAATTGCAGATGTCCTGTTTAGATGAGGATTATAAATCTCCCATATTGAACTTTAATTGGGGCCAAATAAAGAAAAAGTTTGGGGTTATTTTCTTCCACGGTTTGGAGATTTATGTAGGGTACTTACAACTTGTTTATCTTGGCAGGCAGAAAGATAGTTGCTTAAATGGATTTTCATGCTTTGGCTTCAAAACACAAAGCCCTGTGCAGCTTGGTGTTTGTTTTGCAAATCCTTATCACACTCAGATTACTGTTTGAGGAAGGAGGGAGGAAAACAGCTTGTAGCAGTATCCTCCATCTCCCCCAGCTTCTCTATTTTATGTCTAAAGAGATACACTCAAACATGTACTAGATCTGCATTTAGAGGAATTCAATGCATGGTAATTAGTACACAGGCAGCTTTGAATTTCTTGAAATTAAGAACATTGATTCTTTGCTGAAATGTAAGTTACTTGCAGACACTTTACTCCTTTTATTCTAGGTTTTCTAAAACAACCTGAGCTTATTTTTCTAAGTCATTTATATTTTATGCTGTTTGACTGAGAAGACTTAGACGGGCAGTTCCTTAAAATTAAAAGCTCTCATGGATTTCTTCAAAGGTATTTACAAAGAATTATTGACTGGCTAAACTACAACAGCCAAGAGGAAGTTCAATTGTCAATCTTGCATAGTAATTTACTACTTGAAAAATAATGAAAGAAAGTTAAAATTGCCAACAGTAGGCTTAAAAATATATATATATATATCAATAAAGTGAAGTTTCTTCCTTCTCAAAAGTAAACTTATCAGCGTTACAAGATTTTTATATACATATACATACATACACACATATACATACATATATTAAAAATAGAACTATGATGTACATACTAGTCTGAAATTTAAGGTAATAATATATTAGAGATATTTTCCAGTTCATCACATGTGAATTGCCTTCTATTTTACATGGCATGATTTCTCGTAATTTATTCAACTCTCCCCAGTAGTGGATATTGAGGTGGATCGTATCCTTATTTTTTGTACTCAGATACAGTGCCACAGTGAATGGCTCCTTCGCACATCTATCTTTACACATACCTGCTATAACTTCTGTAAGACAGGTATGGGGACACTGGCCTGTTGCCAAAGGATCCAGTTCAGAATCATGTTGTGTTTAGCTGTCTTATGTCTTTAGTCTCCTTCAAGCTGGACTAGGTCTCCAGACTTTCCTTTATTTTCATGGTTTTGACACTTTTGAAACTACAGAAGGGCAGCTATATTTATTTCTTTTTACCAGATTTTTATTTCTTACCATATTTTTTTTTTGAGAAAGTACCAAAAGCACTTATATGCAAGATGGCATTAGGGGAGTGATGCTCAGCCCTGACTACACATCAGGATCACCTGGAGTTATTTTTTAAAAAAGTACCTTTGCTGGGGCCCAATTCCAGGAGTCAGATTAAATTGTTCTCAGTTGGTGCTTGGGTACCTGTATTTTTTAATGCTCCCCTGGTAATTCCAGTGAGTACCCTGGGCTGAAAACCCCTAGATTCGCTAAGGATAAGATCAGCTGCACAACTTTGGGGGCTCAGGACAAGATGAAAATGGGAGACCCCCTAGTTCAAAAATTATTAAGGATTTCAAGGTGGTGACAGCAGATCATTAAACCAAATGTGGGGTCCTAAGCAAGGGGCCCTGTGCAAGTGCATAGCATGCATGCCCATCAAGTCAGTCCTTGGGGTACCACATTTGGTATAAGAAAGAAAGCCATGCAAATGAAAGGCATAAAGCAATGGCGCCATGAGGAAGGATAGAGACATGAACAAGGGTCCATGGGCTCCTTTCCATTCCCAGCTCTCTTGCAGTTAGATGAGGCCGTATGATCAGGCCCGGACAATGGGCAATGAGTGGAAGTGGTGAAGAGCAGGATCGAGTTCTCTGTGCACTCTCAGAAGCTTCAGTTTGAGATGGCAGTGTCGCAAGATGGTGCTGCTTGCATCAGTGTGGGTCCTTGAGTGAACATGTGAAGCAGAACTCCCTGGCAACTCACATCAACTATATACCATGAGCAAGAAATAAGTCTGTGTTACGCTAAGCCACTGACATTTGTTACTGCAGCACAGTCCAGCCTATTCTGACAAATACAGAAAGGTACAAACCAGATGCCATAGGATCTCAGAGGAGTGAATGCTGACTTCTTGCTGTAGGCATCAGGCAAAGCGTCATGGAGGATGATACATTTAAAGTGGGAAAGATAAGATTTGAAACAACTGATAAAGGTTGTTTCAGTTCCCTATTATCACATGGAAAATGACCGCTACACTTGGTGGCTACCATACACTATTTCTCATGAGTCTATGGGCCAGCTACATAGTTCTGCTCTTTTGGGCTGGATTCAGCTCATGCATGCTGGGCTCTCTTATGCATCTGTGGACAGCTGCTGAGATGGTGGGGCCTGGCTGGTTTAGGATGGCCTTATTCACATGTCTGGAAGTTGACAGGCCTTGGATATCCTTCACATGGTCTCTTCTCCTCCAGCAGGCCAGCCCAGGCTTGCATATATGGTGTGTATCTGATGGCAGTATCCCAAGAGGTAGAGTGGAAGTGCACAAGGCCTCTTTGAGCCTAGGGTCAAGACTAACACATTACCACTTGCATTCCATCCTATTGGTCAATGGAAGTCACAAATCCAGGCTAAATTGAAAGGATGGGGAAATAGTCGCCACTTCTTTATCTCATATTTTGGCATATGGGAGGTTTTGAATATTTGTGGAATAATTGTATGAATAATGGAATGGATTGCCTGGACAACAATTTTTTTATTGGAGCTCAGACTTTGGACTTTACTTCCCTGTCTATACTCTCTTACTAGTACTGTACTCCCACTTGTGTATATCTAGCCAGATCTCTATCTTTAAGTTTCTACCATAAAATCAACTACCAAAAAAACTGTATGCAGAAAATTATAAGACATTGATGAAAGAAATTAAAGATGATACAAATAGATGGAGAGATATACCATGTTCTTGGATTAGAAGAATCAACATTGTGAAAATGACTCTACTACCCAAAGCAATCTACAGATTCAATGCAATCCCTATCAAATTACCAATGGCATTTTTCACAGAACTAGAACAAAAACTTTCACAATTTGTATGGAAACACAAAAGACCCCGAATAGCCAAAGCAATCTTGAGAACGAAAAACGGAGCTGGAGGAATCAGGGTCCCTGACTTCAGACTATAATAGAAGCTACAGTAATCAAGAGAGTATGGTACTGCCACAAAAACAGAAATATAGATCAATGGAACAGGACAGAAAGCCCAGAGGTAAACCCACACACATATGGTCAACTTATCTTTGATAAAGGAGGCAAGAATATACAGTGGAGAAAAGACAGCCTCTTCAATAAGTCATGCTGGGAAAACTGGACAGCTACATGTAAAAGAATGAGATTAGAACACTCCCTAACACCATACACAAAATAAACTCAAAATGGATTAGAGACCTAAATGTAAGGCCAGACACTATCAAGCTCTTAGAGGAAAACATAGGCAGAACACTCTATGACATAAATCACAGCAAGATCCTTTTTGACCCACCTCCTAGAGAAATGGAAATAAAAACAAAAATAAACAAATGGGACCTAATGAAACTTCAAAGCTTTTGCACAGCAAAGGAGACCATAAACAAGACCAAAAGACAACCCTCAGAATGGGAGAAAATATTTGCAAATGAAGCAACTGACAAAGGATTAATCTCCATGATTTACAAGCAGCTCATGCAGCTCAATAACAAAAAAACAAACAACCCAATCCAAAAATGGGCAGAAGACCTAAATAGACATTTCTCCAAAGAAGATATACAGATTGCCAACAAACACATAAAAGAATGCTCAACATCATTAATCATTAGAGAAATGCAAATCAGAACTACAATGAGATATCATCTCACACCGGTCAGAATGGCCATCATCAAAAAATCTAGAAACAATAAATGCCAGAGAGGGTGTGGAGAAAAGGGAACCCTCTTGCACTGTTGGTGGGAATGTAAATTGATACAGCCACTATGGAAAGCAGTATGGAGGTTCCTTACAAAACTAAAAATGGAACTACCATACGACCCAGCAATCCCACTACTGGGCATATACCCTGAGAAAACCATAATTCAAAAAGAGTCATGTACCAAAATGTTCATTGCAGCTCTATTTTCAATAGCCAGGACAGGGAAGCAACCTAAGTGTCCATCATTGGATGAATGGATAAAGAAGATGTGGCACATATATACAATGGAATATTACTCAGCCATAAAAAGAAATGGAATTGAGATATTTGTAATGAGGTGGATGGACCTAGAGTCTGTCATGCAGAGTGAAGTAAGTCAGAAAGAGAAAAACAAATACCGTATGCTAACACATATATATGGAATCTAAGAAAAAATAAAATGTCATGAAGAACCTAGGGGTAAGACGGGAATAAACACACAGACCTACTAGAGAATGGACTTGAGGATATGGGGAGGGGGAAGGGTAAGCTGTGACAAAGCGAGAGAGTGGCATGGACATATGTACACTACCAAACGTAAAATAGATAGCTAGTGGGAAGCAGCCGCATAGCATAGGGAGATCAGCTCGGTGGTTTGTGACCGCCTAGAGGGGTGGGATAGGGAGGGTGGGAGGGAGGGAGACGCAAGAGGGAAGAGATGTGGGAACATATGTATATGTATAACTGATTCACGTTGTTATAAAGCAGAAACTAAAACACCATTGTAAAGCAATCATACTCCAATAAAGATGTTAAAAAAAATCAACTACCAACATGATATCTCACTTAACTCTCTAATAGGTAGGTCATGCTTGATATGTGCAAACCTGGGCTCCTTATATTCCCCTCTGAGATGCTCCCCTCCCACAGTTTTTCCCTTTTCAGTCAATGGTAGCTCCATTGTTCCAGTTCCTCAGGCCATACACTTTGGAGTCATCTTGGTTTCCTTTCTTTCTCTCATACTTCATGTTCAATCCATGAGCAAATTTTGTCTTCCCTACCTTCTTCACATGTTCCACATACAATTACTTCTAGCCATTTCTACTGCTATCACTGGGTCCAAGTCATAATTTGTTTGCCTTTATTGTTGCAAAAGCCTTTTCTTCTGTCTCCCTGCTTCTGCTCTGACTTCTGCAGTCAATCTTTTCATACAGTTGCCAGAGTGCATTTTTCAATATATAAGTCATTTTCTGCCACTCCCTTGTTTAAGACCCTCCATGAATTTTCCATCTCCCTGAGAGTAAAAGCCTAGGTCTTTACAAGGGCTTTGAAAGCCATACAAACTATTCTCCTATTACCACCCTGGCCTCATTTCTTATTCCTCTCTTGCTCTCGTTCACTCAGTTCCAACCACAGGGCCTCCTCCCTGCCCCTAGAACACACCAAGGCACACCTGCCCCCAAGGTCTTTAGTTTTGTTCTTAACTCTGCCTGGACCACCCTTTTTCCTGACAGCTGCATGCCTCACTCTCTTATTTCTTTCAAGTCTCTACTTGGATGTCACCTTCTTATCAGTGAAGTCTTTCTAGACCTCTGTACTTAAATAGCAACCCACCCCCACCCCCGCTGAACTCTCTCTACCCCTCACCCTGTTTTTTTAATTTCTTCATAGCCTTTCCAATCTTTGACATATTCTGTATTTACCTATTTATTTGTTTATTGTCTGATTCTCCTCACTAGAACATAAGTTCCAGACAGGCAGGGACCTTTTTTTTTGTTATTTGCTCTACTCCAGAGCCTAGAAAACTTAAAAATGTTTTTTAAATCAATGAATAAAATAGAGTCTGACATTCTCACAATGGGTGAGAGATTGGATGAGATAGTCTCGAAGGTTACTATAACTCAAATAGTCTATGACATTAATGGGAGTAGAAATTGAATTGTTTCGAAGTTTTATCTGAGATTCATTTGCATCCAGTATCACTACTGTCCCTTCCAATGTTCTCTTCACCAGTGCCTCAATCTGATGATTTCTTTGTTCTCCTAATTACCACCTTCTCCTCCTTTAGATTTAAGCTTAATGATCACATTCTTGAAGTTTCTACCCAAATTCTCTTTACACTGTCTCATAGTACCGCTCACTAATTCATTATAGCATTTATCACAACAAAAATTGTACACTTATTGCTGTGATTGTTTTCAGAGAGTTCTCCCCCTGAAAGCTCTATGAGGGCAGGGAATCTGGCTGGCTCTGTTCATCAGTAAATCTACAGAGTCCAGCACAGGACCCAGTTTGAGGCTCTGTATGCCTACTGGGGACTGAATACAAGACTGAATAAGTGAATTTATCTTAAGCAGATTGTGCTGTTCTCTGATCCCTGATTCTGTAGGATTAACTCCTACCTCCAGTTAGTTAGAAGGGAGCTATTTACAAATGCATGCCATCTTTAAAACACTGTTTTTATTTTTCTTTGTTTTGTTTTTGCTTTTGTCTGTTTGTTGTTGTTTTTAGATCCTGGTCTCAAGAAAAAAGCTAAGGCTGGGATAAAGGGTTGAGGAGAGAACAGAATCTTAAATCTGATTAATGAAAGGACCGTATCACAGGGATCTTTCAATAACACAGTACATTAGAGGGTTGAACCTCATAGTCAGACACCTGGAGTGCTGTTGGGATCCATCCCTGGGAACTGTTTGTGAGTTTGTCAAAAGCCAGGACTTAGGGATTTTCTTGCAAGACAGTGTTGCACAGAAGCTCCGATCTTGGCAAGCTCTTCCTGGGAGGCAATGTCATATGTTAACACCCCAGGAGCAATTAGATTTATTTAACAAAAACAGAATTGTGTTTGTAAACTAGCTTGAAAGAGTCCATGGGACACAACAAAATTGATTTTAAAGTAGGTCAGAGCTGTTTTGTACCCAATTATGATGTGTAGGCAAGGGAATTCAGTTACCCAGTGATTTGGCTCAGAAAAGAAAAAAGCCCCGGTGGTAGGTAAACTGCATGTCTTTGGTTGCCTCAAGGTATGAGATCCTATAAGACCATCTTAGTCAGAATCCTGGTGCCCTAGGTGGGAAGGAAGTGCCAAATTTGCCCTTTTCCCTCCCAATCTTCTCTTTTTGCATATTCTTTCTGTCCCAGGTAGTGTGATAGACTTGGAGCCCTGGATTCAACAGATCTGAGTTCAAATCCCAACTTTGCCATTTATTAGCTGTGTGTTCTTGGGTGAATGACTTCACCTCTCTGAGCCTTAAAAGAGCAATCACAATAATAGGAAAGACTATGTAGGAGTTCAGGAGAATTAAATAATGGATGCAAATGGTTTAGCAGTGTACCTGCCATACAGAACATACATCATAAATGTTGATTCTTGCCGTTATTTGGGAGGTTCCCTCTGTATTACACATGAGAAAGAAATGAATAACATGGATACTTCCCCCAAGTCAGGCCTTCCTGGGGGTTTTCCCCCAGAGGTCAGACTAGATTCTGCAGCTCTTTAGGCATTTGATTCATCTTAGAGCTCTTGCCATTTAATGTGTGGCTGAAAGTTAATTTTCCTCTGAAAACTCTCCATCCTCCCAGTTCCCTGTCTTTTCTTCACCAAAAATGAAAATTTAATGTCTGAAGGAAATGTCAGTTGTTTCTATATTGATCTCGAAGGACAACTTATTTCTCTTTTAGAAAGCATAGATGTTTGGGCTGGACATCACTGAGAAACATGAGGGAAGCAGCACCAGCCCTGCCAGCAAACCACAGCATGGTTTTAAAGATAGATTTTGTTTCTCTTCTCTCATCTGCCAGCTCTCATGGTTCTGAGAGAGGCCTCTTCATTTCCCAGTGGGATGTTTGGGGGAAATAATCAGCACATTTAATTCAGAGAGGGAAAGAAGGAGGAGTGGTGATCCTTGAGCTGAGCTCAAGGTAAAATTGTAATAATGATGATGGGGCTTCTGGGTGCCTTGCATCTCTCTGCTTGTGGTCTCCAAGAGAAAGCTGGGCAGGAGCTGGAAGGCAGAGTTGGGTTTTTAAACCCTTGATGAATTAATGCTGTGAGCATCTAGGGTAAAAGAGGAGAATTAACCTCTGACTTGCAAGTCTGACATATTAGAGATTTGGGTATATCATGTATTCATTCATTCATTCATTCAAAAAATAGATATTGAAGACCTACTACGTGCCAGCCACTCTTCTAGACACTGGAAATTACCATAAACAATAAGGCAGATGAGTTTCCTACCTTCACAGAACAGGAAACAATAATAGTAATAATAATGAATAAATAAGTAAAGAGGGTAACTGCAGATTCTGAGGGAATCTATTACACAGATATGCTGGATGATGGGATACATTTTCAGGAGGCCCAAAGGGCTAGTTTCAATGGGTTGGTTATGAAAGAGTATCGCCTTTGGCTAGATCAAGAGCAGCCAAGCAAATATAAACCCAGATTCTGTAGGAAGTACGTATTAGAAAACTGGTTCTTATAAGTAGCTCGATTTCATGTGGCCAGAGATTATGAAATGTGGAGAATCCTTCACGTGCTTTTCACCAACCTTGTGAGACAGGTTTTTATTATCATTCCCATTTTTCAGATGAGGCAGATATGCACATTATCTTGCACACAACTTTCTTCCTGCAATCCCCACACTGTGTCGTAATCATTGGTCCTTTGGTCTGGCTCTGCCACTGTATTGTGCTCCTTGAGGGCTGGACATAGTTCCTTCACCTCGGTGTCCACTTTGTCTGGCACAGTGCTGGATACGCCCTCGACAGTTTGAGGATGAATAAATGCACGTGCCCAATGTCATGCTGTGGGGGAAAAGGCAAAGCTGATATGGGAATCCTTCTTTGTTTGGTCCCAGAGTCTCTGCTCCTTGTGTTGTCCTTTTAAAGGGCATCTCTGCGGCTGGTGCCTGAGCTAATGGAGGTGTACAGAATGTGGAAAGAGAAAAATAAGCCATCTTTCTTGCATAAGCTAAAGCGTCCAATACATTATACATGTTCTCTGTTCTGTGTTTGCTCTATTACTCAGAGTCAATGAGTCCACCGCTCAGTAGTTGTAAAGGATGGTGCAGAGCATGTTACATTGAATTTATCCTGCTGGGCTTCAGAAATCATAGAAGTCACAGGTGCCATTGCCGATAGTTAATCCCCTTCAAATCAGGGTAGCTGCCATCTACAAATGAGACAGCTTGGTACACACATTTCTCTCAGTGTTAGTGCTGTGGCAGTTTAAAGAACCAACCTTGTTCCCAGAAAAGATACGCTGTCCTAATAAAAAGGATCCAGATTGATTTGGTTTTTCCTGGGAGCTAACATTGGCTGTTAGAATGATGCAGTCTCTTTAAAAGTTTCTCTTTGGGATGTGACAGTATATCGAGTACAGGTTTTGGGTCTGATGGGCCCGAGTTTGAATCCCCACTCCTCATTTGAATGACAATGGTCATGTGCCCAACCTTGCTGGGCTTCAGTGTCCCCATCTGTAAAACAGGCATAATTAACACCCATGTCATAGGATTGTTAAGAGGACTAAGTAAGATGGGACACAGTAAGAATTCAGCATAGCACCTGGTGCATTGCAAAGCTGACATGAAGCTTTCTGACTTTTACCCACTATTTTCAAGTGAAGATGTTTGTGTCTGGGCAGGGAAATTGGGTGAGCATCCCTGCCATGATCTAGGGCATTCCCACTGCAGTCCATTCATTCTTCCTGGAAGGAGAACCAGGCCAGTGGGGGATGGGCCAGCATATACAGAGCCCCAGACAAGATCCCCTTCCTCAGACTTGCACATGGGTAAAGCAAGCACTCAAGCGTTTGCCCCTTTTAAAACCACTTTCAAAGCTGTGAGCTTTTCCTTATAATCAGAAAAAGGAGAAAGGACACTGTGGGTCGACCTTAGACAAGCTTCGTTCCCCAGTGACTCCTTACAGTGTTGGGGCCTTTGGGGGTTTTGCCTCATTTTCATCCCCGCTGGGTAAGCTCTACCTTCTGGGGAAGCTGTTTATGGTAAAAAGACCATGTGTAGTGCAAGGAAGTTGGTCCATATCCCAGCTCTGCCACTTCATCCCAAGGTGAGCCCTGGGGAGTCAGTGTATCTCTGAACTCCAATTTCCATTCTGCAAAATGATGATAATAGCCTCCAGCCTCATAGCATATGGTATCTGGATGGCCTAGCATGGTCATTTTTTTTGACATATTTATTAGAGTATAATTGCTTTACAATGTCGTGTTAGTTTCTGCTGTTCAACAAAGTGAATAAGTTATATGTATACATATATCCCCATATCCCCTCCAACTTGCCTCTCCCTCCCACACTCCCTATCCCACACCACTAGGTGGTCACAAAGCACCGAGCTGATCATCCTGTACGATGCAGCTGCTTCCCACTAGCTATCTGCTGTACATTTGGTAGAGTATATATGTCCATGCCACTCTCACTTCATCCCAGCTTACTCTTCCCCCTCCTCGTGTCCTCAAGTCCATTCCCTAATTCTGAGTTTTTATTTCTGTCCTTCCCCTAGGGTCATCAGAACCTTTTTTTTTTTTTTTTTTTTTAGATTCCATATATATGTGTTAGCATACAGTATTTGTTTTTCTCTTTCTGACTTACTTCACTCTGTATGACAGACTCTAGGTCCATCCACCTCACTACAAAAACTCAATTTCGTTACTTTTTATGGGTGAGTAATATTCCATTGTATATATGTGCCACATCTTCTTTATCCATTCATCTGCTGATGGACACTTAGGTTGCTTCCATGTCCTGGCTATTGTAAACAGAGCTGCAATGAACATTGTGGTACATGACTATTTTTGAATTACGGTTTTCTCAGTGTGTATGCCCAGTAGTGGGACTGCTTGGTCGTATGGTAGTTCCATTTTTAGTTTTGTAAAGAACCTCCATACTGTTCTCATTGGTGGCTGTATCAATTTATATTCCCACTGACAGTGCAAGAGGGTTCTCTTTTCTCCACACCCTCTCCAGCATTTATTGTTTGTAGATTTTTCGATGATGACCATTCTGACTGGTGTGAGGTGATACCTCATTGTAGTTTTGATTTGCATTTCTCTAATGATTAGTGATATTGAGCATCCTTTCATGTGTTTGTTGAATCTGCATATCTTCTTTGGAAAAATGTCTATTTAGGTCTTCTGCCCATATTGAATTGGGTTGTTTGTTTTTTTGATATTGAGCAGCATGAGCTGCTTGTAAATTTTGAAGATTAATCCTTTGTCAGTTGCATTGTTGGCAGATATTTTCTCCCATTCTGAGGGTTGTCTTTCTGTCTTGTTTACAGTTTCCTTTGCTGTGCAAAAGCTTTTAAATTTCATTAGGTCCCATTGGTTTATTTTTCTGTTTATTTCCATTAGTCTAGGAGGTGTGTCAAAAAGGATCTTGCTGTGATTTATGTCATAGAGAGTTCTGCCTATGTTTTCCTCTAAGAGTTGTATAGTGACTGGCCTTACCTTTAAGTCTTTAATCCATTTTGAATTTATTTTTGTGTATAGTGTTAGGAAGTGTTCTAATTTCATTCTTTTACATGTAGCTGTCTAGTTTTCCCAGGACCACTTATTGAAGAGGTTTTCTTTTCTTCATTGTATATTCTTGCCTCCTTCTTCAAGGTTAAGGTGACCATATGTGAATGGGTTTATCTCTGGGCTTTCAATCCTGTTCCATTGATCTATATTTCTGTTTTTGTGCCAGTGCCATACTGTCTTGATTACTGTAGCTTTGTAGTATAGTCTGAAGTCTGGGAGCCTGATTCCTCTAGCTCCGTTTTTCTTTCTCAAAATTGCTTTAGGTATTCGGGGTCCTTTGTGTTTCCATACAAATTGTGAAATTTTTTGTATCAGTGTCTTGTAGTTTTCTGCATACAGATCTTTTGTCTCCTTAGGTAGGTTTATTCCTAGGTATTTCACTCTTTTTGTTGCAGTGTTAAATGGGAATGTTTCCTTAAATTCTCTTTCAGTTTTTTAATCATTAGTGTATAGGAATGCAAGAGATTTCTGTGCATTAATTTTATGTCTTGCTAGTTTACCAAATTCATTGATTAGCTCTAGTAGTTTTCTGGTAGCATCTTTAGGATTCTCTATGTTTAGTATCATGTCATCTGCAAAGAGTGACAGTTTTACTTCATCCTTAAAATTTAGATTCCTTTTATTTCTTTTTCTTCTCTGATTGCTTCCAAAACTATGTTGAATAATAGTGGTGAGAGTGGGCATCCTTGTCTTCTTCCTGATTTTAGAGGAAATCATTTCAGTTTCTTACCATTGAGAATGATGTTGGCTGTGGGTTTGTCATATATGGCCTTTATTACGGTGAGGTAAGTTCCCTCTATGCCTACTTTATGGAGGGTTTTCATCATAAATCAGTGTTGAATTTTGTTGAAAGTTTTTTCTCCATCTAATAGGATTATCATATGGTTTTTATCTTTCAGTTTCTTAATATGGTGTATCACATTGATTGATTTGCATATATCATAGGATCCTTGCATTCCTGGGATAAAATCCACTTGATCATGGTGTATGATCCATTTAATGTGCTATTGGATTCTGTTTGCTAGTATTTTGTTGAGGATTTTTGCATCTATGTCCATCAGTGGTATTGGCCTGTAGTTTTCTTTTTTTGTGACATTTTTGTCTGATTTTGGTATCAGGGTGATGATGACCTTGTAGAAGGAGTTTGGGAGGGTTCCTTCCTCTGCTGTATTTTGGAAGAGTTTGAGAAGGATAGTTGTTAGCTCTTCTCTAAATGTTTCATAAAATTCGCCTGTGAAGCCATCTGGTCCTGGCCTTTTGTTTGTTGGAAGGTTTTTCATCACAGTTTCAATTTCAGTGCTTGTGATTCATCTGTTTATATTTTCTATTTCTTCCTGGTTCAGTCTTGGAACGTTGTGCTTTTATAAGAATTTATGCATTTTTCCAGGTTGTCCATTTTATTGGCATATAGTTGGTTGTAGTAATCCCTCATGATTCTTTGTATTTCTGCAGGGTCAGTTGTTACTTCCTCTCTTTCATTTCTAATTCTGTTGATTTGAGTCTTCTCCCTTTTTTTCTTGATGAGACTGACTAGTGGTTTATCAATTTTGTTTACCTCCTCCAAGAACCAGCTTTTAGTTTTATTGATGTTTGCTATTGTTTCCTTCATTTCTTTTTAATTTATTTCTGATCTGATCTTAATGATTTCTTTCCTTCTGCTAACTTTGGGGGTTTTTTGTTCTTCTTTCTCTAATTGCTTTATGTGTAAGGGTAGATTGTTTATTTGAGATTTTTCTTGTTTCTTTAGGTAGGATTGTATGGCTATGAACTTCCCTCTTAGAACTGCTTTTGCTGCATCTCATAGGTTGTGGGTCATCGTGTTTTCATTGTCATTTGTTTCTAGCTATTTTTTGATTTCCTCTTGGATTTCTTCAGTGACCTCTTCGTTATTTAGTAGTGTTTTCTTTAGCCTCCATGTTATTGTATTTTTTACAGTTTTTTTCCTGTAATTGATCTAGTCTCATAGCGTTGTGGTCAGAAAAGATACTTGATACAATTTCAGTTTTCTTAAGTTTACAAAGGCTTAATTTATGACCCAAGATATGAGCTGTCCTGGAAAATGTTCCCTGAAAACTTGTGATGAAAGTTTATTCTGTTTTTTTGGGTGGAATGTCCTATAAATATCAATTAAGTCCATCTTGTTTATTTTGTCATTTAAAGCTTGTGTTTCCTTATTTATTTTCCTTTTGGATGATCTGTCCATTGGTGAAAGTGGGGTGTTAAAGTCCCCTACTATGGTTGTGCTACTGTTGATTTCCCAGTTTATGGCTGTTAGCATTTGCCTTATGTATTGAGGTGCTTCTATGTTGGGTGCATAAATATCTACAATTGTTATATCTTCTTCTTGGATTGATCCCTTGATCATTATATAGTTTCCTTCTTTGTCTCTTGCAGTAGTCTTTATTTTAAAGTCTATTTGTTTGATATGAGAATTACTACTCCAGGTGTCTTTGATTTCCATTTGAATGGAATATCTTTTTCCATCCCCTCACTTTCAGTCTGTACATTTCCAAAGGTCTTAAATGAGTCTTTTATAGACAGCATATATATGGGTCTTGTTTTTGTATCCATTCAGCCAGTCTGTGTCTTTGATTGGATCATGTAATCCATTTACATTTAAGGTAGTTATTGATATGTATGTTCCTAATTACATTTCCTTAATTGTTGTGGGTTTGTTATTGTAGGTCTTTTCCTTCTTTTGTGTTCCCTTCCTAGAGAAGTTCCTTTAGCATTTGTTGTAAAGCTGGTTTGGTGGTGCTGAATTCTCTTAGCTTTTGCTTGTCTGTAAAGCTTTTAATTTCTCCATGGAATCTGAATGAGATCCTTGCCTGGGAGAGTAATCTTGTTTGTAGGTTTTTCCCTTTCATCACTTTAAATATGTCCTGCCACTCCCTTCTGGCAGGCAGAGTTTCTGCTGACAGATCAGCTGTTAACCTTATGGGGATTCCCTTGTATTTTATTTGTTGTTTTCCCCTTGCTGCTTTTAATATTTTTTCTTTGTTTTAAATTTTTGATAGCTTGATTAATATATGTCTTTGCATGTTTCTCCTTGGATTTATCCTCTGGACCTCTCTGTGTTTCCTGGACTTGATTATTTCTTTTCCATATTAAGGAAGTTTTCAATTATAATCTCTTCAAATATTTTCTCAGTCCCTTTCTTTTTCTGTTCTTCTTCTGGGACCCCTATAATTAGAATGTTGTTGTGTTTAATATTGTCCCAGAGATCTCTGAGACTGTCCTCAATTCTTTTCATTCTCTTTTCTTTATTCTGCTCTGCAGTAGTTATTTCTGCTATTTTATCTTCCAGGTGACTTATCCATTCTTCTGCCTCAGTTATTCTGCTATTTATTCCTTCTAGAGAATTTTAAATTTCATTTATTTTTCTGTTCATTGTTGTTTGTGTGCTCTTTTGTTCTTCTAGTTCCTTGTTAAACGTTTCTTGTATTTTCTCCATTCTATTTCCAAGATTTTGGATCATCTTTACTATCATTACTCTGAATTCTTTTTCAGGTAGACTGTATTTTTCCTCTTCATTTGTTTGGTCTGGTGGATTTTTACTTTGCTCCTTCATCTGCTGCATATTTCACTTCCCATTTTGCTTAACTTACTGTGTTTGGGGTCTCCTTTCACAGGCTGCAAGTTCCCTTTGTTTTTGGTTTCTGCCCCAGTGGGTAAGTTTGGTTCAGTGGGTTGTGTATGCTTCTTGGTGGAGTGGACTGGTGTCTGTGTTCTGGTGGATGAGACTGGATCATGTCTTTCTTGTGGGCAGAACTGCATCTGGTGGTGTGTATTGGGGTGTCTGTGAACTTAGTATGATTTTAGGCAGCCTCTTTGCTAATGGGTGGGGTTGTGTTCCTGTCTTGCTAGTTGTTTGGCATGTGGTGTCCAGCACTGGAGCTTTCTGGCTCTTGGGTGGATCTGGGTCTTAGTGTTGAGACAGAGATCTATGGGAGACCTCTTGCCGATTGATATTACATGGGACCGGAGGTGTCTGGTTGTCCAATATCCTTAACTCAGCTCTCCCACCTCAGAGCCTTAGGTCTGACACCAGGCCGGAGCACCAAGACCCTGTCAGCCACTGGCTGCCTTGAGTCACATGTACTGTGTCCAGATGGTCTCAACAGCACAGTGCTCTCTCAGGGCTGCCTACTTGAAGTAGCTCCCACTGTGGAAACTGGGCAAAATCCACATCCCAATGATGAAGGAGGAGGTGAGGAGCCTCTGACCACAGAATCTAGCTTAAGGGTAGCATAGTCATTTTGAATACTTTGCGGTTCAGTCATGTGTCTGAGAAAAGACTTATTTTCAGGAAGCCTGAATCAAACGTCTGGTATCTTCCCGGGCTTTTGTGTCTATTTCTCATTCCATCCTAATCATCACCATCAGGCATCTGACCTTCAGTCAGACCCACTCACACCTGCCAATCACCACACTAAACCCTTTACAGGCTCTAACTCATATCATCCTATCACAGACTCTATTATAATTAGGAAATATTATTCTTAATTAATAACAGTAACTTTGTTACACCTATTGTGCAGATGAGGAAACTGAGACTTAGAGAGTTTAAGCAATTTTCCCAGGGTCACACAGCTGTTGAGAATTGGAATAGATTCAAAACAAAGAGATCTGCTCTCAAGCACACACTTTACTATACTGAGCATTTTAGTTTTCCTTCACGATTTTCCTGGGCCCAATTCAAACCAAGTCTAAAATGTCTCCTGGCATAAATTCAGTTTTTGCCCTAACTTTAAAATTATATAATTTAGAGATAAACCACTTCAAATATGTACAGATGTACCTTGTCACCTTTCTAGTATAAGTGCTTAAGTATCTCTGCTCAGGGCAGAGTGTGCTGAGTCTGATGAATTTACTCTGGAGACAAGGGAGCATACAGAAATCTTTATCTTTTTCCCATTCAGAAATCAGTTTTGCTAGGGGCACTTGAGAGAAAGCCAATACATCCCTGCGAAATCCACTTTCCCTCTCTGAGACCCTTCGATTCTCACTGTAACTTGGATATCTCAGTGTCTTTCCTTCCTTTGGGAAAAAAAAAGGCTTGTGGAACAGATTTCTTTTCTAGGCTTTGGTTGGTCCAAAGAAACAAAGACAGACACTCTCCTTCTCACAGAATAGGGGATAAAACCAAGCATGTGTGCAAAGGAGAATGAAAAATGCATGTTATTTTCTGCAGGCTGGAGAATGATGTATGTTCCTGGGGGTAACCTACTACCTTAGAATTAGTCATTCCACATCGTGTTCTCTCTGCTGTTTGAAGTGCCTCATTTTAAAAATATTAGGATTTTTTTCCCTCTCACTTAACTGTAGGAACATTAAATGCACAACTTTATCAAAATGACATAAGATATATATTTCTGCCAACAGCAACAGGAGAGGATTAACATTCAAATAGGAACAGGGAAAAGTTCCTCTCAAAAGTTGGGAAGAAGAAAGTTTGAATGGAGATTCTGCTTTTCCTCAGCCTGAAACACATTATTGCACATTCAGAGTCCTTGAGGTCCTGGTGGAAGAAAAGTTTTATGTCATGAGGGAAAAAGTTTTATTTCATGTTATTTTGTTCTGTCTCCTTGAGATCAGGACAAGCTTGAACACATTTGTTGAGTGTACAACAGTACAGAGACATCTCTCAAAAATAATCCTTATTTACTTAATGGCCAATGCCTGAATTTGTTCAGGGCTCACATTTCCAACCATTATCAGATCCTCACAATCTAACCCAATAATGAGGCAGAAAGACAGCCTTCAACAAATAGGGAAAGGGAGGAGAGTGTAAGCGTGTGGAGCCCTTAGGAGATGAGAGGGTAGGAGAGAAAAGAATCACTTTGTGAGGTTAGTTGTGGCACACCAGAAACATACATTGTAGATACATACATATAGATGATAAATGGTCTCCTGCACTATTTGGCTGGTGAAGGGAGGTATTAATTAGATTCAACTGGAAATTTTTTGAGGAAGAGAGTTTTTAGGATTCTAGGTGAAGTAATAGAATTGCCTTGGTCTTATAAAGAAAAACATATTATTTTGCAAAATTTTGATATAGTTTTAGCAGGACATAGGACTGAATCTTTTCACTTCTCAAAATCCTATTCTGGGATGTGATTTCCATGTGTTGATATATTTTCTACAACTCTCTGTTTCCTACCTTCTTTACCAGGAATGCCTTTGACATTGGTTTTTCCATGCCCCATCTAACCAGTCCCATCTCATTTTCCATCACCACAGGGCATGAGATGGTAGCTAAGGCACTGACATTGACTAGACTCATAGGATGGGCTATGTAGAGTCCCCTTAATGACTAAGAGGAAAAGTCCCCCTCAGGGGAAAAGGACAAAACTCGTGAACTTTACCCAATAAGAATATTTTCGTGATTTGAGAGGAGAGGTAACTCTGTGTAGAGTCTGGTGTTGGCCACTTGGATCACCTCTCCCCCTCTCCAATCTCAGGAAACACCAGTCTCCCACTTGCTCAATGGACCCCAGGCATGCTGTTCGAATTTATGGCCTTTGTACTCACTGCTGCTTTTTTCATGGAACCTCTTCCTATAAGATCTTTTCAGGAGTAGTTCTTTCTGAGATTCAGGGCTGAGCTCAAATGTCATCTCCTGAGAAGGTGGTGACAGGAAGTACCTCCTGAGGTACTTCCCTCATTATACTATCTAAATATCATTATACTGTCTAAATACTATCTAAATTCATCCCACCACCCTCTATCACTATCACATTCATCTTGTTTATTTTCTTCATCACTTTCTGAAATGACCTTGTTTCTTTGTTTACTTGAATGCAAGTAAAATTTCTCCCCACTTGAATGCAATCTCTGAGTGAATACGAACATTGTTCATTGCTATATCCTCAGTGCCTAGAAAAGTGCCAGGTGCATTTTAGGAATAGAGTAAGTATATGTTGCATTAATGAATAAACCCACAGTCCTATGGGTCACAACTTAAAAATCAGTGCTGTAGAGGACACCAAATGGCACCTATCTTAGATTCGTTTCCCCTGAAAGCAAAGACTGGGGAAAGACTGGTGTGCAGATAGTTTATTTAGGAATGTGATTCTGGGGAGCAGGCAAGAGAGACAGGGGAATGAAAAAAGGGAAGGCGATTTAAAAGGTGTGCTATTGATTTGGCTACTGCTAATCAACCAGTTAATTGGTTCTGAGAGTTGCCGAGGAGCTTGATGGAATGTGCCTCAGAACTGTTCATCTAAAAGAGGAAAGAGAAAAAATGATACATCAGCCACCGTGACCCATTCTGTAGTCAGTAGTTGTTCCATGGGACATTAATTCTTTTTTAATTTACCTTAATTTTTTAAAATACAGCACATTCTTGTTAGTTATCTATTTAATACAAATTAGTGTATATATGTCCATCCCAATCTCCAAGTTCATCCCACCCCCCTACCCCGCTTTCCCTCCTTGATGTCCATACAGTTGTTCTCTACATCTGTGTCCCTATTTCTGCCTTGCAAACCAGTTCATCTGTACCATTTTTCTAGATTCAACATACATGCATTAATATACGATACTTGTTTTTCTCTTTCCGACTTACTTCACTCTGTATGACAGTCCACATCCATCCACGTCTCTACAAATGACCCAATTTCATTCCCTTTTATGGCTGAGTAATATTCCATTGTATATATGTACCACATCTTCTTTATCCATTCATCTGTCGATGGACACTTAGGTTGCTTCCATGTCCTGGCTGTTGTAAATAGAGCTGCAATGAACATTTTGGTACATGACTCTTTTTGAATTATGGTTTTCTTAGGGTATATGCCCAGTAGTAGGATTGCTGGGTTGTATGGTAGTTCAAGTTTTAGTTTTTTAAGGAACCTCCATACTGTTCTCCACATTGGCTGTATCTATTTACATTCGCACCAACAGTGCAAGAGGGTTCCCTTTTCACCACACCCTCTCCAGCATTTGCTGTTTGTAGATTTTCTGATGATGCCCATTCTGACCAGGGTGAGGTGATACCTCATTGTCGATATGATTTGCATTTCTGTAATAATTAGTGATGTTGAATAGCTTTTCATGTGCCTCGTGGCCATCTGTATGTCTTCTTTGGAGAAATGTCTATTTAGATTTTCTGCCCATTTTTTGATTGGGCTGTTTTTTCTTTTTTTTTTTTTACTGAGCTGCATGAGCTGTTTATATACCTTGGAAATTAATCTTTTGTCAATTCATTTGCAAATATTTTCTCCCATCTAAGGGTTGTCTTTTTTTCTGGTTTATACTTCCCTTTGCTGTGCAAAAGGTTTTAAGTTTCATTAGGTCCCATTTATTTTTGTTTTTATTTCCATTTCTCTAGGAGGTGGGTCAAAAAGGATCTTGCTGTGATTTATATCAAAGAGTGTTCTTCCTGTTTCCTCTAAGAGTTTTAAAGCATGTGGTCTTACATTTAGGTCTTTATCCATTTTGAGTTTATTTTTGTGTATGGTGTTCAGAAGTGTTCTAATTTCATTCTCTTACATGTAGCTGTCCAGTTTTCCCCACACCACTTATTGAAGAGACTATCTTTTCTCTATTGTATATCCTTGCCTCCTTTGTCATAGATTAATTGATCATAGGTGCATGGGTTTATCTCTGGGCTTTCAATCCTGTTCCATTGATCTATATTTCTATTTTTGTGCCAGTACCATATTGTCTTGATTACTGTCATTTTGTAGTATACTCTGAAATCAGGAAGTCTGATTCCTCCAGCTCTGTTTATTTCCCCTCAAGATTGCTTTCACTATTCGGGGTCTTTTTTCTCTCCATACAGATTTTAAGATTTCTTGTTATAGTTTCATAAAAAATCCCATTGGTAATTTGATAGGGATTGCATTGAATCTGTAGATTGATTTGGGTAGTATAATCGTTTTCACAATATTGATTCTTCCAATCCAAGAACATAGTATATCTCTTCATCTGTTTGTGTCATCTTTGACTTCTTTCATCAGTGTCTTATAGTTTTCTGAGTACAGGTCTTTTACCTCCTTAGGTAGGTTTTTTCCTAGGTATTTTATTCTTTTTGCTGCAGTGGTGAATGGGAGTGTTTCCTTAATTTCTCTTTCTGATATTTCCTTGTTATATGCAAGAGATTTATATGCAAGAAATGCAAGAGATTTCTGTGCACTACATTTGTATCCTGCAACTTTACCAAATTCATTGATTAGCTCTAGTAGTTTTCTGGTGGCATTTTTAGGATTATCTATATATAATATCCTGTCATCTGCAAACAGGGACATTTTACTTCTTCTTTTCCAATATGTATTCCTTTTATTTCTTTTTCTTCTCTGATTGCTATGGCTAGGACTTCCAAAGCTGGGTTGAGTAACAATGGCGAGAGTGGACATCCTTGTCTTGTTCCTGATCTTAGAGGAAATATTTTCAGTTTTACACTATTGAGAATGATGTTGGCTCTGGGTTTGTCATATATGGCCATTATTATGTAGAGGTAAGTTCCCTCTATGCCCACTTTTTGGAGAGTTTTTATCATAAATGCGTGCTGAATTTTGTCAAAAGCTTTTTCTGCACCTATTGAGATGATCATATGGTTTTTCTTCTTCAATTGGTTAATATGGTGTATCACATTGATTGATTTATGTATATTGAAGAATCCTTGCATCTCTGGGATAAATCCCACTTGATCATGGTGTATGATCCTTTTAATGTGTTGGATTCTGTGTGCTAGTATTTTGTTGAGCTTTTTTGCATCTATGTTCATCAGTGATATTGGCCTGTAGTTTTCATTTTTTGTAACATCTTTGTCTTGTTTTGGTGTCAGGGTGATGGTGGCCTCATAGAATTAGTTTGTGAGTGTTCCTTGCTCTGCAATTTTTTGGTAGAGTTTGCGAGGAATGGGTGTTAGCTCTTCTCTAAATGTTTGATAGAATTCACCCGTGAAGCCATCTGGTCCTGGGCTTTTCTTTGTTGGAAGATTTTTAATCACAGTTTCAATTTCAGTGCTTGTGATCTGTCTGTTTATATTTTCTATTTCTTCCTGGTTCAGTCCTAGAAGGTTGTGCTTTTCTAAGAATTTGTCCATTTCTTCCAGGTTGTCCATTTTATTGGCATATAGTTGCTTGTAGTAATCTCTCATCGTCCTTTGTATTTCTTCAGTGTCAGTTGTTACTTCTCCTTTTTCATTTCTAATTCTGTTGACTTGAGTCTTCCCTCTGTTTGTCTTGATGAGTCTGGCTAGTGGTTTATCTATTTTGTTTATCTTCTCAAAGAACCAGCTTTTAGTTTTACTGATGGTTGCTATTGTTTCCTTCATTTCTTTTTCATTGATTGCTGATCTGATCTTTATGATTTCTTTCCTTCTGCTAACTTTGGGTCTTTTTGGTTCTTCTTTCTCTAGTTCCTTTAGGTGTAAGTTTAGATTGCTTATTTGAGATTTTTCTTGCTTCTTGAGGTAGGATTGTATTGCTATAAACTTCCATCTTAGAATTGCTTTTGCTGCATCCCATACGTTTTGGATTTTCGTGTTTTCATTGTCATTTGTCTCTAGGTATTTTTTGATTTCCTCTTTGATTTCTTCAGTGATCTCTTCATTATTTAGTAATGTATTGTTTAGCATCCATGTGATGGTGTTTTTTACGTATTTTTCCCCTGTAATTGTTTTCTAATCTCATAGCGTTGTGGTTGGAAAAGATGCTTGATATGATTTCAATTTTCTTAAATTTACTTAGGCTTGGTTTGTGACACAAGATGTGATTTATCCTGGAGAATGTTCTGTGTGCACTTGAGAAGGAAATGTATTCTGTTGTTTTTCATTGGAATGTCCTATATACATTAGTTAAATCTATCTGGTCTATTGCATTATTTAAAGCTTGTGTTTCCTTATTAATTTTCTTTCTGGATGATCTGTCCATTGGTGTAAGTGAGGTGTTAAATTCTCCCGCTATTATTGTGGTTCGGTCAATTTCCTATTTTATAGCTGTTAGCATTTGCCTTATGTATTGAGGTGTGCCTATGTTGGCGCATATATATTTATAATTGTTATATTTTCTTCCTGGATTGATCCCTTGATCATTCTATAGTGTCCTTCCTTGTCTGTTGTAATATTCTTTATTTTAAAATCTATTTTATCTGATATGAGTATTGCTACTCCAGCTTTCTTTTGATTTCCATTTACATGGAATATCTTTTTCCATCACCTCACTTTTAGTCTCTATGTGTCCCTAGGCCTGAAGTGGGTCTCTAGTAGACAGCATATATGGGTCTTGTTTTTGTATCCATTCAGTGAGCCTGTGTCTTTTGGGTGGAGCATTTAATCCATTCACCTTTCACATAATTACCTTTATGCATGTTCCTATTACCATATTCTTAATTGTTTTGGGTTTGTTTTTGTAGGTCCTTTTCTTATCTTGTGTTTCCCACTTAGAGAAGTTCCTTTATCCTTTGTTGTAGAGCTGGTTTAGTGGTGCTGAATTCTCTTAGCTTTTGCTTGTCTGTAAAGCTTATGATTTCTCTGTTGAATCTGTATGAGTTCCTTGCTGGTAGAGTAATCTTGGTTGTAGGTCCTTCCCTTTCATCACTTCAAATATATTGTGCCACTCTCTTCCGGCTTGTAGAGTTTTTTGCTGAGTGAACAGCTGTTAACTTTATGGGAGTTCCCTTGTATGTTGTCATTTTTCCCTCGTTGCTTTCAATAATTTTTCTTTGTCTTTAATTTTTGTCAATTTGATTACTGTGTGTCTTGGCATGTTTCTCCTTTTCTCCATCCTACCTGGGACTCTCTGCGATTCCTGGACTTGGGTGGCTATTTCCTTTCTCATGTTACGGAAGTTTTTGACTATAATCTCTTCAAATATTTTCTTGGGTCCTTTCTCTCTCTCTTCTCCTCCTGGGACCCATATAATGCCAATGCTTGTGCATTTAGTGTTGTCCCAGAGGTCTCTTAGGCTGTCTTCATTTCTTTCATTCTTTTTTCTTTATTCTGTTCCACAGCATTGATTTCCACCATTTTGTCTTCCTGGTCACTTATCCGTACTTTTGCCTCAGTTATTCTGCTATTGATTCCTTCTAGTGTATTTTTCATTTCAGTTATTATATTGTTCATCTTTGTTTGTTTGCTCTTTAATTCTTCTAGGTGTTTGTTCTTTAATTCTTCTATGTCTTTGTTAAACATTTCTTGCATCTTCTCGATCTTTGCCTCTGTTCTTTTTCTGAAGTCCTGGATCATCATCACTGTCATTATTCTGAGTTCTTTTTCTGGAAGGTTGTATATCTCCACTTCATTTAGATGTTTTTTCTGGGGTTTTATCTTGTTCCTTCATCTGGTACATATTCCTCTGCCTTTTCATGTTTTCTATCTTTCTGTGAATGTGGTTTTTGTTCCACAGGCTGCAAGATTGTAGTTCTTCTTGCTTCTCCTTTTGAGTTCAACCCCAACAAGTGTCCTCCTGCCTGGTGTCCTTTGAGTTCAGTTCTGAAGCAAAGGAAATCTTTATTCTTGGAGCAGAGAATGGAGAGGTGTGAGCTACCACTCTGGCGACCCCCCTCTCCTGACTGGGACATTAACTCTTTTAAACTCTTTTATTGTAGATCAATGAGTGCCTAGTGGTTTCCTGAGGGATGCCCAGGGCGGGAAGTAGTGACTGAAGTGAAGGACTGTCAGGTTACACCATTTGAAGCTGGTTTAAGCCTGAATAGAACTGGTCAGTGAAACCATGGATGGAAAATAGTGGGGCCAAGAGGCTTTAATTACTACATAGCAGATGCCCAAAGGTCATTTCAAACTCGACCCCATTTAAGAAGCACATGGTTCATTCAATTCCTTATTCTCCAATCATCACCTCACAGTTTTATTTTTATTCAACCCAATGGATTAAGCATGATGTATCTTTCAGGTTAATTTCCTAATACTCACATTCCCCACCACATCTCTATTTGGTGATTCTGAGCTGGTCTTTCTGCTATGGCTCTCTCAGGAGATGAAAATGCAGTTCTCTCTTCTCTGATCATAGTGGCTAGTGAAGCCAAATCCAACCTCTGTACTCTGACACTGAGTTAAATCTCAGAGTCAGAGTTTAGGGTGAAGTAGAACAGAAAAGCTCTATTGCTTTGCCAGGCAAAGGGGAACACAATGGGCTAATGTCCTCAAAACTTTGTGTCCCAAAGTGGAGGGGATAGTGAGTTTTATAGTAATGGTTCAAAGAGGAGGGTGTTATCAGCTCATGGACATACTTCTGATTCGTTGGTTGGTGAGGTAATTTGGAGTCATCATCAACAACCTTCTGGTTTCAACTGATTTGGGGTCTACATGCTTTTGGACTGCATACCATTAACTTCTCCTACCTGGTGGGGGTTTCAGTATCTGCAAAACAGCTCATAGATACTGTTATGTTTATCCCTTGAAGAGGAACCAGGACCCTGGCCCAAGTCTGCACTATTGTTTCATGACTGTTCCTCCCTTGTCTCCACATCCCCGACCCCTTCCCTAATTAGGAACTGTTTGCACCTGCCCTTGGAGCTCAGGGAACATAATGGAGGCTGAATAAAGACTATTTTCTGTGATCATGAAATGGGGGACAAAGGTTTTTGCGCCCAGGATCCCCACAGGGTCCTGCTTAGTATCGCTAGTGGCAGGGATGGTTCATAATCTGGACCCACTATTTCTGAGCACCTGTGACAGAACCAGAATCCAGGCTTGTGATTTCTTAAAGGCTCTTACAAAGGTGCAGGTGAGTCTCTTGTTGTCTCCCTCTTTTCCCATCTTCTTTCCTGGGGTTCCTGCTGAGTTTTGTGGGTGGCTAGTTAGTTATCAAAAAACGATTCAGAGGAGTGCAGAGGAGCTTGCTGAAGTCTTATCAAAACAGGTGTTGGGGTGGAGAACTTCAAGGTGGCAGAAGAGTAGGATGTGGAGATCACCTTCCTCCCCACAAATACATCAGAAATACATCTACATGTGGAACAACTCCTACAGAACACCTACTGAATGCTGACAGAAGACCTCAGACTTCCCAAAAGGCAAGAAACTCCCCACGTACCTGGGTAGGGCAAAAGAAAAGAGAAGAAACAGAGACAAAAGAATAGGGATGGGGGCTTCCCTGGTGGCACAGTGGTTGAGAATCTGCCTGCTAATGCAGGGGACACGGGTTCAAGCCCTGGTCTGGGAAGATCCCACATGCCACGGAGCAACTAGGCCCATGAGCCACAACTACTGAGCCTGTATGTCTGGAGCCTGGGCTCTGCAACAAGAGAGGCCGCGATAGTGAGAGGCCCGCACACCGTAACGAAGAGTGGCCCCCGCTTGCCACAACTAGAGAGAGCCCTCTCACAGAAACGAAGACCCAACACAGCAAAAATAAATAAATTAATTAATGTCAGATGCAAGCTTGTGACATCCTCTGTCACATAGGGGAGGACATAAGTCAGGCACCAGCAGATAAGCAAAAGCTTTAAAAAAAAAAAAAAAAAAGAATAGGGATGGGACCTGCACCACTGGGAGGGAGCTGTGAAGAACGAAAAGTTTCCACACACTAGGAAACCCCTCCACTGTTGGAGATGGCGGGTGGCAGGCGGGGAAGCTTTGGAGCCATGGAGGAGAGCGCAGCAACAGGGGTGCGGAGGGCAAAGCAGAGAGATTCCCGCACAGAGAATCGGTGCCAACCAGCACTCAGCAGCCCGAGAGGCTTGTCTGCTCACCCACCAGCAGGGACAGGTGGGGGCTGGGAGCTGAGGCTTGGGCTTCAGAGGTCAGATCCCAGGGAGAGGACTGGGGCTGGCTGCCTGAACACAGCCTGAAGGGGGCTAGTGCACCACCGCTAGCCGGGAAGGAATCCGGGGAAAAGTCTGGATCTGACTAAGAGGCAAGAGACCATTGTTTCAGGGTGCACGAGGAGAGGTGATTCAGAGCACCACCTAAACAAGCTCCAGAGACGGGCGCGGGCCACGACTATCAGCACAGACAGCAGAGACAGGCATGCAACGCTAACACTGCTGCTGCAGCCACCAAGAAGCCTGTGGACAAGCACAGGTCACTATCCACACCTCCCCTCCTGGGAGCCTATGCAACACACCACTGCCAGGGTCCCGTGATCCAGGGACAAATTCCCTGGGAAAACACACGGTGTGCCTCAGGCTGTTGCAATGTCACGCCAGCCTCTGCTGCTGCAGGGTTGCCCTGCATTCGGTACCTCACCCTCCCCCCAGCCTGAGTGAGCCAAAGCCCCCAAATCAGTTGCTACTTTAACCCTGTCCTGTCTGAGCAAAGAACAGATGCCCTCAGGTGACGTACATGCAGACACGGGGCCAAATCCAAAGCTGCACCCCAGGAGCTGTGCGAACAAAGAAGAGAAAGGGAAATCACCCTCAGCAGCATCAGGAGCAGTGGATTAAATCTCCACAATCAACTTGATGTACCCTGCATCTGTGGAGTACCTGAATAGACAATGAATCATCCCAAAATTGAGGCAGTGGGCTTTGAGAGCAATGATATATATTTTTTTCCCTTTTTCTCTTTTTGTAAATGTGTATGTGTATGCTTCTTTGTGTGATTTTATCTGTATAGCTTTGCTTTTGTCACTTGTCCTAGCTTTCTGTCTGTCATTTTTGTTCTTGTTTTTGTTCTTTAGTATAGTTTTTAGAGCTTGTTATCATTAGTGGATTTATCTTTTGGTTTGGTTGCTCTCTTCTTTCCTTCCTTCTTTTTATTACATTTTAATTTTTTTAATAATTAGTTATTATTTTTTATTTTAATAACTTATTTTATTTTTTTCTTTCTTTCATTCTCCCTTTTCTTCTGAGCCTTGTGGCTGACAGGGTCTTGGTGCTAAACCAGTGTCAGGCCTGTGCCTCAGAGGAGGGAGAGCTGAGTTCAGGACACTGGTACACCAGAGACCTCCCAGCTCCATGTAATATCAAATGGTGAAGCTCTGCCAAAGATCTCCATCTCAATGCTAAGACCCAGCTCCACTCAACAACCAGCAAACTACAGTGCTGGACACACTATGCCAAATCAGCAGCAAGACAGGAACATAACCCCACCCATTAGCAGAGAGGTTGCCTAAAATCAAAATAAGGTCACAGACAGCTCAAAACACACCACTGGACGTGGTCCTGCCAACCAGAAAGACAAGATCCACTGTCATCCACCAAAACACAGACACTAGTTCTGACCACCAGAAAGCCGAAACAACCCACTGAAACAACCTTAGCCATTGGGGGCAGATACCAAATACAACAGGAACTAGGAACCTGCAGCCTGTGAAAAGGAGACCTCAAACACAGTAAGTTAAGCAAAATGAGAGGACAGAGAAATATGCAGCAGATTAAGGAGCAAGGTAAAAACTCCGTGAGACCAAACAAGTGAAGAGGAAATAGGCAGTCTTCCTGAAAAAGAATTCAGAGTAATGATAGTAAAGATGATCCAAAAATCTTGGAAATAGAATGGGGAAAATACAAGAAACGTTTAACAAGGACCTAGAAGAACTGAAGAGCAAACAGAGATGAACAACACTATAAATGAAATTAAAAATTCTCTAAAAGGAATGAATAGCAGAATAACTGAGGCAGAAGAATTGACAAGTGCCCTGAAAGATAAAATAGCAGAAGTAACTACTGCAGAGCAGAATAAAGAAAAAAGAATGATAAAAATTGAGGACAGTCTCAGAGACGCCTGGGACATTAAACACACCAACATTCGAATTATAGGGGTCCGAGAAGAAAAATAGAAAAAGAAAGGGACTGAGAAAATATTTGAAGAGATTACAGTTGAAAACTTCTCTAATATGGGAAAGGAAATAGTCTATCAAGTCCAGCAAGATCAGAGAGTCCCATACAGGATAAATCGAAGGACAAACATGGCAAGACAAATATTAATTAAACTATCAAAACTAACTACAAAGACAAAATATTAAAAGCAGCAAGGGAAAAACAACAAATAACATACAACAGAATCTCCATAAGGTTTACAACTGATCTTTCAGCAGAAACTCTGCAAGCCAGAAGGGAGTGGCAGGACATATTTAAATTAATGAAAGGCAAAATCCTAAAACCTAGATTACCCAGAAAAATCTCATTCAAATTCGATGGAGAAATTAAAACCTTTACAGACAAGCAAAAGCTAAGAGAATTCAACACCTCAAAACCAGCTTTATAACAAATGCTAAAGGAACTTCTCTAGGCATGAATAAAAAAGAGAAGGAAAAGGCCTACAATAACAAACCCAAAACAATTAAGAAAATGGCAATAGGAGCATACATATCGATAATTACCTTAAATGTAAACTGATTAAATGCTCCAACCAAAAAACATAAACAGGCTGAATGAATACAAAAACAAGACCCATATATATGCTATCTACAAGAGACACAATTCAGACCTAGGGACACATACCGACTGAAAGAGAGGGGATGGAAAATGATATTCCATGCAAATGGAAATCAAAAGAAAGCTAGAGTAGCAATTCTCATATCAGACAGAATAGACTTTAAAACAAAGACTGTTGCAAGAGACAAAGAAGAACACTGCATGATGATCAAGCGATCAATCCAAGAAGAAGATATAACAATTGTAAATATTTATGCACCCAACATAGGAGCATCTCAATATATAAGGCAAATGCTAACAGCCATAAACTGGGAAATCAACAATAGCACAATCATAGTTGAGGACGTTAATACCCAACTTTCACCAGTGGACAGATAATCCAAAATGAAAATAAATAAGGAAACACAAGCTTTAAATGATACATTAAACAAGATGGACTTAATTGATATTTATAGGACATTCCATCCAAACACAACAGAATACACTTTTTTCTCAAGTGCTCATGGAACATTCTCCAGAATAGTTCATATCTTGGGTCACAAAACAAGCCTTGGTAATTTTAAGAAAATTGAAATCATATCAAGTATCTTTCCTGACCACAACACTATGAGCCTACATATCAATTACAGGAAAAAATCTGTAAAAAATACAAACACATGGAGGCTGAACAATACACTACTTAATGACCAAGAGATCACTGAAAAAATCAAAGAGGAAATCAAAAAATATGTAGACACAAATGATAATGAAAACACGATGGCTCAAACCTATGAGATGCAGCAAAAGCTGTTCTAAGAGGGAAGTTTATAGCAATAAAATCCAACCTCAAGAAACAAGACACATCTCACATAAATCACCTAACCTTACACCTAAGGCAATTAGAGAAAGAAGAACAAAAAAACCCCAAAGTTAGAAGAAGGAAAGAAATCATAAAAATCAGGCCAAAAATAAATGAAAAAGAGATGAAGGAAACAATAGCAAAAATCAATAAAACTAAAAGCTGGTTCTTAGAGAAGGTAAACAAAATTAATAAACCATTATCCAGACTCATCAAGATAAAAAGGGAGAAGGCTTAAATCAATAGAATTAGAAATGAAAAAGGAGAAGTAACAACTGACACTGCAGAAATACAAAGGATCCTGAGAGATTACTACAAGCAACTATATGCCAATAAAATGGACAACCTGGAAGAAACAAACAAATTCTTAGAAAAGCACAACCTTCTAAGACTGAACCAGGAAGAAATAGAAAATATAAACAGATCAATCAGAAGCATTGAAGTTGAGACTGTGATTAAAAACCTTCCAACAAAAAAAAAGCCCAGGACCAGATGGCTTCACAGGCTAATTCTATCAAACGTTTAGAGAAGAGCTAACACCTATCCTTCTCAAACTCTTCCAAAATATAGCAGAGGGAGGAACACTCCCAAACTATTTCTACGAGGCCACCATCACCCTGATACCAAAACCAGACAAAGATATCACAAAGAAAGGAAAGTACAGGCCAATATCATTGATGAACATAGATGGAAAAATCCTCAACTAAATACTAAGAAACAGAATCCAACAGCACATGAAAAGGATCATACCCCATGATTAATTGGGATTTATCCCAGGAATGCAAGGATTCTACAATATACACAAATCAATCAATGAGATGCACTATATTAAGAAATCAAAGAATAAAAACCATATGATCATCTCAATAGATGTGGAAAAAGCTTTTGACATAATTCAACACCGATTGTTCTTAAAAAACGCTCCAGAAAGTAGGCATACAGGGAACTTACCAGAACGTAATAAAGGCTATATATGACAAACCCACAGCCAACATCGTTCTCTATGGTGAAAAACTGAAACAGTTTCCACTAAGATCAGGGACAAGAGACGGTTGCCCACTCTCACCCCTATTTTTCCACAGTTTTGGAAGTTTTAGCCACAGCAATAAGAGAATAAAAAGAAATAAAAGGAATCCAAATTGGAAAAGAAGAAGTAAAGCTGTCACTGTTTGCAGATTATATGATGCTACACATAGAGAATCCTAAAGATGCTACCAGAAAACTACAAGAGGTAATCAATGAATTTGGTAAAGTAGCAGGATACAAAATTAATGCACAGAAATCTCTTGCATTCCTATACACTAATGATGAAAAATCTGAAAGTGAAATTAAGGAAACACTGCCACTTACCATTGCAACAAAAAGAATAAAATATCTAGGAATAAACCTACCTAAGGAGACAAAAGACCTGTATGCAGAAAACTATAAGACACTGATGAAAGAATTAAAGATGATACAAACAGATGGAACGATATACCATGTTCTTGGATTGGAAGAATCAACATTGTGGAAAGGACTATAGTGCCCAAAGCAATCTACAGATTCAATGCAATCCCTATCAAACTACTAATGACATTTTTCACAATTTGTATAGAAACACTGAAGAGCCTGAATAGCCAAAGCAATCTGGAGAAAGAAAAACAGAGCTGGAGGAATCAGGCTCCTGGAGTTCAGACTACACTACAAAGCTACAGTAATCAAGACAGTACAGTAATGGCACAAAAACATAAATATAAATCAGTGGAATAGGACAGAAAGCCAAGAGTTAAACCCACGCATCTATGGTCACCTTATTTTTGATACAGGAGGCAAGAATATAGAATGGAGAAAAGACAGCCTCTTCGATAAGTGATGCTGGGAAAACTGGACAGCTACATGTAAAAGAATGAAATTAGAACATTCCCTAACACTATACACAAAAATAAACTCGAAATGCATTAAAGACCTAAATGTGAGGCCAGAGACTATAAAACTCTTAGAAGAAAACATAGGCAGACACTCCATGACAGAAACCACAGCTAGATCCTTTTTGACCCACCTCCTAGAGAAATGGAAAAAAAAAATAAAAAGTTGTACCTCATGAAACTTAAATGCTTTTGCACAGCAAAGGAAAACATAAACAGTACGAAAAGACAACCCTCAGAATGGGAGAAAATATTTGCAAATGAAGCAACTGACAAAGGATTAATCTCCAAAATTTACAAGCAGCTTATACTACTCAATATCAACAAAACAAACAACCCAATCCAAAACTGGGTAGAAGCCCTAAATAGCCATTTCTCCAAAGAAGATATACAGGTTGCCAACAAACACATGAAAGAATGCTCAACATCACTAATCATTAGAAAAATGCAAATGAAAACTACAATGAGATATCACCTCACACCAGTCAGAATGGCCATCATCAAAAAATCTACAAACAGTAAAGCTGGAGAGGGTGTGGAGTAAAGGGAATCCTCTTGCACTGTTGGTGGGAATGTAAATTGATACCCCCACTATGGAGAAAAGTATGGAGGTTCCTTAAAAATCTACAAATAGAACTACCGTATGACCCAGCAATTCCACTACCTGGCATATTCCCTGAGAAAACCATAATTCAAAAAGAGTCATGTACCACAATGTTGATTGCAGCTCTATTTACAGTAGCCGGGACATGGAATCAACATAAGTGTCCATCGACCGATGAATGGATAAAGAAATTGTGGCATATATATACAATGGAATATTCCTGAACCATAAAAAAAAAAAACTGAGTTATTTGTAGTGAGGTGGATGGATCTAGAGTCTGTCATACAGAGTGAAGTAAGTCAGAGAGGAAAACAAATACCATATGCTAACACATATATATGGAGTCAAAACAAATGGTTATGAAGAAACTAGGGGCAGGATAGGAATAAAGATGCAGACATAGAGAATGGACTTGAGGACATGGGGAGAGGGAACGGTGAGCTGGGACAAAGTGAGGGTGTGGTATGGACTTATATATACTACCAAATGTAAAATAGCTAGTGGGATGCTGCCGCAAAGCCCAGGGCGATTAGCTCAGTGCTTTTTGGCCCCGTGAAGGGGTGGGATAGGGAGTGTGGGAGGGAGACGCAAGAGTAAGGAGATATTTGGATATATGTGTATGTATAGCTGATTCACTATGTTATAAAACAGAAACAAACACACCATTGTAAAGCAATTATACTGCAATAAAATGTTAAAAAAAAAACCCAAACAGGTATGGGTTCTACTATATGGAGGGAAATTGTGAGGATGCAAAATGCAATATATTTTGACACTGCAGTTTATTGAATAAAGTCTTTTTTCCCTCCCTACCTAGACACATGATAAACAAGATAACCTCTTCCTTCTGGTCCCACTGTGGATAATGTGATAACCATTTCTTGACAGCAAGCAACATGCTATTTCTTTTGGTGCATGTTTTGTCAAAATATGTTTCCCTAGGAGATTCTCATGAGCCTCAGAGTTTTATTTTGAGGGTATTTTTGCTGATATCCCTAATTCTATCTGAAATGTTTGAACTCACTAGAGGGCCTTTGGACCATGTGAGAGGGAAACTGGATGCTTTATGGATCTTGGAAGGCCTCAGTTGGGCTTTTGGTGCTGAGATCCAATAACATCTGTTTTCCACTCAACAACTACCATTACAGCCTCACATTCAGGATGGGGTTTGACTTATTTGTCTGGGGATGCTCTGGGCTTAGTGATAAATATTTAGGATAACAGTGGACTCTTGCTCCAGTTGCTCTCCAGTGCATTTGGGATAACGTCCAGGTGTTTTTCTGTATATAAGTTCTTTCATTTCTCACCTTTATTTACTTGTGTAGCCTTAAATCTCAGTAATACTCACCTTCTACTCTGACCTTAGCTGGACCACTTGGATTTTCTCAAACTCCCTCTATTCTTCCGTACTTCTGAACATTTTCTTCTCTTCACCAGGGTAATTCATCCTCATCTCCCAAGTGATGATATTGATTTCTGATATGATTTCTCCTTTTGTGCCTCGCTTTTCTAACTTTTATTCTTTCTTTGTTTCAGGAGAGAGTCTCAGGGAGCTTTACTTTGAGAGGTTATCTTAACTATCTGCTTATAAATTAGAGTCAAATATGAAAGAAGGCTCTAGCTTCATATCTACTATATAAGTTCTAAGTCATGAAATCCTAAAATTTATTCTAGTTCGATGGTTGGTTGACATTTACTATAAAGGTCCAGAGAGTAAATATTTTAAGCTTTATATGTGAAATATTGTCTCTGTCATGTATTTGTTTTTTAATCTTATAGGCTATGGTACACATTTGATCCACAGGCTACAGTTTGCTGACTCCTGAGACTTTGGTTATTAATATTGTCAATAATGAAACATCAGTATTTTGCCAAGGCTCCCATGAGACTGTGAAGGGCAAATAGCTCTGCTGAAAAATGATACTTTATTTTCAGGCCCAATTATCTGATAAGTCCTGGTAGCTTGTTAGAGGACATTGGTTGTTTCATGATGGTTGAGGGGAAATTGGAGGAAAGTGTGCTTCATTTTATATAACCTTTGAAAAAGATTGCTTTTTTGAACTAGTCGTAGGAGGTCACGTAACCTCTTATGTGACCTATGATGTTGATGGGCATCACCTGGTCAATGTATCTAACCTAGTTTCTGTGTTCCAGAATGGTTTCTGCTTTTGCCTTCTTACTCTGGCCCCCCCAAAGCCACAACTATGAAGGCAAGTGGAGAAGGGGAGGTCTTTAGCAGCCAAGCCAAGGAGGTGGTCATGGAGACTATTCGTCTTGTAGAACTGTGGCAAATATGATGAGCGAGTTAGAGAATGTTCAGCACTGGGAGGTAACTGACTCATTTGGGTAGAGAAAGTGAAGCCCAAGTTTTGGAATGAGGAACTGGCTGAACTGGGACTGGAGTCCAGCCTCCAAAACTCCCAGCCCTGGGTTCTTTGCCCCTCGCTTTTTTGCCTCCCTGGCCATGTTAAATAGTGTGCACTCAGTTAGGTGGGTGTTTACTGCATGCCTACAACTGTCTTGTCTGGTTTACCAGCAAATGCCATGCTGCAGTCTCCTCACAGCAGTCTTAACCCAAAGTCATCCTATTCTTCTCCCACATGGGGGTGCTTCACTGACACTTGTCCTGGCAGAGTGAACCCTGCCAAGATGTATGTCCCCTGAGAAGATTGACGGCAGGGCTGTGGTTCCGAAATCAGAAATCCACAGATGGAGCCTCAGAGTACTGGCCTTTTCTCCTTGATATGCCTGCTCTACCATATTGTGTCTTCATTAATAATCTCACTCTCCACAATGCTCTCGTTAAAGAAAGGCCAGCACCTGATTGTGTGATGGATGATACCAGATTCACATCGCTTTATACATTCATCTTGCATATTAGCAGTAATCAGATCACTGAAGCTGCTCTTGCTGAGAAGTTTGGTGCTTCTCCAAACAAAGTAGCAAGGTGCAATGGAGAGAGAGGAGGAGGAAGGAGATTAAACCCCTCAGCTAAGCAAATGAGATTTGACATAGAGGCAAAGTGTTTGGAGACAAATATAGTCAGACAACGCCACTAGACAATGTGGATCCATCACATCAGCTGTGTCATGGTGGGGGACGTGGTGGAAGGATGTCAGGGAAATGTCTGAATGGCATGCTTGGAGAACACTCCTGTACTTTTCTTTCAGGAGCTATGTTATTTGCTTGGCTGTAGGTCAATAAAGTCTTTAAAAAAACACCAAACGATAGGCTGTTTTTGGTATATCCTAATAAAATTAATTGTAATTACAGAACAGATCATGGCTCTGTTTTTGTATCTTGTATTCTCTGTAATTCAGCTATTATTTATTTAAATGTCCCTCATACTCCATACTTCCTCTGCATCTAGTACTATGTACATTCTGTTCTTTGTGTCTGGACTATTTCCCCTCGTTATTAGTCTGGATAACTTCTCCAGATGCTTTAAGGCCCAGCTGAGAAATTGCTTCCCTGAGAACCTTCTCCGATCTTCCAAAATAGAATTAGGTATCTTTCTTAGGTACTTTCCCTGACCTTATATTCATCGGAGCTCCATTACACTGTTTTGAAGATACTGCTTTACTCACCTATCTCCCTAACCAACCTGGGAAGACAGGCATTTGCCTTGGGTTTTCATGGTGTTAACCTGGCATTTGCCTCCTAGGTACTGAATAAATATTTGTTGAGTATTTGAAGAAACCATACAAGTCCTTCTTACATGCAAATTCTAGTATTACTTACTAGAGACATTTCAGGGAGGTCTGACATAAGTTTCTGGCTTTCTCAATTAAGTGAACATAGATGGCTAAGGTGGCAATGCAGGCATCTCTCCTATGCTACGTCAGCCTCTCCCCTGACCTACCAAGAATTTAAATTACAGAGACTAAGTGAGCAAGTCAGCTTTCATTCCAAATAACTCTATCTGCATTTTTTCAAGTTTGTATGCATGCTGCCAAGAGAGATTTTTAGAACAACTCCTACAAGTTTTAATTTCAGTTCATTTGGACTGTGTGAGATGTATACTGTATTTTATGTTAGGTAGAGTTGTTACCACTTATTTGAGCTCTTTGGAAGGAAGACATTACCCAAATGCAAAGGAGGAAGAATGGCAGAATTTACATTTTAATGCATTACTTTATCCCTTTATTAAAACTCTCTGGGGAGCAGCAAACGTCAGGCATTTACTGGTATTGACATTTGGGCTTTCATAGATACTGCAGAGCAGGGGTGTCTATTGCCTCTGTGTTAGGTGATGAGACAACTCATTACCCATTCTGGATGTGTGGAGGCAGTTAAATTACATCATCCACAAACCCCTTTAAGATCAGCTGTTTGTATTTCCTTGGTATCTGCCATCTCATTTAACAGTCACAAGCTCTGATCAGTCAATCAATCAATCAATAAGTTATAGATGGCAGATCCACCTGGAAGTTTGCTGTAAGCAGTAGGAGAGACATGAAATATGGAGCATGGTTCTTAGGGAACCATGGTTCTTATAGGGAAATTGTAATTTAATTGAGGAAGTAAAGAATGAAATAATCCACAAGAACTACAGGGCAGAATGTGATACAGGATATTCCTTTGGCAAATATTGGGTAGGCCAAAAAGTTCGTTTGGGTTTTTCATGTTACGGAAAAACACGAACAAACTTTTTGGCAAACCCAATATTTAGCACACAGCTGTTATGTGCCAGGCAATGTACTAAGAGCTAGAGCTTCAGTGGTAAACAGGAAAAATCTCTCACCTTATTGTATAGTAGAGAAAACCAGATAATAAAAAGTAAACTTAGAAATTAAAAAGATAATATCTGGTAGAAATAAGTGCTAGGAGAAGGAAAATAAAACAGGATGACATGATAGATATGGATGGGAGGGGTGTGGTAGAGGATGGGAGAAGTGTTACTTTATTTTTTAAAATTTTTTTAAACATATTTATTGGTGTATAATTGCTTTACAATGGTGTGTTAGTTTCTGCTTTATAACAAAGTGAATCAGTTATACATATACATATGTTCCCATATCTCTTCCCTCTTTCATCTCCCTCCCTCCCACCCTCCCTATCCCACCCCTCTAGGTGGTCACAAACCACCGAGCTGATCTCCCTGTGCTATGTGGCTGCTTCCCACTAGCTATCTATTTTACGTTTGGTAGTGTATATATGTCCATGCCACTCTCTCACTTTGTCACAGCTTACCCTTCCCCCTCCCCATATCCTCAAGTCCATTCTCTATTAGGTCTGTGTCTTTATTCCCGTCTTACCCCTAGGTTCTTCATGACATTTTATTTTTTCTTAGATTCCATATATATGTGTTAGCGTACGGTATTTGTTTTTCTCTTTCTGACTTACTTCACTCTGCATGACAGACTCTAGGTCCTTCCACCTCATTACAAATAACTCAATTTCGTTTCTTTTTATGGCTGAGTAATATTCCATTGTATATATGTGCCACATCTTTTTTATCCATTCAACTGTCGATGGACACTTAGGTTGCTTCCATGTCCCAGCTATTGTAAATAGAGCCGCGGTGAACATTGTAGTACATGACTCTTTTTGAATTATGTTTTTCTCAGGGTATATGCCCAGTAGTGGGATTGCTGGGTCGTATGGTAGTTCTATTTGTAGTTTTTTAAGGAACCTCCATACTGTTCTCCATAGTGGCTGTATCAATTTACATTCCCACCAGCAGTGCAAGAGTGTTCCCTTTTCTCCACACCCTCTCCAGCATTTATTGTCTCTAGATTTTTTGATGATGGCCATTCTGACCAGTGTGAGATGATATCTCATTGTAGTTTTGATTTGCATTTCTCTAATGGTTAATGATGTTGAGCATTCTTTTATGTGTTTGTTGGCAATCTATATATCTTCTTTGGAGAAATGTCTATTTAGATCTTCTGCCTATTTTTGGATTGGGTTGTTTGTATTTTTGTTATTGAGCTGCATGAGCTGCTTGTAAATTTTGGAGATTAATCCTTTGTCAGTTGCTTCATTTGCAAGTATTTTCTCCCATTCTGAGGGTTGTCTTTTGGCCTTGTTTATGGTTTTCTTTGCTGTGCAAAAGCTTTTAAGTTTCATTAGGTCCCATTTGTTTATTTTTGGTTTTATTTCCATTTCTCTAGGAGGTGGGTCAAAAAGGATCTTGCTGTGTTACTTTAGATTGGGTGGTCTTGTCAAGGTAGCCTTGACAAAGAAATGATATTTGAGCTTTTGCTTTGAGTCACAAGAAAGAGTCGGCCATGTGGAGGTTGAGAGGAACAAATTCCTCACAGATGGAATAATAAAGACCAATCTTTGATTCCGGAATGAGTTGGCATGTTCGAGAAACAGAGAAAAGGCCAACTGTGGCCAGAGCAAAGTAAGGGAGGAGGAGTGGTATGATAAAGTGTTTGAGTGTAGGCAGGGGGCCTGGTATGCAAGGTCTGCCAGAGTTTAGAGAAGAAGGCTTCATGAGGGCCAGAGCAATCATTAAAATCATTATAAAGGTGATGGAGGTCCAACTAGGCTTTGTAAAATGGGAGAGAGAAAAAGGAAAGTACTAATGGACAGGGGGAGTGTTGTAATCAATAACCCAGAGAACTGTTAGCTTTGTTGTCTATATTGCTTGCATATTTTCACTTGCTGCTTGTGAGACTAAGATGCACTATTATTGTTGCTTTGTAGAGATGGGTTATCTGCTTGTTAATTTTTTAATGATTAAGAATGCCAATAATTTTTATTTTTATATTTTGAATAAGTAGTACTAGGATACAGAAGTCAAGGTAGAAAAGAAAAACAGTGAAATGTGTTCTTTTGCGCTCACCCCACAGGCACCTAACTCCCCACCTGAGGTGTAATTAGTGCCAAGTGATGTGTGCATGTTGTAATATTTCTCCCATCCTCATCCTTTATTTCTTGAGCCTTCTCTTCTGGTTTTTATTAAATGTTTAGAATTTTATTTTACCTGTGTATTAATGGTAAGCTTCCTCAAATGCTTTTACTTTTAAAGGGTATTTTGCCACTCTTAAGTTTTTAATAGTAGATTACTTTCTTTAAACCAGCCTCCAGAGGCCTAGGGGGTCACATGTGGGCAAAGTAGTGCAATTGTAACTAAACATCTTCAGTTTTCAAGTGCATAGAATTTGCTGGTTAATTGCTGATAAGTACAAATTCTTTAAAAAGAAACAGTGTAAAATAGTTGAAAACAATCCCTGAATTAGGCATCCGATAATTTGAATTCTAGATATGCCTCTCTCCTTAACTGATGTCATAACATTACATATATCACCCAACTTCTTCTCGTCTCATTTTCACATCTATTAAGTAGAAGAGGTGGTCCCTTCTCTCTTCAATATTCTCTAATTTTAGCTGAAGACCAAATTTTTGCTCCACATGCTTATATGTGGAATTTCACTAGCTCATTGTAGCCATGCAGCTACATTCCCATTGGAGAAATAAAAGGTTTAAATAAGAGTTCACAAATATTTTTTTGACATGTCTAAGAGTATCATTTAGGTTATATTTGCTCCTCTTTGATCTGACAAATTGAGTCATTTCATAAGTATATTTAGTCATTCACGTGACCTAATCTTGTGTAATTTACAAAGTAGGTGCTATGTAAATATCTATCAATTTATTGACTTGTTGCTAATTAATATAAAACAGTTTTGGGGGAGACCATGAATTATCAAGCTATGTCACTGATCTTTAGAGATGGCAGGAAGCTTATCCCTTAAAATGAAGCAGGCTGCTGAGTTCAATAGGAGAAACAAACCAGGCATTCAATTTTATCTGGGCTACTCCCTGGAGAACTGGTGTTACAAAGTAATGTAGAATAAGCAGTTCCCTGATTCCAGAGAATAAGCAGTTCTGATTCCAGAGATTGAAGCTCCTCTGTGAAAATAATCATAAGTGCTCTCTCATTATTTCAATGAGAATTAAGAATTGATTCAATGTGATATTTGCCTAATAGAGAGATACAGCTTCCATACCTCTAGAGGAATATGTAAACTGTTCAAATAATGCCAATAAAAGAGAGAAAATAATAAGAACTAAGAAAGAGAGAGATGTTCAGAGAAATAAAAGCTGGTTCCAGTTTGTAGAGGATCTGAAAAGGCTTTATGCGGGATTCATGAAGGTGGCATTTGAGCTGGGCCTTGAAGGGTACAGTGTCATTTACAGTCTAAATATAAATAATTCCACTTTGAGGGAACAGTTCAGTTGGATGGATTTCCATGAAAGGAAATGTAAAATGCTATAGTTCTCTGGTAACACTGTACACATAGGCCAAGAGTTCTTGGTAAAAGAGGAAACAGTCCTACATTATTTACTACCATGTGTTACAGGAATAAAAAATGTATGAGTTGCAAAACTTTGATGGCTAAGATTTCTCAACGCTAAAGTGAATTGGTTTCCAACATGGATCCTATCAGACAGGGTGGTCACTTTGCATTTTTTCTGCCTACAATGTTGCCCAGGCAACTATCTGATCTGATGGAAGATGCCATTAAGGCAGCACTTCCACAAGCATTTTCTGCAGAACATTAGTGCTTCAAGATGCTCTGGAAGAAGAAACAAATTCCATAGATAAATAACTCTGGGCAATAATAAAGACTATATTCTTCCATAGACACAATGCCTATTGTCTTCTTAAAGGCTCTGAGAAGTCCCTCAGGAAAGGAACCTGTTTCACTTTGGTCAACTTGGTGTTTTCCAACCCAATTTTATTAAGAGACAAATCTTTAAATTTTAAAATGCTTTTATGGGGGAAGGATAAATTAGGAGCTTGGGATTAACATACACACACTAATATATATAAAATAGATAATCAACAAGGACCTACTGTATAGCACAGAGAACTCTATTCAATATTCTGTAATAACCTATATAGGAAAATAATCTAAAAAAGAATGAATATATGTCTATGTATAATTGAATCACTTTGCTATACACCTGAAACTAACACAACATTGTAAATCAACTATATGCCAATGAAATTTAAAAAAAATACTTTTATTGAGGTAAAATTTACATGCAGTGTGATCCACAGACCTTAAGTATATAATTTAATAAATTTTGATAAATACAAACATTTATGTAATCATTACCCACACCAAGAGGTAGAACATTTCTGTTACCTCCCCAAATTCTCTCTTACCCTGTTCAAGTCAGTAGTTACTCTCCATTGAAAATTACTCTTCTGATTTCTGTCATCACTGATTATTTTGCCTGGTCTTATATTTTATACACATGGAATCATACAGTATGAAATCTTCTGTTTTAGCCTTATTTTGCTCAATGTATGTTTTAGGGACTTATCCACAATGTTGTATCTACATAATTTATTTCTATTGCTAGAGAACTATTCCATTGTATGAATATGCTACAGTTTGGTTATTCATTCTCCTATTGATTAAAAATTGGCATTGTCTTCAGTTATGGATATTATGAATAAGGTATTTCTGAATATTATTATGGAACTCTTTTTTTTGTGGACTTATGTTTTCATTTATGTTGGATAAATGCCTATAAGAGAAGTTACTAGTTGTATGTCCAATTTTACATTTTCCCCAGCAATGTATGAAAGGTGTTTCACATATTACCCACATTTGATATTGTCATTCTCTTTAAACTTATCCATTCTAGTGAGTCAAAAAATGTACTTCCCTTAAATGTTGGAACTCAACAGTGAAACCATATGGTCCTGGAATTTTCTTTGTGGGAGGTTTATTTTTGTGATAATACATTTAATTCTTTCTAAGAGGGATTGTTTTCTGATAATATATTCAATTTACTATTAAATATTTATTCTCTTTCTTCTTGATTAACTTTGACAGTTTGTGTTTTAAAGGAATTTGTCCATTTCAAGTAAATTGTCACATTTATTGGCATATAATTGCAATATTTTCTTAATATCTTAAAAAATTTTTAATTGTATTGAAATATAGTTGGTTTACAATGTTGTTTTAGTTTCAGGTGTACAGCAAAGTGATTCTGTTATATATATATATATATATATATATATTCTTTTTTTTACATTCTCTTCCATTATTGGTTATTATAAGATATTGAGTATAGTTTCCTGTGCTATACAGTAGGTCCTTGTTGGTTATCTATTTTATATATAGTAGTGTGTATATTTTAATCCTAAATTCCTAATTTATTCCCTCCTTTGGTAATCATAGTCTGTTTTCTATGTCTATGTCTTCTATGTCTGTGAGTCTGTTTCTGTTTTATAAATAAGTTTATTTGTGTCATTTTTTTTAGAGTCCACATATAAGTGATATCATGATATTTGTCTTTCTCTGACTTCCTTCACTTAGTATGATAATCTCTAGGTCCATTCATCTTGCTGCAAATGGCATTATCTCATTCTTTTTTATGGCTGAGTAATATTCCATTGTATATACCACATCTTTTTTTAATTTAATATTTATTTTATATTGGAGTATAGTTGATTTACAATGTTGTGTTAGTTTCAGGTATACAGCAAAGTAGTTCACTTATACATATAACCATTCTTTTCCCATATAGGTCATTATAGAATATTGAGTAGAGTTCCCTGTGCTATACAGTACGTCCTTGTTGTTTATCTATTTTATATATAGTAGTGTGTATGTGTTAATCCCAAATTCCTAATTTATCTCTCCCTCCCACCTTTCCCCTTTGCTAACCGTAAGCTTGTTTTCAAAGTCTATGAGTCTGTTTCTGTTTTGTAAATAAGTTCATTTGTATCATAATTTTATGTGATATTTTATGTGAATTTTATGTGATATAAGTGATATCATATGATATTTGTCTTTCTCTGTGTGACTTACTTCACTTAGTATGATAATCTCTAGGTCCATCCATGTTGCTGCAAATGGCATTATTTTGTTCTATTTTATGGCTGAGTAATATTCCACTGTGTATATGTATCACATGTTCTTTATCCATTCCTCTGTTGATGGACATTTAGGTTGCTTTCATGTCCTGGCTATTGTAAATAGTGCTTCTCTGAGCATTGGGATGCATGTATCTTTTTGAATTATGCTTTTCTCCACATATATGCCCAGGAGTGGGATTGCTGGGTCATATGGTAGTTCTATTTTTAGTTTTTTAAGAAACCTCCATACTGTTCTCCATAGTGGTTGTACCAATTTACTCATACAACAACTTTGGAAGTGCTCCTTCCTCTGCAATTTTTGGGAATAGTTTCAGAAGAATATGAGTTAACTCTTCCCTAACTGATAGAATTTGCCTGTGAAGCCATCTGGTCCTGGGCTTTTGTTTGTTGGGAATTTTTTTAATCATAGATTCATTTTCAGTAGCATTTCCTTAATATCTTTTAACATCAGGATTGTTTTGATATGAACTTCCTTTTACCCTAATGTTATTAATTTATGTTTGCTTACTTTTTAAACATTGGTCTCATTAGATTGTTATCAACTTTTGCTTTATTGTTTGTTTTCTATTTCACTGATTTCTGTTCCCACTTTTTTTCCCCTTTCTTCTACTTACTTTGGGTATACTTTGAGTGCTAATTTAGCTTCTGTCCTAATACAAGAACTTAGAAATATGAATTTTAATATAAGCACTGCTTCATTTCACAGATTTTGATGTGTTGTGTTTTTATTATTATTTAGTTCAAAATAATTTTTATCTTCCTTATACTTTCTTATTTGACCCACAGTATATTTTGAAGTGTGTTGTTTAATTTCCAGGCAGTTGGAAGGTTGTTCTATATGTCTTATGATTACTGACTTCTGATAAAATTCTGTTGGGATTAGTAAACAAAGTCTGTATGACTTTGATTTTTCTAGAAAATTTTGGGACTTATTTTATGGCCCAACATATGGTCTATCTTTGTTAATTTTCTCTTTGCCATTTTTGTGTGTAGTCCTCCAAGAACGTCAAATAGGTCAACATGGCTAATAGTGTGTTCAAGTCTTCATATAGAATTATCATAATACAGTTGTGCTGGTATTACATTCTCTCAGTTTTTGTATATTTGAAAGTATTTTTGTGTTATATTTGTTTTTGAAATATATTTTTCTAGAGCTGGAATTCTAAGTTGATGTTTATTTAATATTCATGTTTGCTCTTTAAAGCTCATTTCATTGTCTTCTGGCCTCCATGGTTTTGTTGAGAATTTAACTGTCATTTTTATTGTTCTCCTGAATATAAGGTGTCATTTTTCTCTGGATTGTTTCAAGATATTCTTTTCACCTTTGTTAGAGATTTGACTATAAAGTATCACTTGCTGAGCTTTTTACACCTCTAGATTTATATTTTCACCAAACTTGGGAACTTTCTGGCTATTAATTAACATTTTTTCAGTCTTATTCATACTTCTATTTTGTTCCGAGACTTTAATTATACATATGGTGGATCACTTTACATTATTCACACAGGTCATGAATCTCTACAAATTGTTTTCAATATTTTACTATCTTCAGCTTAGATGCTTTTTAATGTATCTGTCTCCAAGTTAACAAATCCTTTCTTCTGCCATGTCCAATTTGTTGACAATCCATCTGGTGACTTTTTCATTGCTGGTACTGTAATTTTAAGTTTTAGGATTTCTCTTTGGCTTGTTCTTTAGGGTTTCCATTTCTCTCCTGTAATTCCCTATTCATTCCTTGGCCTTCATTATGCCTCCTCACCCCATGCCCACACCTTTAAAATTATTCAATATACTTAATTTATGGTAAATCCAGCAACTGAGTAATCTCAGGGTCTATTTTTATGGATTTTTCTCTTGACTAAGCACTCAAGTTTTCTATTTTTCACATGTCTACTTATTTTAATGGACACTGTGGATGATAACATATAGAGGCACTATATTCTGTTATAGTGTTCTACAGAATGCTGATTTTTATCTTAGTAGACTGAACATCTTGAACGTGTGGTGTCTTGATTTTACTCTCTTATGGGATATTTATTGCATTTTTTTCTTAAGGAAATCTCTTAGTTCTGGATCATAGTATTTACTCCTGTGACATGACAAAGCTCCATGTAAAGCTCCAGGTGTTCAAGTTCCAAGCCTTTCTAAGTGACTAGGATCCAACTCTGTCTCCCCTATGGTAGATGGAAACTAAAATATCTCCTAAACATTTTCAGCCTTCTAGCTGTTGCTTTCCACTGAGCTTTTTATAATGTTTCCCATACATGTATATTACAGGCATCAGCCAAGGACTGAAAAAAGTTTAAATGCAGATTTTTTGGCTCCCCACTCTGTGGCATTCTATTTTCTCAGGGTTCCCTCCTCATTTTCCAGCCTCTTTGACAGTCCTGAATTTTTTTTCTCTAATACTTCAATTCAGAAAGACTGAGTCTTTCTGCTTGAGATTCAGATGTCTTAATGGAGACTGGCCTCCATGGAATAGATGTACAGACATGAAACTGACCATTTTTGGTTCCATTCTTTCAAGGATTGAATCCATTTTACTTTTTCTCCCTGCTTTTGACCATTCTTCAGTGCCTTTAAATTATTGTTGATGTGTTTATAAAATAATTTGTTTAAAGTTGATGATTGTTAATAGTGAAAGGTTCACTCCTATGCAAAATACACTGCTATTACTAGAACCAGAATTTCCAGTGGATCATTTAAAAACAAACCAAAAAGCAAGAACTGTTCTATCATGTTCCATGGAATCAGTATTCTCTGTTACATCATTTTTGCTTTTCCAGAACATGTATAAAAGTTCAGTGTGTCCCATAGTTAAGAGATCACTGATAACTGGATTTATTTTATTCAGTTACATATATTGGACACCTATATTGTAGATGGCAATGTTTTAGGCATTTGTGGAGACAAAAAAGGTAAAACTCAATCACAGCCTTCAAAGATCTTGTAGTCATTCATTCACTCAGCTAATAATTATTTAATGCCAATGATAGTGAGAAAAATAATGAAGATTTTGCTCTAAAAACTGGGTGAAGTCTAAAGAATGAACCAGAAATTACTTAAATAAATACAAGATCATATAAAAATAATGAAAAATTCTGTAAAATGTAGTAAAAGTCACTTTCTAGAATGTAGAGGATTGAAAGTGTGATTTAGAGTGAGAACTACAAAAGACTTTATTGAGAAAAGGTATTTGAGCTGAAACTGTAAGTTAATTAGGCAAAGAGAGGGACAGAAAGGAGGACCTTTATGTCAGAGGGAACAGTATAAGCAAAGACTCTGATGGACCAGGGAGTAAATGAACTTTGAGAAATATTTATGAAGTAAATAAACAGTTCTTAGTGAGGATTGAATGTTAAGACTATATGAAGGACAGGAAAAAATCAAGGATTATATTAGATGTTTGGTATTCCAAGGCATTAGGTATGCTACTATTTACAGTGATATGGAATGCAGGAGGAGAAGCTGACAAAGGCAGGGTTAAAGGCACTGGGTTGGTTTAGACATGGTGAATTTGAGATGCCTTGAAGAACCGCTTGATGATATTAACTAGCATATAGGATGTATGGTACTGCGGCCATAAGTGGATATGTCAGCCATTCTTTTTTGAGGTGGGTGGTAGTAATTCTTTCTTCTTTTTGAATTTTATTTATTTTATTTTTTAATATAGCAGGTTCTTATTAGTTATCTATTTTATCCATATTAGTGTATATGTGTCAATCCCAATCTCCCAATTCATCCCAGCACTACCCACCCCACCCCACTTTCCCTCCTTGGTGTCCATACATTTGTTCCCTACATCTGTATCTCTATTTCTGTCTTGCAGACGGGTTGATCTGTACCATTTTTCTAGATTCCACATATATGCGTTAATATATGATACTTATTTTTCTCTTTCTGACTTACTTCACTCTGTATGACAGTGTCTAGGTACATCCACGTCTCTACAAATGACCCACTTTTGTTCCTTTTTATAGCTGAGTAATATTCCATTGTATACATGTACCACATCTTCTTTATCCATTTGTATGTCGATGGGCAGTTAGGTTGCTTCCATGACCTGGCTATTGTAAATAGTGCTGCAGTGAACATTGGGGTGCATGTGTCTTTTTGAATTATAGTTTTCTGTGGATATATATGCCCAGTAGTACGATTGCTGGGTCATATGGTAATTCCATTTTTAGATTTTTAAGGAACATCCATACTGTTCTCCATAGTGGCTGTATCAACTTACATTCCCACCAACAGTGCAAAAGGGTACCCTTTTCTCCACACCCTCTCCAGCATTTGTTTGTAGATTTTCTGATGATGCCCATTCTGACCAGTGTGAGGTGATACCTCACTGTAGTTTTGATTTGCGTTTCTCTAATAATTAGTGATATTGAGCAGCTTTTCATGTGCCTCTTGGCCATCTGTATGTCTTCTTTGGAGAAATGTCTATAGAGGTCTTCTGCCCATTTTTTGATTGGGTTGTTTGTTTTTTGAATATAGACCTGCATGTGCTGTTTATATATTTTGGAGATTAATCTTTTGTCCGTTGATTCATTTACAAATATTTTTTCCCATTCTGAGGGTTGTCTTTTCGTCTTGTTTCCTTTGCTGTGCAAAAGTATTAAGTTTCATTAGGTCCCATTTTTTTATTTTTGATTTTATTTCCATTACTCTAGGAGGTGGGTCAAAGAGATCTTGCTGTGATTTATGTCAAAGAGTATTCTTCTTATGTTTTCCTCTAAGAGTTTTATAGTGTCCGGTCTTACATTTAGGTCTTTAATCCATTCTGTGTTTATTATTGTGTATGGTGTTAGGAAGTGTTCTAATTTCATTCTCTTACATGCAGCTATCTAGTTTTCCCCTCACCACTTATTGAAGAGACTGTTTTTTCTCCATTGTATATCCTTGCTTACTTTGTCATAGATTAGTTGACCATAGGTGCATGGGTTTACCTCTGGGCTTTCTATCCTGTTCCACTGATGTATTTTTTCTGTTTTTGTGCCAGTACCATATTGTCTTGATTACTGTAGCTTTGTAGTATAGTCTGAAGTAAGGGAGTCTAATTCCTCCAGCTCTGTTTTTTTCCCTCAAGATTACTTTGGCTATTTGGGGTCTTTTGTGTCTTCAAACAAATTTTAAGATTTTTTTGTTGTAGTTCTGTAAAAAAAATGCCACTGGTAATTTGAGAGGGAATGCATTGAATCTGAAGATTGCTTTGGGTAGTATAGTTTATAGTATAGTCATTTTCACAATATTGATTCATCCAATACAAGAACATGGTATATCTGTCCATATGTTGTGTAATCTTTGATTTCTTTCATCAGTGTCTTTTAGTTTTCCAAGTACAGGTCTTTTACCTCCTTAGGTAGGTTTATTCCTATGTATTTTATTCTTTTTTTTGCAATGGTGAATGGGATTGTTTCCTTAATTTCTCGTTCTGATCTTTTGGTGTTAGTGTATAGGAATGCAGGAGATTTCTGTGCAGTGGTTTTGTATCCTGCAACTTTACCAAATTCACTGATTAGCTTTAGTAGTTTTCTGGTGGCAGGTTTAGGATTATCTTTGACTAGTATCATGTCATCTGCAAACAGGGACAGTTTTACTTCTTCTTTTCCAAGTTGTATTCCTTTTATTTCCTTTCCTTCTCGGATTGCTGTGGCTAGCACTTCCAAAATTATGTTGAATAATAGTGGCAAGAGTGGACATCCTTGTCTTGTTATTGATCTTTCAGGAAATGGTTTCAGTTTTTCACTATTGAGAATGATGTTTACTGTGGGTTTGTCATATATAGTCTTTTTTATATTGAGGTAGGTTCCCTCTATGCCCACTTTCTGGAGAGTTCTTATCATAAATGGGTGTTGAATTTGTCAAAAGCTTTTTCTGCACCTATTGATAGGATCATATGGTTTTTATTCTTCAGTTTGTTAATATGGTTAGTCACATTGATTGATTTACGTATACTGAAGAATCCTTGCATTCCTGGCATAAACCCCACTTGATCATGGTGTATGATCCTTTTAATGTGTGTTGGATTCTGTTTGCTAGTATTTTGTTGAGGATTTTTGCATGTATGTTCATCAGTGATATTGGTCTGTAGTTTTCCTTTTCTTGTAACATCTTTGTTGGGTTTCAGTATCAGGGTGATGGTGACCTCATAGAATTAGTTAGGAAGTGTTCCTTGTTCACAAATTTTTGGAAGAGTTTGAGAAGAATGGGTGTTAGCTCTTCTCTAAGTGTTTGATGGAATTCACCTGTGAAGCCATCTGGTCCTAGACTTTTGTTTGTTGGAAGATTTTTAATCACAGTCTCAATTTTAGTGCTTGTGATTGGTCTGTTTATATTTTCTATTTCTTCCTGGTTCAGTCTCAGAAGGTTGTGTTTTTCTAAGAATTTGTCCATTTCTTCTAGGTTGCCCATTTTATTGGCATATAGTTGCTTGTAGTAATCTCTCATGATCCTTTGTATTTCTTCAGTGTCAGTTGTTACTTCTCCTTTTTCATTTCTAATTCTGTTGATTTGAGTCTTCTCCCTTTTTTTCTTGATGGATCTGGCTAATGTTTTATCAACTTTGTTTAACTTCTCAAAGAACCAGCTTTTAGTTTTATTGATTTTTGCTATTGTTTCCTTCATTTCTTTTTCATTTTTTTCTGATCTGATCTTTATGATTTCTTTCCTTCTGCTAACTTTGGGGCTTCTTTGTTCTTCTTCCTCTAGTCCTTTTAGGGTTAAGTTTAGGTTGTTTATATGGGACGTTTCTTGTTTCTTGAGGTAGGATTATATTGCTATAAACTTCCCTCTTAGAATTGCTTTTGCTGCATTCCATAGATTTTTGGTCATCGTGTTTCCATTGTCATTTGTTTCTAGGTATTTTTTGATTTCCTCTTTGATTTCTTCAGTGATCTCTTCGTTATTTAGAAGCATATTGTTTAGCCTCCATGTGTTTGTATTTTTTACAGTTTTTTCCTGTAATTGATATCTAGTCTCATAGCATTGTGGTCAGAAAGGTACTTGATACGATTTCAGTTTTCTTAAATTTAGTAATGCTTGGTTTGTGACCCATGGTATGATTTATCATAGAGAATGTTCCATGAGCACTTGATAAGAAAGTGTACTCTGTTGTTTTTGGATGGAATGTCCTGTAAATATGAATTAAATCTATCTGGTCTGTTGTGTCATTTAAAGCTTGTGTTTACTTATTAATTTTCTGTCTGGATGATCTGTCCATTGGTGTAAGGAGGTGTTAAAGTCCCCCACTATTAATGTGTTACTGTCGATTTCCTCTTTTGTAGCTGTTAGCATTTGCCTTATGTATTGAAGTGCTCCTATGTTGGGTGCATATATATTTTTAGTTATCATATCTTCTTCTTGGATTAATCCCTTCATCATTATGTAGTGTCCTTCCTTGTCTCTTGTAATTGTGTTTATTTTATTTTATTTTTTTAACATCTTTATTGGGGTATAATTGCTTTACAATGGTGTGTTAGTTTCTGCTTTATAACAAAGTGAATCAGTTATACATATACATATGTTCCCATATCTCTTCCCTCTTTTAAACTCTTTTATCTGACATGAGAATTGCCACTCCAGCTTTCTTTTGATTTCCATTTTCATGGAATATCTTTTTCCATCCCCTCACTTTCAGTCTGTATGTGTCCCTAGGTCTGAAGTGGGTCTCTTGTAGACAGCTTTTATATGGGTGTTGTTTTTGTATCCATTCAGCTAGTCTATGTCTTTTGGTTAGAGCTTTTAATCCATTCACATTTAAGGTAATTATCGATATGTATGTTCCTATTACCATTTTCCTAATTTTGGGGGGTTTGTTGTTGTTGGTCTTTTCCTTCTCTTGTGTTTCCTGCCTAGAGAAGTTCCTTTACCATTTGTTGTAAAGCTTGTGTGGTGGTGCTGAATTCTCTTAACTTTTGCTTGTCTGTATAGGTTTTAATTTCTCCATTGAATCTGAATGAGATCCTTGCTCAGTAGAGTAATCTTGGTTGTAGGTTTTTCCCTTTCATCACTTTAAACATATCCTGCCACTCCCTTCTGGCTTGTAGAGTTTCTGCTGAGAACTCAGCTGTTAACCTTATGGAGTTCCCTTGTATATAATTAGTCTTTTTTACCTTGTCATTTTAAATAATTTTTCCTTTTCTTTAATTTTTGTCACTTTGATTGCTATATGTCTCAGCGTGTTTCTCCTTTGGTTTATCTTGCCTGGGACTCTCTGTGTTTCCTGGACTTGGGTGGCTATTTCCTTTCCCATGTTAGGGAAGTTAGGGAGTGCTATGAATATTCTAGGCCTCATACAAGTTGTTGAGGATACGATATTTATTTATTTATTTATTTATGGCTGCGTTGGATCTTTGTTGCTGTACATGGGCTTTCTCTAGTTGCGGTGTGTGGGGGCTGTTCTTCATCATGGTGCATGAGCTTCTCATTGTGGTGGTTTCTCTTGTTGCAAAGCACAGGCTCTAGGCAGGTGGGCTTCAATAGTTGTGGCACGTGGGCTCAGTAGTTGTGGCTCACCCTCTCAGTAGTTGTGGCTCATGGGCTCTAGAGCACAGACTTAATTGTTGTGGTGCATGGGTTTTGTAGCTCTGCAGCATGTGGGCTCTTCCTGGACCAGGGATAGAACCTGTGTCCCCTACATTGGCAGGCAGATTCTTAATCACTGCACCACCAGGGAAGTCTCGAGGATAAGATTTTAGATGAGACAAGGAGCTCGGATTCTTGTTGGGTGACAGAGGCAAAACATACATAAACAAATGACTGAATAATAAAATTTCAGACAATTAGTGCTTTGAAGAATATTAAACTAAGGCAATAGTATTTTGGGTTGGAAGTATGTGCAAGTTTGTTTAGAGCAGTGAAAGAAGTCTTTTCTGACGTTTCATCTGCAACCTAAATGATGAGAGAAGAGTCACAGGAAGATTTTTGAGTGGGAAATTTCCAGATAGAGGAAACATCTAGAGAATATCCCAAGGTAGGAAAGAACTAATATTTTCTTGTGTGGCTGGATTTTGGTCAATGAGGAGAAGAATTCTAAGGAGCTGCTCATGTATGGATGTCTGGATAAAATGTCCTAATCAGACCAGCTTTCCAAATGACGGCTTTTGTAAGCCTTTTGACACCTTGTACACAGTCTGACCTGCTAAATCAGAAAAGTATTTAAATAGAGTAAGGAATGTCAGGAATATCACTTTTTGAGCATTTCCTTGAGACTGTAATAAATCCATAAAATAAAGCATCTGTGGGTCTTTTTTATTCTGAGTCATCCTCATGTCCTCATTTGTTTGAGGAAAGAAGAGACAAGATTGGTATCTTTGAGCACGGTGTTCTGTTTTATGGGGCACAAAGGTAGGCTATGGTTTGTATGATTGTGAACGATTTCAACAGGAATAGACAAAGTGGATCAGTAGTCAAAGAGTGGTATAGAAAAGAAGATAATGAAATAAATTATAATGGAATATTTTTTGTCCTGTTGAGTTACTTGATGTGATTTAAAGGAGGAATCCTCCTGACAGGAGCTGCCACATCCTCTCAACAATGCTTAGTGACAGTTGAAGTTCCCTGTTTCCTTCCAGATTGTCACTATTTGGGGGTGGGGTGGGGGATATGACAAATCACTTTTGCCAACTAAACAATGCTCCAAATTCATGTTATTTTCTCCCTCCATTCATAGTTTTTCAAGTGTCAGAATCTTCTGTGGAAAATGATTGGACCTATTTGGAAAGCATAAATGTGCATGCAAATCTGAGTTGCAGACATGCATATAGAGCCATTAGTGTCTAATGGGACCTGTTCAGGTTATTTATGCCCTGGTTACTCTTTGGAAACAAGAATAAACTCCATGGAATTTTGTGGATGAGAACATCACAAAAACCTAGTCTAATAATTGTGAAATATATGTCCTCCTACGATTTTCATAAAAATCCTTTTCTCTCCCACTTGTCTTCAGCATGTCCACTTAGGTTAATTTAGGTAGTCTGCCCAGGTAAATTGAAGTAGAGAGGTGAGATAAATACACAGATATTTTAGAAATAGAAAACTTCTATTTAGAAAAGAAAGCACCCATTTTGGCCTGGATATCTAGAGAGTCTTTAAAAAAATTTTTTTAAATACCATTTATATTCATCAGAGGACCACTTATTCATTTTCTACTTTATCAGGATAATTTTTTTTTTTTTGGCCTTAAGTATTTTGGGGACTTGGGACATCTAGTCAAATCACCTAGGCCCGATAGATTTTCATGGATCCTAGAAAATTAGCCCTAAAAAGATTCTAAAATATCATCCTCTCCTACAGTCTTTTTTAGGCTCAAATGCTGAAACATTTGATTAAGGCTATTCTGTCAGTTGGCAGAGGGAAGCCAAGTATTTCTAGCCCAGTGCTCTGTTGTCTAACCCAGAAAGAATAACTCATCTGAATGTCATTCCCACTTGGCTTCGGTTATTCAGGTGCGTTCTTGTGGCTTCACACAGAGCCTGAGTACAAGGGGCATTTTTTACAACAGGTGCTTTGGCCCAAATTAGGTTAAACTCCCTTTCCAGGTATTTCTCTTTAAATACCCACACATGAATCTGTGGACAGTTGACTCGATGTGTAAGTTACCATTATGTATAAAAAATCTCAGCTTAGCTTTCTTTAGCAAGAGTCTGTCAATAACAGTCCTTTCAGGCTACATTGCATAGTCCCACAATTTTATATGTCACTTCCTATATTTATTTACCACAGACAGGTCCTAGATTAATATTTCCTCTTGGAAATTTCCAGAAATGCTTTTTTCTTCTCTTTTTTTTTTTTTTTTTTTTGTGGTACGTGGGCCTCTCCCTGTTGCGGAGCACAAGCTCTGGACGCGCAGACTCAGCGGCCATGGCTCACAGGCCCAGCCGCTCCACGGCATGTGGGATCTTCCTGGACCGGGGCATGAACCCGTGTCCCCTGCATTGGCAGGTGGACTCTCAACCACTGTGCCACCAGGGAAGCCCCAGAAATGCTTTTTTATAGCACTTTGAGTTTGGTGGGCTGCAGTCAGATGGTCATGTATATGGAGAACCAAAGAACAGGCAGAGCTTTTACTACATACAATTGATATATGTAAGAAATTGTATAATTATGTAAAATCTAACTGTTGTCTGCCTATACCATAACATTTCAATTTTAGGCAAATAAAAGGCTTAAATTTGTTTGCCAAGAACTGTTTCTCTCCTCTTATCTGTTATCTTTCTGTTGTAATAACCTGGTTATCTGATCCACTGTTCACTTCTTCGATTTTCATTTGCTCAACATTCAATAGATATTTACTGAATACTGCTCTGTATTTGATACTGTTTTACAAGCCAAGAACCCAAAGGTAAATAAAACAAATTCCTGCTTCTCAGGGAGCTTACATTCTAATGGGGGAGCAGGAAAGTAAAGCAAGAAAATATGATAAGTGATTTAAAGGCCAAAATAATTGGACAAATACATAATTTCTTTCAGTACATTTCCTGGCATGGAGGAGTTGTTTAGAGCATGGAAAATTACCCATTTTCTAGAAATTGTAATCCAATAGCAGTAACACACCTCCCAGATGCCAAAAATCTAATGATGTCATCACCAGAATCCAGAAACTTAAAGAGACTGTGGAAAGAGAAAGCATTTCAATTTGGATATTGACAGAGTACTTCTCTTTGCATGTATTTCAAGCCAAATAGTTTTCCTTCCAGTTTTGTTTACATTTGGTATTTGTATCAAGCTCTTCTTTTCTTTGGATAATGCATTAACTTAAAAGTAGCCCTTGTGAAGTAATAGTGACTTTTCCATGTTTGAGTAACTGTTCCAAAGTCATTTAATCTTCCAAGCAGAATTTGTTGTGTGAAGTTTTATACAGCCAAGAATAACTTATTTGCAAATGTAGCAATAGCATACAATCAGCCAAATAAATCGAGTTTTTCCTCCAAATAATATTCTACTGAAAATTTAAATGTTTCTAATCTATGTTTCATTAGAATTTGAATACATATGTGCAGCTACTCAAAATGTTCTCTGATAGTGAAATATTATTTAGGAAACAGAACCCTGTAAACATAGACCCTCCTTTCAGCATACTAACACATTCAAATGTCCTACTCACGGCAGGTATTATGTGGAAGGCAACATTGTTTAAATGAAAGAATATAATTCAGATTATGATTAGAGTACTATAAACTAGCTAATTAATTTGGCAAATATAGGTATAAAGATACAGATGCATTCTCTTACAATAATTATTAAGAATTTTCCCTTTACTTCAGCAGTGTTTTTCAAAAAGGTTGTAATAAACATTGAAAGTTTAAGGGAAATTTTAAAATTATCTATGAGGTCATAAGCTTTGTTGCAATACTTACACAGTTCGCCTAAATGAGACAGGGGTTTACCTGTTAAGCTATCAGAACACTGATGAGTTTGCCTGTTTTGCATGGCTGGTCCCATTGGATTTGCATCCAAATTCCCTAATTTGGATGCTAATACATGTATATGGGGGCCTTGAGTTATTCAGTCTGCAGAACTTTGATATACCTCAGTGGTATTGACAATAATAACCAAACATCAGTGTTAGCCAGGTAACATAGACACTATTCTTTCTTAAGGTGGGGATAAGTTTGTGCTGAACTAGCCTTGTCCTACTCTCTGGTTCTTTTGGCCATCATGTGTGGCTATAATCAAGAATGCAGCCCTTGTTTATTCAAAAAGCTTTTTGATTTCTATGGTGGAGGGATGAAAATTGGAACCACATCTTTGGATGTTACAAGTGTAAGGTCTAAAGATCTAAATTAAGAGGGGGAGGGACTGAGGAAGGACTACCCATGATGTGCTGTTGAAACAGATGAAATTATGATTTCCCAGCCTTATATGGATGCCGGTTTCTAGCTATCAAGCATTGTCTAAATGTCTTAGAAAGATCTGTTCCTTTTACGGCAACCAAAGCAGCACAGACATGAGGATACCTCTCAGACTTCTTGCCCAGGAGTCATCACTGATACATCATGGGAACAAGCATGATTATGTTTATTCTCATGATTTTCCTGATGTTGCAAAAGGATTTAATAAGCCTAGATTGATCACAAGACTCTCATTTTTCTCCCTTAGTCCTAGATCCTTGACCTACAGCAGTTCTTTTCATTTCCATGAGTGAAGTATATTCCATTATTGATTCACCCAGCCATTTAGAAAATATTTATTCAGTGCATATTATATACCAGGCTCTAGGCCATGCTTGGAGGACACAAAAATGAGCAAAACTAGAAACCTGTTTTCAGGGAATCAGAGCAAGCAGACAAGAAAGTGATCACGACAGCAATATGATAAGGTGGTGTTAGTGGTATGAACGTGTGCCTCTGTGGAAATACACAGCAGAAAGTGCTTTACTATGCTTGAAGATACGAGGGAAGTTTTCCCAACTACATGAAACTTGAAGGATAGGTTTGAAGACTCTGAAGATGGTCAGATCTCCCAGCCCCTTCCTCCTCAACCTCCATTTCTTTAAATGAAAGTCTTCAGATGCTCACCATTTCAATGCATTATCTTGACTAGGTGGTAATTCCCAGATTGTTTTTCCTATTTCCTTCATTAAACGTATATTTATTAGGCACCGATGGTACGCATAGCACTCTACTGGGCACTGAGAACAGTAATGAATGAGACGGATGATGGGCCCGCTGTTGTGGAATGCATATGCTAGTGAGGAAGCTGATCATAATATCATAACCTGAGTACTTATTTAATCATGATTGTGTTGAGCACTATGCGTGAGCATTACGAGTGCTCTGGGTCCATGTAACAAGCAACCTGGCAGAATCTGGGGTCACAGAAGTTCCTTGAGCCACTAAACTTTCAATTGAAATATGAGGCACAATATAGAATTTTCCAGAGAAAAAATGGGGAGGTAGGTGAGTGGGAATGTTGCTTTGCTGGCAGAGGACAGCTTGAGTGAAAGTTCTAGAAACAGAATGAAGGCCAGTCAGTGTCACCCAGAGATCACAGAAGAAGGTGAGGTGTGGTTCCAGAGGGCCTGATAGAGGAGTTAGATCATGAGGAGCCTTGTGGGTCAATTTTTTTTTTTTAACATCTTACTGGAGTATAATTGCTTTACAATGCTGTGTTAGTTTCTGCTGTATAACAAAGTGAATCAGCTATACATATACATATATCCCCATATCTCCTCCCTCTTGCCTCTCCCTCCCACCCTCCCTATCCCACCCCTCTAGGTGGTCAAAAAGCACCAAGCTGATCTCCCTGTGCTATGCGGCTGCTTCCCACTAGCTATCTATTTTACATTTGGTAGTGTATATATGTCCGTGCCACTCTCTCACTTTGTCCCAGCTTACCTTCCCCCTCTCTCAAGTCCATTCTCTACGTGTGCATCTCTATTCCTGTCCTGTCCTTAGGTTCTTTGGAACCATTTTTTTCTTTTTTAGATTCCATATATAAGTGTTAGCATACGGTATTTGTTTTTCTCTTTCTGACTTACTTCACTCTGTATGACAGACTCTAGGTCCATCCACCTCACTACAAATAATTCAGTTTCGTTTCTTTTTATGGCTGAGTAATATTCCATTGTATATATGTGCCACATTTTCTTTATCCATTCATCTGTTGATGGACACTTAGGTTGCTTCCGAGTCCTGGCTATTGTAATTAGAGTTGCAATGAACATTCTGGTACATGACTCTTTTTGAATTATGGTCTCCTCAGTGTATATGCCCAGTAGTGTTATTGCTGGGTCGTATGGTAGTTCTATTTTTACTTTTGTAAGGAACCTCCACACTGTTCTCCATAGTGGCTGTATCAATTTACAAACCCACCAACAGTGCAAGAGGGTTCCCTTTTCACCACACCTTTTTCACCATTTATTGTTTGTAGATTTTTTGATGATGGCCATTCTGACTGCTGTGAGGTGATACCTCATTGTAGTTTTGATTTGCAGTTCTCTAATGATTAGTGATGTTGAGCATCCTTTCACGTATTTGTTGGCAATTTGTACATCTTCTTTGGAGAAATGTCTATTTAGGTCTTCTGCCCATTTTTGGATTGGATTGTTTTTTCGATATTGAGCTGCATGAACTGCTTGTATATTTTGGAGATTAATCCTTTGTCAGTTGCTTGGTTTGCAAATATTTTCTCCCATTCTGAGGGTTGTCTTTTCATCTTGTTTATGGTTTCTTTTGCTGTGCAAAAGCATTTAAGTTTCATTAGGTCCCATTTGTTTTTTTTTGTTTTTATTTCCATTTCTCTAGGAGGTGGGTCAAAACGGATCTTGCTGTGATTTATGTCGTAGAGTGTTCTGCCTATGTTTTCCTCTAAGAGTTTGATAGTGTCTGGCCTTACATTTAGGTCATTAATTCATTTTGAGTTTATTTTTGTGTATGGTGTTAGGGAGTGTTCTAACTTCATTCTTTTACACGTAGCTGTCCAGTTTTCCCAGGACCACTTATTGAAGAGGCTGTCTTTTCTCCATTGTACATTCTTGCCTCCTTTATCAAAAATAAGGTGACCATATGTGTGTGGGTTTATCTCTGGGCTTTCTATCCTGTTGCATTGATCTATATTTCTGCTTTTGTGCCAGTACCATACTATCTTGATTACTGTAGCTTTGTAGTATAGTCTGAAGTCTGGGAGCCTGAATCCTCCAGCTCTGTTTTTCTTTCTCCAGATTGCTTTGGCTATTCAGGGTCTTTTCTGTTTCCATACAAATTGTGAAATTTTTTGTTCTAGTTCTGTGGAAAATGCCAGTGGTAGTCTGATAGGGATTTCATTGACTATGTAGATTGCTTTGGGTAGTAGAGTCATTTTTACAATGTTGATTCTTCCAATCCAAGGACATGGTATATCGTTCCATCTGTTTGTATCATCTTTAATTTCTTTCATCAGTGTCGTATAGTTTTCTGCATACAAGTGTTCTGTCTCCTTAGTTAGGTTTATTCCTAGGTATTTTATTCTTTTTGTTGCAATGGTAAATGGGAGTGTTTCCTTACTTTCCCTTTCAGATTTTTAATCATTAGTGTATATGAATGCAAGAGATTTCTGTGCATTAATTTTGTATCCTGCTACTTTACCAAATTCATTGATTACCTCTAGTAGTTTTCTGCTAGAATCTTTAGGATTCTCTATGTATAGTATCATGTCATCTGCAAACAGTGACAGCTTTACTTCTTCTTTTCTAATTTGGATTCATTTTATTTCTTTTTCTCCTCTGATTGCTGTGGCTACAACTTCCAAAACTATGTTGAATAAGCGTGGTGAGAGTGGGCAACCTTGTCTTGTTCCTGATCTTAGAGGAAATGGTTTTAGTTTTTCACCATTGAGAATGATGTTTGCTGTGGGTTTGTTGTATATGGCCTTTTTTTTGGTTGAGGCAAGTTCCCTCTATACCTACTTTCTGGAGGGTTTTTATCATAAATGGGTGTTGAATTTTGTCAAAAGCTATTTCTGCATCTACTGAGATGATCATATGGTTTTTCTCCTTCAATTTGTTAATATGGTTAATCACATTGATTGATTTGCCTATATTGAAGAATCCTTGCATTCCTGGGATAAACCCCACTTGATCATGGTTTATGATCCTTTTATTGTGCTGTTAGATTCTGTTTGCTAGTATTTTGTTGAGGATTTTTGCATGTATGTTCATCAGTGATATTGGCCTGTAGTTTTCTCTCTTTTTGACATCTTTGTCTGGTTTTGGTATCAGGGTGATGGTGGCCTTGTACAATGCGTTTGGCAGTGTTCCTCCCTCTGCTATATTTTAGAAGAGGTTGAGAAGGATAAGTGTTAGCTCTTCTCTAAAAGTTTGATAGAATTCGCCTGTGAAGCCATCTGGTCCTGGGCTTTTGTCTGTTGGAAGATTATTAAGCACTGTCTCAATTTCAGTGCTTGTTTTTATTTTCTGTTTATATTTTCTATTTCTATATATTTTCTAAATTTTCTCTTTCTTCCTGGTTCAGTCTTGGAAGGCTGTGCTTTTCTAAGAATTTGTCCATTTCTTCCAGGTTGTCCATTTTACTGGCATATAGTTGCTTGTAGTAATGTCTCATGATCCTTTGTATTTCTGCAGTTTCAGTTGTTACTTCTCCTTTTTCATTTTTAATTCTGTTGATTTGAGTGTTTTCCCTTTCTTTCTTTCTTTTTTTTTTTTTTTTTGCGGTACACAGGCCTCTCACTGTTGTGGCCTCTCCCGTTGTGGACCACAGGCTCCGGACGCGCAGGCTCAGCAGCCATTGCTCACAGGCCCAGCTGCTCCTCGGCATGTGGGATCTTCCCAGACTGAGGCACGAACCCGTGTCCCCTGCATCGGCAGGCGGACTCTCAACCACTGCGCCACCAGGGAAGCCCTCCCTTTCTTTCTTAATGAGGCTGAGTAGTGGTTTATCAACTTTGTTTACCTTCTCAAAGAACCAGTTTTCGTTGTTTTGATTTTTGCTATCGTTTCCTTCATTTCTTTTTCATTTATTTCTGATCTGATCTTAATGATTTCTTTCCTTCTGCTAAGTTTGGGGGGGGGGTTGTTCTTATTTGTCTAATTGCTTTAGGTGTAAGGTTAGGTTGTTTGTTTGAGATGTTTTTTGTTTCTTGAGGTAGCACTGTATTGCTATAAATTTCCCTCTTAGAACTGCTTGTGCTGAGCCCATAGGTTTTGGTTTGTCATGTTTTCATTGTCATTTTTTTGATTTCCTCGTTAATTTTTTCAGTGATCTCTTGGTTATTTAGTAGTGTATTCTTTAGCCTCCATGTCTTTGTATTTTTTACAGATTTTTTCCTTTAATTGATATCTAGTCTCATAGCATTGTGGTCAAAAAGATACTTGTTATGATTTCAATTTTCTTAAATTTACCAAGGCTTGATTTGTGACCCAAGGTATTATCTAACCTGGAGAATATTCCATGAGCACTTGAGAAGAAAGTGTATTCTGTTGTTTTTGGATGGAATGTCCTATAAATATCCATTAAGTCCATCTTCTTTAATGTGTCATTTAAAGCTTGTGTTTCCTTATTTATTTCTATTTTGGAGGATCTGTCCATTGGTGAAAGTGGGGTGTTAAAGTCCCCTTCTATGACTGTATAACTGTTGTTTTCCTCTTTTACAGCTGTTAGCATTTGCCTTATGTATTGAGGTGCTCCTATGTTGGGTGCATAAATATTTATAATTGTTATGTATTCTTCTTGGATTGATCCCTTGATCATTATGTAGTGTCCTTCTCTGTTGTATAGTCTTTATTTTAAAGTCTATTTTTTTCTGATATGAGAATTGCTACTCTAGCTTTCTTTTCATTTCAATTTGCCCGGAATATCTTTTTCCATCCCCTCACTTTCAGTCTGTATGTGTCCCTAGGTCTGAAGTGGGTCTCTTGTAGACAGCATATATACAGGTCTCATTTTTTATCCATTCAGACAGTCTGTGTCTTTTGGTTGGAGCATTTAATCCATTTGCATTTAAGGTAGTTATCGATATGTATGTTCCTTTTAGCATTTTCTTAATTATTTTGAGTTTGTTATTGTAGGTCTTTTCAGTGTCTTGTGTTTCCTGCCTAGTGAAGTTCCTTTAGCATTTGTTGTAAAGCTAGTTTGGTGGTGCTGAATTCTCTTAGCTTTTGCTTCTCTGTAAAGTTTTTGATTTCTCTGTTGAATCTGAATGAGATCTTTGCTGCATAGAGTAACCTTGGTTGTAGGTTTTTCCCTTTCATCTCTTTCAATATGTCCTGCCACTCCCTTCTGACTTGCAGAGTTTCTGCTGAAAGATCAGCTGTTAATCTTATGGGGATTCCCTTGTATGTTATTTGTAGTTTTTCCCTTGCTGCTTTTAATATTTTTTCTTTGTGTTCAATTTTTGATAGTTCAATTAATATGTATCTTGATGTGTTTCTCCTTGGATTTATCCTGTATGGGACTCTCTGCCCTTCCTGGACTTGATTGACTATTTCCTTTCCCATATTAGGGAAGTTTTCAACTATAATCTCTTCAAATAATTTCTCAGTCCCTTTTTTTTTTCTTCTTCTTTGGCACCCCTATAATTTGAATTTTGTGTGTTTAATGTTGTCCCAGATGTCTCTGAGACTGTCCTCAATTCTTTTCATTCTTTTTTCTTTATTCTGCTCTGCAGTAGTTATTTCAACTATTTTATATTCCAGGTCACTTATCCGTTTTCCTGCCTCAGTTATTCAGCTATTGATTCCTTCTAGAGAATTTTTGGTTTCATATTTTGTGTTGTTCATCATTGTTTGTTTGCTCTTTAGTTCTTCTTGGTCCTTGTTAAACGTTTCTTGTATTTTCTCCATTGTATTTCCAAGATTTTGGATCATCTTTACTATCTTTACTCTGAATTCTTTTTCAGGTAGATTGCCAATTTCCTCTTCATTTGTTTTGTCTGGTGGCTTTTTACCTTGCTCCTTCATCTGCTGTGTGTTTCTCTCTCTTCTCATTTTGCTTACCTTACTATGTTTGGGCTCTCCTTTTTGCAGGCTGCAGGTTCGTAGTTCCCATTGTTTTTGGTGGCTAAGATTGGTTCATTGAGTTGTGTAGGCCTCCTTGTGGAGGGGAGTGGTTCCTGTGTTCTGGTGGATGAGGCTGTATCTTGTCTTACTTGTCATCAGGGCTGCATCTGGTGGTTTGTTTTGGGGTGTCTGTGACCTTGTTATGATTTTAGGCAGCCTCTCTGCTAATGGGTGGGGTTGTGGTCCTGTGTTTCTAGTTGTTTGGCATAGGGTGTCCAGCCCTGTAGTTTGCTTGTCGTTGAGTGGAGCTTGGTCTTTGTTGTGATGGAGATCTCTGGGAGAGCTTTTGCCATTTCATATTACATGTAGCTGGGAGGTCTCTGGTGGACCAATGTCCTGAACTCGGCTCTCCCACCTCAGAGGCACAGGACTGACACAAGGCCAGAGCACCAAGACCCTGTCATCCACATGGCTCAGAATAGAAGGGAGAAAAAAAGAAAGAAAGAAAGAAAAAATAAAATAAAATAAAGTTATTAAAATTAAAAATTAAAAAATTATTAAAAATTGAAAAGTAATTTTAAAAAAAGAAAGAAAGAAAGAAAAGAGCAACCAAACCAAGAAATCAAATCCATCAGTGATAACAAGTCCTATAAAACTAAACTAAAAAACAAAGAAAGAAACCAAAGAAACGGACAGACAGAACCCTAGGACAAATGGTAAAAGCCAATCTATATGGAAAAAAATCACACAAAGTCCATTGCCTCAATTTTGTGGTGCTTTGTTGTCTATTCAGGTATTTCAGAGATGCAGGGTACATCAATTTGATTGTGGAGATTTACTCCACTTCTCCTGAGGCTGCTGGGAGAAATTTCCCTTTCTCTTTGTTCACATAGCTCCTGGGGTGCAGCTTTGGATTTGGCCCCGCCTCTGCATGTACATCACCTGAGGGTGTCTGTTCTTCACTCAGACAGGACGAGGATGAAGTAGCAGCTGATTAGGGGGCTCTGGCTCACTCAGGCCGTGGGGGAGGGTGGTGTATGGAATGCAGGGCAAGCCTGCAACGGCAGAGGCTGGCATGACTTTGCAACAGCCTGAGGCACACCGTGTGTTCTCCTGGGGAAGTTGTCCCTGGATCATGGGACCCTGGCAGTGTCAGGCTGCACAGGCTCCCGGGAAGGGAGGTGTGGAGAGTGACCTGTGCTCGCACACAGGCTTCTTGGTGGCTGCAGCAGCAGCCTTAGCATCTCATGCCCGTCTCTGGGGTCCGCGCTGATAGCCGCAGCTCACGCCCGTCTCTGGAACTCATTTAGGCGGTGCTCTGAATCCCCTCTCCTCACACACCCCGAAATAATGGTCTCTTGCCTGTTAGGCAGGTCCAGACTTTTTCCCAGACTCCCTCCCGGCTAGCTGTGGTGCACTAGCCCCCTTCAGGCTGTGTTCAAGCCGCCAACCCCAGTCCTCTCCCTGGGATCCGACCTCCTAAGCCTGAGCCTCAGCTCCCAGCCCCTGTCCACCCCAGCAGGTGAGCAGACAGGCCTCTTGGCACTGGTCCTCTGTGCAGGAATCTCTCTGCTTTGCCCTTTGCACCCCTGTTGCTACACTCTCCTCCATGGCTCCGAAGCTTCCCCCCACCCTCTGCCCCACCCGTCTCCTCCAATGAAGGGACTTCCTAGTGTGTGGAAACCTTTCCTCCTTCACAGCTCCCTCCCACTGGTGCAGGTCACGTCCCTATTCTTTTGTCTCTGTTTTTTCTTTTTTCTTTTGCCCTACCCAGGTACGTGGGGAGTTTCTTGCCTTTTGGGAAGCCTGAGGTCTTCTGCCAGCGTTCAGTAGGTGTTCTGTAGGGGTTGTTCCACGTGTAGATGTATTTCTGATGTATTTGTGGGGAGGAAGGTGATCTCCACGTCTTACTCCTCTGCCATCTTGAAGGCCTCTCATCTTGAAGATGTTGGAAAGGGGAAAAAGCTGAAGCTTTTAAGCGTTGGGGGGGGCATGGGGATCCTATGAGGAGATCTCCAAACTGCATTTAGAAAATAGCCCTCAGACTGTTTGGTGATTTGATCAAAGGAAAATTCCTCTGGGGCCCTTTTCCATACCAGTCTGTGTTCCTTAATGCAACCTGAACATAAGATTAAATAGACAAAGTCTCAACAGTGACCAGAGCTATGTCTCAGGCTCTTGTCAGCTGTTGTAAGGGCTCAGCAAAAGACACCCATTGAGGGAGGCATCTCTGGGAAGCATCATAGAAATCTTATTGTTTTCTCATTGTTTTAGACTGACACTCATTTTCAGCCTTGCTATTATCTGCTTTCATTTAGAAAGCCCTTAGAAAGCTTTCATAACAGAATAAACCAAAACACCTTGATGTTCCTGCTTTTCCCTTTAAGCAATTGCAAATGTATTCTCTTCACTGCACAGCTAGCCTCCAACATTAAAGACATTCTCTGGACAGTGGATGCATAATTGTGTACCATGTAACTGAGCACAGTCGTTTCTCCGTTCTGCCCAGTCCTGCTCTCACTCCAGCTGTTTTTATTGCCAAATGCTACTCTAAACTTTAGCTAAGGTATATTTGAGGATGCATATTTATCACATAGGCTCTAATTATAGGAGAAGGCCTTACTTAAATAAGCAATTAGTTAGTCTCAACTTGATTACTGGGCCAAGCTAATTGGTGTTCTTGATTCCAGCTTCCACCTCCTCTGATGCATCCAACAAAATAGGATGGACCAGCCATGGGCAGAACTGTGCAGGCTAGTGAATCATTGAGCCATTTCTATACCTTCCTCCTTTCCTCCATTTCTTTCCTCCTTTCTTCCATTTCTTTCCTCCTTCCATTTCTTTCCTCCCTATAAGCTGCCTGCTGAGGGTCCCAAAAAGATCTTCAGTCCCAGCTTTCATGGACTGCTACCTTCCTTCCTTCTTCCCCAAAAACTTCCTTGTTGTGGGTCTCATTCTCTCAATCTCTACATTTCAGCAAGATTAAACAATATGTTGTTTTGAGCTAAGGTGTCAAGAGCTGATTATAATTTATAATGCCACCTTCTCAGAAAACATTTACATTTTTTAACGTTAGCCTTTAGAGTTTTAACAGAGCTTTGAGTACTATGGCAATGCCAAAATACTGTGACATGAACATAAAGGAGGTGGCTTGGAATAGAAGAAATGTTCCCATTTGAGTAGTGTTTTAAAGTTACAAATTATTTTTACTTTGGTATTTAATCTTTTTAACAACCTTGTAGGTGGATAAAAGAGAGGACTGAAGTAAGAATATTTACTTGATTCCCTCCACAAGACATAGCAATAAGATACAGCTATTACCATATCTTGATGGAATTTAGACTACAATGAGTACTATGCAATAAGAATGTCATATTTATTTACTTATATGCCAGCTCTTACAACAAAAAGACATATGGAACAAAATTAGTATAATAGCATCATAAAGAAAAATCATGAGCTAGAAAGGGATGTGGAGGTAAGCTAATTCAAAGAATTAGGGTTAGGTTTATTATGATGATGAAGTATAAGATTGTGTTATTGGCTTCCTAGAAGCCAAGTCAAAAAGAGAAAGGTGATGGATCTATTAGTCTTACAGTCAGGAAGAATAGGTGTTGGTAAGGGGTGTCAACATTTTTTATTTTCTGGCATTAAATTTGGAAAGGTCTTTCTCATACTTTTTTTTTTTTTTTTTGCGGTATGCGGGCCTCTCACTGTTGTGGCCTCTCCCGTTGCGGAGCACAGGCTCCGAACACGCAGGCTCAGCAGCCACGGCTCACGGGTCCAGCCGCTCCGCGGCATGTGGGATCCTCCCGGTCCGGGGCACGAACCCGTGTCCCCTGCATCAGCAGGCGGACTCTCAACCACTGCGCCACCAGGGAAGCCCCTCATACAACTTTTTATGGAATGTATACTGAATGATGAAATGTATACTGAATGATGACAGCCTCAGTAGCTGTTATTTTACAGATCAAGTATAATTGGATGCTGGCTCTCTCCATTCTGGATTCCAGCTCAGGACATGTTAAGGGTTTGTTCCTATGCCGTCTGGCTGGACTCTTAGTCCCTCCTCCTTGCACCTCTGTGAGAAATCTTACCTGCTATTCTGTGCTGACCACATTTCTTCCTCCCCACTATTCATTCCGACTGTTGTCTTTTCTCCCTGCTCTGGTGTCTGCTCTCATTCTACTCACTACCTTAGAGATGCCAGCACTGGCCTCCTCCTGCCAGTTTTTGCAGGCCGCCCACATGACAGTGTTGACATACTCTTGAAATCAAAGTATCCTCTGGGGGCTATTTTCCCTATTGATGTCACATTGTCTTCTTTATTTTCCAACTTTGTCTATACTTCCCTGTTGTGTGGCTTGCTTTTAAGAGAGGGGGGATCCCATCGGAGTGTGGGTGGGCCCCTAGTGATGCAGTTCTTTCAGCATTACTGGTCTTCCCAACACCTCCAGAAGCTCCAGGCTTCATGTAGCTTGACATGTCTGACTTCTTTTTCACTTATAGCCATTCTCACAGGAGTTCTATTTTCTCTAGCTCTGCCTCAGTGTATCTTATATGTTTGTATGAGATTGAACTTCACTGTGAACATGCTTAAAAAGTTTATTCCCATGAGGCTGTTTTGGACCAAGTGGAGCAGGGAACATGGCTTGCTAGCAAAATGTTACATAACTCAACATACCAGCATACATAAGCCTCAGCTCCACCCCAGCTAAGATCTCATTGAATAATTGAGCAGAAGTGGATTTCAAAAATTCTGTTTCTTATAGCAACCTCTGATAATAGTCATTAAAGAGCAATTCAGTGAGGAGTGTTCTATGGGCCTAATGTGGTACAAGTACATAGCTTTCTAGCTTTTTAACTTGGTCCAAGGAATGGCTTTTCAACAGAGGAGTGAATGGATAGTTCTGAAACCATGCTTACTTTTATGAGATTGGAAAAATCGATTCTGCATCTTATTTCTACCATATGGATGTAATTGATGTTGTGCTAACCATGGAAGAGCAAAGAAAACGTTTTGTTTCCTTATTAAAATTCCCAGTGGTCATTTTGTTGAGAAATTCTAAACAGTGTCTTTCTAATTCTAAACAGTGTCTTAATAGGCAATCTCATTTCCTGCAGCCTTGCTCTTGATTGAATGTGGAACATCTGAGGACAGGGGGCGATTAATGGAGGATGGCCATTGTTCATTCTTAGTGGGCAGCTGTGATAGATTGAATGCCACTGGCTGCCTTGCACTAGGTTTTCTGGCAAATCCTGTTTCTGACAATACACTATGCAGAGTATTGATTATGCTAACCTCTAGTTGTAAATTCATGTCTGGAGTGAAGACTTGCAATAAGGCCCATTTGTCAAGCACAGGCTTAATCAAAGATTATAATTGGCATTAATGAGTCCTCAGTAAAAGAACAGGATTGGAATGCCAGTTAAAGATTGGTCCAGGTCAGTGCATGCATCCATCATCACCATCTGAAAGGGAAGCTGACAGCTGTGCAGGGAATTAGGGGAGTTGCTGCTAGGATACTTCCCTTCTTGATGGGCAGGTGCCCACAGTCCCCATTATGAATTATGTTTAGAATGATTAGAAGACCTTTTGGCAAGGCTCAGTACTATCATCCCTTAATCTTCTCGTGTGGGAAATCCATTCAAAAAGTAATTTAAAAGCTTACAAAGAGGAAGCAGAGGGCCAGTTTAAACTTAATTCCAGAACCTTGGGTTTCTCAGTCACAGTTCTGCAGATATTTTGAATGTGTATTTGAGAAGCAAAATCAAGACCTCTCTCTACTACTTCTCTACCCAAGGATCAGTATCAAAAAGCATTGAAGAGACCCCTTTCCCTTTCATGGGATTCCATCTTTTGGGTACCATCTGTGTTTTAGTTCCACTATGTTAATGAGGTGACATCTCGCTCTTTTGCTTTCCTCTTCTCTTTTTTTGGTCATTCTTAACAATAAGGCTAGAATTAAAGTGGGCTAGCAGTTGTTTCCACCTGGAGAAAGACTCTGTCCTATCTTTCTCTGGCTCCCTTGGTTTTGTTTGTTTGCTTTTGGTTTTTTTCCCACACCACTGATGAGAGACAAGACAGTTGAGCTTTTGCTAACTCAGCAAAAAGTACCTTTCTTGCACCTGTCCGACCTTGTAGAAGGACCAACAGGAGCACAGTGAAGCTCAGGGAAAAGGAAACCTTAGATCTCTCAAGCTGTCCTCCCACCTTCATGCAATCTAGTATAGTGTACAAGGGCAGGGGGCAAAACCTAAGCCTATGGTCAAGTTCTAGTTTGCCTGGCCTTGTCTCTGTGCATACATTTCCTCTGTGAACTTCTATTTTGTGTCCGAGTTATCTTTCAATCTTTACATCCGTAACATTCTGGAATCTCACAAATACATAAGGCTTCATTATTAATATTGGCTACATTCTAAAAACCTGCCAAATGTTCTCTGATTTCTTAATCCCTGCTTCATTATGTTTTCTTGGCTTTGCATTTCTGAGGGATTATTACTTTTCACACTTAATATAAATCACTCTCCTCCTTGAGATGAGGTCTCTGCAAAAGATGTAGTTATTTTATAAGGCCAAAGAAGATTGTTTCATTCTTAAATCCCCAAACCTATTCTCCATTTTCAAACAGACATTTTGTGGTTCATATTGTGTCATTGTAAGGATACATGGAACATCAGAAATCCATGTCTTCATGTATGTTATACTTTATTGGCTGATAGGAGCAGTATCATTTGGAAAGGCCATTCAATCATGCATTCTTTCATACAGTCATTGTTAAATATTTCCTATATGTGCCAAACGTTGTGCTAAGGGCAGATGATGCCGTGGTGACAAAGAAAGACAAGGTCCCTAAACTCATGGAGTATACATTCTGAATTAATGTTAAATTACACTGTATGCTGAGAAAAGGCAGTAAAATAGGCACAGTACCTGATGTCTTAAAGAGTTTCAATGACTGAACGATTGTATGTTAAATTTATAAACGAGTTAAGTGTGTGCATTAGGGCACCTGTATAGTCAAATTGTAATTACTTTCTTGACTCACAGCCAAGTTAGAAAAAACTATCTCCTCATATTCAAGCCGATATGTGCAGAGACATAAGTTATTTCTGCACACACACAAAATGTTGCTGTTCATAATTGAAGGTTCAATTAGAGTGTCTGGCATAGAGCATGTACATGATGTATTTTTAATGTTACTAGCAGTATTTATAGTGCTAATAATAATTGCTACATTTACATGCCCACTGTGTAGCATTGCACTAAACAACTATGTATCAGCTCATGTAACTTTCAGAACAATTCTGTAAGACAGATATCACTCACTATCCAGATTTCAAAGATGAGGTTATAAGAGGTTAGATAACTTATTTTCAGTAACATCATTAGTAAGTGACAGAACTTGGATTTAAATCAGTGACCACCAGACTCCAAGGCTCGTTTTTTTTTGCTAGATTCCTTTTTCTTGACGTCTTGACAACCATCTTCTTGGTAGATCTTTCAAGCATGGGTGTGAGTGTATGCATGGCCTACTGCCTCTGACTTCCCCCCGGTAAATTGTATAAAATCCCAAGGTCCTTTTGTGTTCTAAACTCAACTGACATGTTAAAAACTTTAGTTAGCAAGGGACAGTGTCATCAGCAGAATCACCTTATTATGGTAAGAAATAAACATAGCTCTTTTCCTTCATCTCTACACACATGTACGCACACATATGGAGAGAGAAAATTTTCAAAAACACTTGCAAATGCATTTTTTAACCTTTAATATTTCCATTAGTCTAATTGCATATGAGCTTACTGCCATGTGTCAGAAGGTTGTCTCCACATCCATCCCATCAATGTTGTGGTTAATCCCATGGCACTTTTTCGACATATTTTTTTTTAAGTTTTTCTTGTTTATTCAGGGAAGGGTTTTTTTTTTTTTTAACAATTTATATAATCTTTTTTCTCTTTAGAGAAAAATATCTTTAGGTGTCATTGCCATAACATACAACCCAAAGCCCCAACTAAGGAGCCCATCTTAAAATAAATCACCAATTATTATAAATCATGAATATTAAACACTATCTTTAATTAAAAGGCTCATTATATACAAGATAGTGCTTCTAGCCATTGAACCAATTTTCATTCCATCATCAATTTTGTTTGGTCTTCAATAGCACCAGTTGAGATACCCTTCATTGTTAGCACCACATAAAAAGAGAGCTTATGCAATCATTTGAGCCACTCAAATGAACAGTGTAGACATTGTGTGATAATTTAATTTGCCTAGTTGAGTAATTCTCTCTAATCTCCCCCTTTTCCCTAAAGTGACATAAAGAAAAAGTTTAAGAATGAACCATGATTTCATTAAGGATTATATAAATCCAGCCATTCATCCCTCTCTCTGGCATACTGTGGGTCAATATTACTTAGGAAATCTACCATTCTTGTTATATTAGCCCACATATGGAATGGATTTGTTGTGGTGGACATTGTTTTAAGAGCCTTATTGCAGTAATTCTGTACAGGAGCTGAGACAGAAAGTAGATGGGTATTGCTCTTGAGGTTAGAAATTTGCAGTGCTTATCTGCCATAATCAATTATACAGGGCAGTAGAAAGGTTCATTAATGAGAAGAACTAGTAAATTAGGGAAAACACAAATCTATGAAGGTAGGGAGATTGTTTTCAACCAGGAATTTTCTTTTTCCACCATTCATGAATCCTGAGTATTGTCACCATTGATAGCCACTCCATCAAGAATGAAGAATAAAGAAAATGTGGACACCATCAAAATAAAATGTAAACATAGGATGTGGCAACCTCTCCAAACTATGTCTCGTAGTGTGGAAAACACAGTGGACTCGGGATATGAACTCAGGCTCAGCAGCCTGCTTTTGCAGTCTCCTAGTTATGGCATCTCAAGGAAAGTCATTGAACTTCTCAGAACGTGTTTCATTATCTCTAAGGGTGGGATGCTAATTCCACTCTCACAGACTTGTGGGGAAGATCAAATGAGAGTGTTTGGAAGGTGCTCAAAAATCACAAAGTGCCATCCAAATGAGAGGGGTTATGGTGCTGATGCCAGATTCCTTGGCTGCTGTCTCAGGGACTTGAGCTCAGAGTATCCTTCTTTCCTAACTCTTGGGCAGGAGAAGGAAGTACACAGGTTTAATTTCACAGTAACCATTGGATATGGTAATGACAACTCAGTAAAGTTAGTGAGAACCTAGAAAACTGGAGAAGGACCTCAGGAAACCCTTTATGACCATGCATGAGGCTCCGTTACCCCTCCCAGAGTACCCAAGTGGATGAGACTTTGGGCTCTGAAGTCAGACAGTCGGACCAGAATTGGAATCTTAGCTCTGCCACTCATTGGTTGTGTAAGCTTAGGAAAGTCACTTCAGCTTTTAGTTTCATTTTCCTCTTTTATAAATTGGGGTTAATTACACCTACTAGCTGCGTTGTGAGAATTAAATGATATAAAACATTCCAGGTGTTTACCTATTGACTGGCCTGTATCAAATGCTCCACAGTAGTGTGCTGTTAATCATTCTATGAGACATATTCTCTTCATGTTCAGTAAGTGGCTTTACTGGACATGCTCTGGGTTCAGACCTCACAAGCCAGGATGCTTTCTTCCAGGAAATTCTCAACCCAGAACCTGGAAGAATGTGAGGTTCTCGCTGTCTGGGCTGCTGCCATATATGCAAATCTTTGCTTTCCTTCCTGGAGCACAGGAATCTTATATACAGGAGTCAAGCTCCAGAATCATCTCAGTTTTGTGCTAGTGGTCCCCTCAAATCTGATTCCTTATGAGCATGGCAGTTTGATATAGATTATGTGTACAGACACGTGGACATGTGTAAGAGAGATTATGGATAAAAAATGAGGGTGAGTGATGAGTGACACCCCATAAGAGAATGAGAAACAGATAACTGAATACACTTATTTTTCAGTCTCCTTCGCTGGGCTTAAATGAGCCCCAGTCAATCCTCAGCCTGCCTTCCTCGTCTCACCAGGTGCTAGCCATCTCCCTGCTCACCATTACACTGACTCTTCCTTCTACTCCCTCCCTCCCAGTTTCCTCTGCACATTGTAGGATTCCAAGCCTTAGAGCCTTTGTAGATCACTGTGCCTTCTGCCCAGAAGGTGCCTTCTGTGCTTCTTAACTGCTTAGTGAATTCCTGTGCATCCTTCAAGACTCAGACCAAATATCACTCTTTGGAGAAATCCTTTCTAATGTTTTTCAGACTGATCATCTCTTCCTCATACAGCTTTTCTGGTACTGTGTAAATAACAATAAAATAAAGTTAAAAATTAAAAATTAACATGATTGTGAATCTACTATATACTAAGCACTCTTCAGGTCATATGTTATTTCATGCATACATAAACCTATGAAGCAGGTTCTGTAATTATGTCTATTTTACAGATGAGGAAAGTAAGGCTCAGAAAATTTAAGTAAATTTTTGTCCAAGGTCACAAGTATAGTAATCAGAGTTCAATGCGTGTCTAAAGCTTGTGCTCTTACCCACTAGGGTTCTATTTATTTCATGGCATAATATCTCCTCTACTAGGCTGAGGTTATTGTCTTATTCCTCTTTAGATCTCTCCTTGGCATGAAGTAGGAATTTAATAATTGTTTCCTGAATAAATGTTGACACGCACTCTCAAAAAATATTTATTGAGTGATCGTTAAGCAGTAGCACTTACATTTAGGTGATTTGACAAACCATATTCTTCATTATTGAAGTACATTAATGGTGCTATAATTTTACAGTTTGGCTTGATTTTTTGTGCATTTACTTATTAAAAACATATCTCAGAAATACTTATGGATACCATGGATTTTAGTCTTTAATGCATGCTATTTTATAATGCATAATGTCAGCTGCAGAGATTTCTTTTTATTTTCTCTAATTAAAGGTGTTGGGGGGGGAGAAGGGAGATGTTTTTTTCACCTTCGAGATTTGTTTTTGGAGCATCTCTCCCTAGTTTCAAGAAGCAATTATCCTTCTAGGTACAGTGTTTGAGAGAAAGAATCAAATTAAATCATACAATTGTGAGAGTAGTTTCCTCCTCTTAGTTCCTAGGCTGAGAGATATATTTAGGATTTGATTTTTAAATTTGGACTTTGGAGCTTGGTTCAGATATCTGATCATGAATTCAAGTATCTGAAGAGTATCATGGAGATAATTAATATTCACTGGATTTACCTGAAGCTAATATAAATACTGTAAATCAACTATACCTCAATAAAAAATATTCATTGGATTTAACTGATTTAGCACAGGTAATATACTTTGTGTCAAAGGGAATATACTTTCTTAGTTCTGAATTTCAGAACACATGGATCCAAAGACATATCTGATGTTATCAGCTGATTTTATTGAAAAGATTACACTGAGAAAATGGACAGGCATTTATGTTATCAGGAGAGGAAACATAAGCTTATATTAAATATGGGAATGTATTTCTAAGAAGGTTATATTTATTATTTTTTAAAAATTAAAAAAATTATTGAAATATAGTTGATTTATAATGTGTTAGTTTCTGCTATACAGCAAAGTGATTCAGTTTTATATATATATATATATTCTTTTTAATATTCCTTTCCATTATGGTTTTATTACAAGATATTGAATATAGTTCCCTGTACTATATAGTAGGACCTTGTTGTTTATCTGTTTTATATATAGTAGTTTGTATCTGCTAATTCCAAACTACTAATTTATCCTTCCCTCACCCTTTCCCCTTTGGTAACCATAAGTTTGTTTTCTGTGTCTGTGAGTCTGTTTCTGTTTTGTAAATAAATTCATTTGCATTATTTTTTAGATTCCTCATATAAGTGATGATATTTGTCTTTCTCTGACTTACTTCACTTAGTATGATAATCTGTAGGTCCATCCATGTTGCTGCAAATGGCATTATATCATTATTTTTTAAATAGCTGAATAGCATTCCATGGTATATATTAATATATTCCACATCTTATTCATCCATTCATTTGTCATTGGATATTTAGGTTGCTTCCATGTCTTGGCTATTGTAAATTGTGCTACTGTAAACATTGGGATGTATGTATAAGAAGGTTATATTTTAAATCAATCTGTCTGCCATAATAGTCAAATCAGGTTAAAAAAAAAAAGTCAAATAGTCAAACTGTTTGGATTAGACTGCTCTAAGCTAGCACTTCAAGTTTTTCCCTCCTAAAGTCTAACCATATTATATCCTCTCCTCATTATTGATTAATTTGTAAAAGAAAAAAATATATATTAATATGGTAGCTACTCCAGATTGCTTAATCAAAGGTCTTTCTCAGCTTCCTTCACCCTGGCCTGCTCAATGATAGAGAACTACTTTCCCTGCTTTCTTTATATCAGTGGGTGTCCATGTTTCCAAATTATGGTCAGTGACATATGAGAGAAATCTGCTGGTGACTTCTGGGAAAACATTTACTTCCCTAATTTAAAAGTACATAGGCAGTTGCTGCTATTTCTTTATACCCTTATTTCTGCCTGGAATTTGAAGATGATGCCCACAGATGTGGCAGTTTCTTTAACTTTGAGCTGCTAAGTATGAAGAGAAAAGTGAACATGTTAAGGACACCAGAGTAAAGAGAAAGAGCCTGGGCCCTTCATGGCATAGTTGTATAACCAAGGTCAGGAATTGATTGCCTTGGCTTCTTATTATGCAAGTATAGAAGATTCATTTGTGTAAGCCATAATTAATGAGGTTCTCTGTCACTTTCACCCAAAAAGTCAACATCTAGAATTGGTGGAGAAGCTTCAGGAGGACTTAAGGAAGCACCTGAGAGTTAGAAGGGAAGTGAACTGCCCCTTTTTATTCTCAGAAAGGAGCATTTCGGTTCTACCTTGGCCCCATATCAAGATAAGAATAAGAGCAGTATTATCAGCCTAACTTGTGACTCTTCCCTGGAAGCCAATCAACTATGACTATGATTGAGAGAGAAAATATCTGGGTAAATTTCTTCTTCATTTCTTGAGGAAAATGCATCTTGAGATCATCAGGAATGCGTAAAACCTGTTGGTTAAATTCTGTTTGAGGGTTTACCTAATGTGACTCCATGAAAAAGTCCGTGTGCTTCATTTATTCATTTAATAAGTATTTATTGAATATCAGCAAAACCTAACATAGCCTTTCTTATATAGATTGTAGCCTGATGAGAGACTGTGTATGTATGTATATGCATGTGTGCATATATATATATGCACAAACATATATATTTTATATTTATATTTGTATTATAAAAATGAACACACTTTTACAAGCTAAGGTAAGTGCTACGAAATAAAGGGACACAGTTCTAAGAGTACATATAATAAGCCCATCTGGTTTTTGACATGCTACCAGATGGAAGACAGGTCCTGTGAAAGTGATAATTGAGTAATAAAGGATGAGCGGGTATTAACTAAGCATAGAAGAAGAGGGAAAAGCATTCCCAGAAAAAGGAAGAGCCTGCACAGGGGCTCAAGACAGAAGGCAGTGTGGTGAGTTTGAGGATCTCAAAGATCATTGTGATAGGAGTGCTGAGAATAAGGGAAAGTCCGGAGAGGCAGACAGGAGCCAGGGCTTTGTGGTCTACCTTAGTGTCTTTGGTCTTTATCCTAAGAACTATGAGAAGCCATTGAAGGGTTTAAACTAGATTCATAAATACGTTAGTGCTTTGAGAAGGTCAGTCTGGCTGCATCATGGAACATGGATGAGCAGGGAGCCAGTCTAAATGCATTTAGATGATTGAGACTCTTGCATTAATTCATGGGGGAGATGACGGTAGTTTGGTCTAGTTGTTGGTCGTGGCTGTGCTGTTGTTGGAGGTGGAAGAAATGGATGGCTCTGAGAATTATATTCAGGAGGTAAATGGGCAGACCTGGTGCTAGTTTGGGTATGAATTGCACAGAAAAGGGGACTATGGTGATTGACCCCAAAGTCCTTTGCTTGCTACCTAGATGGATCATGATACTACTCTCTCAGATTAAGAACATAGAAAGAGAACCAGAATCAGAGGAGCATGTTATGTGTCATTCCTGGATACACTGATTGTGTTTTAACGGGCTTACAGAGGGGTAGTGGTGGAGGCGGATGATAAAATGTGATGGAAAATCTTCGGTCACATTCACTAATCTGTTTGTTATTGGCAATGCTTTTATTATTATTTCTGATGTCTTTAATTGACCACGAATTTCTTACTGACATGGAGGGTCTCAGGATAAATTGCCTGTTTACAGCATCTTAATGACTTCTTCTAAGACGTTGTTCTTTGGGGGATGGTTCTCCTCACCTGCTCAGAGTCTTTTTGTAGATAAAAATACACTGTGATTCTGACCTAAAATGTGGGAGACATTTGATTTAAAAGAGTAAAGTCTCTTTTTCCCGCTGGTTCTGCTAAGGGAAAATCTATATTTAGAAAATTACTATCTTTTTTTATAGTCTAATTTTTAGAAGTTTTAGATTTTCAGAAATATTGAAGAGATAGTGTGGAGAATCCCATATATCCTCAACATAATTTATTATTAACATCTTACATTAGTGTGGTACATTTGTTATAATCAATTAACCAATGTTGGTACATTATGAATAATTAAAGTCCATATTCATATTTCCTTGATTTCTACCTAATGTCCTTTTTCTCATTCAGGATCATTCAGTTATCATAGTACATTTAGTTGTCTTGTCTTCTTGGGCTCCTCTTGGGGTGACAGTTTCTCAACTTTTCTTGTTTTTCATAACCTTAACAATTTTGTGTAGTACTGATCAGGTATATTGTAGGATGCCCCTATTCTGAAACTTAACGTTTTTCTCATCATTAGACTGGGATTGTGGGTTTTGGGAGGAAGAATACAGGTAAAGTGTTATTCTCATGATATTGTATCAAGAGTACATAGTATCAACATGACTTACCACTGTTGATGCTACCTTTGATCACCTAGCTGAGTTAGTGTTTGTAAGGTTTCTCTACTGTAAAGTTACTGCCCACCCCCTGCCGCCTTCCTATACTGTACTCTTTGGAAGTTAAGTCACTATGCGCAGCCCATTCAAGGAGTGGAGAGTTATTTGGAATTCTTCAGCATGGGAGATTTCTCTTCTTATTTATTTATTCAATCACTTGCTTATATCCTTGGACTCTTGGAAATTTATTTTTAACTTTAGGTTAAAATACAGTGCAATTTTATTTATTCTATTGCTTAAACTATTCCAGCCCTGGCTATTAGGAGCTCTTCAGGTTGGCTGTTGTGTTCCTTTGATATACGTCTATTACTGTGGGTGTCTTTTCCTCTTTCTTACTTTCTGGCACTACAAGATGCTCCAGATCCATCTTGTACATTTCCTGACCCAGTCCTAGAATCAGCCATTTTCCAAGGAACTCTCATTTATTTTATTGGAGAATAGTATTAGAAATGAAGATCTGGGGCTTCCCTGGTGGTGCAGTGGTTGAGAATCTGCCTGCCGAGGCAGGGGACGGGTTTGTGCCCCGGTCCGGGAAGATCCCGCATGCCGCGGAGCGGCTGGGCCCGTGAGCCATGGCTGCTGAGCCTGTTCGTCTGGAGCCTGTGCTCCACAATGGGAGAGGCCACAACAGTGAGAGGCCCGCGTACCGGAAGAAAAAAAAAAAAAAGAAATGAAGATCTGGATGCTACGTGTACTCTTTGCTGTTGGGTGTCATTTCTTTTAGGCCCTTTCAGCTGACAGAGCAAAGAAATATATGAGTATGTACTAACCTAGTACATACAAGTATCTATAGATATTTCCTTATGCAATTATCTATACCTATATTAAGAAACAAGATTTCTTACTGATGTCTCTTACTCTAAACCATTACCACATGGATCACTCTAGCTTCTCCCCTTGCTTATTTGTAAATCCCCACTACAACAGTGAGCAACCTGGCTCCCACCATCTTCCATCCATTTATTTAATTGTTCAGTCCAGTATGCATACAGGTCAGAATTGTTACCCACCCGCCCATGGGCAGCATCCTTGTCAACTAGAATACAGTGCTTATGTGCAGTTCCTTTTGCCTTTAGCCTTACCTAATCTACTCTTTTCCAAAGTTACTTAGGTCAGCACCTTTCTCCCCACCCACTTCAGAGAAATTGTTTCATTCATTTGTAGCAGTTAGATTCTTTTGTCACAGTCTGCATTTCTTCCTGGTATCCTGACCTCCCAAATGATAGTTGTCTAATTTGCATACAGTAAGGTTTACTCTTTGTGCTATAAGTCATATAAATTTTGACAAAAGCACAGTGTTACATATCCAGTATCATACAGAACAATTTCACAGCCCTAAAAATCTCCCCAAACAGAATGTTTTTATTTACTCAAAAGAAGGTGAAAACTTCTAGTAAGAGGCAGGAATGAACACACACTTACCTAACTCCCTACTCTGAAGCTGCAAAAAATAAGCACAAACAACTAAAAATAGAAAAAGTAAACTCAGTAAATAATGAAATAGCCACCATAAACTGCTGTCACAAGCCCAGAATATTCTTGAGTTACGATGAAATTAGGTTCAAATTTAAAGAGGAAATCCAAGTTGATAACATCATCCTTATGTTTGTGCAAACAGCTGTTTTCAGGAAAGGGCTCTGAGAGGCCATATAAATGCTGCACTTTGACGACTGTGACATAGGTGAACTAGGACATAAGCAAACAAGCATTCCCCTGGAGGCTCATTTCCTCATCACAAAGCTTTCAAAGAGGACTGAAAAGACCATATGACTATGCCATTTTTATTTTCTTCAACACACCTTCCTAAATTGGAGTGGTAGCCTGGAGGCCAGGCTGAGCAATGGAGCCAGATCCAGCCTTGTCATTACTGGGAAACACTAGTTGAGCAGAAATAAATAAGCACTGACACACTGAGCAGAAGTTTCCTGAGATGTGGCATTTTATGCTCTGACCCCATATCTACCCAGGAAGATCTGCTACCCTGGAAGGGAAAGAAGGAAGGGCTTCTCTTTCCCCTACAAAACCAGGCATTCCCCACCCCCACCCTACCTGCACACACACAGAAGCTTTAATGCTGTAAAAACAAGTAGAAGGTGGGACAGAATGACCACATCCTTTCTGGAGAATGTGGATACATTTCTATATTCAGGTCAAGCAGCACTGAAGACCCATGGTCCAGATATGCTCACCATCAATTTATTTGCTTTTCATTTCATCTCTCTCAGTCCTAAAACTGATGGTCTTCCCTTCTGGCATTTAGAGATAAGAATAGTTCACACATAGGAAATGCAAGTCTAGAGAAATTATTAATGCTTTGAGACCAAAATTGGCTTCTCTCTCCATTGACATACGAAAACATATCACCTGCTCAGAACCAGGGAGTAGGGTGTTCTCTTGCAAAGGGCCAGATGGTTTTGTCAATAATTTACTCTGACATGTAGAAATAGCTAGGCTCTAGGAAAAGAGATCCAGGTTTCTGATGCTCGTTTTGCTATTATAGCCCCTCTAACTCTTATTCTTAGCTGCTATTAGTTTTAAAGCCCCTAAAATGGAACGGGCCTGTTAGACTATCTTTAGTCAATAATTCCCTTCCCAGTCTGAAACAATTTAGTGCATTATCTCATGCCAAGAATAGGAAAAGGGGAGGGATAGCATTTTCCTTAAATGATGTCACTAATGTAACAGGCAATGTTAGTGATCCCACCGCTCGCACTGTCTTGAGAAGAAGCTATAAATGCTGTCAATCTTACGTATCTGAGCAACCAAATAGATATGAGATTAAGATCACCAAGCCCTCACTGACTGTTTGCAATTCAAATGTAAGCTTAACTTCTTCTGAATCTCTGAGAGTTCCACGTTTTTACCTTTAGCTCTGGAGGAATTATGAACGTTAACACTGGAAAATTAACTCATGAGGTATTAGTGCTGAAGGGCTTTTAATATCTAGTTCAATCCCTTTGCCTCACAGATAAGTAAACAGGAGTGCACAGAGGTTGGGAAGTTTACCTTAGGTCACAGAGCTGGTAAGAGGCAGAAAGGACTAGAGTGTGCATGGGTTCCTGGAGAAATGATCTTTACCTGTATCATGTCACTGCACAAGCTGAGGCACCAGCCAACTCCCAGTGTTGCTGCAGTTTTCCATTTGCTCCTTTGTAGCTGAGACTCAGTTTATATATCTGAAATTTGTGATAAAAATGCCTGCCCTCATAGTTTGCCTATGATGCACGTGAGAAGGATGTGAAACGGCTGAGCGTGTATACGTGTGTGTATGTGTGTATATAGGTGGCGGTAATTTTGCAGCTTCATCAATCTCTAAGCATTCATATTTCACAAGTCAAAAGCTCTAATAGCCCAGCATTCAGCAATTATTTCCAGATTACGTTAATGTGTTTTTCTCTCAAAGCACTTCACTTGCAGAGATTGCAATCTGTTTACATGTGATTCTGAAACGAGAAGGCTGTTATTAGCTTGGAAGTAGGCAATACCAGATAAAGAGAGTTTCCCGTTGCCCGGATATCATAAGCTAAGATGCCAAGAAAGGCTTGGTTGAGGAGCTGTCCTGACTTTATTCTCAGCTCATCCGGTCTTCCTTCAATATTCCTCCAGAGGGGATTGTGACAAGTCTGGGCGTTTCAAGGGTTTTGTTCCACTTATGGGTCAGTCTGGACTCTCTTATTCCAAGGGCTCAGGTGCTTCAAAAAATGAGTCTGTGGTTATAAGAGTCACTTGACTAGGAGACAGACAAGAACATGCCTTTCCTCAGCTCCGTGAGCTTGAGAAGAGAAGCTGCGTCTTATTCACCTTGAATACCCAGGGCCTCGCGAGAACACAATAATAATTAGTGAGATAAACACATGACACATCTTTACTTCACAGTAAAAATCAAATGAATTCCAGAAGAGCAATAAAAGATATAAATGTCAAAACAAAACAGAAAAATGCTAGAAGAAAATACAGGTGACGATTTATATGAATTTGAAGTAACACCGTAGGCAGAAACTACGAAGCTTGATAGTTGTGATCAGGTAAAACAATCAGTTTTTGTAAGAACACAATATAAAATTTAAAAGGAAACTATAAATTGGGAATGAGATTTGGAACTTTCACAGTATAGGTTAATACTGGTTATGCGTAAAGAACACTTAAAAATCAGTAAAAGATGATGAATATTCCAACGGGAAAAGATGGGAGAAGGATGCAAATAAGCACTTCACTAAATAAGAAATGTAAGTGCTCAATAAATATGAAAACATATTAAATCTTAGTAGTGAACAAATTGCATGTCTGAGAACAAAGAGGTAGTATTTGTAGCTATGAATTGGACATAGGTTCTGAGAATATCATAATGTCCAACGTTGACAGGGTGTCACTCTCATGTATTACAGGTAGGGGTGTGCGTGGGTAAAGTATTGTGCATTAGGTACTCAGTATCTTAAAGTCATATCTGCCTTTTGATCCAGCAATTAAACTTTAAAGAAATAGTTGGGGCAGTGTGAAAAGACACATATCTAATAAAGCATGATTTATAACATTAAAAAATTAGATACATCCTAAATGCCCAAAACAGGGGATTTGTTTAAAAATTATTATATATTAGAATGTATTGGAATCTTCAAATTGTGATATATTAGAATGATATAATGCAACCTTATGCCACTAATACAAATGATAATATAGATGTGTAATTATTGATATGGAAATATGATCTATTACCACATGAAATAAAAACTTCCTATATATTTATATGATGAGTTGAGAAAGTCACAAAGATAATACTTCAAATACACGTGTATATTGAAGGTAGCTGTCTCTGGATAGTAGAGTGACAAGTAGTTCTTTAATTATTAAAGAAAATGAATATGCATACACTCTAACTTTTTCTAGACTGAATATATATAACATGTCCTTAGAAAAGAAATAGTAAGGGTTAAAAAAACCAAGATAATAACACAAAATTAGTTCATGGATATTATTAAAACCACATTGGGTCTCTTATAGAATTATCCTTACTTTTAAAAGGCCAAATGTTAGACTCAGAATGTAGGAAGCTGCAGTTTGGTTTCCCAGAAACTGACTCTGAGTCAAGGATCAAGTGCAAATTTTTGATTTGGGAAACATTAGTAGGGCAGTGGGGAAATGAGAGAAGGAGGAAAAGAAAGCTGATAATGTTTCCTTTGGGAAGGAAGTTACTATTGCAACTAGAGCTTAAGCTTACTAAGGAACTCAAGGGAACTGTGAGCGAACCTGTACTTCAGAATTACATCGTGTAAGAGGAAAGGCAGCTGGGATATTTATCCACCAACTACTATCAGTCACCGGCTGAGAGCTGTTCCAGGGGTATGTAAATTCACAGAATTTCTGGCCTTCTTTACTGGCAGGCAAAGAGATGCAGATCCTAGCAGTTGGGAATGGTCTGACACGTAGAAACAGTCAGCGCTGAGATCACGTGGTGGGGCAGCAACAGTTGGAGTTGGAAATTTGTCTGTTAAATGGTGAAGACATGTTGGGTCATGAAAAGAAAGACATTTATTTGCATCAAGTTATGTAAATAATGGCTGAGCCGGCCTCAAACATCAAGTCTTCTGACTTCCATCCGGGACTTTTTTGGTGCACGATGACCGGGTCCATCTTTGTCATGGTCACTTCTAAGCGTGACTGGTACCGAAGCTCTCTCCATTAAAGATAGGATGCAAGATTCTTGTGCTCTTATTCCAACTGCCAACTACCACCCCCTCTAAGAGTCCCCAGGTTAGTGGTTTGTAAATGGATTTAAGCCAGGCAACCCTTATTTCTAATGAGAGTTTATGAGGATGATGAAGACACAAAATGAGTGAATATGTTGCTGCTCAGATGGAAGCAGGCGAAGGGGTCCTCATTATTTAGAACCCTAAGGAGGGATTTCAAGAAGCACCATTCGAAAATGCTCATTTCCCCTGTATTCTGGCTAGAGAAAAAGGGAATCATTATTCCAAGGAGTCTCAGGTCAAGAGTGGTTTTACAGAAGAAACTCATGCAGGAGAAGAAATAACTGTTAAATGCATGTGATACCGATTGTAAAGTAACAGATTTTCTTGGGAAAAAACACCACTTCTTTACTTTTTCTGCTAATTGCTCTTCTGTCAGATGTTTAAGTAGAATGGCTGGACCTAGATGTCCCCCAAGAACTCATTTTGTTTTAGAAAATTAAAGGGGGGTAACTATTTTGAAAATGACCACCCTAATCTCAGATGAATTGATATTTCAAAAGTTAATACAATAAACCAGCACAGTGCAATTGTTTGCAAATAACCTTAATGTATTTTTAAGAAAACATTTTTTTTCTCTCTAGGTAATTTGTTTATATGTTAGAATAATGAGTATGTAAGAGTGAGAAATAGCCTATGAAGTTCTTTGAACTGGGCAACTTAAGGAAGAGTTGTTCTCACTTGATAACTCACTAAAATTCCTCCTCTCCCCAATCTATACTTAAGGTGGGTGATCAGGCGGTACACTTAAATACATGAGCTATCTTTAAAACCTTGTTAAAATTGAGCTATTTCCATAATTTAGACATTCACTTGAAATATGCAAATAGTTATGGATAAAACTAGTATCTACTTCAATCTCAAGTACTAAGATTGATTTAACTGACTATTTATACCAACAGTTTGATTCATATATACTGCTGTTAAAAGCATGAACATAGGGGCATAGTGTTTAAGTACATAGGTACATGGCTTTGGAGCCAGACAAATGTGGGTGCAAATCTCATCACCATGAATCAATAGCTGCGTGATGCTGCGTGTGTCACCTATTTTGAGACTAACGCTCACTGTGATTGAAAGTCAGATAGACTGTGCTGGGTATTGTGGCTGGCACATAGTAAGTGCTTAAAAAGTAGTAGCTAGTGTTCTTTGCTTGACATATACAGGATTAGGTCTGGTAAAAGAAAATAATTTCCAGCTGTGAAATGTGATGGGCTATTAAGCATCAAAGTTTCATAAGCAAATTTGTTTCAAGCACATGTCAAACATAACACTGGCAAGAAAACTAATATGTTGCTAAAAAAAAGTCTGCCTGTTCAGAGGGGGTATAAAAACTGATGTGTAATATAGCTTGTGTGTGTTTAAAAAGATTGCGGTTTCATTTCACAAGGTCATTAAAACATCATATCCCTATGATTTGTTACAAGGAAATGTGCAGCAGGTGGTCCAGGTGCACAAACTACCAGTCAGAGACAAAAACATCCCATCCAAGAAACAAATGAGAATGCATCTGAGTCTGAAATTAGAATAACAAAGTTCCTCCCCAAGAGTGGTGCTTATTAGATCAAATTAACATGGAAAAATGAAACAGTGTCAACAGGGACAGACACCAGAGTGACAGCAACATTTAAAAAATTTTTTGTGACCATGATTTGATGTATTACTTGAAACTTATGTATAAAATTTTGAATATAAGGAATCCTATTATATATATGTTTTTATTGAAAATTACTTTTAACAGACTTTTTTTCTTTTTTAGAGTTATAAATTACATTTTAAATTACTTAAAGTATGCACACAGTAAAATATATACATTTTGAGCATGACAGTTTGGTGAATTTTGACAAATGTCTACATCTATATCACCACCAGACTGATGAAGAGGTAGGAGATTTCCACCACTCCCAAAACTTTCCTCAGGCTGCTTTGCAGTCAGTTCTCCTCATTGACTGCCCCAGGCAATCAGTGATCTGATTTCTACCACTGAAATATTAGTGATTATTATTAGTGAATCATACTAAATATGAGTGAATATTAGTTTTGCCTGGTGTAGGACATCATATAAATCGAATCGTACACTATGTACTCTTTGTGTCTGGCTTTTTTTCACTGAGTGCATACCTTTGAGATTCAGTCACGTTGTTGCACTATGGTGGCCATAAAAATGTGCTGCTTAGAGCTCTTGCTTCAGGGGACAAAACAGACCAAGAGCCCCGGCTGTTGTGCCCTGAGCCCACCACTGTGGTCATGGCTGAGTCCCTACTTCCCTCAGCCTGCTCCCGGCTAAGACTACACATGGCAGGGATGCTAGGGCAGGCCCTGTCCTGTGAGAAGCAGGACTTCCTGACTAGCAGCTTTGGCTCAAAGACGACCTATTGGCCTGGCCAACATCTTCTTAGAACTCTGGTGCCGTCTGAGATGATTCTTACCCAAAGCTTTTTCTTTTCTTCTCTCCTTCACAGGAGCCATCTGCTGACGCTGGCTTCCTCCTCTTATCCCTCCCATTTTTCTCTGAAGGTGTTTTCCCCTATGTCTCCCATCATGTTTCCTTCCATCTTGTTGTTTGCTTCTTGGAGAATCTGAACTAAGTCATTTGCTATTTAGTAGTTCATTCCTTTCTTTGCTGATTATTATTCCATTTTAAGAATTTGTCATAACTGTTTATCCTTTCTTCTCTTAATTGAATACCTGGGATGTTTCCTATTTTTGAGTACTATAAATAAAATTGCTATGAATATTTATATAAAAGTTCATGTGTTTTCACTTATCTTGGATAAATACCTAGGAGTATGTTGCTGGGTCAAATGATAAGTGTACGTTTCACTTTAAAAGACATTGAGACAGTCCGTTTCACTTTAAAAGACATTGAGAGTCCGCCTGCCGATGCAGGGGACATGGGTTCGTGTCCCAGTCTGGGAAGATCCCACATGCCGCGGAGCGGCTGGGCCCGTGAGCCATGGCCGCTGAGCCTGCGCATCCGGATCCTGTGCTCCACAACGGGAGAGGTCACAACGGTGCGAGGCCCGTGTACAGCAAAAAAAAAAAGAAAAAAGAAAAGACATTGTCAAAAGGCTTTCCAAAGTTTATACCCTCCTGCATTCACACAAGCAGTGTATAAGAGGTCTTTTTGCTTCACATCCTCACCAATACTTGGTGTCAGTCCTTTTAATTTTAGCTGCTTTAGTGAGTGCATATTGATATTTCATTGTCATTTTAATTTGCATTTCCCTGATGACTAAGGATTCTGAGAATCTTTTCAACTGCCTTTGGCCATACATATATTTATTTTTTGGAAAAATATGTGTTCAACTCTTTGACTACTTTTATTGGACAGTTTATTATCTTATTGTAGAGTTGTAAGAGTGCTTTGTATGTTCTGAATACAAATCCTTTGTCAGTATATTTATTGGAATGTTTTCTCCCAGTTCTTGGCTTACATTTTCACTTTCTTACTGATGTCTTATGAGAAACAGCTGTTTTATTTTTGATAAACTACAATGCATCAGCTTCTATTTTTGTTTTTAACAGTTAGTGGCTTTTTTTTTTTTTGGTCTTCTCTAAAAAATCCTTGCCTACCACAAGGTTCGCACCTTTTATGGAAGTTATATATATCAGTTTTTATGTTTAGTCCTATGACTCATTTTTGTTATTTTTTCCTCTGTAGTGGGTGGTTGAGGGTTGAGGTTAATATTTTTTCATATGGATATACAGTTGTGCCATCACTACTTGTTAAAATGATAATCCTTTCTCCATTACTTTATCTTGATATGATTGTCAAGACTCAGTTGACTCTATATATATATGGGTCTATTTCTGGACTTCTTATTCTATTCCATTGATCTATATGTCTATCTTTATTCTAATACCATGGGTTTTATTACTATAGCTTTAAAGTAAGTCTAAAATAAGATAGTAACATTCTTCATCTTTGTTCTGCTTTTTTCCAAAGTTATCTTGTATTTTCTAGGTTCTTTCATTTTCATATGAATTTTAGAATCATCTTGTCTATTTACACAGAGAAGACTGCTGGGATTTTGATCGAGATTGTGTTGATCAATTAAGGGAGAATTGACATCTTAATAATATTGAGTTTTTGGATCATGTACTGCCTGTTTTCCAATGTCTATAAGGACACGTTTCATGTATTTCGGAAGGGCTAGTGTGGGACCAGTCATTCCATCATGGCTGAAGGCGAATTCTAATTGTATACAGAATTCCATAGGCTATCACTAGTGATTTTTCTCTACCTGCAAACAAAGTTTTCCCAGCCTCGGTTTTGTTTTGTTCTGTTTTTTTAAATTGAAGCATAGTTGATTTAAAATGTTGTGTTAGATTTAGGTGTACAAAAAAGTGATTCAGTTTATATATGTGTGTGTGTGTGTGTGTATATACACATACACATGTATATCTGTTGTCAGATTCTTTTCTATTGCAGGTTATTACAAGATATTGAATATAGTTCCCTGTGCTGTTCAGTAGGTCCTTGTTGTTTATCTATTTTATGTATAGTAGTGTGTATCTATTAATCCTAAATTCGTAATTTATCCCTCCCCTCCTTTCCTGTTTGGTAATCATAAGTTTTTTTTCTATGTCTGTGGGTCTATTTCTGTTTTAATGTAAATTGATACAGCCACTACAGAGAACAGTATGGAGGTTCCTTAAAAAACTAAAAATAGAGTTACAGTATGATCCAACAATCCCATTCCTGGACATATATCGAGAAAAGACAAAAACTAATTTGAATAGATACATGCACCCCAGTTTCAGTTTTGATACTTTTGTCCCCCTTCTCTTTGATGTAGGGAGTAGGGGGAAAAAAAAACGCTACAAAAATCTAATCAACATAGGCAGCCGAAGTTCATCAGTAAAGAGGCAAGCAAGGTAAATGAGAGAGAAAAATTTTGTAAGACCAAAGTTTGAGTACTGGCTTCACTTCAACTGGTATTGTCTTGGGCAAGCTACTTAATTTCTTCCAATTTTAAGTTTCTTATTAGAAAAATGGGTCTAATCCTACCTTGCTTTTTCGACAGGGATATTTTAAGTCCCTTGTAAAATAAGACATGAATATGAAAACACTCTCTAAACTCTAAGGCAGCAAACACAACTAAGAATTAATTTTATTACTCTTTAGTAAAATAAAATTCTGTCCTGTCAGACCACTCTAGTTTTCTCCCCACCTCTCCAATTACTTGGATATTTGTCTCAGAATTCTTTTATGCCTCCTCTTTTCTGTTATTTTGTAGTTTGCAGGAAGAGAGGGAGGTCTCTGAGCACTCATCTGGAAAGAAACAGTCTCCAAAGCATTTACCTGTGGGAAAATGTCCTCCTCTCTCTGGGATTATGCCTGAGAAATAATACATTTTGGGTTTTCAGCCAATCAAGATAGCAACAGCAAAAAAACCTATTTACCTTCACTTAGAGAGGAAAATGATGATTTCAACTTTATAAGATTTCCTTATTTAAAAATATTTTTGCACATTTTAACAAAGTTTAAAATGAAACTTTTAAAAGATTATTGCTTATAGGGAAGTGTCATGACTGAATCCATTGATGGCAGAAATTGCTGTGGCTTTGGTATCCTGTCATCTCCTGGAGACTCAAGCCCCTCGACTTTTCTGAAATGCTCACACATGAGATACAGCGCTAACCTTGTCTCAGTATATCACAGGAAATAGAACCTATGTATGCTCGCTTTTCTTGATTAGTTCTGTATATTCTAAAGCTTGGAAGCCAGAGTCTAGTCCTATCTTTCCTTCTAGTCCTATCTCCTCCTCTTATTTAGCTGTGTGACTTCAGGAAGTTATTCAAACTCTCTAGGCCTCAGTTTCCTCATCTGTGAAATGGGTTAACATGAGTACCAATACACAGAACTGATGTAGGATTGAGTGAATTAACAATATAAAGCACTTAGTGTAGTGCCTTGTGTGTAGTAAGCATACAAGGATTCAATAAGTGTTCAAAAAGCATTATCATCAAAAAATGCTCCCTTGGTCTTGTGCTATTCTTTTAGTATACGTGATATAAAATTTACTGTGGAACTAAATATATTGGCAGGAACTATTCTAGTTTTTGAGGATATGAATTGAGTGGGCAGGAATCTTGACATTTCCCAGTCAGTTATGTTCCATAGCAGGGAACTCTTAGAACTCTCCATCAACAAACTTGCACAGATCAGTTGTTTGGGGGAATATCTAAGCTTATGCAATTTACGACTTGTAACATATATTTTAGAGTTGAAAGTCCCTCCTTTGATTTTAGGCAATCCAAGTGCTTCATAGGTGGAAGATGCGAACACCTGTGCCTTTTTGGACCTGTCTTTTTCATCGTGGCCTTTGATGGGGGTTTGTGAAACGAAAGGGGTAGGATCGTTCCCTCTCAACAGTGCCATCTGGAGCATCCACAGAGATCTCCTAGCACCTTATAAATATCTCCAGTGAGTGATATTTCCCTCTTTCCTTGTAATTGCTTGTTAATTACTAAGTCTGGCTACCCTGTTAGTTTGAATTCTTTGTAGAAAGGGTCATTTGAGCCCTTGGCACCTAGCACAGTTCCTGGCATGTAATAGGTATTTAGTAAATGTTAAAATAACTTTAAATCAATTCCTGGTTTTACATTTCAGTCTTCTTCTTTGTCCCTTTATGTTGGCTGGCCATTTAAATAAGTGGTTAAAAGAGCAAAAAAAAATAGAAGGTAGTAATCAGTCCCATTCTTTGTTGAAAACCACAGTCCTTCAGTGTTTTGTGCATGTCTACACTGTTTGCCCCAAGGAGAGAGTTGGGATTCATGCAGACCTAAGGAGAAGGAACTTAATGTCATTATCTCAACAATGCATATCTAACTATGACTCTGACTTTCATGAAAACTTCTGCTCTTGACCCTTTCTAAATATATTCTCCATGTAGCAGCCAGAGAATTGTTTTTGAAAATGCAAGTCTGATTATATTATACATCTTCTCTGCTTAAAACTCTTTAATGGCTTCCCATTAGACTTGGAGTCAAGTCCACAACACCATAGCCTCCCAGACTCTTCTGCTTTAGCCCTTACTGACCTTGCAGTTGACCTTGAAGCCATTCTCCCTCTGATTCTCTGTGCTCCGGTTGCTTCTAACTTTCTTACAGGTCCTCAAGCAAGCTCTCCAGATTTGAATGCTTAGTACATACTTTTTCCTCTGCTGGTCCTCTCTTCCCTGCTGGTTTTCACATGCTTGCTCTTTCTTCTTTTGGGTCCTCCCTGAGAACTATTCTAGAGGAGAAGCTCTGCTTTAATTGACATTTCAGCACAGTGTTTATATGCTTCTTAGCATTCACCACTATTTGTTGATTTGGTTGGATTTTTGGCTTTTTCTTGTCTTTAAAATTTTTATTAATTTCCTCCATCAAGGATTTTTAACATCTATTGTCAATTTTTCTTAGGAATTTTATATATTTTTCTTGTCCTTGAATGTGGTAACTTTTAAGTTTTCATTATGCAACAATATCAATCATGCTAATCTTGTTCGATTTATCCTCTCCTCTTTCTTTCTGGATTATTTGAAAGAAAACCCCAGTCATTTTTTTATTTCACCTAAAAGTACTTCAGTATTCCTGTCTAGATAATACGGATTTTTTTAAATTTTCTTTTATTTATTTATTTTACACAGCACGTTCTTATTAGTTGTCTATTTTATGCATATTAGTGTATATATGTCAATCCCAATCTCCCAGTTCATCCCAACCCCCACCCCCGTTATCCCCCCCCCTTGGTGTCCATAAGTTTGTTCCCTACATCTGTGTCTCTATTTCTGCCTTGCAAACCGGTTCATCTGTACCATCGCTCTAGATTCCACATATATGCGTTAATCTATGATACTTGTTTTTCTCTTTCTGACTTACTTCACTCTGTATGACAGTCTCTACGTCCATCCACGTCTCTACAAATGACCCAATTTCGTTTCTTTTTATACTTGAGTGATATTCCATTGTATATATGTACCACATCTTCTTTATCCATTCGTCTCTCGATGGGCATTTAGGTTGCTTCAATGACCTGGCTATTGTAAATAGTGCTGCAGTGAACATTGGGGTGCATGTGTCTTTTTGAATTATGGTTTTCTCTGGGTATATGCCCAGGAGTGGGATTGCTGGGTCATATGGTAATTCTATTTTTAATTTTTTAAGGAACCTCCATACTGTTCTCCATAGTGGCTGTATCAATTTACATTCCCACCAGCAGTGCAAGAGGTTTCCCTTTTCTTCACATCCTCTCCAGCATTTGTTGTTTATAGATTTTCTGATGATGCCCATTCTAACTGGTGTGAGGTGATACCTCATTGTGGTTTTGATTTGCGTTTCTCTAATAATTAGTGATGTTGAGCAGCTTTTCATGTGCCTCTTGGCCATCTGTATGTCTTCTTTGGAGAAATGTCTATAGAGGGCTTCTGCCCATTTCGTGATTGGCTTGTTTGTTTTTTTTTAATATTGAGCTGCATTAGCTGTTTATATATTTTGGAGATTAATCCTTTGTCTGTTGGTTTGTTTGCAAATATTTTCTCCCATTCTGAGGGTTGTCTTGTTTATAGTTTCCTTTGCTGTGCAAAAGCTTTTAAGTTTCATTAGGTCCCATATGTTTATTTTTGTTTTTATTTCCATTACTCTAGGTGGTGGGTCAAAAAAGATATTGCTGTGATTGTTGTTCCTATGGTTTCCTCTAAGAGTTTTATAGTGTCCGGTCTTATATTTAGGTCTTTAATCCATTTTGAGTTTATTTTTGTGTATGGTGTTAGGGAGTATTCTAATTTCATTCTTTTACATGTAGCTGTCCAGTTTTCCCAGCACCACTTATCAAAGAGACTGTCTTTTCTCCATTGTAAATCCTTGCCTCTTTTGTCATAAATTAGTTGACCAAAGGTACGTGGGTTTATCTCTGGGCTTTCTATCCTGTTCCATTGATCTATATTTCTGTCTTTGTGCCAGTACCATATTGTGTTCATTCCTGTAGCTTTGTAGTATAATCTGAAGTCAGGGAGTCTGATTCCTCCAGCTCCGCTTTTTTCCTTCAAGATTGCTTTGGCTATTTGGGGTCTTTTGTGTTTTCATACAAACTTTAAGACTTTTTGTTCTAGTTCTGTAAAAAATGCCACTGGTAATTTGATAGGGATTGCATTGAATCTGTAGATTCCTTTGGGTAGTATAGTCATTTTCACAGTATTGATTCTTCCAATCCAAGAACATGGTATATCTCTCCATCTGTTTGTGTCATCTTTGATTTCTTTGATCAGTGTCTTATTGTTTTCTAAGTACAGGTCTTTTACCTCCTTAGGTAGGTTTATTCCTAGGTATTTTATTCTTTTTGCTGCAATGGTGAATGGGATTGTTTCATTAACTTTTCTTTCTGATCTTTTTTTGTTAGTGTATAGGAACGCAAGAGATTTCTGTGCAGTAATTTTGTATCCTGCAACTTTACCAAATTCATTGATTAGCTCTAGTAGTTTTCTGGTGGCATCTTTAGGATTACCTGTGTATAGCATCATGTCATCTGCAAACAATGACAGTTGTACTTCTTCTTTTCTGATTTGTATTCCTTTTATTTTCTTCTCTGATTGCCATGGCTTGGACTTCCAAAACTATTTTGAATAACAGTGGCAAGAGTGGGCATCCTTGTCTTGTTCCTGTTCTTAGAGGAAATGGTTTCAGTTTTTCACCATTGAGAATGATGTTTGCTGTGGGTTTGTCATATATGGTCTTTATTATGTTGAGGTAGGTTCCCTCTGGCCACTTTCTGGAGAATTTTTATCATAAATGCGTGTTGAATTTTGTCAAAAGCTTTTTCTTCATCTATTGAAATGATTATATAGATTTTATTCTTATGTTTGTTAATATGGTGTATCACATTGATTGATTTGAGTATGTTGAAGAATCCGTGCATCCCTGGGATAAATCCCACTTGATCATGGTGTATGATCCTTTTAATGTGTTGTTGCATTCTGTTTGCTAGTATTTTGTTGAGGATTTTTGCATCTATATTCATGAGTGATATTGGTCTGTAATTTTCTTTTTTTGTAGTGTCTTTGTCTGGTTTTGGTATTAGGGTGATGGTGGCCTCATAGAATGAGTTTGGGTGTGTTCCTTCCTCTGCAATTTTTGGGAAGAATTTGAGAAGGATGGCTGTTAGCTGTTCCCTAAATGTTTGATAGAATTCACTGTGATGCCATCTGGTCCTGGACTTTAGTTTGTTGGAAGATTTTTAATCACAGTTTCAATTTCAGTGCTTGTGATTGGTCTGTTCATATTTTCTATTTCTTCCTGATTCAGTCTTGGCAGGTTGTGCATTTCTAAGAATCTGTCCATTTCTTCCAGGTTGTCCATTTTATTGGCACAGAGTTGCTTGTAGTAGTCTCTCATGATATTTTGTTTTTCTGCGGTGTCTGTTGTAACTTCTCCTTTTAATTTCTAATTGTATTGATTTGAGTCCTCTCCCTCTTTTTCTTGATGAATCTGGCTAAAGATTTATCAAGTTTGTTTATCTTCTCAAAGAACCAGCTTTTATGCTACTGTTTTCTTTGTTTCTATTTTATTTATTTCTGCTCTGATCTTTATGATTTGTTTCCTTCTACTAACTTTGGGTTTTGTTTGTTCTTGTTTCTCTAGTTCCTTTAAGTGTAAAGTTAGGTAATTTTTTTGAGGTGTTTCTTGTTTCTTGAGGTAGGATTGTATTGCTACAAAATTCTCTCTTAGAACTGCTTTTGCTGCATCCCATAGGTTTTGGGTCATCGTGTCTCCATTGTCATTTGTTTCTTGGTATTTTTTGATTTCCTCTTTAATTTCTTCAGTGATCACTTCGTTATTACGTAGTGTATTGTTTAGCCTCCATGTGTTTTGGTTTTTGACAGATCTTTTCCTGTAATTGATATCTAGTCTCATAGCATTGTGGTCGGAAAAGATACTTGATACAATTTCAATTTTCTTAAATTTACCAAGGCTTGATTTGTGACCCAAGATATGATCTATCCTGGAGAATGTTCCATGAGCACTTGAGAAAAATGTGTTTTCTGTTGTTTTTGAATGGAATGTCCTATAAATATCAATTAAGTCCATCTTGTTTAATGTATCATTTAAAGCTTGTGTTTCCTTATTGATTTTCATTTTGGATGATCTGTCCATGGGTGACAGTGGGGTGTTAAAGTCGCCTTCTATGAATGTGTTACTTTCGATTTCCAATTTTATGGCTGTTAGTATTTGCCTTTTGTATTGAGATGCTCCTATGTTGGGTGCATAAATATTTACAATTGTTATATCTTCTTCTTGGATTGATCCCTTGATCATTATGTAGTGTCCTTCTTTGTCTCTTCTAATAGTCTTTATTTTAAAGTCTATTTTGTCTGATATGAGAATTGCTACTCCAGCTTTCTTTTGGTTTCCATTTGCATGGAATATCTTCTTCCATCCCCTCACTTTCAGTCTGTATGTGTCTCTAAGTCTGAAGTGGGTCTCTTGTAGACAGCATATATATGGGTCTTGTTTTTGTATCCATTTAGCCAGTCTGTGTCTTTTGGTGTGAGCATATAATCCATTTACATTTAAGGTAATTATTGATATGTATGTTCCTATTCCCATTTTCTTAATTGTTTTGGGTTTGTTATTATAGGTCTTTTCCTTCTCTTGTGTTTCTTGCCTAGAGAAGATCCTTTAGCATTTGTTGTAAAGCTGGTTTGGTGGTGCTGCACTCTCTCAGCTTTTGCTTGTCTGTAAAGGTTTTAATTTCTCCATCAAATCTGAATGAGATCCTTGCTCGGTAGAGTCATCTTGCTTGTAGGTTTTTCTCCTTCATCACTTTCAGTATGTCCTGCCAGTCCCTTCTGGCTTGCAGAGTTTCTGCTGAGAGATGAGCTGTTAACCTTATGGGGATTCCCTTGTGTGTTATTTGTTGTTTTTCCCTTGCTGCTTTTAATACGTTTTCTTTGTATTTACTTTTTGACCATTTGATTAATATGTGTCTTGGCATGTTTCTCCTAGGATTTATTCTGCATAGGACTCTCTGTGCTTCCTGGACGTGATTAACTATTTCCTTTCCCATATTAGGGAAGTTTTCAACTATAATCTCTTCAAATATTTTCTCAGTCCCTTTCTTTTTCTCTTCTTCTTCTGGAACCCCTATAATTCGAATGTTGGTGCGTTTAATGTTGTCCCAGAAGTCTCTGAGACTGTCCTCCGTTCTTTTCATTCCTTTTTCTTTATTCTGCTCTGCAGTAGTTATTTCCACTATTTTATCTTCCAGGTCACTTATCCCTTCTTCTGCCTCAGTTATTCTGCTATTGATCCCATCTAGAGTATTTTAAATTTCATTTATTGTGTTGTTCATCGTTGCTTGTTTCATCTTTAGTTCTTCTACGTCCTTGTTAAATGTTTTTTGCATTTTCTCTCTTCTATTTCCAAGATTTTGGATCATCTTTAACATCATTATTCTGAATTCTTTTTCAGGTAGACTGCCTATTTCCTCTTCATTTGTTAGGTCTGGTGCATTTTTATCTTGCTCCTTCAGCTGCTGTGTGTTTTTCTGTTTTCTCATTTTGCTTATCTTATTGCGTTTGGGGTCTCCTTTTTGCAGGCTGCAGGTTCGTAGTTTCCATTGTTTTTGGTGTCTGTCCCCAGTGGCTAAAGTTGGTTCAGTGGATTGTGTAGGCTTCCTGGTGGAGGGGACTAGTGCCTGTGTTCTGGTGGATGAGGCTGGATCTTGTGTTTCTGGTGCGTAGGTCCACGTCTGGTGGTGTGTTTTTGGGTGTCTGTGGACTTATTATGATTTTAGGCAGCTTCTCTGCTAATGGGTGGGGTTGTGTTCCTGTCTTGCTAGTTGTTTAGCATAGGGTGTCCAGCACTGTAGCTTGCTGGTCATTGAGTGAAGCTGGGTGTTGGTGTTGAGATTGATGTCTCTCAGAGATTTTCACCATTTGATATTATGTGGAGCTGGGAGGTGTCTTGTGGACCAGTGTCCTGAAGTTGGCTCTCCCACCTCAGAGGCACAGCACTTACTCCTGGCTGCAGCACCAAGAGCCTTTCATCCACAGGGCTCAGAATAAAAGGGAGAACAAGTAGAAAGAAAGAAAGAAAGAGGATAAAAGAAAAGAAAATAAAATAAGGTAAAATAAAGTTATTAAAATAAAAAAATAATTATTAAGAAAAAAATTTTTAAAAAAAGTAAAAAAAAAAAAAAAACCCCAAAAAACGGACAGATAGAACCTTGGACAAATGGTGAAAGCAAAGTTATACAGACAAAATCTCACACAGAAGCATACACATACACACTCACAAAAAGAGGAAAAGGTGGAAAAATAATAAATCTTGCTCTCAAAGTCCACCGCCTCAATTTGGGATGATTCGTTGTGTATTCATGTATTCCACAGATGCAGGGTACGTCAAGTTGACTGTGGAGATTTAATCCGCTGCTCCTGAGGCTGCTGGGAGAGATTTCCCTTTCTCTGCTTTGTTCGCACAGCTCCCTGGGTCCAGCTTTGGATTTGGCCCCGCCTCTGCATGTAGGTCGCCTGAGGGCGTCTGTTCTTCGCTCAGACAGGACGGGGTTAAAGTAGCCGCTGATTCGGGGACTCTGGCTCACTCAGGCCGGGGGGAGGGAGGGGCACAGAGTGCGGGGTGAGCCTGCGGCAGCAGAGGCCAGAGTGATGTTGCACCAGCCTGAGGCGCGCCGTGCGTTCTCCCGGGGAAGCTGTCCCTGGATCAGGGGACCCTGGCAGTGCTGGGCTGCACAGGCTCCTGGGAGGGGAGGTGTGGATAGTGACCTGTGCTCGCACACAGGCTTCTTGGTGGTGGCAGCAGCAGCCTTAGCGTCTCATGCCTGTCTCTGCGGTCGAGACACTGCATCTTAAATCCAAGCCAGCATGTAACCAGAGTAAATGGAACAGAAGAATAAAATGTATTTTATTCATAATGAACTGAGACTGCACATAAAAGAATCTTTTAAATATCTGAATGGTTAAAAATGGATTATATTTCCCTTTGGGAAAAGGAGCAGTCAAAGGGATAGGGCTGGTGAACTGAGCTTATTAAATTGGTTTTTGGCTGTGATGAAAATGGTATTGACAAAAAGGCAGTGGTATATATTTCACACAGATTTGCAGGGGTAATGAACATAAAGTACTGCTCTTGTGAAAGTTGAGATGCTTTATATTCTGACACCTGGACTCTGGTGGCATGCTTATCATCCAGAGTGGAACTCAGCTTTGAGACCAAAGTAATTTCATGAATAAACACCTTTAATCATTGGTGGGGCTGGTTTCCAACATGAGACGATTCTACATTACTGGAGAAAAGATTCAGAAAGAGCACGGGTGGATACCAGTTGCTTCAGTTGACATTATTAGGGAAACTCCAGTCTTTTTAGTCCAATACCATGGAATCCTTGAGCACTGTGATGGAATTCATGGCATATGAAGGTGTTCCATTAACCTTGTTCTCAGAAACCCTCCTTTTCAAGAGCTTGCTGTAGAATACATGCAACACTAGATGGTGAGTCATGTTATCATTCTTTTTTTTTTAATTTTTATTTATTTATTTATTATTTTTGGCTGCGTTGGGTCCTCGTTTCTGTGCGAGGACCCTCTCTAGCTGCAGCGAGTGGGGGCCACTCTTCATCGCAGTGCGCAGGTCTCTCACTGTTGTGGCCTCTCTTGTTGCGGAGCACAGGCTCCAGACACGCAGGCTCAGCAGTTGTGGCTCACGGGTCCAGTTGCTCCGCGGCGTGTGGGATCCTCCCAGACCAGGGCTCGAACCCGTGTCCCCTGCATTGGCAGGCAGATTCCCAACCACTGCGCCACCAGGGAAGCCCCCATCTTATCATTCTTTATGTATCCCATTTGATTTAGACAAATTAGATTGCATGGAATTTCTGCCTTCATTAGCAAAATAAAATAGACACTGAAAATTTTAGCAAAGAAAGGCAATTTTGTGTGTGGAAGGTGGTGGCTGGGATGGACAATTAAGGCTCAGCTTCTGAAATTTTCCCCCCCCCCCGGTATGTGGGCCTCTCACTGTTGTGGCCTCTCCCGTTGTGGAGCACAGGCTCCGGACACGCAGGTTCAGCGGCCATGGCTCATGGGCCGAGCCGCTCCACAGCATGTGGGATCTTCCTGGACCGGGGCACGAACCCGTGTCCCCTGCATTGGCAGGCGAACTCTCGACCACTGCGCCACCAGGGAAGCCCTCAGCTTCTGAAATTTGCATGCCTTTGCTGTATCTTCCTTAAAATGGGTGGCATCACCGTGTTGGCCTTTTGGAAAGGTGGATACTCCTATAATACTTTAGCATAACATCAAAAAATAATCCTTCCCCCCCCTCAAAAAAAATAATAATCCTTCCCTTCCTTCCCAGGAGCCCAGTCGAGACTTGACTGTAACTCTAAATAATATTTACTAAACATTTGGGGATAGTATGAATACACACTGCCTCAGTTTCTTAGAAAGTTTCTTTCTTTGTTATTCCATCTGTAAGGTAGAATAACAAAAATTCCTACCCCAAATGGTTGCTGAGAGTCCCCAGTTTTTAAAACAGTATCTGGCATCTAATAGGCTTTTGGCAAATGTTAGTTGCTATTATTATTATTACAATGAGATCTATGGAACTAGAATTTTGATAATCTGTGTGTCCGTCAGGATCTAAGTAGGAACACGGAAATCACTTCTACTATTTATAAGAGAAAGCAGGCACTGGATACCCAGGTGAGGTGTTTACTGAGCATCAAACATGTCACACTGAGGTACCCTAGAGATGAGTACCAGTGGGAAACTAGCACCATTCCTAGGCTAGTGGAACACAGGGAGTAGGTGGTGTTACTGGAGCCCCGGGGACGAGATCACCTGATAGAAGTGAACCTCGAAAGGTTTTTATGGAGTGACCTAATGTCACAGAAGAGATTTAGCCTGCTGGGGCTATTCAATGACCACAGAAAAAAGAATACCCTGGCCTCTATCTTCTCTCCACCCTCTAGTCTCTCACTAACCCCTCTATTGTTCAACTCAGTCAGAAGTCAAATAACTTGGTATCCTGGCAAACAAAACTTTCAGAGGTCAACTGTCCTCCACCCTGCATTACAGAAAGGATCAGGGTAAGGGTAAGAAAAGAGTTTAAGGACAAACAGGCCTGGGAAAAGCACAAGCTGACTTAAAAGCTAAGTTTGTTTTTGGAGTTCACAGGCTACCCTGAATCACCAGCTTCCTAGCTGCTGGACTTCTTCCATCATAGGACCATTTTAAAACCCACCACTCAGGGGCACCCTTTTCTGCATCTTGGTAATGTCTTATCTAACTTTTATGCTCAGTGTGTTCTGGAAAAAATATTGCTAAAATGCACTGATACCCTTAAAGACCATTGTCAGGACCCAATGGGATGATGTATAGGAAAGCAAGCTTTAAACTGGACAAACACAAGGAATTGCCCTGAGTCCACAGTGGATCCCCAGTTATCTACTAATGAACTCTGACATTGTGTCTATTATACCCTTACTTTTAAACCACTGGTCTTCCAACTAGAAACCATTTCCTTCTACCACTGTGAGCCATAAAATGGATTCCAAAAGGGCAAGAAATATCTTGGTGGAATTTGATTTCTTCTTAGATAAAATGATCTTTTAGAAATGTGATGATTAGTGAGATCAAGACTATATTCTTCAAAGTTAGATGGAATTGTGGTAAATGAGGGGGAAAGGACTAAATGAGACATCGTTTACATGCATACACATTTTCAGTGAGGGAGCAAACTTTGTTGGTAATTTTGATAGAAGCTCTTCTTTTATATAAAATGGCCTTAGGAACTGACATAAATGGGGTTCATCCAAACAAGCTGGGAAACATGATGTTTTTAAGCTCTATTTCCCTAGTAGAAATACATCTTGCTCCAATGAGTAGCCCTAACTCTCAGATCTAGGTCTAAGCTCCAATAAATACAGAATGTTTTCTGAAAACTGCAGGCAGTGATATGATTATAGGAATTGTTCTTGTATTTTTATTTTCACTCTGTTTCTAATCTGTCTAATAAACCTTTTAAATTATGGACATGTGGACCCAGTGGGAGAAGGGGAGAGTGGGACGAATTGGGAGATTAGGTTTGACATAAATACACTACCATGTGTAAAATGGATAGCTAGTGGGAACCTGCTGTATAACACAGGGAGCTCAGCTCGTTGCTCTGTGATGACCTAGATGGGTGGGATGTGGGGATGGGAGGGAGGTCCAGGAGGGAGGGGATATATGTGTACATATAGCTGATCCACTTCATTGTACAGCAGAAACTAACACAATATTGTAAAGCAATTTTACTCCAATTAAAAAAAGAGAGAGAGAAAATAAATAAATAAATAAATTCTGCATCAGATTTCTACTCCTTGCACATTGGGAGTGGAGGAAGAGATAGAGATTTTAGTGATATGATGTATGTTTGGGGGGATTGACACAGTGGTGTGCTGGTACATGTTTAACAATTGGGTCTCCAAGAATAGTTCCAACATGAATGTTGGTTGATGTTTTTCTTTATGTTAATGAGTAAGATCAAAGACAGGGACTTCCCTGGTGGCACAGTGGTTAAGATTCCACCTGCCATGGGCTTCCCTGGTGGCGCAGTAGTTGAGAGTCCACCTGCTGATGCAGGGGACACGGGTTCGTGCCCCGGTCTGGGAAGATCCCACATGCCACGGAGTGGCTGGGCCCCTGAGCCATGGCTGCTGAGCCTGTGCGTCCGGAGCCTGTGCTTCACAACAGGAGAGGCCACAACAGTGAGAGGCCCGTGTACCACAAAAAAAAAAAATCCACCTGCCAATGCAGGGGACACAAGTTCGAGCCCTGGTCCACAACTACTGAGCCTGTGCTCTAGAGCCCATGAGCTGCAACTACTGAGCCCCCGCGTGCCTCAACTACTAAAGCCTGCACACCTAAAGCCCGTGCTCCATAACAAGAGAAGTCACCACAAGAGAAGCCACCGCAATGAGAAACCCACACACTGCAAAGAAGAGTAGTCCCCTCTTGTTGCAACTAGAGAAAGCCCACACACAGCAACAAAGACCCAGCGCAGCTGAAAATAAATAAATTAATTAATTTTTAAAAAAGATAACAAAGACATGCGTCAGAATGTCACTAGTTTGTCAACAACGTGAGCAACTTCTTTGATGGTTCAGATAATAATTTTGAATACTGGAAGGATATTTCCTTTTTGTGCTATTGATAATGTCATAGTTACAGCAAAATTTTAAATGTAATCCACATTACTAACATTTTCTCCACTTGGTTAGTCTGGACAGTGAAAAACAAAACAAAGAAAACAATAACCAGGCCCTGATTTGTAGTGTTTTCTGGTTCCTGTGGTGCCAATACTTTTACCATGTCCAATTTCAAGCTACACATGTGACATCACTGAATGTGGAGCTGGGAGAAGAAATATAGTAGCACAACATTATGTAGTGCTTCCACCAGATACACACAAGAGAGGTAAATTACCTCAAGAGCATGGATAATAGTAAATATAGTAAAATAATTAGGAAATTATGAGTTTTGAGTATTATGTTTTAACAGTTTTTTTTGAGGTATAATTGACATATAAAAGTTGTATATATTTAAGACGTATGACTTGATGTTTTGTTATACATATACATTATGAAATGATCACCACAATCAAGCTAATTAACATATCCATGATTGCCATTTTCAGTGTCCTCCATGCCTTGTGTAGGTTCAGTCTAGCATTCCATGTAAAATGTGCCACCTTAATATTTTTCATGGACATGTAGGTTATTTCCAGAAGTTCCATCTTGTCAATTATATTTGAAACTGCCACTTGGTGCATATGTGTGAGGATATGCCATTTCCACAAAGAATGTCTAACTGGTATGATAGCTGCACAAAAAACAAAATAAAAAAGAACAAGCAGACTTCAGGACTTTCAGGTCAATTAGTCATGGAGAGAAAAAAGCTGAAGAAAGTGAAACTAAAATGTTCCTAATTCTTCACTTTATATAAAAAGGAGTTGGAGTTTATTCTTCCTCTTTGGGTACATCCATATGCATAAGTAGAGATTTAAGAATGATGGTAGAGTATATTAATAAAAGGGAGGATTTAAAACACAGTTATAACCTTCTAAATTTATTTATCTTTCAAGATTAGAGAAAACAAATTATAAGTCATACAATAAAAATTACAATTAAAAAAACAATAGCAAAATATAAAATTCAGAGTCAGATAAGATACAGGTAGTAAAGGATTACTGGAAAAGCAATAGTAAATTACATAAATTTCCGTTATTAAAAATTAGAATCTCAGATACAAATAAAGAACAAATTCACAATGTTAACTTTTTAAGTGTCATAATAATATTATGTAGGACACTTGTCCTTAGTTTTGATTGACTGGAAATGATATAGCAACTTACTTTGAAATGATGCAGAAAAGAAATTAAAACTATATGGCAAAATCTTAATCACTGTTGAATCTATGTGGTAAATGTAAGTATAATGTATTATTCTTTATACTCTTCTGTATTTTTGAAAATTTTAAAAATACAAAGTTAGAAAAATAAAAAATAAATGTCCCTTCAAAACCCCTCTAACTCTTTCAGTTACTTTCTTGAAAATTTGCCACAGTCTTACTAATTTTGAAATTTGTAACACTGTATTCCTAAAGTGAATAAATAACTCTAAGTTGTCTCTAGTAGATGAAAAACAGATTTTGTTCTTTCTATTTTTTTGAAAAAATGGGAGTGAATGCTAATGGGTAGGGAGTTTCCTTTCTGGGGCGATGAAATATTCTACAGTCGATTGCGGTGGTGGCTGTACAACTGTGAATATACTAAAAACCATTGAACTGTACACTTTAAAGGGGTGAATTGTAGGGTATGTAAATTGTATTTCAATAAAACTTATTTTAAAATAGTGGCTCCTTTAGGTTTAGCAAGCAACTAAACTAAACAAATTTTATAAGACTACTTACATGAAAATGAAAGATTGAGTAAGGCAAAGAACGCACGGCTAGGCAGAGATACACAACATGTGTTTCAATCCTATGAAAAGCAGAGGGGATTCAGTCCCAGCAGTGCTGCTTAGTAGAGCTGTGTTCTCAGCTGAGTAACTATTTTGGCATCTCCCTTTCCTTATCCATGACAAAGGTCTCATGGTCCCTGCCTATTTCAAATATCCCCTAACTATAAAATAATATAATTTAAAATGCTTTGGTCAACTGTACAGTACTATGTAGTGTACTCTAATTACTTATGGCCAGGGTACTCAACCTGTCAGTTGGAAAATAGACACTTTGAAATGGCCACCAGAAGAGCTCTAGGGTACTAGGAGTTCTTAATGGTCACCAGTTCCCCTACTTACTAAAAAATGGGGGCTAGCTCAGAGAACTTTTTCAGATTTATTTCTTTATGATATTACACTATACCCTGGTACTTCAACAAACCATTTGACCTTTCTCAGTTTTTAAACCATGAGACTAGCCAAGTAATGTGATGCTGTGACTTTTCGGGGGGGGTGAGAAGTGGGAGAGAAACAAGATGAATATTCCTCTGCATACCCAGTCACAGAGTCATGCCACCTACTATGGAAGTGAAAATACATCCTCTCTGCTGCCATTCCAAATGAGCCCACCTTCCAGCCTCTTTCCTGCCAATACAGCTTCATGGTACCCTGCAATAGTCATTGTAATTTGGCTGGAAAGAACAAAGGGGCTATTGTCTGAGAACAGATGCCGGAGAAGTTTTGCCAAATTGTGCATTCTCAGGTGAACAGGTTTTCACAAATGGAGCGTTAATCACAATTCTCTGACAGTATCAATTATGGAAGCAGACCAAGAATAAACCCGCAAATAAGAAGAGCCCTTTCCTCCTCTCTCATTAAGAATGCAAGCATACTGGAAATGCAAAGGAATACAAAATTGCTGGAGGATAGACATCTCCAGCAGAGAAAAAACTTCATTGTCTCTAATTTTCTTTATAATCAAAAAAAATTTTAACCTTTTTTTTAACCAGATGAGTATTTAGCAGTCATGCCTTTAAATATATATATTGTATTAACTTCCTGTTACATTATATATTTTTGTTTCATAGCATTACCTAGTACCTTGCTACCTACAGTAGGGTTTTATAGGCTGGTAACCCCAGAATTACTTGGAAACTTGTAAAAGTGCAAAATCGCTGTCCCTTTTCAGAGCTATCAAGTCCAAAACTCCATTTTACTTAGGAGATTTGTATGCACATTAAAGTGTGAAAAGCACTACTCTAGAATATAAGCTTCCAGAGAGTGGGCATGCCATATCTTTCTGTGTTCTTCCATCTCATAAAACACCTGGGTTAATGGGAACCATTCAACCTGCTGGACTGCATGAAATATGATCAGAGTGTTCCTTTATCAGTCTGTTTAGCTCTAAGCATAGTGGAATTTGTGTTATTGCGTAGGGACATTCATGTGGCAGGCAAAATACTATGTGTTCACCAGTAAATATGGTATTAAAAGCTACATTTCCCAGCTACCCTTGCAAAAATCAAGGCCCTGGACTGAGTACTGGCCACTGGGGTGGGTCAATGGATAGAAGATGTGCCCAAGTACTTACAGAACCCTCAGGATTGATTGTATAATCTGTGGGGCCCCAGTGAAAAATGAAAATGTGAGGCCTTTTACTCAAAAATGAAAGTTTCAAGATAGCTATAACAGAGCATTAAACCAAATATAGGCCATTCTAAGTGGGGAATGGATGGGTGGATGGGGGCTGTGCTACTACCCAGGATGCATGCCATGGAGCCCCTCTCGCTCTTTTCTGGTCCTGGAAACTCGTAAACTCCTGTGTGGGATTGTAGCATTATAAGATGCTAGAGTCTCTGTGAGCTTGTGTCCCTGAGTGACCATGGGGATCAGAGCCCTTGCCAACACTTTTTGGACATATAGTGAATGAGAAATAAACCTTGGTTTCTGCACACCACCAAGATTTCAGAGTTAATTTGTTTCTGCCTCAGTGGTTTTGAAGTGTTAAAAAAAACAACAACCCAGAAACCAAAAACTAAAAGGAAGAAAAAAAAAACAACAACAAAATAATTTAGCCCATTTTGACTTATACATCTGGGTTGTTGTCCATCACAGATGAATCAAATTGAGAGGAAGAGGTTAAAACTTAGAGACTGATGGGGTTAAGGTAGGAAAGGTTGGCATGGAGAACAGAATTGGAATACCCAGGCTAGTAATGAAAGGAAAATATTCAAGGGAGGATTGGAACGTTTATTTTGAGAGAGTTTGAGGAAGAGAGAAAGGGAGAGGAAGGGAGCCTTCCTCTGACACCTTTTTTCCTGTTGCTATTGAAGAAAAGTTATCTGGTAATCATGGAGAGTGAGAGTTAGAATTTATAAAGATGCATTTTGAAATAACTACTGCTGGCAACTTCCTAGGAAACCAATAGGAGATGAATAAGAGGATGTGTGTCAGAAACGATCATGATGAATGTAACCTTTGGTGGGGTCGAGAAATCCAATAGATGGAGCTAGAGATGACAGAAGGAAGAGGTGACCCAGCATCATGAATCAGAAAAGGTAGTTTGAGTTAAATTTTACAGAATATCTATCATCTCTATAGTTAAGAATTGATTGCTCCATTAATATAAATCATGACCATTTTGACAGTTTCAAATAGGTCCACAGACTCTCACATGGTCATTGTCACTTGGATAAGGGCATCTGGACACTCAGAAATTCTTCCAAAAATGGCATTTTCTTTGGTTAAAATTACCATAGTGTGGATAATGACAAACGATCTTTGAAGTTGATATTGTAAGGAAAAATACAAATATCAAACAGACTAGGCTAGAGTCATCATATTCTCTTCTACCCAAACTATTACATAGGAAGTCAATTGAAAACTGGATTACTAACTGATTAAATTTCCCCCAAATGAATAACGACAATTATAAACACTTACTAAGTGCTCACTCTATGCCAGGTACTCTTCTAAATGTTTTACATGTATTCCTTTAATTCTCGCCACAAGCCTAGAAGCAAGATGCCATTATAATCGCCATCTTTTCCAGATGAGTAAGGTGAGGCAAAGAAAGACTGAGTAATATATCTAAAGCCACATGAATAGTAAATGGTTAAGCCGTGATTTAAACTGTTTGTCCATGCTCTGATTTGGGGGTTAAGAGAAGCAGTCTGATATCATATCCTTTGGTAAAAACACATGACTGCAGGCTGACCGGGGCAACCAGCCTTTTCCTTAGGTAAGCTACAGGGAAGCTGTTTTCTTACAAGGCTTCTGAGAGAGGCAGGATGGCTTCATGGTTTCAGAGCATAGATGTTGGAGTCACACTTTTGGGGTCATATCTTTGCTCTACCCTCTTGATCTCATATAATTTGTGCAAATTGCTAAACCTTTTGTTTGTTCCCTGAGCTATAAAATGTGGAGCTCATAGGGTTGTTGTAAAGATTAAGTGAGCTAGGAAGACGGAGCCCAGTACTTGGCATGTTAAGAACTCAGTCGACATTAGCTACTATTACTAGTGAGCATTGAACTGGATCAGAGGCAATTACAGATTATTTTATTAGGTCCATCTCATACCATTGTCAGCAAACCCTCTTTAAACACTCAATGCAACTGGTTCCCTAAGTTACAGGGCGTCCTGTTTGCCAGCAGGGCAAAGTTCTGTTTAGCCTAACTATTAAATCCTTCTGCAGTTCTGCACCAATTTTTTTTTCTGCCCTTAGTTTTTGCTCTTCTCCAGCATCAACACTTCAATACAGTCCCTCAAAGAAGCCCCCGTGTCTTTACCCATGTCATTTTTCTTTTTATCTTTCAGATCTAGCTTGGATGTCCCCTCTTCATGAACTCTGCTCAGAACACCCTGTTCTACAGTAATGCCCTTTCTCTTCAGAGATTCAAGAACATCAATCTCTGGTAATATTCTTTGTGTTGATTAATTCTTACAGCTTTTTTTCTCTTCTTTATGTTTGCTTACAAATGCAGAGGAGAGATAAAGCCCCAGGCATCAAATACTACATTTTAATGCAACTGATTAAGCTCTATTATTTGACATGACCACTTTGAGGTAGAGATATTTTCATGTGTCAAAGTGTAAGAACAACTTCTAATGATCCAGTTTTAGATACGAAACAGTTCTCAGACCTTTACTTCATCCCTACTGCCTAAGACATTCCTGAGCCCTATTCCGTTCTCTGAGTGGGGTCACAGATTGATTGGGGCCTAGGGAATGTCTGTTTTGCCTCTTAATTTAGATAAAGGAAAAAAAAATAATGGCATCAAAATGTCTCTGTGATCAACATGGCTTTGTGAAGACAGCTTTGTAAAAACAACAGTGCCTTTCAGAAAGTGTTCACATCCTATTTGAATCCTTAGTTGCCACCACCCATTTTTGAGTTCTTTCTAGAAGCTATATTTCAGTGCCCACAATATGTTAAGGCTCAGCTTGAGTGCTGAAATTAATAAATGTTAAATAAATGTTTGCTGACATAAGAGTACATTATCTTAGACAAAGGAATACCTTCCAACTCCTTAATTTAAAATATGTGTTTCTCATAACTCAAAAAGAGTCATGTACCACAATGTTCATTGCAGCACTATTTACAATAGCCAGGACATGGAAGCAACATAACTGTCCATCGACAGATGAATGGATAAAGAAGATGTGGCACATATATACAATGGAGTATTACTCAGCCATGAAAAGAAACAACATTTAGTTATTTGTAGTGAGGTGGATGGACCTAGAGTCTGTCATACAGAGTGAAATAAGTCAGAAAGAGAAAAACAAATACCGTATGCTAACACATACACATGGAATCTAAAAAAAAAAATGGTTCTGAAGAACCTAGGGGCAGGACAGGAATAAAGATGCAGACTAGAGAATGGACTTAGGACATGGGGAGGGGGAAGGGTAAACTGGGACGAAATGAGAGAGTGGCATGGGCATATATACACTACCAAATGTAAATAGATAGCTAGTGGGAAGCAGCCACGTAGCACAGGGAGATCAGCTCGGTGCTTTGTGACCACCTAGTGATGTGGGATAGGAAGGGTGGGAGGGAGATGCAAGAGGGAAGGGATATGGGGATATATGTATACATGTAGCTGATTCACTTTGTTATACAGCAGAGACTAACACAACAGTGTAAAGCAATTATACACCAATAAAGATGTTAAAAAAAATCTACATTATCTACCTACTTATGCACCTACCTATCCACCTATCTATTATCTGTCCATTTATCTAGATAGATATGTAGATAAGTAGGTCTATACGATGACAGAGTAATCAGCATTAATTTGTAAGAACATTCTTGAATCAGTGTGCCTACAGTACCCTGCAATATAGTTAGAAGAAATTCAACTTGGAATTATAATGTGTGAAAACTGAAAAGTAAGGACAGGCCATAAAAAATGTTTTAAAAGATATCACATTACAAAAAAGGAAGGCAAAGTGACCATTACAGCAGAGGAGATTGATGATTCTTTCTATAGCTTAACTCTTTGTCGACTAGCACATCTATTTTGCTCCCAGAGGTATGTTTGTTGGCACTAAATCACAGAGCCATCCATACAGACAGGATATATATGTACATATCCTAGAACTGCTGGGCATTCAGTTCTACGCTTGTCTCTAAGAATAATGGCTAAGAAAGGTAAGGGGCCATCAGTCATCTTGAGACACCTGGTGCCCTCTCTCAGTCTGATAATGCTCATGCCTGCTGGGTAGCATAGTTAGTGGTGGCATTTATGAGAGTTTATTACTGCCTTCTCCCTTCAAAAGACACCTCATTCACTGCTGCACTTCTCACTTTAACTGGGCTGAACACACACAGAGCTCTAGAGCAAGGAACGGTTAGGGGAAATCATATGTTAAACAGACAGACCCGAGAATGTGGGGTTCAGACTACCTCTGCCAGGAGGCCTGGTAAATGATCACACATAAATGCTCAGGTCAAGGCTGTTTTTCAGAGTTTTGGGAAAAGCACCAAAAGCAAATGGGATCTGAGCTAATATCCCCTTTTTTCCTGCCCTGATGGTCCTGCTGGTTCTGATGGTCCAGTTCCTATGACTCACATTCCCTGCTGAGGATACATGGGCTACTGTTGGGTACAGTTATCAGAGCATCTCTCTGGTTCCTACCAGGGCCCTCCACACTGAACTGAAATGATCTGGGGACTCAATCTCAGATGGTTGTATTCCAAATGGAGCTAATGAACACTTACTGAGTGTAGGTGGAGTCAGTTGAGTAGGCGTGTCACACACAGAGGACTGGGAGACTCTGGAGTAGGTGGGGGTGGGTAAGATTTGACATATTGGGGTTGAGATGTAGTCTCCTTTTTGCAGAGTTACAGAGCATCTTTAGCAAGTATATCAGACTCAGTTTAAATGTCTTCCTAGATTCACTTGGCCCTATCCACCCACAAAACTTAGCTGCTTGTGTCATGGAGAGATAGGCCACCAGCTCTCTGAGCTCCCTTCAGGGTGAGGACTGAGCTCTGGCCTGGGCTCCATTGTACCTGCTGCAGAGGGAGGTCTGCAGCCTCCTGCACCCAGGACTGCCCCAACCAGACCCAGGAAGCGGTGGCTCCTCACATTGCATCAACATGAGATGAAGCATCATGCCTAAGGCCACGGGGTCTGGCTTCCCCTGCAGTTGCCTGGAAGGACTAAACAACGGAAGATAGATAACAGAAATAAAGGAAAGTTCACACTGTGTGTGGCAATTTCTAACCAGGTTCGCTGTTAAAAATTGCAAAGCCTGGTAAAACTACTAAGATCATATGCAAATATGTAAAAGTTATAGACCAAATTAACCAACGGTAAAACTAAAATAAGTCATATAGCTCCATCTTACTCCACTCACAAAAATTAACTCAAAAAGACTTAAATGTAAGACCTGAAACCATGAAACTCCTAGAAGAAAGCATAGGAAAAAATTTCCTTGACATGGCAATGAATTTTTGATTGCAGAACTTAAGGCACAAGCAACAATATCAAAAAATAAACAAGTAGGACTGCATCAAGGTAAAAAGCGTCTGCACAACAAGAAAACAGTCAACAAAGTGAAAAGACAACCTATGGAATGGGAAAAAAATATTTGCAAATCATATATCTGTTAACGGGTTAATGTCCGAAATATGTAAAGAATTCAAACAACTCAATAGCAAAATAAAACCAAATAATCCAATTAAAAAATGGGCAAAGACCTAAATTTTTCCAAAAACAGATGTAAAATGGCCAACAGGTACATGAAAAGATGCTCAACGTCTTTAATCATCAGGGAAATGCAAACCAAAACCACTATGAGATATCACCTCACGCCTGTTAGAATGACCATCACCAAAAAGACAAGAGGTAAGAAATGCTGGCAAGGATGTGAAGAAAACTGTTGTGCACTATTGGTGGGGTTGTAAACTGGTACAGTCACTGTGGAAAACATTATGGAGGATCCTCAAAAAATTAAAAATAGAACTCCCATATGATCAGCAACCCCACTTCTAGGAACATATCCAAAGAAAAGAAAAGCACTAACTCCAAAAGATATCTATACCACCATGTTCATGGCAGCATTATTTACAATAGCCAAGACATGAAAACAACCTAAATGTCCATTGATGGATGAATGGATAAAGAAGTTGTGGTATATATACCCAATGGAATATTATTCAGCCATGAAAAATGAAGAAATCCTGCTGTTTGTGACAGCACGGGTGGATCTTGAGGGCGTTATGCTAAGTGAAATAAGTCAGACAGAGAAAGATTAATACCATATGATCACAATTATGTGTGGAACCTAAAAAAAAAGTCAAACTCAGATGAGATTTGTGGTTATTAGAGGCAGGGAGTATGGGGAGGGGGCAGTGGAGGAAGGTGGTCAAAAGGTACAAACTTCTGTACCTTGTAAGATAAGTACTAGGAATGTAATGTACCACATGATGAATATAGTTAACATTGCTGTATGATATATAGGAAAATTGTTAACAGTAAACCCTGAGAGTTCTCATCACCAATTCTTTTTTGCAAGAGATGAGATGATGGATGCTAACTAAACTTATTTTGGTAATCATTTCACAATACAGTATAAGTCAAACCATTACGTTGTACACCTTAAACTTATAGAGTGATACATATCAACTATATCTCAGTGAAACTGAAACATATCTCCTACCTTGAAAGCATTACTTTTATAATAACAATATTAAAAATATGAATCAAGTTGTATTATTTATGAATTAACATTGGTAAAATATCAAAGATGCTAAATTTAATAACTGTGACACGTATCTAGGTAATCTATTGATGGACAGGTGATATTTTGATAAGTATTAAAAACGCAGCTGTATATGTAATTTATAAGTTAGTATAATATTTATTTTTGCTTTATACTTAGATTTGCTGAAATCAGAAAAACCTAATTATTATAATCAAGATTTTTATATAAGTTGGGTTGAACTCATAATAGTACTCTAAAAGATTAAAAAATAAAATAAGGTATACTCAAGTGTACACAACTTGAGTGTATTTTATCAAAGAGTAGATTAAAATAAATGTAAAATAAAACTATTTTCACTTATGTTTTCAAAACGATTGTTTTCTTTGAAATAACTAATATAAAATTAGTTATTTATTTTTCTATTAAAGTTAAAAGGAAAACACAAATCAAGTATTAAGTTTTGCTTAGTTAAATCTTAAAATATTTCATTTAAAATTTTTGATTAAATCATTAAATATTTTTATTAAACAAAAGTACTTTCAGTGGGAGTGTTCAAATTTCATCTAGTTGCGAGTGTAAACAATCAGTAATATTCACATATTTTATATTCAGATCTACATGTAATTTATACAAATTTAAGCGGCATATTCATTGTTTACTATTGCAAAATATCTTTAAACCGCCATATGTCACTGTTGCAAACACTACAAAATTGTATAACACTCTGCATTGTATTCACTTATGCATCAGCAGTGGCCCACCACAGGCTCTGAATAAAGATGATTCATAGGATAAGAGACGCAGAAAAGTGTTTCCCTGGGGCCTGTGTGGTATCAGCTATGAGACTGACTCTTTAGGGTTAAGGGTTGCTCTGTGCCAGAGCTGAGTGCCCGTGTGTTTTGTAATAAATTCCTACTTTGGTGAGTGGTTATGCTTGGCAGGACCTTTAATAAAATAAGTTCAAGGCAGAGACCTCTCTTGGCTTGACGGATGAAAAACAGGAGAAGAGAGTAAGCCCACTTCCCTTTCTCCCACTAATTTTTTATTATTTTATTAATATTGTGATGATTAGTGGTTACACGTGATTTGCCTGGAAGTGACCAGTTGTATGTTCACTGTGGTACATTACCCTCAGCTGTGCTGCATACCCCTACTGTAAAGACACCCTGTGTTTTCCTTCCAGAGAACTGACTCTTTCCTTGGAGTAGAAAGGACAGTCATCTGAAAATAGAGTTGCATCTTTGAACCAGTCATTCTTCCTATAGCAGCATCTTTTGCTTGCAGAGGTACGTGCTGCCACGGATTTCTGAATCTTTGATTGGTTCTACAGTGCAGATTGGTTTGCTTTTCCATTTTTCCCACTGCCAGCTTATTTCACATTTGCATATCTATTAACTCAATTGCTACTCATCCTTTTGCTTTCCAACTTCCAAAAGTTTGTTCCTGTCATCTCTTGGCATATTCTTTTTATCTCTGGGTCTATATTTATGCTGTTAAAAATCCCTTTACTGTCATTTTCAGTGAAGTTTCCAAAGTTAGTGGAAATAGTTGTATGTATTCAATCTGCCATCATTCATGACAGTGTAGTTTATCATAGTTATAAATTAGGAAACTTCTACATGTCCTCAATAGAAGATGGATTAATTATTAGTACTCCCAAAGTCACTTATTCATTCAACAAATATTATCTGAGTCTCTACTATGTCAGGTGCTGTTTTATATTATCTAAGTAAAATGCACTGATGGTTTTATTTACAAAACTTCTTAAGTAATATAGAGAGATACTCATAAAGTTAGTATAATATGTTTTTAAAAAGAAGGATAAGGCCTATGTATACCCTATGACTTTCATTGTAAAAAACTATATAACATGCATAACTTTACTAAAAATTAAGGAAAGATTCCTAAGGCTCTAAAAACCTCCTGCTAATTTATCTTCTAAAATGGGTTTTCAAGCTAAACCTCATGCAGTGGTGAGTGGGAGTACCAAAGGTGATTTCTTCCAATGCAAATGAAATGAATTATGCTAAATAAACTACTTGTTAACAAAATTCCACAATTTCATCCCAATAATGAAATTTAAGGAGATTAAAGTAGCACTCTCCTATGTTTCATGTCTTTTCTATACTATGTAGAGAGAAATGCGTCCCATGAGGGCAGACCTACTTTGATCCCACAGAATGTGAATCTTTAAATGTGAGAATGACCCAGTGAACATAGTCTTGGTGTCTGGAAGTCGAAGGCTTAAATCTCAGCACTTATATAACTTTAATATTGAGAAAATGGGGCAGTGATGCATATTAGAAAGACTATATGCTTTGGAGTCAGAGTTACATGCGTTAAAATCTGGGCTCTGACACTTACTACTTATATGCCCCTGAGCAGATTAATCAAACTGCATCTTAGTTTTGGCATCTCCATAACAGGAATGATTAAATTCATTCCAAAATTTTGCGATAAAAATGGACAGAAATAAAATATTTATCTTGTCTAGCATAGTCATGATACAAACAAGATATATGCATGGGGGAAACTGTTAAAATATTGAGTGCTTGTCTCTGAAAGGTGGAGTTACGCATACATTTGTGTGTGACTTTGGACAAGTTATTTCACCTCTCAAAGGCTTAATTTCCTTTACTATATAAAGTGAATAATTATAGTAATAATGCTTTCAGAGGATTGTTAATGAGAATTTGATTCATAAAATTTTTTACTAAATTTATTTATTTTTGGCTGCATTGGGTCTGTTGCTGCGCATGGGCTTTCTCTAGCTGTGGTGAGCAGGGGCTACTCTTTGTTGCGGTGTGCGGGCTTCTCATTGCGGTGGCTTCTCTTGTTGCAGAGCACGGGCTCTAGGCGCACGGGCTTCAGTAGTTGTGGCTCGTGGGCTCTAGAGAACAGGCTCAGTAGTTGTGGCTCACGGGCTTAGTTGCTCCGTGGCATGTGGGATCTTCCTGGACCAGGGCTCAAACCCGTGTCCCCTGCATTGGCAGGCAGATTCTTAACCACTGCGCCACCAGGGAAGCCCGCTTCATAAAATTTTGCAAATAAAGTATTGGGATACCACATGGCATGTATTAGGTGCTCAATATATGTTAGCCATTATGTGTTATCTTTATTTCTTTTGCTCTATTTTGCCAATTTTCGATAAGTAGCCTACTTTATTTTCTTAATCAGAAACAACTTTACTGTTTTTAGAAGAAAATGTCCTTTTACCTCCATATTTCCAAATGGAAGCCAAATTAGGAAGGTAAAAATAAAGCAGCGTATCAGTTCCATCACACTCTGATGATAGTCACTGAATATAATTATACAGCTCCAACAGAGGTATCCTGAGTGCTAGAGAATGAATACAAAGGCACACAGCACTGATGATCATTTCTAGTAAACTCACTTGTCCCTGAATACATCCTTGGGGTTTTACAGGACAAGCATCATCATCATGAAATGAAGCCCTTTTAATTGTAACAATAAAGTAGTCCCTTCAAGTTGGTGCTGTTACACTTTTCGTAATCAGTGGAAATTCAATTAATCCAGTTAATTAAACGTTGGTGAATCCAGAGTGAATTCTATTAATGAATGTTTCTGTATAAAGATATAGCAGACCACACAGTGCTTTCCATCAAGCTCGCAGATGGCTGCCCAATTGTAGCTGCCACATTTCCCACGTCACTCAGAGAGAAAGAAAGAAAGATACAGTAAACTGTGATTCCCAGCCCAGGGTTTACAGATGTGATCTTAGGAGACCATTAAATCACTATAAGAATTTAAAACAAGCTTAATTTCTATTAGATTATAGTGTAAAAGCAATATAAGACTCTGAGTGTTCTGGATGATGACCTAAATGAAGCACTGCCACACAATTTTAGTGTCCACTATTCTCATGTGCTTGTAATCATATCAGGGTTATGTGGTTAACTTAAGGGAGTGGTGTTGACGTCACCATTTCTGTTAGGTGAGCATCAGAAACAACCTTTAAGCACCACCTCTATACTGAGATGTAGCTTATATTGTATTTTTCTCCTTTTCTATGAGGGTGCTTTACAAACGTTTTTCAACTCTGACAACATTATAAAGATGTCCATACTGACAACATTATAAAGATTATTGTTGTCAATTCCTGAAGCTTAGAGAAGTAAAATAATTCTCCTAGTCCATACAACTAGTTAGTGATAGAGCTAAGGCTTGAATCTATAACTGCTTGACTCCAAGACTGAGCTATTCCCAATGTTAACTGTGGTCCTAGAGCTTAAAAAATCAGATGGATGGAGTGGGGGATTTGTATTGTGTTGACAAAATGCCATGGTCCTAACAGCGTCGAAGCCCAAGTTTCCATCAATGGTTTTATGCTAGGCTCAAACAAATAAACAGCAACAAACCAGTGATCAGCTTGAAGAAATAACTAATTGATTAGCTGACCCAAGCAACATCTAGACCTTTGGGACCACTACTATGAAAGAATGGATTTGGGAACACAGAGTTATTTGTACATTCATATAGTTCTTAAATATATTCAGAAAAAAATATTTTGTACTTTGTAGATTCTTGACAATTGAAACTTGAATCCAGTTCAGTTGTGCTTAATTCTCTTTCAGTATTTTTTTACTCATTCAAAAGAATACTGGCTTCCTGATTTGGATAAGTCTTATGATAGATATTTTAATGACGTGACTAATAGTCCTTGCAACAGTTCTATGAGATAGGCATTACTAATCCTCATGACAGATGAGGAAACTAAGGCTCATGGAACTGAGTTAATTTGCTCACAGTCATATAGAGCTAGTAAGTGGCAGAGTCATGATTTAGAGTTGTTACTGTGCCATTTTCATACCGTTTACTATGTGCCAGGGATGTATATAACATGACCATATATATATAACATGTATATAATATGTATACCATGTATATAACATTTATAACCATGTATATGTATACATATATAACATGACCTCAAGTCCAAAGGTTAATCCAGACTATAGTCTATAATCCAGACTAAGTATTAAATATATCTTTATTCCTAGAGCTAAACCTCAGTGATGAAATGGCTGCATGTTGACACTTTAAATAGAATATAATTATCAAAAACTGGAGGGGAATGGGACAGCACATGAGAAGTCTGATAATTGTGATAGCTTTATGTTCTTAACTAGTTTTTTAAGTTGTTATCTATTTAAATCAGATCCTATAGGAGAGGTATGGGAGTTAAGTAGTTCAATATTACTCATAGTAGAGAACAGTAGACAAAAGCACCCCCCACAAAGGGCACTAATGGTATTATATAAAGGTATCATTATCAAGGATATTATTTGAACATATAATCATGTCTTACATTATGAAATAGATCAAGTGAAATGGAACATATTTTCAAAAGCTAATTCTATTGAAGGCTTGTATGCATTGATACAATACATTAAAATGACAGAATTGAGACTAAACATATTTAATATATTAAATGTAAGTGGGCATAGCTCACCTATTTTAAAAAGTCGTGTTGGTTAACAATACAAATTCCAAACCTATCTGTATATTGAAAGACACTTGAAGAGATTCAGAAAGGTTAAAAATAAAAGGCTATGAAACTATATAGCAGACAAATTCAAATAAAAGGAGAGCAGGGTCAAAATCTTGATATCTAGAAAAGTGAAATTTAAATAAAAAACTATTAAAAGAAGACCTATGTGAATAAATAAATGTACTATTTTTGAAGACTGGAAAATCCAAATTTTTTTAAGATGCAAACTTTCTTCAAGTTGACCTATTGAATCAATGCAATCTCAATAAAAATCTATTTTTTTTTGGTGGAAATTGATAAACTGATTCTAAAATTATTTGAAAATGCAAATAACCTAGATTAACTTTTTTTAAAAAAGACATAAAAAGAAGAACAAATTTGAACAATTTACATTACCTGTTTTCAAGACATATTACAAAACTACAATAACCAAGACAGTATGGTTTTGGTATAGGGATATACATATTGATAGACAAGAATAGAAAGTCTAAAAAGAGCTTTTAAAATTTATAGGCAATTAATTTTGACAAAGATGCCAATGAAATTTAGTGGGGAAAAGAAAATTCTTTTCTACAAATGATGATCAATCTAGACTTCTACCTCACACTGTATACAAAATTAACTTCAGATGGGTCATACATATAAACATAACAGCTAAAAGTATGAAGCTTCTAGAATGAAACATAGGAGAATATCTTTCTGATCTTGGAGTAGGCAAGGACCTTTTAGAGAGGACCTGAAAACATGAACCATAAAAGAAAGACTGATATATTTAGTTTAATCACAATTTAAATTTCAACTCTTCAAAAGCCACCACTAAGAAAATGAATAGGCAAGTGTAGACTGACAGAAAATTATTCACATTATATCTGTCTGATTCAAGAATAATTAAAAGGTAACTACAAATATAGCAAAAAGTAAGATTTAAGTAGGGTACATGAGTTTTATAGTGTTTTTATATTGTTTCATAGAACATTTCTAAGCTTACAGTATTTCAAAACAAAAAGGTTAAAATACTGTATTGTGTATATTATAATGTAAATGTATGAAAGGAGTACAATATACAACCTATTAAATATATAACATTGTAAAATATATAACATGAAAATACATACTGTACTATACCTGTGTTTAAAAAGAGTGTTCTTTGCTGTCTCTGAGATTCTGGCCTCATGGCATTCATCCATCAGTCTCATTTCTATATGTTCTCTGTTTCTGTAAATCTCCTTAGGAGCTTTATACTAAGACTTTCTCTTATCAAATATCTGTTCTAGTTAAGCAATTACTAATACCTAATTTTTTTCAAATTCTCATCAATAATTTCTCTGATTCTCCTTTTCTTAACAAAATACGGTTTTAAACAGCATTATTTACACATTCGCTTATTAGTTCATTCATTTAACAAATGAATATGGTTGGTTCTCCTATCAATTTGCTATGTGAACACAGACAATCTCAGTTGTCACATGTGATAAATGAAATGCTTGAGTCTTATGATCTCTAAAGAATTCTTCCAGCTTTAAAATTCTACAGCACAATGATTCAATCATTTGTTTCTATCTGGCATGCATTACTTTTATTCACACCCTGGGGGTACTTCTGTTCTGTACTCTGTCAACACTTGGACCATCAAGAAATCAATAGTTAACTTCTCTTAGTTCACTTTTGTTAGCAGCAAAACAGACTGCACTTCCATCACCATTTTGCAATGGCTCATTGAAAAAGGGTTCCACCTTCAAATATGTTTCGGAAACACTACAAAGTGGGCCTTGACTTTTAACTACTCACCTAATTAGTGAGAGTAAATTAGGTTACTGTGCTTCTATTTTAACCTAATTACTGTTTTAGACTTGAGTTTTCATAATAAAATAATTTTAAAATAAGTTTGTCATCAGAGGAATTTAGAAATCAAAATTTTTGGAGGACTGTACATATAGAGATTTCAACTTAAATATTCACTTTTTCACTTGTATAGTCTAAGTTTGCTGCCCTGTATTCCAGTGTATCACAGATGTTTCCACTTCTGTATGGCACATCGGGCAAAATGAATGAGGCTGCTCGTAGCCAAAAGCAACCAGCCTAGGATAGGCAACCAGCCCAGAAGTTGAGGAAATCAGTATCTAGGCTTCCCAGTAACTCAAACACAGCAAAAGGATTGGGAAGCTCTGATGTATTTTCTGCTCTCATGGAATGAAAAACATGTTTGTTGTTTGGACAGCACACTTTTCAATATATCTGTCAAAAGAAAGTTCATCCACCCAGTAACTCATTTTTTAGGCCAGTATAGTTGAATGGTATCCTCAAGCAGAAATTTCACTCATAAGTTACCAGAGCTTCAGCAAAATACAGCATTAAATGTGGAACTAGAGTATCACTGCAGAGATTCAAAGCTCTATTATTTAAACTACATGAATCAGGATAAGTAACAAGTAAACAAGTTACACGAGGTACGAATATGTGACTAGTCAGAAAATGACTTCAGTATCCCCTATGGTATTTGTAAATAATGACAAGCACTAGAAGCTACCCAATAAAAGTTGAGTTAATAATCTTGACATGGAAAGCAAAGGTCTTAATGCTGTGAAATCATCAAAGTGACATAATATTGCCCATACAAAGTTATCAGTAGAATTGTAGAACTGTTTATGTAACTGTGTACAGTGTGGATAAAGAATTTCTAGTTTAAAAAAATTTAAGAACTCCAAGTCATATGGTCTAATCCCTTATCCTCAATATTGTAACCCATTCTGGGTTGATGAGTACTGACTCAGTGGCCTAGATTATTTTAACGAGCATATTTGGCAACTTTCCAGAAAAGAATAATTCATTTGGATCTTAGAACTTCTTCTGTTCTACGATTGTTAGTCATTATTGATGTAAATAATTAAAAAGGTGTTTATGGAGGCATGTTGTCTCATCTGTCCTGCATGATGGTGTTTCTATGTGGAAGGAAACTGTTAGAGGAAGCATATTCAGTTCCACAGAAAGCACATTCAGATTTGAAGTCTAGTGTGCTAGTCTGAAGTCTAGGAATTTTTAAAAAAGAAGTGCCCTTAGGATCAAACCTGTAAAAGAGGAGAAGGATGCATAATTGAACAGGGAGAGAAGTTGAATTGATGCTGACCCAAAGTTGACCTTCAGTTGACCCAACATGAAGTTCTGGACCTAGAGTGATACTCCAGCATTGTCAGGTGTTGGGCACAGGTGACCCAACCTTTATATTGACAAATCAAGTGGTCGCTAGATGTGGGCCTTTGGATGCCCAGGAAGGTGTGATGTTGGGCCAGGCAGCTCTCTGCAGCTGAGATCATTCCTGATGGGGCTGACACCTGATGTCTGCTGACAGCACTCCAGAAGCTGGGACAAAAAGTCCTTCATGAAAGAGGGATCTGAGCATCACATCACAGTGTGCGCTACAGAAACCATAAAGGAGGCTGAGTAGGTTGAATCAACATGGTTACTGCAAGCCTTTCCCAGTTGATCTTTTGCCTTCATATTTTCTACCCACCATCTTCTGATCCTTTGCCACATGGAAGCCAGAGCATTTCTCTTCAGATGTGTATTTCTTAAAAACTTCAGTGATTCCCCATAGCCTTGAGAATAAATTCCAAACACTTGAATATAGTTCACAAGGTCCTTCTTGAGCTGTTCCTTTCTTAATTCTTTATGCCTAAATTCAGGGCTTTCTGAATTACTCAAAATTCCACAAACAAATCATGAGCTCTCTCACTTCTAGGTCCTTCCACATGCTGTTTTCTCTAGCTGGAGCACTCTCTCTTCTCTGTGCCATTATTCCCGACTTACTCATATTGCTCAACAAAGCTTGGTATTGCTTCACTTCCCATGGTCCCTGTTCCCTCCTTAAATTTATTTGTCCAAGAAGTCTTCTTTGATCTTATAAGCCTTGCTCCTATTTTTTGCTCAGATAACTTTTCCTGAATCTGCTGTACTGTCATTGACTGTTTACTTGAATCCACCCCACTTACCCAAACTCTCACAATAAGCAATTGGAAAGAGGGCCAGAATTATGTCTTATTCATTATAGTATATTCAGCACCTAGCACAGTGCCTTGAACATGGTATATGTTCAGTAACTCTTTGATGAAATTTATAACTGAAAGCTAACTGCCTCTTATGTGACACATGGCAGGATACCTTGCAGAAAATTATTTGCATGTTTAGGAAAATAAAGAAGTGTGAAGTTACAAGGCTTTAGGTTTTTTGGCATTGTTCTGTTGTTATTAAGTCTCTTGTGGTCAGCCCTGGGGCCAGTAATTTGGAATTTGGAATCAACCCAGAATTTGCATCCCTCAAAGGTCAGTAATGCCTGGAATTTCCTTGCTTCCCATGATCCCTGTTTCTTTTCTCCACCATCCATTTCATCTGAGAAAAATGCCCATTATTATGTCTCACTCTTAGTCATCTGGAGACCTTGTTCTTTTCATTCTCTAACTGTAAAATATACTTCTCTGTGACATATATTTAAGAACAACAGTGACCACAGATTGAGCATTGACTTTGTAGCAAGAAATGTATACGAGCTTTAACTACATTTTCTTGAATATTCATGGCAAGCAGTAAGGTTACTATTTACTCTCAACATTGTACATGTAAGTAAAGCAAGGGGTTAAAGGACATACCAAGGTTGCAGAGCTAGTATGTAGTAAAGTTGTTTTGAATCTGTCTAGACTTTTCATTACACTCACACCAGAGCACTAAGAATGAATGTGGAATTTATAAAGAGGCTTTTTGATTCAATAACAAGAGGGGTTTAAACGGACAAAAATTTCAAGAGAATCTTCAGAAAAGAAAATATACTGATGGCAAATAAGCACATGAAGAAAACACTCAACATCACTAGTGATTTGTGAAATTTAAATTAAAATCACTATAGCTAGTACTAAGCACACTCTATAATTGTTACCATTCAGAAGACAATACCAAATCTTGGAAAGTACATGGAATAACTGGAAATCTCATGAACTGTGACTTGGAATGTAAAGTAGTACACCCACTTTGGCATACAATTTGTCAGTTTCTTTCAAAGTTAAATATTTACCTTCTGATTCATGTATTAATTAATGAAAACAATAGAAATCAAAACATTATTGACAAAAGACTTGTGTTTGAATCTTCATGACAGCTATATTCATTATAGCCAAAATTTATTTAAAAAGCCAGTATCTGCCAAATTTGTGAATAAACTGTGGTTATGTCCATAGGAAATAATGCTATTCAGAAAAAAAGAAACGAACTACTACTAACATGCAACAACCTGGAAGAATTTCAAAAATATGTGAAAATGAAAGGATCATCCATAAAAGATTGCATATTATATGATTTCATGTGTATTAGATTGTGTACTGTACAAAATTAGGTGATAAAGAGCAGATAAATTGTTGCTTAGGGCCAGATGGGATGGTAGGAATTAACTGCAAAGGCATAGCGTGGAAACTTGGGGGTAACTAAAATGTTCTATACCATGTGTTGGTGGTTACATGGCTGGATATGTTGTCAAAACTCATCAAATTATAAAATTAAAATTGATTAAATTTTTAAAAAAATGAATGTGAATGACCACAAGTCACCAGGAATGAATTCATCCTGCTCTCAAAGGGCTGACAAGGTGGTTCAAATCATATTGAGATGGTTATGAGTTCAGATTTGAGATTCTCTCCCTCTTCTGCCTTATACTTGGTATTCCTTTGAGCAAGACGATTAGCTCTCAGCTGTAAAAAGGAACAACTGTAGCTACTACCAAGGATTTTTGTCAAGAATAAAGCATATATTTCATGCCAAGTAGTTAGCATAAAGTATACAGCATGACCTGGCATAGCTCTAACTTTCAACAAATGACATTTTCTTACTATGAAAACTATTATGAGAGAATTTGTTTGTTCTCCCAATCTCCTAGAAATCTCTGTAAATAGTGAGACACTCAAGTCTATGTAAAAAGGGTTGAAAACTCAAATATGTTTATGAGAATCCGGCAGATAAGGTAAATTATTAAATCTGGCCATGTGTTTGACAAGTAGGAGAGGTGAGATTTGTGGCAAACTGTAGACCACCTGCCCTCTCCAAATGGAGGACAAATGTTCAGTACAGTTTCAACGGAAATAAAGGCTCAGTGTTGCTGAATATTTTGAATTTTGTCAAGCTAAGACTGAAATCCGGATTTTTATAAGAATCATTCCCAGTTAAAATGTTGGAAACTAATTCTCTTTTTTAAAAAAATCCTATTTTTTTTAACTTTTTAAGTATTAGACACGTAAAACACACCTGTGACCCAGATTCAGCCCTTGGTCCATCAATATTGGGTGGACAAATTGGTCCACCCAATTTATTTTAGCTTATTCAAGCTAATAACTTCATCTTTTGTGTGACTTTGTGCTTAGAGTAAGGAATACAACAGTCACCAAAAAAGATGAAGTCCTTATCCTTCTGAACCTTGCTTTATAACATTTGTGTGGCTCACAGTGGTTGTGTGTCAGGGGGTGGAGGGGGAAGAGGAGTGTTCTGTTACTACTGCATTTTCATGAAGTCATAAGATGAGTCATCCTATAGAGCAGGACCTCATATTTCATAATAAATTCTTCTCTTTTCTCTTTTCTCTCTAATGCAAAATTCCTCCACAGCTGATATAGAAAGCACACATCCCAATATTTAAAATTTCATAGTATGTACTTTTCTAAATCTCTAACTCCAAAGGAGAGTTTATCTTCTTCAATGCCTGAAGGTACAAATGAGAAAATGATTATGAATCATTTTCAGTTGATGCAAGAAATTTATACCACCATTTTTGTGTAGTGCCTAGAGAAATTGAAGTTCTTCTTTTTGATTAATGATCTAGAGGAAAGGAAGAGCAATAAAATCTTCTGTTGCAAACATAAAAAAAATATGAAAGAATTTAATGGATTATATCATGTATGGAAAATAAGCAAGTATTAAAAAGTGTAGTTTAGACCCAAGCAAATATAGTTTAGAGAGTTTTGACGAAGGTACGAAGGCAATTCAATTGAGAAAGGATAGTCATTTCAACAAATAGTGTTGGAAAAATTGTATGTCCACATACAAAATATTGAACCTAGACACACACCTTGCATCTTTCATAAAATTAACTGAAAATAGATCATGTAGGGCTTCCCTGGTGGCGCAGTGGTTGGGAGTCCGCCTGCCGGTGCCGGGGATGCAGGTTCGTGCCCTGGTCCAGGAAGATCCCACATGCCGCGGAGCGGCCGGACCCGTGAGCCATGGCCGCTGAGCCTGTGCGTCCGGAGCCTGTGCTCCGCGACGGTAGAGGCCACAACAGTGAGAAGCCTGTGTATCGCAAAAAAAAAAAAAAAAAAGAAAAGAAAAAGATCATGTATGTAAATGTAAAATGAAAAACTCTAAAAGTTCTAAAAAATACATAGAAAATCTAGGTTACATTGGATTTGGTGATGAGTTTTTAGATACAGCACCAAAAGCATGATCCTTGAAGGAAACAAAAATGAAAAGTTGGACTGTATTAGTTTACCAGGGCTACCATAACAAAGTAATACAAACCAAGAGTCTTAAAATAACAGCAATTTATTTTCTCACATTTCTGGAGGCTAGAAGTCGAAAATTAAGGTGTTGGCAGATGCATGCTCCTTCTGAAGACTCTAGGAAGGCATCCGTGCTTCAGCCCTAGCTTCTGGCAGCTACTGGCACCCCTTGTTGTCTTAGCTTGTAGATGCTTTACTCTGATATCTGCCTCCATCATCAAAAGGCTTTCTTCATTGTGTATGTGTTCAAATTTCACTCTCTTTTTTCTCATAAGGATACCAGTCATATTTAGAGCCCACCCTAATCCAGTATGACCAAACCTTAACTTGACTATGTATGAAGGAAACCTATTTCTAAATAGGGTCACATTCATAGATGGTGGGGGTTAGAACTTGGGCATATATTTTGAGGGAACACAATTCAACCCATAATATATATCACATTAAAAATTTTTTAAATTCTGTTCTGTGAAAGACATTGTTAACAGGATGAAAAGGCAAGCCCCAGACTTGGAAAAATTTTTTTCAAAACATATCTGGTGGGCCTCCCTGGTAGCTCAGTGGTTGAGGGTCCACCTGCTGATACAGGGGATATGGGTTTGTGCCCCGGTCCGGGAGGATCCCATGTGCCGCGGAGCAGCTGGGCCTGGGGGCCGTGACTGCTAGGCCTGCGCATCCAGAGCCTGTGCTCCTCATGGGAGAGGCCACAGCAGTGAGAGGCCCACGTACCACAAAAAAAAAAGAAAAAAAAAATCTGGTAAAGGACTTGTATTCCTAATATACAAAGAACTCTCAAAACTCAACAATAAGAAAAGAAACAACCCAATTAAAAATGGGCAGAAAAAAATCTGAATAAGCACTTCACCAAAGAAGATATACAGAAGACAAATAACATATGAAAAAATGATCAGTATTATTTTTCATTGCATAAATAAAAATTAAAACAATGATGAGATACCACTACACATCTACTAGAATGGCTAAGGTTAAAAGAAAACTTGATAATACTAATTTGCTGGTGAAGATATGGAGCAACAGAAATTCTCATGCATTGCTGATGAGAATGCAAAATGACACTGCCACTTTGGAAGACATTTTGGCAGTTTCCTACAAAGCTAAACATTGTCTTCCCATACAACCTAGAAATAATACTCCTAGATATTTACACAACTGATTTGAAAACTAATGTCCACACAAAAACCTGCATGCAAATATTTATTTGTGCTGTGTTAACAATCACCCCCAAAAAACTGGAAGCAACAAGGAAGTCCTTAAATGAGTGAGTAGATAAACCGTGGCATAGTCATACAATGGAATGTTATTCAGTAATGAAAATGAATGTGTTAACAAGCTATGAAAAGACATGGATATTGCTAAGTGACATAAGCCAGTCTAAAAAAGTGCATAATTATATGATTCCATCTATATGACATTCTAGAAATGGTAAAACTATAGAAACAGTAGAAATCCTGCTAGTAATTTGGGAAAGAGTATTGAATAGGTGAAACACAGGGGAATGTTTAGGACAGAGAAACTATTTTGTATGACCCTGTAATAATGGATTCATGATACTATACAACTGTTATAACCTGTAGAACTTTACAACAAGCAAGAAGACTAAGCCTTGATGTATGTAAACTACAAAATGATTTACTTAGCTGGGTATAAGGATAAAATGCACACTGTGATAAAGGAAGTATAACAATATTAGATGTATGAAACAACTTAAAAGAGGGAGAAAGTGGGAAAAGATCAGAAAGAGAAATTAAGGAAACCATCCCATTTATAAATGCATCAAAAAGAATAAAATACCTAGGAGTAAATTTAACCAAGGAGGTGAAAGAACTGTAAACTGTAAGACACTAATGAAAGAAATTGAAGACAGCACAAATAAATGGAAAGATATACCATGCTCATGGATTGGGAGAATACTAACCAAAGCGATCTACAGATTCAATGTAATTCCTATCAAAATACCAATGGCATATTCCACAGAACTGGAACAAATAACCCTAAAATTTATGGAATCACAGAACTTGAATAGCCAAAGCAGTCTGAGAAAGAAGAACAAAGCTGGAGGTGTCATGCTCCCTGATTTCAAACTATACTATAAAGTTATAATAATCAAAACTGTATGGTCCTGGCACAAAAACTGGCACATAGATCAATGGAACAGAATAGAGAGCTCAGAAATAAACCCATGTACATATGGTCAATTAATTTATGACAGGGGAGCCAAGGATACACAGTGGGGGAAAGAGACTGTCCAATAAATGGTGTTGGGAAAACTGGATGGCTACAAGCAAAAGAATTAAGCTGGACTACTTTGTTATAGCATATACAAAAAACCCTCAAAATTGATTATAGACTAAACTGTAAGACCTGAAACCATAAACCTCCTAGAAGAAAACATAAGCAGTACACTCTTTGACACTGGTGCTAGCGATATTTTTTTGGATCTGTCTCCTCAGGCAAGGGCACCAAAAGTAAAAATAAATAAAAATTTAAAAATAAACTAAAAATCTCCTGCACAGCAAAGGAAACCATCAACAAAATTAAAATGAAATCTTTCCCTACTGAATGGAAAAGATATTTGCAAATACTATGTCCGATAAGGGGTTAATGTCCAAAATATATAAAGAACACACAAAACTTAATATAAAAAAGTCTAATTAAAAAATAAGAAGATCTGAGTAGACATTTTTCCAGAGAAGGCATACAGATGGCAACAGACACATGAAAAGATGCTCAACGTTACCAACCATCAAGGAAGTGCAAATCAAAACCACAGTGAGATATCATCTCACGCCTGTCAGAATGGCCATCATCAAATAGATAAGAAATAACAAGTGTTGGGGAGGATGTGGAGAGAAGGGAACTTTTGTGCACTGTTGCTGGGATGGTATATTTGTGCAGCTATATGGAAAACAGTATGGAGGCTCCTCAAAAAATTAAAAATAGAACTACTGTATGACCTAACAATTCCAATTCTGGGTGTTTACCTGAAGAAAACAAAACTAGTAATTTGAAAAGATATATGCACCCTTAGGCCCATTGCAGTATTATCTACAGTAGCCAACATATGGAAGAAACCTAAATGCCCACTGATAGATGAAAGGATAAAGAAGATTTCTTATACATACACACATGCATGCACACATTCATAGATATACATACACATATAGTGGAATATTACTCAGCCATAAAAAGAATGTAATCTTGCCATTTGAGACAATATGGGTGGACCTGGAGGGTATTATGCTAAGTAAAATAAGTCAGGCAGAGAAAGAAAAATACTACAGGATCTCACTCACATGTGGAATTTAAGAAACAAAACAAATGAACAAACAAAACAAAACAGACACAGGCTCACAGATGCAGAGAACAAATTTCTGGTCACCAAAGGGGAGGGGAGGGGGAGTTGAGCAAAAAAGCTGAAGGGGATTAAGAGGTACAAACTTCCAGTTATAAAATCAATAATACATGTGGATGTAATGTACAACATAGGGAATTTAGTCAATAATATCACAATAACTTTGGTGACAGCTGGTTACTAGATTTGCTGTGATCAGTTCATAATGTATGTATAACTGCTGAATCCCTATGTTGTACACCTGAAACTAACTTAATATTGTGTGTCAATTATACTTCCATAGTATACTGCTATAACTCTATACTGGGAGTAAACAAATAAATGGATGGTGCAGCCAGGTTTCTCGTTGTTAGAGAGAGGAACTGTAGACAAACAGGGGGAAGGCTATAACGACAGTGTGGTAACAAATTAGAGTTGAAGACCTCAGCATGAATACATGTTTAAATTAATATAATATAGATGGATATTATATATATATATACACACACACATATGTATATACACATACAAGTTAACACACATATGTCCTTGCTCTGTCAGCTAAGAAAGGCTAGAAGCAGTGACACCCAGTAGCAACAAGCACACCTAACACTCAGATATTGGTTTGTAATACCATTCTTCAATTTAAAAACTTAGGGAAAATAGTTGATTCTAGGGTTCTGGCAAGAAATATACAAGATGAGCCTGGAACATCTCATAGTTCCAGAATTTAATGAATTGCTCAAAACCAAAACCAAAACACAATGATGGGTAAGCCTCAAAAGGACATAGGAGCCAACTGAAAGAGCTTCCCATTGTCAAAGCTGGAACAATTTGAGCCACAAAATAAAGTAGTATTTGGTTATAACCAAGCATATTAAATAAATATTTTTGAGTCTATATTGATATAAATAAATAAATAATTGGGGTGAATAGACAGACCTCCCATGCATAACTCTTCACTCCTTAAAGTGTATGCTGCTTATAGTAACTTTCTTCCAAAGAGCACGGTATAGAAAGGGGGGAAAGTAGCTTTACAGTGGAGAATACTAATACTACCTCGGCCATGGTTAACATCAATAGTTATGTCGTTAATAGTATATACTTTTGATATGACGTGATGAGAATGGCACTTTACCAATGTGGTCTTCCTTCCCAAACCCGCAACCCAAGTCTAATCATGACATAAACTCAAACAAATCCCAGTTGAAAGACTCTCTCCAAGATACCTGACTAATTATTCCTCACAGCTGTCAAGATCATCAAAAACAAGGAAAGTTTGAAAAATTGTTACAGCCAAGAGGAGCCTGAGGAAACATGTTGACTAAATGTAATGTGCTATCTTGGATGGGATCTTGGAACAGAAAATAGACATTAAGTAAAATCCAAAGAAGTCTAGAGATCTGGATTTCAGTTAACAACATAGTTTCATTAAATTGTAACGAAAGTACCATATTGATGTAAGATGTTAATAATAGGGAGAAATGGGTGCAGGGTATGTGGGAGCTCTCTTTGCAATTTTATGTAAATCTAAATCTCTTCTAAAATAAAATGTGTTTAAAAAGTCTTTAAAATATGTAACTCAAATGTGGGAGAGTCAAGTTTAAGTGTAGGAATGGGAATCTCTGTTGGAAATCAAATCCCACATGTTTATTTTCAGTTAGAAATCATTGCTCAGTGGTTAAGAGAAGTTAAAAATTTACTGATGAAAAAAAGCCCTCCTTGAGATGTATGATGAGAGAGGGTTAGACAGTTCTGCTGAGTGAAATGATCTGAGTTTGAGTTTGATTCTGATCAAAGACAACTGGGAAAATTGCATGTCATCTCTGAACCTTAGTCTTCTTATCTATAAAATGGGGCCAATAATTGCATATACCTCATTTAATTGTCATATTGATGTAATGAAATAACATATGTACAGGCATACCTCAGAGATATTGTGGGTTAAGTTCCAGGACATCACAAAAAAGCAAACATGACAATAAAGCCAGTCTCATGATTTTTTTGGTTTCATGGTGCATATAAAAGTTATGACATATATATGGAATCTAAAAAAAATGCTTCTGATGAACCTAGGGGCAGGACAGGAAAAAAGACGCAGATGTAGAGAATGGACTTGAGGAGACGGGTGTAGGGGGAGGGAAAGCTGGGATGAAGTGAGAGAGTAGCACTGACATATATATACTACCAAATGTAAAATAGATAGCTAGTGGGAAGCTGCTGCATAGCACAGGGAGGTCAGCTCGATGCTTTGTGATGACCTAGAGGGGTGGGATAGGGAGGGTCGAAGGGAGGCACAAGAGGGAGGGAATGTGGGGATATATGTATAAGTATAGCTGATTCACTTTGTTATACAGCAGAAACTAACACACTCTTGTAAAGCAATTATACTCCAATAAACACGTTAAAAAAAAAAGTTATGGGCTTCCCTGGTGGCGCAGTGGTTGAGGGTCCGCCTGCCGATGCAGGGGACACGGGTTCGTGGCCCGGTCCGGGAGGATCCCACATGCCACGGAGCGGCTGGGCCCGTGAGCCATGGCCGCTGGGCCTGCGCGTCCGGAGCCTGTGCTCCGTGATGGGAGAGGCCACAACAGTGAGAGGCCCGCATACCGCAAAAAAAAAAAAAAAAAAAAGTTATGTTTACACTCTACTGTAATCTATTAAGCATGCAACAGCATTATATCTAAAAAAGCTATGTACATGTCTTAATTTAAAAGTGCTTTGTTGCTAAAATATGCTAACCATCATCTGAGCCTTCAGAGAGTCATAATGTTTTTGCTGGTGAAAGCTTTGAAGCATTGCAAGAATTACCAAAATGTGACACAGAGACACTCAGTGAGCAAATGTTGTTGGAAAACTGGTGCCGATAAACTTGGTGCAGGGTTGCCACAAACCTTCAATTTGTAAAAACTATGCAGCATCTGTGAAGCACAACAAAGCACAAAGCACAGTAAAACTAGATGTGCCTATAAAGTGCTCAGCACAATTCTTACTGGCCCATGGTAAGCCCTGAACAAATAGTGACTGCTATTAATATGGCAAAGGGCATTATAACAAGCAGAATGATAAAGAGCACAGGCTCTACAGCCATCCTGGCTTTGTACCCCAGTTCCATCCTTTCCTAACATCACAATCCTTGGGCACATTTCTAATCTTTCTCTGCTTTAGTTTCCCACCTTAACACTATTAGTGTTAATAATAGTACCTTTCTCACTGGATTGTGGTGAGGATGAGTTAGCAGATGTAAATCACTTAGAAAAGAGTCTGGCATATGTATTAATTAATGTATTAGTTATGACTGTTACACAGGTACCTCTATTAAAGGATCTCAAGCTAAATGACTAACTGGCTTTGCAGGGCTGAGAAATCACATAGAATACGTTTTGAAATCTGGGTACTCAGAGCTGGAGACACCACAATCAATGAGAAAGATGAGGTCCTTATGCTCTTGCACTTTGGTCCTTGGATCAGTTTTCATATTTTTCTTAGCATATACTTAACATTGTCACAAACTATCTTTTTAGACCCTCTTGCCAGAGGTTGAGATTAAGATTGCAGTCATTTGAAGGGTATTATGACACTACTTCATTCTCAGCTGTAACCTTGAGCCTGACAAGATCTTCAGTTCAGAGGAGAAACCTGAGTGTTGGACGTGGTCTCTGACTCCTTCTACAGTACAAGCATCCAGGGAGGAATGAATGCTGGACTTAAATTTTTTTTTTTTAGTCATGGGACTCTAGGTACATATTCTTTTCATTTAAAATGCTTTTGTTTTTACTAAATAATTATATCATGTTTGAAAATGCTTCACTTACAAAAAGTGATTTTTTAAAAGGTTTTAATGTCTTAAAATTTTTAAAACTTACTCATTTTATGTAAAATTTCTAGAATTTATCACTTTCCCAGCTTTGACCCAATGCACAAGTCAAGTTTATTTCTGCTGTTTGAGGAGATTCAAGGGAAACTGTGATGGAGAACTCTATAGATGAGTGGTTCTATTGTTGGTGCTACCTTTACAGTGCCAGTATCAATGAGCATCTGCCCCAGCTCCATCTCTGAACTCCCAACTCCCAAATTATAGTCCAAGTTTAGACTTAGAACAATATAGAACAATTTCCAAGATGAGGGAATCTTTTATTTATGTGGTACAACAGTGTTATGTAACCAGGCAAGTTCATCTTCATTTTTTATAATGAGTATATGGGGTGATATGTCTCTTAATGATTGGCCCTTTGTAGTCAGTTTCCATGGTTATGGCATCTTCTAATTCTGCCTCAGACCTATGGTGTGAAAGATGGGAAATGCTATCTCCGTTCAGTCATCTGGCTCCTTGAGACAGGGAAGAATGTCAGAAGTGGACACATAAGCATAATAACTAAGGCCACAAGTTTTGATTGTACATACCCAGGGGTGAGTCTTGTTTCTCATCCTCGTCAATTGCATGGCTCATAGAAAGCATTGTAACCTCCAGTTTTCTTAATACCTACTCCACAGAGGAGTTCTTGTGAGGATGAAACTGGACCAATACAAATGAAGTACTTCACATAGTGCCAGGCACATGGTAGGTTTTGATCAAAATCAGTTTTATTTATTAATAAGACTTATTGCATGCATTCTTTGCATCTTGAAATAAATTCTTCCAAGGACTGATTCACGAAACCCTTTTGGAATTTTGAAAAGTTTAGTTCAAAAATCTCTATTCTTAGTGCAGAAAACTCCCTGATAGAGAAAATAAAAACAGCAGAATCCAAATCAGGTTTCAGGATAAGCTCTACCGTTGCTTCATTGCATCATTTTGGGCAAGTTTGTATTTGTTTCCTAATCTGGTAAAATGCGGTTCCTCCTCTCACCCCTAGGGTTTCATTAGACTTCACCAGAGAGAGCCTCCTTCTTTAAATAAAATAAGAACAAACAAAACACTTTCCTGAATCGGCCATTATCTCATCTCATCCATATTATTCAGTGTTTGTTGTCCAGTCATGACTGCCGCATTTAAACGTACAGAACATTTATGGCAAACATTCCTTCCCAATTTCCTCTTGTTTTATTAACTTGATATTTCTCAGTACGGATCATGTCCCTAAGTATATGAAATCATTTAGCTAACATTCCCTACTGTACCTAAGTAGATCGTTAAACCAAACGAAGTAAAGTGAAATTACTTTCCATTCATGTTGCCGAACTTAACTTTGTATTCATTAGGATGTAACAATAATGTTTTTAGTGTTAACATTTATTGAATACATGCTGTGTATCAGACAATGTGCTAAGCATCTTATGTGCATTAATCCTCATAATGAACATGTGAAGAAGATACCATTATTAGCCTCATTTTATAGCTGAACTATATGCTTAGAGAGATTTCTAACTTTCCAAGTTCAAACACTTCAAAAAATGGTAAGCTAGGTTTTAAACCAAGGTGTCTTTGACTGTGGCACTCTTACTTTAACTATTTGGTTTCTGGAGTCTCTGGAAATTAGAAATAACAGAAAAAGATACTACCTTTCATCTGAAAATTTAAGGAAAAAAATGTAAAAACCAGAAGGAGGTCTTTATATTAAGAGCTTACTGAATGTAGTGATGGTTTTTAGCTGAATATACATAATTAATTTCCTCTCAAATCAATTTGACATCTAAATAATGCAGCACCAGCAAATGGACTCTCAGCTGGCCAAACATTAAGAGATATATTGCCCCATATACTCATCATAAGGAATGAAGGTGAAAAACTTGCCTGGTTACATAACATTGTTTTACAATATAAATAAAAGATTCTCTCATTTTGGCAATTGTTCTGTACTGTTCTAAGTTTTGCTAAATCAGACTTCCTTCTAATCTAACAGATGCCAGCAGTTTAAAAGCAGTTCAAGAATCCTTATTTATATCTCGTGTTCAGCTTTGAATAAAATGGGTCAGCAAATGCAGAGGGAGAGGGGAAAAAGGCATAACTTAAAAATGGAATTTATTTCCAGCCTTCTAAACACAGATTTCCAATAAACATCCACTTAGAGAACCATTTCATTAAGCTAACTGCAGCCGAAAACAAGTTCCCTGATGTTTCTTTGAGCATTTTATTTTATAAAATGAACCATTACTTTCTATGTTTTGGCTTGACAATCTTTCCCCCCAAATTGTGTAATTTTTGCATTTGTCACTCAAATTGCTTGTATTTATGAAGAATTGTTCCAAGACATTTATGCTTTGGAATGAGACTCAATATGGTGGCATGAGTTTAGAGAAGCAAACCAGTAAGGTGCATTGCTTTGTCCTTTAAAAAACTGGAGAGGGTCTAACTTCCTCCTTTCAATTAAAGTTTAGCAACCGCTTAAGGACAATTCTGAGGGGGCTGAAATGAACTGGTAATAAACAAGATGGATAGCTGTGGCACTATGAGAATGCAGGGGAAATGGAAACCAGGGCTTTCAAAGCTCTCCTTCATCTGTAGTTTGGTAAATAATCCAGATATTTGCAAACCCATTCTTTTTTTTTTTAACATCTTTATTGGAGTATAATTGCTTTACAATGGTGTCTTAGTTTCCCCTTTATAACAAAGTGAATCAGCTATATGTATACAAATATCCCCATATCTCCTACCTCTTGCCTTTCCCTCCCACCCTCCCTATCCCACCCCTCTAGGTGGTCACAAGGCACAGAGCTGATCTCCCTGCGCTATGTGGCTGCTTCCCACTAGCTATCTACCTTACATTTGGTAGTGTATATATGTCCATTGCCACTCTCTCACTTCATCCCAGCATACCCTTCCCCCTCCCCATGTCCTCAAGTCCATTCTCTACATCTGCATCTCTATTCCTGTCCTGAACCTTGGTTCTTCAGAACCATTTTTTGATTTGATTTGATTTTTAGTTTGCATATATGTCTTAGGATATAGTATTTGTTTTTCTCTTTCTGACATACTTCACTCTGTATGACAGACTCTAGCTCCATCCACCTCACTACAAATAACTCAGTTTTGTTTCTTTTTAGGGCTAACATCCCATTGTATATATGTGCCACATGTTCTTTATCGATTCATCTGTCGATGGACACTTAGGTTGCTTCCATGTCTTGGCTATTGTAAATAGTGCTGCAGTGAATATTGTGGTACATGACTCTTTTTGAATTATGGTTTTCTCAGGGTATATGCCCAGTAGTGGGATTGCTGGGTTGTATGGTAGTTCAATTTTTAGTTTTTTAAGGAACCTCCATCCTGTTCTCCATAGTGGCTGTATCAATTTACATTCTCACCAACAGTGCAAGAGGGTTCCCTTTTCTCCACACCCTCTCCAGCATTTATTGTTTGTAGATTTTTTGATGACGGCCAGTCTGACTGGTGTGAGGTGATATCTCATTGTAGTTTTCATTTGCATTTCTCTAATGATTAATGATGTTGAGCATCCTTTCATGTGTTTGTTGGCAATCTGTATATCTTCTTTGGAGAAATGACTGTTTAGGTCTTCTGCCCATTTTTGGATTGGGTTGTTTGTTTTTTTTGATGTTGAGCTGCATGAGCTGCTTGTATATTTTGGAGATTAATCCTTTGTCAGTTGCTTCATTTTCAAATATTTTCTTCCATTCTGAGGGTTGTCTTTTTGTCTTGTTTATGGTCTCCTTTGCTGTGCAAAAGCTTTTAAGTTTCATTAGGTCCCATTTGTTTATTTTTGTTTTTATTTCCATTTCTCCAGGAGGTGGCTTAAAAAGGATCCTGCTGTGATTTATGTCATAGAGTGCTCTGCCTATGTTTTCCTCTAAGAGTTTGATAGTGTTTGGCGTTACATTTAGGTTTTTAATCCATTTTGAGTTTATTTTTGTGTATGGTGTTAGTGTTCTAATTTCATTCTTTTACATGTAGCTGTTCAGTTTGCCGAGCACCACTTATTGAAGAGGTTGTCTTTTCTCCTTTATCAAAACTAAGGTGACCGTATGTGCATGACTATATCTCTCAGCTTTCTATCCTGTTCCATTGGTCTACATTTCTGTTTTTGTACCAGTCTGATACTGTCTTGATTACTGTAGCCTTGTAGTATAGTCTGAAGTCCAGGAGCCAGATTCCTCCAGCTCTGTTTTTCTTTCTCAAGATTGCTTTTGCTATTTGAGGTCTTTTGTGTTTCCATACAAATTGTGAAACTTTTTGTTCTAGTTCTGTGAAAAATGCCAGTGGTAGTTTGATAGGGATTGCATTGAATCTGTAGATTGCTTTGGGTAGTAGAGTCATTTTCACAATGTTGATTCTTCCAATCCAAGAACATGGTATATCTCTCCATCTATTTGTGTCATCTTTAATTTCTTTCATCAGTGTCTTATAATTTTCTGCATACAGGTCTTTTGTCTCCTTAGGTAGGTTTATTCCTAGATATCTTATTCTTTTTGTTGCAGTGGTAAATGGGAGTGTTTCCTTAATTTCTCTTTCAGATTTTTCATTATTAGTGTATAGGAATGCAGAGATTTCTGTGCATTAATTTTGTATCCTGCTACTTTACCAAATTCATTGATTAGCTCTAGTAGTTTTCTGGTAGCATCTTTAGGATTCTCTATGGATAGTATCATGTCATCTGCAAACAGTGACAGCTTTACTTCTTCTTTTCCAATTTGGGTTCCTTTTATTTCTTTTTCTCCTCTCATTGTTGTGGCTAAAACTTCCAAAACTATGTTGAATACTAGTGGTGAGAGTGGGCAACCTTGTCTTGTTCCTGATCTTAGTGGAAATCGTTTCAGTTTTTCACAATTGAGAATGATGCTGGCTGTGGGTTTGTCATATAGGGCCTTTATTATGTTGAGGTGAGTTTCCTCTCTGCCTACTTTCTGGAAGGTTTTTATCATAAAATCGGTGTTGAATTTTGTCGAAAGCTTTTTCTGCATCTATTGAGATGATCATATGGTTTTTCTTCTTCAATTGTTAATATAGTTTATCACGTTGATTGATTTGTGTATATTGAAGAATCCTTTCATTCCTGGGATAAACCCCACTTGATCATGGTGTATGATCCCTTTAATGTGCTGTTGGATTCTGTTTGCTAGTATTTTGTTGAGGGTTTTTGCATCTGTGTTCACCAGTGAAATTGTTCTGTATTTTTCTTTCTTTGTGACATATTTGTCTGGTTTTGGTATCAGGGTGATGGTGGCCTTGTAGAATGAGTTTGGGAGTTTTCCTCCATCTGCTATATTTTGGAAGAGTTTGAGAAGGGTAGGTGTTAGCTCTTCTCTAAATGTTTGATAGAATTCACCTGTGAAGCCATCTGGTCCTGGGCTTTTGTTTTTCGGAAGAATTTAAATCACAGTTTCAATTTCAGTGCTTGTGATTGGTTTGTTTATATTTTTTATTTCTTCCTGGTTCAGTCTTGGAAGGTTGTGCTTATCTAAGAATTTTTCCATTTCTTCCAGGTTGTCCATTTTATTGGCATAGAGTTGCTTGTAGTAATCTTTCATGATCCTTTGTATTTCTGCAGTGTCAGTTGTTATTTCTCCTTTTTCATTTCTAATTCTATTGATTTGAGTCTTCTCCCTTTTTTTCTTGATGAGTCTGGCTAATGGTTTATCAATTTTGTTTATCTTCTCAAAGAACCACCTTTTAGTTTTTTTGATCTTTTCTATTGTTTCCTTCATTTCTTTTTCATTTATTTCTTATCTGGTCTTTATGATTTCCTTCCTTCTGCTAACTTTGGGGTTTTTTTTGGTAATTTGTTTAATTGCTTTAGGTATAAGGTTAGGTTGTTTAATTGAGATGTTTCTTTTTTCTTGAGGTAACGTTGTATTGCTATAAACTTCCCTCTTAGAACTGCTTTTGCTGTATCCCATAGATTTTGGGTCATCGTGTTTTCATTGTCATTTTTTTCTAGGTATTTTTTGAGTTCTTCTTTGATATCTTCAGTGACCTCTTGGTTATTTATTAGTGTATTATTTAGCCTCCATGTGTTTGTTTTTTTGGTTTTTTGGTGGTACGCGGTCCTCTCACTGTTGTGGCCTCCCCTGTTGCGGAGCACCGGCTCCAGACGTGCAGGCTCAGCCGCCATGGCTCACAGGCCCAGCCGCTCTGCGGCATGTGGGATCCTCCCGGACCGGGGCACGAACCCATGTCCCCTGCATCAGCAGGCAGACTCTCAACCACTGTGCCACCAGGGAAGCCCCATGTGTTTGTATTTTATACAGATTTTTTCCTGTAATTGATATCTAGTCTCATAGCATTGTGGTCGGGAAAGATACTTGATAGGATTTCAATATTCTTAAATTTACTGATGCTTTATTTGTGACCCAAGATATGATCTATCCTGGAGAATGTTCCAGGAGCACTTGAGAAGAAAGAGTATTCTGTTGTTTTTCGATGGAATGTCCTATAAATATAAATTAAGTCCATCTTGTTTAATGTATCATTTAAAACTTGTGTTTCTTATTTTCATTTTGGATGATCTGTCCATTGGTGTAAGTGTGGTGTTAAAGCCCCACACTATGATGGTGTTACTGTCAATTTCCACTTTTATGGCTGTTAACATTTGCCTTATGTATTGAGGAGCTCGTATGTTGGGTGCATAAATATTTACAATTGTTATATCTTCTTCTTGGATTGATCCCTTGATCATCATGCAGTGTTCTTCTTTGTCTCTTGCAACAGTCTTTGTTTTAAAATCTATTTTGTCTGATATGAGAATTGCTACTCTAGCTTTCTTTTGATTTCCATTTGCATGGAATATCATTTTCCATCCCCTCTCTTTCAGTTGGTATGTGTCCCTAGGTGTGAAGTGGGTCTCTTGTAGACAGCACATATACGTGTCTCATTTTTGTATCCATTCAGCCTGTCTATGTCTTTTGATTGGAGCATTTAATCCATTTACTTTTAAGGTAGTTCTTTATATGTATGTTCCCATTACCATGTTCTTAATTGTTTGGGGTTTGGTATTGTAGGTCTTTTCCTTCTCTTGTGTTTCCTGCCTAGAGAAGTTCCTTTCCTGTTTGCTGTAAACCTGGTTTGGTGGTGCTGAATTCTATTACTTTTTGCTTTTCTGTAAAAGTTTCAATTTCTCCTTCGAACCTGAATGAGATCCTTGCTGTGTAGAGTAATCCTGGTTGTAGGTTTTTCCCTTTCATCACTTTAAATATGTCCTGTCACTCCTTTCTGGCTTGCAGAGTTTCTGCTGAAAGTTCAGCTGTTAACCTTATGGGGATTCCCTTGTATGTTATTTGTTGTTTTTCCCTTGCTGCTTTTAATATCTTTTCTTTGTATTTAATTTTTGATATTTTGATTAATATTTGTGTTGGCATGTTTCTCCTTGGATTTATCCTGTATGGGACTCTCTGAGCTTCCTGGAATTGACTGACTATTTCCTTTCCCATATTAGGGAAGTTTTCAACTGTAATCTCTTCAAATATTTTCTCAGTCTCTTTCTTTTTCTCTTCTGTTTCTGGGACCCCTATAATTCGAATGTTGGTGTGTTTAATATTGTCCCAGAGGTCTCTGAGACTGTCAATTGTTTTCATTCTTTTTCTTTATTCTGCTCTGCAGTAGTTATTTCTACTATTTTATCTTCCAGATCCCTTATCCATTCTTCTCCCTCTGGTATTCTGCTATTTATTCCTTCTAGAGAAGTTTTAATTTCATTTATTGTGTTCTTCATCATTGTTTGTTTTCTCTTTAGTTCTTCTAGGTCCTTGTTAAACATTTCTTGTATTTTCCCCATTCTATTTCCAAGATTTTGTATCATCTTTACTATCATTCTGAATTCTTTTTCAGGTAGACTGCCTAGTTCCTCTTCATTTGTTAGGTCTGGTGGGTTTTTATCTTGCTCCTTCATCTGCTGTGTGTTTCTCTGTTTTCTCATTTTGCTTAACTTACTGTGTTAGTGGTGTCCCTTCCACAGCCTGCAGTTTTGTAGTTCTCGTTGCTTTTGGTGTCTTCCCCCAGTGGGTAAGGTTGGTTCCGTGGGTTTTGTAGGCTTCCTGGTGGAGGGGACTGGTGCCTATGTTCTTGTGGATGAGGCCAGTCTTGTCTTTCTTGTTGGCAGGACTGTGTCCGGTGGTGTGTTTTGGGGTGTCTGTGATCTTATTATGATTTTAAACACCCTCTCTGCTAATCGGTGGCATTGTGTTCCTGTCTTGCTAGTTGTTTGGTATAGGGTGTCCAGCACTGTAGCTTTCTGGTCATTGAGTGGAGCTGGGTGTTAGTGTTGAGATGGAGATCTCTGGGAGAGCTTTCACCATTTGAATTTACGTGGAGCCGGGAGGTCTCTGGTGGACCAATGTCCTGAACTCGGCTCTCCCACCTCAGAGACACAGGCCTGACACCCGGCTGGAGCACCAAGACCCTGTCAACCACACAGCTCAGAAGAAAAGAGACAAAACAAGAAAGGAAAAACTAAAATAAAATAAAGTATTAAAATTTTAAAAATATATTTTAAATTTTAAAAATTATTAAAATTAAAAAAATTGAAGATTAATAAAACAAAGAGAGAAAGAATAGAGCAGCCAAACCAAAAAACAAATCCACCAATGATAGCAAGAGCTAAAAACTATACTAAAAAAAAAAAAAAAAAAAAAAAGAAATGGACAGACAGAACTCTAGGACAAATGGTAAAAGCAAAGCTATACAGTTTAAATCATACAAAGAAGCATACACATATACACTCACAAAAAGAGAAAAAAGAAAAAATATATATCTATATATCTAAAGAAGAAAAGGAAGAGAGCAACCAAATCAATAAACAAATCTACCAATAATAATAAACACTAACTACTAAACTAAGAAACATAAAACCAGGAACAAATTAGATGCAAAAAAGAAACCCCAAGTCTACTGTTGCTCCCAAAGTCCACTGCCTCAATTTTTGGATGATTCATTGTCTGTTCAGGTATTCCAGAGATGCAGGGTCCATTAAGTTGATTGTCGAGATTTAATCTGCTGCTCTTCAGGCTGCTGGGAGAAATTTCCCTTTCTATTCTTTGTTTCCACAGCTCCTGGGGTTCAGCTTTGGATATGACCCCGCCTCTGCGTGTAGGTAGCCTGAGGGCATCTGTTTTTTTGCTTAGACAGGAGGGGGTTAAAGTATCAGCTGATTCGGGGGCTCTGGCTCACTCAGGCTGGGGGGAGGGAGGGGTACGGAATGCGGGGTGAGCCTGTGGTGGCAGAGGCCAGCATGAGATAACAGGCAGATAACACCCTGAGGCGTGCCGTGTGTTCTCCCCCGGAAGTTGTCCCTGGATGACAGGACCCTGGCAGTGGCGGGCTATACAGGCTCCCGGGAGGGGAGGTGTGGAGAGTGACCTGTGCTCGCACACAGGCTTCTTGGTGGCTGCAGCAGCAGCCTTAGCGTCTCATGCCCGTCTCTCGTGTCTGCACTGATAGCGGTGGCTCACACCCGTCTCTGGAACTCATTTAGGCAGTGCTCTGAATCCCCTCTCCTCGCACACCCCGAAACAATGGTCTCTTGCCTCTTAGGCAGTTCCAAACTTTTCCCCGGACTCCCTCCCGGCTAGCTGTAGTGCACTAGCCCCCTTCAGACTTTGTTCATGCAGCCAACCCTAGTCCTCTCCCTGGGATCTGACCTCCGAAGCCCGAGCCTCAGCTCCCAGCCCCCGCCCACCCCGGCGGGTGAGCAGACGAGCCTCTTGGGCTGGTGAGTGCCGGTCGGCACCGATCCTCTGTGCGGGAATCTCTCCATTTTGCCCTCCGCACCCTTATTGCTGTGCTCTCCTCCGCGGCTCCGAAGCTTACCCCCTGCCCCCACCATCTCCGCCAGTGAAGGGGCTTCCTAGTGTGTGGAAACTTTTCCTCCTTCACAGCTCCCTCCCAGAGGTGCAGGTCCTGTCTCTATTCTTTTGTCTCTGTTTTTACTTTTGCCCTACCTAGTTACGTGGGGAGTTTCTTGCCTTTTGGGAAATCTGAGGTCTGCCAGCGTTCAGTAGGTGTTCTGTAGGAGTTGTTCCACATATAGATATATTTATGATGTATTTGTGGCGAAGAAAGTGATCTCCCCGTCTTACTCCTCTGCCATCTTGAAGGTCTCCTTTGCAAACCCATTCTTAACCACTTCACCCCCAAGTGATGAAGTTTTACCGATGGAGAATTAATGGAATGTGAAGAAAAATTGAAACAAGTTGTCAGAAGGAAAAATTTCAGTATACAAACTTTGCATAGGCAAGTGACACTTAAGAAAACCTCAGGAGTTAATTAATCTCAATAGAATTTGGCTTTGGTGTCTTTGGTTAAATAGTCAAACTGAGAGAAAAGATTCTATTCAATTTTTTCTAAGATGGTTGTACTTCATGCCTGGTAATAAGCCTAGGAGATGCACAGTTTAAGAAGGGAGTATTTTAGCTTGTGGAGAAACTCTCAGCCTAGTAGCTACATATTCATTCTGTTGCCAAAACTTGGCCTCTGTTCACCGTGTCAAATAGAAACATGGAGACAGTTTTGGGTGAAGTAGAAAAGCATAGCTCTACTGCTTTGCCAGGCAAAGGGGGCCACAGCAGGCTAATGCCCTCAAAACTCTGTCCCACTCTGGAGCGGGTAGTGAGGAGTCTTATGGTGTTCCAGGAGCAGGGTGTGGTCAGCTTGTGGACTTTCTTCTGATTGGTTGGTGGTGAGGTGATCAGGAGTCAGTATCATCAACCTTCTGGTTCCAACTGGTCTGGGGTCTACGTGCTTGTGGGCAGCATACAGTTAACTTCTCCCACTAGGTTGGGGTTTTAGTATCTGCAAAACAGGTCAAAGGACATGGCTCAGAATATTATCTATAGTTCTTGAGGAGGAACTAAAGGTCCTTGACTTTGTTTAATGGCTAAAGTATCATTATTTTGTCTTGCTTGACCGTTTTTCTTTCTTTCTTCATATTCTCACTTCTCTGATTAAATTTATTCTTTGACTGAAGTTTTTCTATAGGCAAAAGTCAGGCAGAGGACACGGGTGGGTGTCTATTCTGGGAAGGCCTCATAGGGTCCCGCTCGGTTACAATTCTACCTTTCAAAAGATCAGATACAATAATGATAATTAGAATAAGCACACCCTAGAGCCATTTATTGAACATTTACTGCATGCTGGTAGGGTGCTAAGATAATAAAAGTAGGTTCAATCATGTCCACATCATGATGGCCATAAAAATGAGTATGATTATTATTGTTAACAGCAACAACTATCATTGTGAACTGTTTATCACATACAGTATACTAAATACATTACATGGTGGTTTCACTAGATCTTCACAAGTAGGTACTGTAATTATCCCCAATTTTCAGATGAGAAAACTGAGAGGTGGAATGATTTACCCAAATTTCATGGCTAGCTAAGATCCTAATTCAGGCAGTCTAAAACTCCAAAGTGTATGCTTTTGAGCACTGTGCTATATTCTCTCCTGTGTTCTTACTGTTTGCAGGTAAGTTAACAGGCCTACAGAGGTTATGTCTCTTTACCAAGATCCCACAGTTGATAAATGGCAGACTTGAGAATCAAACACAGGTTTCTCTGGTTTGTAATCCAGGGTATCTAATGGATCAGGCATGGAATTAGTGAAAGCCCACTATAAAAATGATATGAAATAATATGTTGCAGAAGACAAGATTGGAGGTCAACAAAAACTGTCTTTAGCTGCCTCACTTCTATGCATATGAACTCTAAACTGTAAAGAAACCTGGAAATGTATATTTCATTCCTTGCACTCCATCTTTGCTATACCTATAATGATGCCCAAAGTTATGGCATTTTACTCTTGTTTTATAAGGGTAAAATACATACCAGTTCTCTTGAAATTCTTTTTGTGCATATGTGTCTTTCCTAATTATATCTGTCTTTTCTAAAAACTGAACGTTGTGCTACATTTGCTGACTCTTTACTGTGTGTGTGTTTCAATTCCCTGATCTCCTTTTCTTACATGCCCTTCTCTTTTCCATTGTTGGTTTTCCAAAGTATCAATTATTTTCTCAGTAGCTTTGTATATCAGTGTTAAAAGACTGTTCTTATTACTGAGGATAAACAGCTATTATTTATTTCATGCCTATAAGACTCTTGCACTTAATTCTGCAGTGTCTGATGCTCATTACAAATCTGCAAGGTAAATATCATTATCCCTATTTTAGAGATGAGAAAACTTAGGTTTAGAGAGGTTAAACAGCTTGTCTAACATGACACAGCCAATTAATTAAAAAAATAATAGCTATTATTTATTGAGGACATGAAATAAAGATTTAACACAAGACTGTGTCCTAAGTTGGATTCTCATTCTATTCTATTGATGCTGCCTTTTCTCCTTGGAGTTAACAAGCTATAATTATTAGGTTAGTGGTTTGTCACTGAAGGAACACATAAAACTCTCTAATCATGAGCACAAGTATGCTTTTATATGTTCTTTTTATATGAGCACACTGTGGAACATTCATGGGTCCTCACATCGTTTCCTTTGAAGGTATTGTCATTACTATCTTATTTCATGGTAGGTACAGCAGGATAAGCTACCAGGATTGACCCAGGCAGGTACCATGCCTTATGTTAGTGCTACAGGATCAATTATCAAAAGGATAGAAGTTCTAGTATGTACTATAGGTGATTAGAGTTTAAATTGGCTTTGGACAGAAACAAAGAGAATAATCTTGGAAGGAGAGGGGACATCTATTTCCAATTGCCCACTGTAACTTAGCAGAACCTCTCTCTTACTCTAAGAGAGAGAAACCTCCCCAGTTTATAGACCACATGAGTTTTGGTAGTGGAGACTCACTTCACTTCCAGGTCCAGAAGGTAAACAATTTTTTCCGTTCTAACGAACATGACCATCACATTTCGGTGGCTAGGGATTTATTCTGGTTTGGACCTTTGGACCAAGTTGGAGCTCTCTAATCATTGAATTATTGAGAAAAATGCATGCTTTTCCAGATAAAGTTTTTAGGCTATTAGGATACAATCCTGATTTGCTGGTTACAACATTTACCATTTCTTGGAGAGAACCTGAGATTTGAGCCAACAAAGAAGAACGCAGAATGGAGAGGTGCAGTGAGAATTCTGATTTCATCTTTCGAGCATATGGGTCCCACTGCTCCTAAGGGCAAGTACCCCGTGGATTTTTCCAGTGTGTGAATTAATACATTTTATTTCCACCCCAAAGCCAATTTTATCTGGGTTGATGTCATTTGCAACTAAATTATCCTGCGTAATCCAGCAAATAAGCAAATATATATATATATATGAAAATTCCAATCTATTAATATTTTTTTCATGAATCAAGCTGTACCTCATTATTAAGAGGATCTGCGAGCAAGCCAACGTCCAGAAAAACACGTCTCTGTTCTTCCTTTTCCCATCCAGACAGAAATAGTAGATTAAAATACAAACATTTTCTGACTGCCAGCACACATATGCATATATACATATATATAAATAAACCTTCATACAGAGCTGCATGATGGTTCAGTTAATACATGCCATACATCAACACTATGTTTAAATCTACAATCAGGAGTGTATTTCTTTTTAACAACATGGGCAAAGAAATTATGTCCAGTTGCATTTTTACAAACTGCTCTCAGTTGTGACATTTATCTTCCATCCCAATCAAGTGTAATTTACCAGAAAGACTGCATCATATTTCTGTCTTTAAAATATGTGAGGTTTTCGTAATACCCTCTCATCCCTCCTACGGATGTTTTTGTAACATTCCCCCATCCCAAATTTCCCTACTAGGTAGGAGTGGGATGGATGTGGTTTAAACAAACTCATCCATATGTAATGGCTCCCCCGAACCCTATATACCACAAAAATATGATGACAAGTTAGTAAGAAGTTTCATTGTTTTAGTTCACAGTGGATAAATTAAAATAGCTTGAAAGTTTGAGGCCCAGTCTGATGTCAGTTATCTTAATGAAAAACGTGTGTTGGTGTAGGATGAGCTGATCGTTCACATAGTGATTGAGATACAAGAGGGCAGTAACATAAGGTCTGTTACTCTGGTCTGATGGAACCTTGGGACTCTAATCCAGCAGTTGCCAAACCCTGGGCTGTGGATCTGTGGAAATCCATGATGAGGTTTTCACCATGCTCTGGCAAAATAAGAAACATCAGTATTGGAGAGTGAGGTTATTCTTTTTCCAAAACTAAATTTATTCCATTTAAAAGGACTATTCCTTAATTCAAGATTATGTTCTTCCAATTCTTTGGTTTGAGATATTTTTTCTTGGGTAAAAGAATGGTGATATGAAATGAGTTTTGAAAATAAATAGGAAAAATTAAAAATTTGCAGTCCCATTTTTCTTGAATTTTTATTGGTTTGTCAACCAAGCACTGTTCTTGGCAATAATGATGATGTTAAGCACTAGCATTTGTGAAATGATGTCATACACTGAGCACTATGCTAAATGGTTTGTGTATTTAATTCTCACCTCAACACTACTGCATAGGTGCTATTATTATCTCCATGTTACAGGTAAGGAAACTGAAGCCTATGGGGCTTAAGGAACTTGCCTAAGATCACAAAGCACAGTCAGAAAGTGAACTTTATGACCTCGTTCTTCAGAACTTCAGCATATCTGTCATTCAGAATGTGAATCTGCCAGATCAGGGATAATGATGGTGACATCTTTTTGACCCAGCTTGGCAAGAGAAACCTGAGAATGATAGCTAGTAGATATTTAAATGAGAATGGAGGGGTGCATTGATAAGTCTCCTGTTCTGGAAAGTTTTCAGATATGACAGTGCATAGACTGACAAAATCAGAAAGGGCTGCAGAAACTGGGAACTCCTTTTTCATATTATTGGTTACGAAAAAAAGGAAATGTTGCCTGGTAACTATCATGGCTAATTTGAATAACAGAGTCCTATGCACTTCCTACTATGTTACACTGCTGCAGTGTTTTTGTTCTGGATAAGAAGGTAACTGGGCCATCTCTGCTCACATTTCCCCCCATGGTTCAGAAAAATTACTCTTGGATAAATTTCCTCAACTCTAGGGGGTTTCTAGATCTCTTATTTTCCTTTCCACTCGAGGCCAAATATCTCAGAAAGGCAAGAGCCTAAAGCATCACAGAAAGCTTTTTTTTTCCTACTATTGATGAGTAAGAAAGTGTCACTCTAGATGTGACTAAAATAAGCAAAATATAATCCAAAGGTAGTGGACTGATTCTAAGGTTGCCCCTATGACTCCACCTACCGGTGGTCATACCCTTGTATGGGCTCCTCCCCTTGAGTGAGTTTCTGGCCAACTAAATATGGCAAGGATGATGGGATGTCACTTCTGTGGTTATGTTACATAGGATTGTAACACTTGTCTTGCTAGAACTCTCTTGCCCCTGCTGGCTTTTAAGAAGCAAACTGCCAAGCAAAGAGGGAGGAGATATGGGGATATATGTATATGTGTAGCTGGTTCACTTTGTTATAAAGCAGAAACTAACACACCATTGTAAAGCAATTATACTCCAATAAAGATGTTTAAAAAAAAAAAAAAAGAAGCAAACTGCCATATTATGAACTGCCTAATGGAGAGGATCACGTGTTGAGGAACTGAGGGTGACCTCAGGGCAACAGCCAGCAGGAAACGAAGGCCCTCTTCCCACAGCCTGCAGAGAGCTCAATTCTTCCAATGACAAAATGAGCTTGGACTTGGATCCTTCCACTCTGAAGGGATTCCATCCCTGACTAACACCTTGATTACAGCTTTGCAGAGGACCCCGCTGTGCCTGGTCTCCTGACCTCCAGAAACTATAAAACAATAAGTGTGCATTGTTGTAAGCTGTTAATTGGTAGTAATGTTGCAATAGATAGCTAATACGTCAAGTTTGTGGCTTGAGAGGCTTAGATGATGCTGGTGAGATCCCCTGAGAAGGAAAATCCAAGGGAGGATCAGAGTCTGGGTGTGTGGAAAACAAGATGAGTTCGGTTTGGGAATGGAGAGTTTGAGGTGACTAAGGAGATCAAGGTGAAAGGTGTTTAATAGGTAGAGAGATATATGGTTCTGAGGCTTGGTCAGAGAAGACTCAGATGGAAATAGAGGGTTGAGAGTCATTAGATCTTACAGGCTGGATTCTGCAGAAGCATATTCTCAGATGGAAATTCAGGTGCAAGAATTTTATTAGGAGTATTCTGAGATCAATACCTGTGTGAAACGGGGAGGCCATGGGAAGGGGTAGTGGGAGAACATGTGTGTGATGCCGACTCAGCTTCCGCTTCCGCTGACCCCATGGTGAGCTCTCAAGCTAGAGTGGCCCAGTGAGGGGAGCAGGTCTTTACATCCCTCCATTGCTGGTTGTTCATTGCGTGTAGACCCTGAGAAGGCAGGACCTTGAGTGAAGTAGCTCTCTTCAGCTGAGGGAAATTCCTGGAGGGGACTGAGGGCTAGCAGTACTCCCAGCAGCTGGAGGAATAAATCCTTCAGTAGTACAGGGATTCTGGACATTCATGACAGTGTCCACTCTATTGGGAGCTGGAGCTATACATGTGGCTGTGAGTCCCCTCAGGAAGCTGGAAGACCGGGAGGTGCAAAGGGACAAGGACAGGGATGGAACCCTGGGGAACCCCAAGGACACTCTGAAGGGAAGAATGGGAAAACGCTGTGTACAAGTTAAATGAGTGGGGAACTTTTTTTTTTTTTTTTGCAGTACGCGGGCCTCTCACTGTTGTGGCCTCTCCCGTTGCGGAGCACAGGCTCCGGACGCGCAGGCTCAGCGGCCATGGCTCACGGGCCCAGCCGCTCCGCGGCGTGTGGGATCTTCCCGGACCGGGGCACGAACCCGTGTCCCCTGCATCGGCAGGCGGACTCTCAACCACTGCGCCACCAGGGGAGCCCGAGCGGGGACTTTTGAGTTTTGTGTAAGGTGAGCAGCACTCCAAGGTTTGGGAGGTTGAATGATAAGGTGCATATTGTGTGGCACAAACATATTTATATTGGATCTGACACACTAGATATTCAGATCCTAAAAGATACAAAGATGAGATTACTCTTTGGTTCCACATTACTCATTTATATATACATATTATACATATAATATATATTATAAGTATATAATATATATATTCTATTCTATATAATATACAATATTATGTAACATATAATAATGTATTACATATAATGTTGTATAATATATGTAATCTAATGTTTTTAAATAACAATGAAGCCTTTATTGCTTCTCACCACTGAACAAAGTTTACCCAACACTTAGTAAGTGCCGGATACTATGCTGCTGCTGGAACACAAGAGTGACCTATGCAGTCTGGTGGGAGTCACATTCAGGAAAGACATTATCATTGTGCTCTGTGGCAAGTACCAGGGTTGGGGCAGCACAGAGAAGGTGCCCTTAGCCCAGAGTTGTCCAGGGCTCGTTCTGCTCTGCTCACCATTCATGCAGGTGAGTCAGCCAGGCAGGGTGTGGCTTCTGAGTCAGGGGGATCTGAGCTTCATTCCCCCCTGGCTTTTAGCATTGTGCAGCCTCAAATGAGTTATTTAACCTCTGTTCACCTCAATTCCTGCGATTGTAAAATGGAGAAATAACCATTATCCTTCAGAGTTGCTCTAAGGACTATTTCTGATTCATTGATTCAACAAATATTTATTAAATACCCACAGTACGCCAACCTTATATTATCTTGTTCATGAAAGTTTTATCATCGCCTCTTGAAAACATGAAATACACCATACTGCCAAATATGAACATTTACTATTGCAGAAAGTATTTCATGACTGTGACACAGCCGTTCATGAACCAACTAGATGAATCAGTAATTCTTTGTAAACAAGTGAAAGTAAGAAATTGAGCTGACATTTTTTAGGAGTTAGGAATTTGGTAACTTACCATTATCGTCAGAGAGGACAGGAAATTAACATCAGGGATAGCATTTTACACAATGAATCTTGCTGGCCATTGTGATTTTAGAGAGTACCAATATTTGAATGATTCTCCTCTAGACCCTTTCAGTCATTCAGAGACACTTGCTCTCCATCATAGTCTTTCTCAAATCAAAGACGAATGCTTTTCTATGTCTGTGAGTCTGTTTCTGGTTTTGTATATAGATTCGTTTGTATTATTTTTAAATTCCTCCTGTAGGTGATATCATATAATATTTGTCTTTCTCTGCCTGACTTACTTCACTTAGTATGATAATCTCTAGGTCCATCCATGTTGCTGCAAATGGCAATATTTCACTCTTTTTTATGGCTGAGTAATATTCCAGTGTGTGTCTCTGTGTGTGTGTACACACACCACATCTTCTTCTTCATCTATTCATCCATCAATGGACATTTAGATTGTTTCCATGTCTTGGCTATTGTAAATAGTGCTGCTATGAACGTTGGGGTGTATGCATCTTTTTGAAGTACAGTTTTCATCTTTTCTGGATATATGCCCAGGAGTGGGATTGCTGGATCATATGATAGCTCTATTTTTAGTTTTTTAAGGAACCTCCATACTGTTTTCCATAGTGGCTGCACCAATTTACATTCCCACCAACAGTGTAGGAGGGTTCAGTTACCAAAGGAGAAAGGAAGGAGGGGAGAGATAAATTAGGAGTATGGAATTAACAGATACAAACTACTATACATAAAAATAGATAAGCAGCAAGGATTTACTGTATAACGCAGGGAACTATATTCAATATCTTGTAATAATCTATAAGGGAAAATAATCTGAAAAATATATATAACTGAATTGCTTTGCTGTACACCTGAAATTAACAAAATATTGTAAATCAACTATATTTCAATTTAAAAAATATGAATACTTTGACCATGTGGAACATCTACAAAGACCACAAACCAGGCTGAAAAGAGAAATTTTAAACTGCTACAAAGAGAGAGAGGCAACTTAGGTGAAACATTTTAATGGAATGGTATGCGTGAAAGGTGTTAACCTCCAAGACCACAGCAGTACTTTTAACCAAAGCACATTTGCCACAGTGTGCTTCCATCAATTTCTTTCAAGTTTGTTTAAAGGAAAATTGTATCATGATCAAAAATGTTGTTGGAAAGTAAAAGAGGAACTAATCAATAAATGCTTGCTGAATTGATCATTGAGAAACAGTTCTGCTTTTTACCTTTATCCTGCATTCAAGTGACATCTTCGTGTGCTCAGTAGGTTTTTATCTCCTGTCGTTCTTCCTAATGATAAAAGTTGAATAATTACTGTGTGCCAGGAACTGCTAGAGGTACTTTATGTGTATTCATTCATTTAACTTGACTTACGAGGTATGTACCATGATTAGTCACAATGTGTAGCTGAGGAAACTTGGACAGAGTGTTAAAGTGACTTCCTGAAAGTCACAATGTTGGGACTTGGTAGAGCCAAGATTTAACGCACATAGTACTCTGGCCTGGAGCTCTAGTTCTTTACCATTGCACTAAACAGTCTCTAAGAATTGTGAGACGGTGTCTCCTCATTTACCTCTAACACACCAATATAACATGTGCCACTCTGCACACCATGTCACCATATCAATCACACTTTCGTTTTTCCCCAAACGGTCTATTGTCCACTTACAGCTCCAGACTCATTGCACACTGCTCTCTATTTTCCTGTCTTAGTCCTACTGATTTCACTCAGTCCCTCTCACACGTGGCAGTCTCTCCTGCCTGCCTTCAGGAAACATGTTGTTTCCTCATTCTTGGATCACCCATGTCCCCTTCTTTTTCTGGCTCATACGTACATCCTCTTCTGGAATTGATGTAAAGCTCCTTTCCTCCGGCTACCCTTCCCTGACTCTCTTCTTTGCAGCATGTTGCACAGGTATGATTAATTACTAAATTATTTATTTGCCTATTATCCCATATTAGATGCCTGTCTCCCCCGTTAGGCCCCGAAGTCCACGAGGACAAGGCCATGTCTTCCTGTATTCCAGTGACTTGAATAGCACCCTGCACAGAGCAAGTGATTGGTTAGTATTTGGGGGCTTGTGAGCTAAATGGTGGCCCCCCCAAGTAGTGCGAATTCATATGTTGAAGTCTTATACCCCAGTAACTCAGAATTGACTGTTTTGGAAATAGTGCCTTTAAAGAGGTAACTAAGGTAGAATGAGGAGGTCATATGGGTGTGATCCTATAGAATTGATGTCCTTGTGAGAAGAGGAGATTAGGACACACAAAAAAAACACAGATGGAGGGGCAAATATTTGAGCACACAGCAAGAAGGCAGTCATCTGTAAGCCAAGGAGAGAGGCCTCTGAAGAAAAGAAATCTGTTGATATCTTGATTTCGGACTTCTAGCCTGCAGAACTATTGGAAAATAAATTTCTTTTGTTTAAGCCAACCCATCTGTGGTATTTTGTTTTGGAAGCCCCAGGAGCTAATACATTGGGTAATTGACACTCTCTGTGTCAAACTGGTCTTCAACTCTGATTTCCATTGTTTTCCATGTGTCAAGCTAAGGCTTCCTCTTTATTACATCCTACCTACCAGGCTCTGTCTTCTTCTCCTCTCTTCTTCACTCAAAGTAATTGATAGACTAGAATATATATGCAAATGCTTTTCATTGTCTTTACCAGTGTTATTTATTACTTCCCACAGCCTGATTAAAATGATGTAAGCTTTCGTGCCAAGGTACCCACTTTTTAACCTCTAAGTCTGTGCCTATCTCAAACAGTCATATAATCCTTTCGAATACTTGGCCTGAAAGCTGTTGATGAGCAAATGAGAGAACTTCTTCCAGCTGCCATGGGGTCTATAAATTCAAGTGAGCTCATTATTTTCTTTTCTGATGCATAATGTCACTCTAGAAAATTATCATTTAATCAGCAATAATGACTCTCATGTTTCTGCAGCACTGCTTGTTAATCTCTCTACCTAGTATAAAGAGAGAAAGAGTCTTTAGCAATGCAAATACAATTTCAGCTTAGAACCAGAGCTATGGAGAAGAATGTGATCTTACCCCATACTTCTATTTATACGTATAAACTTTGATGTCCACAGACGCAAACAATGATCAAACTCTATCTGATGTACTAAGAAAGATTTTCCCTGAAGGGTGGTCGAAAATAGGGAGTGATTCATCTGAATTTGATAATCATAAAATACTCAAGTGCTTGCATTCCTTGGTCTATTTCAAGTGTTACACATTTATCAAAAGCCTGTGGCTTCACATATTGAAAGCCCTTACCCCTCCGTCCCCATTGTGTGCCATGACCTCTCTTGCTCACCATGCTCTATCACTCTTAGTCTTCTTCTAGCCCTTGAACATCAAGCCCCTTCCAACCTCAGTGCATTTGTCCATGCTGTTACTTCTGCATGTAACAGCTTTTCCTTGGTCTTTTTCCTGATAATTTCAGATTTTAGGGCTTGTTTCGCTGCCACCTTCTGGAGGAAGCCCTCCCTGAATTCTGCAGGACACAATGGGTTCCATGATAGTTCCCAAAACATGCATGGTATTTCTCTTAAGTACTGCTCACAATGAGATTAAATACTAATGCTCACAACCAATAACCTATTAGCTCTTCCCTTAATATTTGGAAGGGCAAAAACATAGGCCATTTCTTTTAGACTATCAATCACATACATGTATCCAGGATGGCTTATTAGTCACACCCAGTCCTCCTGTCTGGAACCTTCGCTCCATCTGTGTTCCCTGGATTACCTTGGCTCCACATCCCAACACCACCATCCACAGGGTTCCTTTCGACCTGTGGTTCAGATAGCTAGCCATTTGGTTGCATCAGACTTTCTTCAGAATTTGAGGTCAGTGGTAGAGGGGGGAGGACTAGAGGATTGGGAAGGAATCCCCCAATCTTCCTAGAAGAGGGAGATGCAGAAAAGCATTTGCTTCCAGCCCAGTCAGGAAGGAACATCAGAAGGAATGTCTGAAAGAAAAAGGAATATTTTTTTAGTAATATTGGCCTCTTCTTATAGTGTAACTCCATAAAAAATAATTCGAGTGTCCTTGCTAATGTTTCTTCAGTTCTCTCCTCACCAGAGTGACTTTGTAAAATACAGTTATGGGCCCAAACTTTAAAATGCTTCAGTGGCTCCCCTTGCCCTTGAGGATAATGTGGAGTCATGTCCACACGTTCAGCGTGGAGGAAACAAGTTCCTCTGGGATGTGGTTTCAGTCCACCTCTCTGGCAGCCCCTACTGCTGCGCTCTTTTTGCCCACGCACTTTGTGCCCATGTAGCACTGACATTCTCAGAACTTTCCAGAAGGAGCTGACCCCCCCAGCCCAGTCCTATCTGTCTTATCCCCTCCTCTCCACCTGGCCAACTCTTTTTCACACTTCAGAACCATATTTAGACGCTTTTCCTCTGTGAGATCTTCACAGATCCTTATCTCATAAAGAGTAAGAAAATTTTATAGAAAATTAAAATATATGTACATAGTGTTATAAAAATTTAACATTTTCTTAGAAGAATTATTTGTCTACCTACCTGCCTGCCTGCTTCCCTCCCTACCTATCTAAAAAATTATAGAGTACTTACAATTTCTTAGTTACTAGCTCAAACATGTTATATATAATTTAATCCTCTCAACAACCCTTTTGACAGATGGGAAACTAAGGCCCCCAAACTTAAGCAACATATCTAAATTCCCACCATTTCACAGGGGCAAAATGGGAATTTAAACTGAAGTAATCTGTTTCCAGAGCCCATGCTATTTACCACCACCCAATTTATCAATGCAGTGCTGTATGTTGTATAAACAGCTATTAACTGTTTATGCATGTATCATACCACATAACAGTAATTTATTATTTGTTTGATTGTGTTCCTTAAATGACCGCAAGACCAAAGAGTATTTCTGCTTAAATTTTTGTAGTGTTGGCACTGTCCTTACCATAGAGTAATATTTGCTGAACTTATCTTTGGTGCAGGTAGTACAAATCTTAGAGGCTGGCTTCCTTGCCTGATCAAGTCGCTTGACTTTTGTCTTATCTTCCAGCTAAGGACTGAAATGTTAATCTTCTCAGTATAATCAAATTTAATTATTGCAGTCACGTTTCTGTGCCCAGAGTTGAAGATTGTGTGTTCTCAATAAGTCAAAGTAATAAATGAACATACTACAGTTACAAGGTAGGTCATTTGATGGTTCTAGAAAGAGAAAATGCCCCCATCTTATCATTCCAGATTCCAGGACCTCCACACTAAATGGGTGGGGAATCCACAGGGGAAAGAGCCAGCAGAGAAACTTAATGTGATCAGGAAAGTAATTCACAGGGAGTTTATTGGATAGGCACTAGACCCTGCTGCTTGTACATTAAGAGTCTCTCAAATTAACTAATAAGATACTTCAGATATTCTCAAAATTGGTGAAATTTGATGATATTAAATTTAGTGTGATGTTTAGAAATTAGTGTCCCTAAGTCTTGGGGATGGATTGGATGTTGGTGAATGAGACAAATGGCCAGGTTTCTGGCTTTGTCTGGTTGGAAGGAGGTGCCAATAATCAAGAAGGGACACACCAGAGGAAGAACAAATCATATGCATTCCCCCAAACCAGGAGGGGGCCAAAATTATGGAAGAAAAATGTAATGGTTCTCCTGCTTTTTTTTTTAACATCTTTATTGGCGTATAATTGCTTTACAATGGTGTCTTAGTTTCTGCTTTATAACAAAGTGAAACAGCTATACATATACATACATCCCCATATCTCCTCCCTGTTGTGTCTCCCTCCCACCCTCCCTATCCCACCCCTCTAGGTGGTCACAAAGCACCAAGCTGATCTCCCTGTGCTATGCGGCTGCTTCCCACTAGCTATCTATTTTACATTTGGCAGTGTATATATGTCCATGCCACTCTCTCACTTTGTCTCATCTTCCCCTTCCCCGTGTCCTCAAGTCCATTCTCTAGTAGGTCGGTGTCTTTATTCCTGTCCTGCCCCTAGGTTCTTCATGACCTTTAATTTATTTTATTTTTAGATTCCATATATATGTGTTAGCATACGGTATTTGTTTTTCTCTTTCTGACTTGCTTCACTCTGTATGACAGACTTTAGGTCCATCCACCTCATTACAAATAACTCAATTTTGTTTCTTTTTATGGCTGAGTAATATCCCATTGTATATATGTGCCACATCTTCTTTATCCATTCATCTGTCGATGGGACACTTAGGTTGCTTCCATGTCCTGGCTATTGTAAATAGAGCGGCAGTGAACATTGGGGTACATGACTCTTTTTGAATTATGGTTTTCTCAGGGTATATGCCCAGTAGTGGGATTTCTGGGTTGTATGGTAGTTCTATTTTTAGTTTTTTAAGGAACCTCCATACTGTTCTCCATAGTGGGTTCTCCTGCTTTTAATGCATGTCTCATTTGGGAATGATAGAAATCCAACTGGAACTAATTTAGGCATAAAGTAGGACTGTGTTGACTTTGATATCCAAGTTTTAATAAGGGGAGATGTAGATTTGTCCTTGGGACAGTTCTGAAAGCGGGTACTCACAATCATAATTTTATTTATTTATATTTGTTTAACTATAGCTGATTTACAATATTTTGTTTTGGGTGTATGGCTTCAGATTCTTTTCCATTTTAGGTTATTACAAGATGTTGAATATAGTTCCATGTGCTATACCGTAAATCCTTGTTGTTTATCTATTTTATATATAGTGATGTGTATCTGTTAATCCCATACTCCTAATTTATCCCTCCTCCCCTTTCCTCTTCGGTAATCATTAAGTTTGTTTTCCGTGTCTGTGAGTCTGTTTCTGTTTTGTAAATAAGTTGATTTGTATTATTCTTTTAGATTCTACAGTAAGTGATATATAATATTTGTCTTTCTCTGTGTGACCTACTTCACCTAGTATAATAATCTCTAGGTCCATCCATGTTGCTGCAAATGGCATGATTTCATTCTTTTTTATGGCTGAGTAATATCCCATTGTATATATATGCCACATCTTCTTTATCCATTCATCTGTTGATGAACATTTAGGTTGTTTCCATGTCTTGGCTACTGTGAACAGTACTGCTATGAACATTGGTGACAATCAAGGTTTTAGATATACTTTACATATAGTGACATGTAAGGATATTAGTTGTACAGCTCTATATAACACACATGCCTATCAAGAAATAGAACATTACTGTCATCCCAGAAAATTCTTCAATATCCCTGTTTTTTTTTAACAACCATAATTTTATTTCCAACAAAAGTATCCATCAAAAATTAATAATCATGACATTTCAGGTAAGCAAAACTGAACAAGTTTATTGCTCGTAGATCTGCCTGTTCTCTGGCTGAAGTGAGAGACATTAGAAAGTATAAATGCATATGTAGAATAAAGAAGACTGGTTAAATTAAATACATAGGTAAACATTACATGGACCTATATATAGCCACAGTCTTGTGATTTTTGAGTTTTCAACTCATTTTATTTCTTACAAGATTTAAAAGACAAATGCATGTAGTAATAATTACAAATACATGTAAATGGGAAACAAACTATAAATACATAATTAGGCATAATTACAACATAGCCGTTCACATTAGATTGTTATGAATTTAAGATGCTAATGGATAACCACTAAGAAAACAACTAAAAATCATCCAGGAAAAAGAGGAAAAAATAAAGTCATACAAATACAATTAAAAATAGTAAAAGAAAGCATTGGTGGAGTATCCCTCTTTTGACAACACCTGCCTCTAAAAAACATTTTATAAGAAAAGTATTCATATCAGCTTTAATCATAGTAGCTAAAAACTCCTATTTTGATTTCAACAACCAGGTGTTTGTTTTGCTTATTCTAGAACTTCACATAAATCAGGTTCTATGGTATGCACTCTTTTATGACTGACTTCTTTCACTCAGCAGCCTTTTGAGATTCATCCACATTGTTGTGCTTATAAAAATGCTTTCTTTTTGAGTCTTTAGTATTATTCCATTGTATGAATATGGTACAATTTATTTATTCATTTTCTTATTGATAGAAACTTGCGTGTTACCAGTTTTAGCAATTACAATTAAAGCTGTTACTCCTTTTTTTTTTTTTTTTTTTTGGCTGTGCCACAGGGGATCTTAGTTCTCCAACCAGGGATTGAACCTTGGCCATGGCAGTGAAAGCACTGAGTCCTAACCACTGGACCACCAGGGAATTCCCCTAAAGCTGCTTTTCTTGTAAAATATTTTTTAGGGGCTCATGTTGTCCTCTTGGATAAATACTTAGGAATTCAGTTGTAATTCACAGTATAGATATATGTTTACTTTTTAAAAAGACTGCTGAAGAATTTTTAAAGAGGTCATATCATCTTACCAACTCCTACCAATAGTGCATGAGATTTGTGGTATCTTGTCCACAATTAGCGATACCAGTCTTGTAAATTTAAGGTAGGCCAGGCTAAGCCCTGATGTTTGTTGGTTAGGTGTATTAAATGCATTTTCAACTTGCAACATTTTCAACCTACGATGGGTTTTTGGGGAAGTAACCCCATTGTAAGTCAAGGAAGATCTGGACATTTCAGCTTTGATAATTGTAATCCAAAAGAGTAGTGGTTTCTCTGGAAAGAACACGAAATCTGACACTACATTACCTTTTGAAACTGCCGTTCCATTTTATAAAGGCAACACAATTGAAAAATTCTAGATCTATAAAGAAAATACAGGTTCTGGATTTTCAATTAAATATTTTACAGCATGATGGTATGCACACTGTAATTGGCCATGCATTGAAGAGAGAGAGAACAGTAGAGAAACACATGGAAATGGTGTTGAGAAAGAAAGGCACTCCCAATTCTAATCACCTCGCTATTCATTGAGGCCAGTGCCTAATTTTAAATTATACTTCCTTTCTGGAAGAATTATAAGGTTCCTTTAAGCATTCCAAAACAAGGAACTGAACTTCATAGTGGAAAGTAGGCCCAAGAACCTGTCTTCTCTGCTGGCTGAAATTTTAGTATTTTTCCTTTAAAATAATGTTGAAGGAAGGTGAACCTTTAAACCTACAGGTTTGCAGCTTAACACTGTAATTTATTTCTCTTGCCAACAGTTGCAATGTTCCTAGATTTATATAGAGAAGAAAAAATACAATTCCTCTCTCTGAAATGGACAAAACTCTAGAAAGAAAAAATAAATTGAGGATTTTTACCTTCACCATTAAGAGGAAAATAGACTTTAGGAATGTAACATTCTGTCGTCCAATCCTCTGAGGGTTTTGGAAGGTAATTACAGAGGAACATTTATATATTCACAATATTTAAAATTAAGTGTAAGGCTCAGATAGCCCAAATACTACTGAATTTAAAGAATCTTATCAACTAATAGTAATAGATGGACGGATGGAAATGTTTAGAATTTAAGGAAGTGTGAGAGAGATGAGAGCAAAGTACTTATAGACTAACAGGAACTTGTGAGTTGGGAAGGGGGCCTGTTAAAATTTAATCAGCCTCATTTCTTTTGGGCTTGGTGCAAAAGCCAAAACAGGAGAATTCTAAATTTCTCTCTTCTTCAGCAAATCACTAATTAATTTGTGGCTTTGTAATTTGTTAAAAATGAGGCTCATATTCTATTTTATACGAAATGTGGGGACGCTTATTAGTATGCAGGAAATATGCTGACAGCAATAGGAGATAAAGCCTCCTAAATCTGAACAAACGTCAGCATAATGTTTATTGAGCTTATATAACTGAAATACGTGATGGCCTAAAATAATTGGTTGGCACTGAAAGTTTGCTTTGTGGTCTCTGAGATTTTCCTTCTTAAATTTAGTTGTTGGCATCTCATTATTGCTCCAAAGGTTTTGGCTCCCTAAGGTTTAAGATGAGGAGAGAATGCTAGAGAGCTGATCAGCTTCTCGGATTTCACAGAAAACAGCCAAGGATAAACTTAGAGCAGTGATATTCCTGACTCCCCGGTTCTCTTCCCCTGTTAACACAGAACTGTCTTCTCATTATATTCAAATGTATTAAACATTTTTTATAATTGCAATTTTAAGGGTGTTTTTAATTATAAAAGAAAACATACTTATTGTACAAACTTGGAAAATACATCTAAGCAAAGAGAACAACATAACCATCTTGGTCTCTCTCTTCTATTTTACCAACAGCCTCCGTTTATCCCACTTGCTCTTCCCCCCACACACATACAAGAGGTTGAAAGGAAGAATGGAAGTACAAGGAATTTCACTTTTTCATTTACTATTATAAACTGAATACTTCCCTATGTCATCAAGATTTTGTCGAAGTGTCATCATCAATGGCTATTTAATATTTTACTGTAATTTACAAAACTATTTCTCTACTGTTGAATACAGTTAAATACTTCACAAGGCATATCAATCATGATTTTCTTCCTGGACTCCTGTGACTCTTCCAAATGTTGGCGTTACTCCACCTCTTCTTTTTCACATTTCTTTTTCATTAATTTTATCCATTTCCATATTTTCCTCAGGCCCTTTCTATATGCTACTGACTCCCTATATGCTCAGACCTCTCTGCTGAGTCTGAAGCCCTATATCCCTTTGTCTCTTGTATATCTTTGCCTAGGTTTCCACAAGTAACACAAAGTCAAAAAAGTTTTCAAATTTGATCCCTGTGCAATGCTCTCAGTGTAACACTTTTCACCTGGTTAGGCAAATCAGAACTTTGGAAATTGTCAGAAATTCCTCTCTCTCTCATTGAGTTTGCACCTGTGATGAATAATCTGCCTTGGACCAGGTGCCTGCCTTGGATTAAATGGTGCTCAATGGGGCTGGCAAGGCTTTAGCAGCAGCAGTGCACAGGGCAGTTTTGCACAGAAGTGATTGTGAGCAGGGCACAGATCCTGATCAGCATGTCTAATTCAGTTCGTTAAAATATTTGTTTGGATTAAAGACAGTTAAGAATTGCCTTTTTGGGGCTTCCCTGGTGATGCAGTGGTTGAGAGTCCGCCTGCCGATGCAGGGGACACGGGTTCGTGCCCCGGTCCGGGAGGATCCCACGTGCCGCGGAGCGGCTGGGCCCGTGAGCCATGGCCGCTGAGCCTGCGCGTCCGGAGCCTGTGCTCCACAACGGGAGAGGCCCCAGCGGTGAGAGGCTTGCATACCGAAAAAAAAAAAAGAAGAATTGCCTTTTTGTACTTGAATCCAAGCTATCATCCTAAATAAGGACCATCTGGGGAGAGTAGTGAATTTCAGGCTTTTGCCAAAGTAAGCGCAGGCAGGGTTTATAAAGGTTGAAACTTAAAACATTAGTTAAAAAATGCTATTAGCCACAGGGAAAAACATAGAAAATATTTCCAGACTAGTTTTTCCATCTTACTAATAATTAGCCGCACAAGCCCCATCTACTAACTCTTGATGGTTTCCAGTATCCCCATTCAAGTTCAAGGTCTTTTCAAACCAGGCTCCTTTGTTACTAGCCACAATGCCTAGTATTCTGCCCAGATGCTCCTTGGTTTTGCTGATTGACAAAACTTGTCCCAGTGTACATTTTCAGATAGAATATTTTCCTTCCTTAGATATGATTCTAAAATGTCATGGCCACTGTTGTCCTCAGTGATAGAGACATGACAAAAGAAGGGAATAAAAAAAATATTTCTTTGTATAAAGTTAAGAACAACTGTGGTAATGACGGATATATTAAATATTATACATCTCATGTATAATATCACTATATTGTATCACTATACATATGTAGTTCACAAATATTTCTTGAATACAGTATTGACAAAGAAGACTCAGAGAGACATATTGTATTCTCTATTCTGCAAGTGAAGACACATTGTGGTTCATATGAGAAAGTGATGTAAAAATAGTGGAGAGGGGTTGACTGTCATAGTGAAGAGTTTGGGTTTCTTTTGTAGATAATAGGTAGCTCCTAGGAAGTTTTAGTGGTTGGAGGTGCCATGATGAAAGCTTTCTGAAAGATGAATCTGGAGTAGAATGCAGGATGGCTGTGTCAGGAGATGTATCAGTGCCAGTCAGACCTTCCTGACCTTTCCTCTAATTGCAGCACCTGTTTTGGGGACCAGCTTTGTGTAGGGCAAATAATGGAGTGTTGTTACCAAATCAAACTTGGGTCCATTCTCCCTTGTGCAGTAAAGCCAATCTACTGACACCAGGTTGTGGTGAAGGAAAACGCAGTATTTATTGTAAAGGCGCCAGTAAAAGGAGGATGGCTGGCTTGTGCTCAAAAACCATGAACTCCCCGAAGTGTTTCAGCAGAGCATTTAAAAACATTTTTTTATTTTACATTGGAGTTTTGTTGGTTTACAATATTGTGTTAGTTTCAGGTGTACAGCAAAGTGATTCAGTTATACATATACATATATCTATTCTTTTTCAGATTCTTTTCCCATTTATGTTATTACAGAATATTGACTCGAGTTCCTGTGCTATACAGTAGGTCCTTGTTGATTATCTATTTTATATATAGTAGTGTGTGTACGTTAATCCCAAACTCCTAATGTATTACCCACCCGCCAACCTTTCCCCTTTGGTAACCATAAGCTTGTTTTCTAAGTCTGTGGGTCTGTTTCTGTTTTGTAAATAAGTTCATTTATATCATTCTTTTTAGATTCCACATCTAAGTGATATCATATGATATTTGTCTTTCTCTGTCTGACTTACTTCACTTAGTATGATAATCTCTAGGCCCATTCATGTTGCTGCAAATGGCATTATTTCATTCTTTTTTATGGCTGAGTAATGTCCATTGTATATATGTACCACATCTTCTTTAGCCATTCATCTGTTGATGGACATTTAGGTTGCTTCCACATCTTGGCTATTGTAAATAGTTAGCAAAGCACTTTTAAAGGCCAGGTGAGGGAGGAGGGTTGCAGGGTATGTGATCAGCTTGTGCACAATTCTCTGATTCATTCATGGTGAGGTAACAGGGCAGTTAACGTTAGCAATACTTAGGCGCCAGTAGGTCTGGAGGCTCATGATCATCAAATAGTTAATTTCTTCCATTTGGTGGAGGGTTTTATCATCTGTAAAACAACTCAGGAAATGTGCATCAGATGCTATTATCTAGGTACTTCAGAGGAGCTACAGCAGAAGATATGGGGGAGGGATCTGTCCCTGGAAGGCCCCATAGGGTCCTGCTGGATTATATTGTCTGGGGTACTTACCCTATAACTCTTGCATTGCCCAGGGGCTGCTCAGCTGCGGTTACTGGCAGACCTGGCTGGCACTTAAAACTAGGCATACGTGTGCAACCCAGAATTTGGGGAAGTCCAAAGCACCCCATGAAGCAGCCTTTGACTAATGTGGGACAGAAGCCCACCAGCAAATGCTTTTTCTTTTCTTCTCTCAGGCAAAGGGTGCATAGAGGCATGTCATAAGATTTCTCAGCTGTCTGATGGGATCAAGAAGTCAGTTGTCTCCCAGAGTAAAGGCAAATCTCATAACGTAGGCTTGTGTTGGCTCTCTTGGTCCCTGTCTCTCATGCTTCTCCCTTAAATAAACTACTCATGCACCAGCTTGCATTGCAGAGTATGCTCTGGAAAAGCCTGTGTTAAGGAGGGAGGGCATATGATTGCCTTTCCCCAGAGCGGCCTTCTCAATCTAAATCAGAATACCCTTTAAAACATCACACTTTTTTCTGGAGTCATTACTGTATTACAAAAATGTATTTGTGGGGCTTCCCTGGTGGCGCAGTGGTTGAGAGTCCGCCTGCTGATGCAGGAGACGTGGGTTCGTGCCCCGGTCCGGGAGGATCCCACGTGCCGCGGAGCGGCTAGGCCCGTGGGCCATGGCCGCTGCGCCTGCGCATCCGGAGCCTGTGCTCCGCAACGGGAGAGGCCACAACGGTGAGAGGCCCGCATACCGCAAAAAATAGTAATAATAATTTAAAAAAGCCACATACTCTATTTCACCTTTGTCGGGGGTGAGGGTTAGTGAGAAAGATCTAACTTTTTTTTCTTTTCAGTATTCTCTGATTTTCTCATGGGGTGATTGAAAAATACATTTGACATTAATTAGGATAAAACAGAATTTTCTTAATCCTCTCACCAGGTTTACAATTTTCTGATCTAATTGCTTCATCCCAATTTTGTACATTTCAAGTAAAATACTCCATCCCCAGTTCAAGGTTCCCATCACTGCAGATGATTTGCCCTGTGTCCCAAATTAAGCCAAGGGGTGGTTCTCTGACCTCCCTTGTAACTGTTTCCAGAGGCTTCTTTGAAGATTAGCTGAGGCCAGCATAATTTTAAAAAATGGAAATGCACCACTGTGCTTTTTACGTTGATATACGCAGCCCCACAAAAAGAGAAATCATCAGCCACATCTGACAGGTGAAGCAAATGAGGCTCAGAGAGATTAAGGGTACCGCTCAAGTTGACACAGCTGGTAAGTGGTCTCATTCTGCACCCGGTGCTGTTAACTTACATTTAAGAGCTGAATCTGCTCAATTCCAGTTTCTTCTGAGCAAGCAGTGGGGTTTTTCTTGCCCTGTGCTATCACCGTTAATCCTTCAGGGCAGCTGAGAAGTACCTTACTCAAGGCCTTAGACCTTGCCTTCATTCTTTTTTCTTACTGTTCAGTTAGTTAACTGAACAGGCACCCTAAGGAATGGAAAGCGGACGGCTTCAGGCTTCACAGTAGCAGGGCTAGCAGAGAAACTACCCCCAAGACCTCAGAGCAAGCCCAGGGTAATGCTTTTTCATATTAATTTTCTCTCTCTCTCTTTCTCTCTCTCTCTCTCTCTCTCTCCCCCCCTCTCCCTTTCCCTCTCCCTCTCTCTCTCTCTCTCCCTCTCTCCCTCTCTCCCTCTCTCCCTCCCCCTCTCCCCCTCTCCCCCTCTCCCCCTCTCCCCCTCTCCCTCTCTCCCTCTCCCTCTCTCCCTCTCTCCCTTTCTCTGTCCATCTGGCTGCTTGTGTGGTTCCTTTAATTTGGGTGGAAGTGAGGGTAACAAATAAGAACAACACCTTCACTTAACTTTCTTTTTGCTGAAATGCATGTTTTTTTACAATTGACCTCAGAGGATTTATAGGAGTTTTTACTATTGGGCACGGCAACAATTTAAACTGTAGCTTCTCAGCATTGAATCTAAATCTGTGGAAATAAATCATGGTGGAAAGGTCATTATTTCTTAATTACAGTACGTATTAGTATCTAGCTTTCAGAATTCCCCAGTGGGTTAGGGAACATTTTGGTTTAGAGGAAACTTTCCACTTAACCATTCTTCCAGAGCGACATCAATGAAGTATCATTATCATTAGTTGAAAATGAAAATGGGACAAAAAGAAAAACGTGCAGGGATGAAGAGACATGCTTTGAATACTTTGGAGATGAGCCAGAGGAGAGACATCAATTGTTTTTTAAACAATTCTCTTCTCACATATCTGGAGCGAGTCCTAAGGAACACTGATAAACTAGTGTTGATTTTATTTCCGGTAGCACTGTGGGTAGGCGAATTTGTTTTGCATCCAAAGAAAAATTAGGGTAAAGTTACTTCTGATTTGAGTTGGACTCAAAAAGTTATAATTAGATATTAAATTTTATATATTTGAATAACATTCAGTGTATTATCTAAAGCCATTTGACACATCTCTTGCTATATAGAAACTTAAAATACTACAGGTTGAGATTAGGGAATAATGTAAATGAAGACTCCCTTTAGCAGCTACTTAAGTCCCTGTGTGTGTGAGCTGTAGGCTGGATCAAGTCCTCCACCATTTTTCTAGTCATGGGGAATGTGGTCTCATCACAGCCTTTCCTTCAGTTCATTGCCCAAAGCTGTGTTACCGCAAGTCCTTGTCTCTTCAATTCAGGTCACCATGCCAACCTTTCACTCACTTTGCAAATGTTTAGGGAGCACCTGCCACCTGCCAGGCACTGTGCTCAATGCTGGGAATACAGTAGTGGACAAGGCAAAAATAGTCCCTTTTCTGATAAAACTGTCAGTTTAGAGGGGATAAGAGGAGTGAGTAAACAAATTAGAGGTGAAAGAAATGTTACCAAAAAGTTGGGAGTAAAAGAAAGTAGATATAACAGGGAGAACCAGCAAACAGGACCTACATGACTCTAGAGAAATGCATGATCTACTTTTCAAAACCCTAGGAAAATGAAGCCTTTATGAAATAATAACAATGCTAATGATAGGAGTAACAACAGTTAGTATTTGTTTAGTGTTTACTCTCTGCAAGACTTTTAAAATGACTCTATAAACCTTAAATGCATACTTTAAATGAAAGAAAGCAATCTAAAAATGCTACATACTGTATGACTCCAACTATGTGACAAGTCTGAAAAGGTAAAACTATGGAGACAGTAGATCAGTGGTCGCCAGGGGTTGGGGGCAGGGGATGAAGAGGTGTAATACAGATTTTTAGGGAGTGAAACAATTCAGAATGATACTGTCATGGTGGGGGCATGTCGTTCATTTGTCCAAATTCATAGAATAGATAACAAAGAGTGAACCCTAGTATAAACTATGGACTTCAGTTAGTAATCACGTATCACCATTGCTTCATCTATTGTAACAAATACAATAGATTTGTAACAAATACGTCTTGTACCACAGAATACAAGATGTTAATAAGGGAAATTGGGGGGCGGTGAGGTGGTATATTGAACTGTACTTTCTGCTTAGTTTTTTTGTAAACCTACAACTATTGGAAAAAAGGATTTTGATGAAAACAAAACAACCAAAAAAGTCTCTACGAGGAAGGCACTAAAATTAGCATGGTTTTTCAGGTGAGGAAACAAAGGCTCAGAGACTGGCCTGCTCTTCCACAACCAGTGAGGAGCTGAGCTAGGACTGGAATCCATGTCTAAATCCTTGTTCAGGTAAGACCAGAAACACCTCCCTGTTTCCTCACTCCCATTTCTAACCTGCACTCAACCCCCCTCTCTTCCCTTAGCTGTTAACAGCCTCATTATTCCTCTGGGCACATGGAATTAGAACCTCAGAAGTACGTTTGTCTCCTTTTTTTCTCTCTTACAACCCTACAACTGCAATCATTCATCTAATGGATCCTTCTTCCACTGTGTTTCTTGGCCACATAGTTCTTTTCCCCTTTTCTAGCCATCTATCACTGCTTCGGTCTACATAGTCATTAATTCTTCTCTATTTCTATTGCCTCTTAGTGATTTCACTTGCTTCTGAGCTCATGGATTCTCTTTCCTCTCCCTTCATTTCCCCATACTAAGTCCAGACTGATTGTTCTAACAGTGTTTCAGCACAATGTCAGGTTCTTGACACCCAATAAGTAGTAAATACTTCTTTGAGGATGATGATGATGTTGATGATGATAATATTGAAGCAGATGATGTAACCAATCATCATCCTTCTTTAAGCTTAGCTGCCAAAACATCAAAGCAAAATTTCGGTGTCAATCTAAACAACTCTGCTAGACTTTATTATTTGGGTACTTGTGCTCACCTTTTTTTTTTTTTTTTTTCCTGATTTGGGAGAGAAAGATTTAGGTAGCATCCCCATTCCTTTTTTTTTTTTTTTTTTTTTTTTTTTGCGGTACGCGGGCCTCTCACTGTTGTGGCCTCTCCCGTTGCGGAGCACAGGCTCCGGACGCGCAGGCTCAGCGGCCATGGCTCACTGGCCCAGCCGCTCCGCGGCATGCGGGATCCTCCCGGAGCGGGTCACAAACCCGCACCCCCTGCATCGGCAGGCAGACTCTCAACCACTGCGCCACCAGGGAAGCCCCCCATTCCTTTTTAAAATCTCCTTAACCCTGCTCACACCTCCGTAAGTAGTCATTTTATTAAAGTCTCTTTATTTGAGTCATCTGGGATGAATTGTTTTCTGCTGGTGTGCTTACTAATAAAGAGGTATTTATGCATATTTGCCAAACTGATTTAGAACTGAAAGTCATTTCTTCTTTTTTTCCTTGTTTTGTTGTATTTGTTCAATTTAGCATAAACATTTTATAACAACAGCAAAACAGGTTGAAATGCCTTTCAGTTCTTACCCTGAATTCCTACTTTACGTTTTGTTTAGAATATTCTTATTACATTTTCAAGAAAGTTTAATTTTCTTTTAAATGCATGATTATTTACAACTTTGTTGTATTTGTATGATTTTATAAAGAGGTCCCTTAGCTTCTCTTCTTTTTCTAAAGAATTATGTTTCAGATGGAATAATGAAAATAGATAGGCAATAGGATTTAAATATATAAATATTTGTTATATAGCTGTTTCTCAGGAACAGATGTGGAGGTTAAATTACACCACAAAAAGATCCAAAGCACTTGCTGAATCACTTTATTAGCCTAAAGTTTTGTTTTACTTACTCTTTCCTGAAACCAGTATACTATTAGAGTGGGGCTTGGTAAACCTTTCGTATTTCAGGTGTTTTCACTGGAATTATTAGAATAGGTTTTAATCTACTGCTTATTAAATGATTCAATTGTTCTTTTCTATGATTTAAGCTGGGCTAATCCAAATCCATCCTATTGCTCACATTTTCCTCTCATGGGCGCATCTATAACTGTTACATTGATTAACTTGATCATAGCTGTCACTTTAACCATTTCTAGAAAATTCATATGTGAAAATTTAAGCATGCACATCACTCAGTGGATGATTACTTGTGTGGCCTTATAACCCTGTCCATATAACCTTGGACAAACCCCTTGACTTTTCTGAATTTCAGTGTCCTGTCTGGGGGGTGGGGCTGATGATACCTTCCTTTATACAAAACACTACAGAGCATGATGCAAATAAGGGGATAGCTGTTTAATTCTATATTTAGAAATATACATTTGATAGTGTTATTTAATATCTTATGGTCCCTCGAGTATCAAAATACTCTGAAAAATACCTCAGTTAGTCTCAGCTGGAAGCTCTAACCTTAGAAAAAAATTATATGGTTTATATTTGAATAAATTTGTGTCTCAGTGCTCATAAAATGGCATATATATATATATATATATTCATTCTGTATCATTCTTGGTATCCTTTTTCCTTTCCTTTCCTTTTTTCTATTTTTGCAAAACAAATAGTGCCCTAAACTGAGCATTTTTCTTTCATGTCTATGGTCCTCAAGAGGAAAACTTGGTAAATATATTCCTGTTTGGTGCAACTTTGCTTTAGACATTTCATAACCATTATAGGGAACTTTTTCTTGTTGCTGTTGGATTTTGTTTTTAATGCAGTAGCCTTTCTTTTGAATATTTCTCCTTTTCCTGAAGAATGTTTCCTCCTGGATTTTCTCAGCTAGTACTTTGGTATTTATGGTCTAAGTGTTTCAATAAATGTAAGAAAACAATGTTCACTGGTAAAGCTAAGAGGGGACATGAGGAATCTGTGTTTTTAAGTTGAATAAATCCATTTAGCTGTATTGAGATTAACCTCTTTAGCCTGGAGCCAAAATGAGAACTATAAGAAAGAAATGAGGTTAAAAAAAACAAAAACATTTCAGATAGACGAATGACCCTTGTAATCATATATTATCAAGTTATCAATTATCTGCAGCAAATTTTCAGTTCTGAACTCCTTTCATCTATCCACTCTTCATATCTTGAGATCAAAATTCTTTCTTCTTTAAAACAGATAGTATGTGATAAGAGAGTAATAACAGGCAACTCCACTAGTTCAGAAAGGCTAACTGCTATAACAGAAGCAACTAAACATTTCAAATGTAGCACAGTACACACTTATTTCTCACTGATGTACTGATAGTTCAGTGTGGTTGGTGGAGGTGGGGCTCTTGTTCCATTCATTCATTCATTCGTCGATCCAGGCTCCTTCCATCCTATGGTTCCACCTGCTCTAGGTCCTCGAGATTGTCTCTCTTTAGCTGGCTGACAGCGTAACGGATGAGGATCATGTCTTGAAGGTATTAATGAGTCAGGCCAGTAAATGACACACATCAATTCATCTTACGTTCTAGTCTCATAGACATACATAACTGCAAGGGGGGCTGAAAATTAATTTAGTAGTTTTCCCAGGAAAAAGAAGAGAATGTGCAGCATTTATTGAAAATCTACCTGTGTAAGGTACTCTTCTGAATCCATTTGATGGATCAATACAATTAATCTTCAGAACAACCCTAAGAGAGATACTTTAATTGTCCCGTTTTCCAGATGAGGAAAAAAGTACGAAGAAGTATTTAAATTGGTTGAGGCATAGAACTAGTCGATGGCTGAATCAGGATATGGGATCAAGTAATCTGGCTTGAGAACTCACTTCTTAACTATTATACGTTCTGCTTATATTCATAGACAGGGTTTACACAATCATGTTCCTGTTTACTAACTATAGAAAATAAATGAATATTAAAATTTTCTTTATCATACAGGCTTGAACAATGATACTACCCAGGATTGGTACAGTGTCTATATAAGGTGGGTCCAGAGAGAAATTTAGGCCTAAGCATCAGGAGGTTTTAAAATGGTCTTTCCCTTTGGCCCAGCAATTCTATTAGTTTTCTAAGGAAACTCTCAAATGAATGCAAGAAGTTTAAGTATAAAGACCTTTGTCACAATGTTGTTTAAAATAACAAAAATTTGGAAAAACCTAGCTGTCTGATATCAAGTATAGGTTAAATAAATTTTGAGATACAGATGTTGGATCTGTAACCACTAAAGATGAGAATATACATGCATACTTATGATATGAAATATGCTTACTTATTATTTATATGCATATGTTACAAAATAATATATACATCAGGAAAATATCTTTTTTTGAAAGTGTATATTTGCATAGAAAAATCTTGAAAAAAACATGAAACGAAATGTTAATATTGATTAACTCCAGGTGGTAGAATTTTTTTATTTTTAAAATGTTGCTTATTTTTATTTTCTAATATGTCTATAAAAAGATATTTTACTTGTAAGCAATAAGGCAGAAAGTTTAAATTGAAAAGAAGACAAATTTGCTCAACAAAGAGGGTGATGGAGAGATGTACATTTATAAGTTCCACAAAAACTTCAGGCCATTCCAAGGGACAGTCAATTATATTTGTTTACATGCATTCAATTATAATATTTTAATCCATCTCATTACATGTAAATGCTTACTCTGTGCCCTCCACTTTGGCAGGACCCAGTGTATGGTAATAAGAAAGACACAGGGCTTCCCTGGTGGCACAGTGGTTGAGAGTCCGCCTGCCGATGCAGGGGACACGGGTTCGTGCCCCAGTCTGGGAAGATCCCACATGCCGCCGAGCGGCTGTGCCCGTGAGCCATGGCCGCTGAGCCTACGCGTCCGGAGCCTGTGCTCTGCAATGGGAGAGGCCACAATGGTGAGAGGCCCGCATACCGCAAAAAAAAAAAAAAAAGACACAGGCTGTGCTCTCAAAGAGCTTGTTGAGCAGGGTAGAAAAAAAGTTTAAGATGCCCCTAATTCTGAGAGAATAGCATTTATAGGTGCTGGGGGCCACAGTTCTACGTGACACAATTTTGTACAAATTGTGGATGCTTTCAATCACATTCCGTTGTCATTATCAACTTTAAATCACCCAATGTCAGAAAAATTAGATTCTAGGTTTGCCAGTTCCTTGGATTCTTTTACCTCCAATGCCTGTGAAAAATCTAAAGAAACTTCTAGAAGGATCTATTCAGCAGATCAAAGGGCCATTTGGGTAGGATAGAATCTTATAAAATTTCTTAAGGACTATTATGGGTTAAAATTTTCTGAAATATCTCCAGAGGTAACATACTTAGAAGCTCTGAATTAAAAAAAACACACATTTCTAATTTTCATGGCTCATATTTCGTATTTGAGCTTCTGGAGAGCAAGGCAACAATTTGATTTAATTCAACGCACATTTATTGTAATTGCATTATAATATTTATTATAATTGCGTTATAGCATTTACCGTCACTTCAGGAGAAAGCTCAGTAATTAGAGACCTCAGCAGTCAGTCATTTTTGCCTTCCCTCAAAGTGTGGGCCTCTGCCCACCCAGAACACTGTGGGCCTCTGCCCACCCAGAACACTGCACCGTAATTGTCTGTTTATCCCATGAGACTGTGTGTAGCCTGGAGGCCAGAGACTATGTTCCCCCGTCACCCAGTGTGGTTCCTGGAATATGGTAGGCACTCAATAATTACCTTCTGGGAAAATCTACTCCTCATTCTTTTGCTCCGTTTTAACATTTAATTGCTCATTCGTATTTCTTTCAAAGGACTAGTTAGAGAGGGACAAGTTCTTTGTCAGTCATAAACATTTAATAATATAGCTGAAGACACTGCAGTGGGAACTAGCGGGTTACAAAATATTTTCAAAATTAGTACTTGCCCTCGTAGAGCTCCCACTCTTACTGAAACGATGCATACAGTCCTAGAAAAAATACTTACAAGGCTTAATTGGGTGTCACTGAAAAATAAACATTAATGTTTAGATATATATCCACACCTTAGTTAATATAAACCAGTATCAGGAAAGCACGCTCAACAAAACAGATGAATAAGAAAGTGGTTATTCAGATGATTCAATGACTCTTTACTGTAGAAAAATGGTTTGGCATTGGGTTTCTTTCACATTAGGAGTATCCTGATTAATTTTAACTCTGAATCACTTTATCCTTAGAAATGCATGGACTGTGTAGTATGGCATTTACTTGGAGGGTGGAGGAGGGTGGCAAGGAAGACCTTTCACGTGATGAGAATGTACAGAGTGGTCAGATGTGGGTGCAGCTATTCTGGGAATGCAGTTTTGAAAAGGGTTTGAAAGGAGGCAAGGAAAGAGGAAAAACATTTTATCTGTCATTTATTCATTGAACAAATATTTATTTAGCGCATATCTGTCATAGAGGGAAAAGACATGGAATAGTCAAGATAGGGGAAGTAACTAAGTGTATTTGGTTCTGTACAGACACGTCTTCTTCATTGACATATTCTGTTGAGGTTTAACAAAACATCCTGAAATCTAAGAGCACTGAGCCAAATAGAGTTGGACGTGCTGAATAGTAGAAGGAGTATCCGCATGGATATCAGCAAGACAAGGTTTTGAATGCTGGCTCTGCTTCTTGGTTGAGCAAAGAGCACACTCTAAGTCCAGTTTTCTCATCTGTAAAATGGGGATAATAATAACTACTTTATATGTTTGAGTGAGATAAAGCATTCAGTCTCCAACAATAGCATCCTGCCACATAGAGATGCACAGTAAAAATTACTTCTCTCCTACTCATTTAGTTTGTAGTGTTGCTACCTTTATAGCAGGCTAATTGAGAGGCTTGGGAAACGGTATTTGTTAGAGTGGCCTCTAGATGGCGCTCTAACAGTGTAAGAGTGGTTTGTTGGAGGGTGGTTCTGTGAGAAGGAATATGGCATACGCTTAGTGCTAATGCCTCATTACTACATGAAATATGTCTCTGGTTCACTGTTTTATGTCCCAGCCTAACCCTGAGTGAGCTAGTAGAATTGGCAAGAATGGGGTTTTGTGAAAATACCCCATTCAGCTCTGGCAAGAGTTACATGTGTTTTGTGTAAGACCAGTTACAGAGTCAGTAAAACTGACCACTTCTTTCAGAATAGGGAGTGATGAGAGAAGGAAAGCACATGGGCAGGTCGTCCAAGGAAAAAAGATGAGTATTTACACTGACCCTTTACTCTGCAAAAAAGCCAGCCTCATTTACTGCCACTCTCCCAGGTACTGCCACCAGAATTGTGAGATTCCAGTGAGGGGGAAGGAATATTTAGAAGGATACCGAGGGAGACAATGAGGAAAACACAATATTCCTTTCTTTGAAGGGCAGGAAGGGTGGGAGAAGTTGAGGCCCTAGATGAGCAAACACATCATCTGCATCACCACCTCTCAATTCCATGCTCATGGCTGGCATTACTAACCAATTATGTCAATTTTCCCTGTTGAGGTTGTAGATAGATGACTCCAGAAATGTTCTTACAGCCCTCCAGGCAACCATTACAAAATCATAGGAAATGACTGGTGGCATGAAACAGCCCCAGGCAAAATCAGCCACCCCATTCAAAGATGTTTATTTCTTTTGTTTCGCTTTGGTATTTGCTTTTTTCCTGTATGGCTAGCAATGAAATCCAAAGAGCTCTCTTAGAAGGTATGTTCTTCAGGTTTGCTGTAGTAAAAAACAACCCCATTCTCTTAGGGATTTATGATTTATTTCTCACTTACATTGCATGTTTTTAACTATAGGTCAGCTGCTGTGGCCTTGCTCTACATTTCTTCATTTCTGCATGGTAGGAACCAGGCTAAAGGAGCAGACCTGATTAGGGACGTGCCATTCTTATGGCAGAGGTAAAAAGATCAGGAGAGCTGGCAGTTACATTTGTATTCATATACCTTTACATACATATTTATGCAGCAATGACAAGGAAGCGGACTGCTCGGTGAGATGCTACCAGTCGGCCAAGGTCATTAGAAACTGTGACTGTATCTTTACCTCCTGCATCGTAACGTGCTTGTCCTGTTAGGTTTTCTCTTCATGCAATATACTATATTTCCTCTTATTTGGATGACTGATGGTTGGCATTGCTGCTTTTGATTTTGGTAAGCCCATAAAGAGGAAAAACAACATTCTGGCAGGCAGGAAACAGGACAGTTACTGAGGCCACAGCTCACACAAATACACTTTGCCTTGATAAATTCTCTTCAGCCTCAAGTCTCAGCTCTGATGATGCTTCCCTTGGATCATTCTGAGCTGGGTGACCAGCCACGTGCTTCTATGTGCATCTTGTGCACTAAAATCATGTAAACTCTAAATTTCTTGAGGTGACATGTCTTGAGCGCTTGACACATGTTTGGGTATAGACTAGGTCCTCAGCAAGTGTTTATGGAATGGATGGAATGAATGAATTCTTATTGCAGCTGTTTGTTCTCATACTGGAGGCCAAAGAAAGGCCTTAGATTGGACTAGACCATGAAGAAAATGGTAACGAGAGTTGGAGCACCTTGTTGAGAAGTACTCTGATCAAAGTAGACATGTGTCAGGATGCAACATTTTCACCACCTTTGGCTTTTCCTTCCTTTGTCAGGAGGCTGTACAGCAGTCAAGACCAGAGACTAATGGCACATCTACCTGATGCTAAGTCCTCACTCCACCTTTGATTAAGGGTAAAAAGTTGCTGGGCAAGTTGACTTAAAAGTGGTAGATCTCAGTTTTCTCAACTGTAAAATGGGGAAAGTAATAATACTTTCCTCATATGGTTGCTGTGAGAAGTAAGTAGGATTTCGAGTGTTTGGGCTTTAGTAAGCACTCGTTAATTGTTAGCTGGAATCAATATTGTTATTAATTGGCATTTTTTTCTGACTGAATTGTGAGAGTAAGAAGAGACAGGAGAATGAAGCAGAGTGATGCTCAGTATCTATGAGCAGGTTTCAAAAGGCCATATGATTAAAGATCGTTGATCACTCATATTTTCTTGCTTATAACCTCCCACTCCCATCAATGCATTAAGCATAGTCAATGTAAATATAATCACCACTTAAATAGGACAGGCTATTAGCCACTCACTTTGCAGAAGAGTAACACAAGCATAAATGCAAAGACTCTGAGAGCAACGTGTTTGGTAAATGTTACCCTCCACACCCACTCAAATCCCAAGATTGATTATATTTGAAAAGCACTCTTGCTTCATTAATCTGATTTTTAAAAGGCAGGGAGAAGTTGATTATACATAATGCTTAGCCCAGCTTGTAAGAAACTGGCATTTTTGTCTTTTACTTAATAAAATTCGTTTTCTTAGTGATTACACAGTAGTGGTGATATTAGATGTGCTTTGCTACAAACAGATATGCTGAGTGCCATGTGAGGGAACAGGTAACCTGGATCTAAATAGACTACCTCCTCTCCATGAATGGACTAGTGTGTGCTAAGATATTCTAGTCCAGTGGTATCTTTTTTAGGAAGCAAGACCAATTCTGTCTTGTGAGCTGGAGGTCAACAGGAAAAGATGACTGTTTTCTAGGTTCGATTCCCCATCAACAAGGAATTCCAGTGTCAAACAGGATTGTAGCTACTGCCTTCTCCAAGTCTGTCTTCTTTCACATGCCAGAGTGGTAATACTGTAGCCTCACTGAAAAGGTGGGGTTTCTCCTTTGAAAGAAATGTTGTGTCCCAGGGTAGGAAATAGGAGCATGCCTTGTGGACTGAGAGACAGGGAGCATTCCTATCAGTAACAACTCTTCACATCTTCGGAGGGGCAGAGGAGTGGGAACCTGGCTCAGATTCTGTCCTTAATTTTAGGAGAAATGCTATTGACTTTGAAATCACAAAGACTCAGATTTTTACTTTAGCTCTTGTACATTTTAGCTATCTGATCAAGGATAAATTAAGTTGACTTCTCTGAGCTTCATTGTTAAAATTAGTAATACCTATAAGTCACCTTCTAAAGTGCTTGCCAGACACTAAGTACTTAAGATTATTTTAAAAGCAATATTAGTATTATATATAGTATAGTATAATAGATATAGTATTATATATATAGTAAACATACATATATACATACAGATAGTTCATTTTAAACCAACGGAAACCTGAATATTATAATATTAGTAATAATAAATTACGTTGAGTGCCTACTCTGATGGGTTTTGCTAAACTCTCTGTAAATATTATCTCAATTACCTTCATGAAACTTTAAGAGGTATATTCTATTATTAGACTATTTAAGAAATTGAGGAATGAGGAGTAAGTTACTAAACAACAAGATGAGGTGGTATAATTTCCTGAGAATTCTGAGAGTCATGTCATTTGTTTTTCTGGTATGGAGGTTGTTTATCCAGCATTTCCTGTGTACTCAGGAGGAAATAGAGGTCCCCAAGGGACAGACTGTATTCATCAGATGTCCAGTCTAACTGACAGACAAAAACACATGTCCAAATAATGAGAGACCATACTTTGTAATTGGTAGTAAGAGATAAAAGCTGTCAATAATAGGGCCTCTACTACTCTTCTTTTCCTTCTTCATCTGTTCCCTCTTCCACTAAGTAATTATTTTGGGTGCTTTTTCTGGCTGGATGGAGTACTAGGAATCAACATGAAATCTGGCTTCAGATTTCCTGGGTTTGAACACTTGCTTCACCACGTGTTATTAGCTGACTAACCTCAGGCAAGTCACCGAACCTCTCTAAGACTCAATTTCTCATCTGTCAAATGGGGATACTATTATTCATCTCCATTATTATGAATAATAATAGTATTCATCTCAGAGTTGTGAGGAATAAATAATGTATTTCAAGCACGTAGTACAGTTTCTGAAACGTGATGTGGACTTTATTGTTATTATTATACTTGTGAAAAACTACTTCCACTCCCCTGGGGATGCTGGGCATTTCACAAGGGTGAGACTCAGCATAAATGAGAATGTCTTTTGGATCCCTTATACTTCTAAGCAGGACACTAGGGTTCTAAAAGTTCCAATGCAGGTTCTAAAAGGTCAGATCTATTAGTCAGGATGGTGTATGTATGTGCGTGCATGCATGCATGTATGTTTGTGAAAGAGAGAGTGGGGAGAAAGAGAGAGAGAGAGAGAGAGGGCTCTCTATATTATTCACTGCACTCAGCATCCCAGATGGTCCAAGCAGAGTACGCAACAGAGACAAGGCAGACAGGAATATTCATTGGAGAGTCCATGTGTCTCCTGCAGCACCCCACAGAGAGAATTTTTAGCCAGATTTGACCTCAACCATCCTGACCCATGGAGACAAGAAAGTCACCTCTCTTTGGTTTCCCTCTAGGGAGTAGCTGTCTCTTGTTCTACTTCTCCCACCAAGATGTCAATACATTGATCTCAGCTTAGCAGTGAGGAGAAGGCTGTAAAATTGAACATGCTCAAATAAAGTGTGGGGGACAAGAAGAGTAACAGTCCAATGCTATTGTATCCTTTTGAACTCTTCAGATGGAGGTCTAGTGAGTGGCCAAACTGTCCACGAGAGATAAAACTGTTTAAGCCATTTCTTTATTTTCACAAACTGTCCTGAAATTGCCAGTGCCAATTTCAAACGTTTAAGCTATAATGCCTTGCATTGTCCCTTGTAATCTGGCTCTCTCCTCCAGCGTAGACCAGTGGTAATGGCATGCATGGGCTCAGCACTTATTCCGTTTAAAGAACGGAGCATCTTTGGGAGCTAACCTGACATGATATGCAGGCATTGCAGAATATGACAAAGTCTCAGAAAGAAGCCTGTGGTAGTTTTAACTTAACATATGTCTACAGATTGATACTCTTCCCTTCAAAAGGTAGACGCTAATTCCCCTCCTCTTAAGTGTAGGTTGTATTTAGTGACCTGCTTCTAACAGAATGTGGGGGTAAGGGAGGGTGTGTGATGTTTGACGTTAGGAATATATAGATATAGATATAGATATATAGTATTGTGGCTATATATATATGTGTATGTACAATACTATATATATATATATATATATATATATATATATATATATATATATATATATATATAGTATTGTGGCTTCCTCCTTGCCCGCTCTCTGGGAGAAGCCAGTCTCCATGTCACAGACATTCAGCTGTGGAGAGGTCCATGTAATGAGGAATTGAGGCCTCTAATCTATAGCCATGTGAGTGCACCATCTTGGAAATGGAGCCACTGGCTCCATTTTTTTTGCTTTTTCTCATCATATATTGAATTTATTATATCAGCATACTAAGTGACACCTACCAGTGGCCATGACTGGACATGAAGGACCAAAAATGGGTAAAAAGGAGGTGGTACCCCACTCCCTTTGAAAAAGCCCTGCCCCTTCCCCAAAAGGCATTTTCATCCCCATCATGAGCCTCACTCCTCCTCCCTTTGCCTTTACTCTTTAAAATTAAACCACTCTCTCCAAGTAGGTGAGAAGTTGATATGTGAACTTAGTTCCCACTTCTCCATTCTTTGGCCACTGAATAAAGCCTGTGCTGTGTTGGTCTCAGCTTTGGTTTTGTTATTGCCATTAGATGATGCCAACTCTGATATATTGGATGCAGCTGGTCTTATGACCAACAGGTGAGGCCTTCCTTATGTTTTAGGAGATAGACATGGTATTCTTGCTCTAACAAGAATTCTTTAGGTTAAACAACATATATATTTTTGTGCCTATGTGTTTGATATATAATATTATTATTTTAATCAACCTTCATGGTTGATTCCTTAAGAGAAAGGAATAAGTCAAATATCAAGATTGAGACCTGATCCTTAGCAGTCAAGAAAGATTTAGGAGAAGAGGCTGTTTTTGAGTAGGGAGCTCCCCGTGGGCCTCAGAAGAGACACTGTGAGTGGGGAGTAGGTGAGTAGAGATAATGAGTTCTTAGTCATATGCAGCCGATGTGGCTTCTCTGTTCTCTGAAATATCCCTGACATCATTCTCATTAGCTGGGTGATGGGGACGGAAGCTTGGTCTTGAAGTGAAGAGGCTCGGCTTATAGTTCTACTTCCAAACAGATCAATTTAAAATTATGAAGTAAATTTTTCTCCAAACACTTTTTTCCTCCACTTCTTTAATGTGGTTGAGCACTAGTGTTATAGTTGAAAGACACATTTTTGAGGAAACTGTACAAATAAATGGATTTTCATCATGACAGTAATTTAAATGCATTTTTTGATCTTGAGGATGATGCTTTTGTTCCAGGAAGTTATGCTACAATTAAATTAATTTATCTTTGCAATGAGACCAGTGGATGAAAAAGTCTGTAAAGTGCAAATTGGTTTTATTAATTTACAAGATAAAGCGCTTGTTGTCTGGGGAATCAGTCCCAGAGCTCACTGTTTTCACATAATCTTATATTGTGGGTAATTATACACAGATGTTAACTTGATAAAGATAATTACAAGAATCTATCATTGCTGGGGTTCTGATTTATTTGATTGTGAACTTTTAGGGACTTTGTATTAGGTGATTAACTTATAGTGGGTATTTATTTGTTGGTGAGTGCCTGAAATAGTTACTGAAATTAATATAGAGCACGTTTTTACCTTTTCACAATGAATTTGTTTGATTAACAGCATGGTATTTATTCAGTTGTGGATCTTAAATACCAGATGCAAATAATCACTTGAACAGTCGAGTTCAAATATTTAACAGATCAGTGCAGAAAAGATTAAGTGGAAAATTTACTTTAAAGGACAAGTGTGTGTGATAGAGACAGAGATAGGTAGAATAAGACATGGATAGATTTTAACTATGTCAGACCCCATGGTGTGGCAGACATATAGATCACATGAGGGTGATGTTTCCAATTTTTGGAAAATTTCTGTTTCTTACAAGTTTTATGTAATTTTTTCTGGTATGTTAGAGAACAGCTCCCAACGCTAGCCGTGTGTAAGCATCACCAGGAGATCTCATTACAAATGCAGATTCCTAGGCCCCTTGGGATTCTGAATTGTAGATCTGGTTTGGTTCCTGCACACCTTTATTTTTAACAAACTCCCTAGGCGATTTGATGCATAGCTTGCTTTAGGAAGCGCTAAATTAGGTCAACCCTGTGGAAGTCTGCTCCTAACTAGAAACATGATATATTACTTTCCTTTACAAATCATAAACAGGTAAATATAAGAAAAGACATCATTTTCTCTTTTTTTCCCCCACTTATCAGGCTCTGGTCACAAACGTCACATGTCTTCTCTGCTTATTGCCAAAGACATCTATCAACTTCAAACCCTCTTTCCCCAATTTCTTACCCAAGGAACGAGATGTTTACCCATTTCTATTCTGGTCTTCGGGGACTGAGATTCAAATTGCTCTTGAAGCTAACCCTGCTGGTCATTAGGCATCGCCTTGCACCCTGGATTCTGATCCCACATTTTACTTCAGTTTAAATTACTTGATCTCTGGATTTTTCCTATGTCTTAGTCCTGAGATCCTGTCCAGTAGCTTTGTCCCTCTAGGGTAGAGTTCTGCCTTGGTTTCCTTCTAGTCTCCTCCCAAGTCATCCTCCCAAGAATGTAAGTCTTGCTTCAAAACTTTGGTCCAGAGACTAGGAGTCACAAGCTGCTAGATCTCCCCATGTAGCCTGGCATGCTCTACTCCCTATTCCTGCTCGGACACAGTGTTCCACCAACCCACCTATCCAAATACCCTGTGTTGGACCTTCCTGATGCCTCCTGACACAGGGATTGTCCCACCTGAGAGAAGATGTCTGCTTCCAAGTTCATTTTCTGTGTCTGCTTACCTGGGCCTGGTCAGGTGTTGTCCTGTGACATGACCCAGCAACCAGAACATCTATGGATCTCTCCAGATGGTGTACGAAGATTAATAGAGAAATTTAAAACTTGTATTTTCTATTCTGATTTCCTTATCCTCTGTCATTCTTTGCTGTCATGGGACATGAATTTTAAGCTATCTACTTTTGTTCTGATCTGTAAACTGTCTTTTCTGCCCTTGATTTCAACAAACTGATAACAGGATTTATCCTAGAGAAGAAAGGATTCAGAGGGATCATAACTGTCTTCAAGCATTTGAGAGGCTGTCATGCCAATGAGGGTTTAAACTCATTCCAGCTATCCCCAAAGGGTGGCCAATTTTGGCTCGGAAGGAGGAGGTTGTTCTCCAGTAAAGGGCTTCCAATAAGAAGCTGAATGACTATGGTAGATATCCCATAGAGAGGATCAAGGAGCAGAGTGGATGTCATCCAGCTTTGAGCATCATGAGTTATTGACAGGCGAGTACCCATGGGTTCAGGGAGTACTCGTTGTTGCTCTATGGAGTGGCATGTGGGTGTCAACCCAAGAGATTATACTGGCTGGCTCAGAAGAAGGTGATGGGCCAACCCAGTACAAAATAACATCATGAGCATCCTGACTATATGTCCTTTGATACAACTTAGTCTTTTGTCTATCCCTGAGACAAAAGCACTAAAGCTACTTGTTCTGCAAAGCTGGTAACAAATCTGTTCTGAAACAGTGGCATATCTTATGATTAGGCCAAGGAAGTTAGGCTGGTAATTGATGGTGCAGGAAATATGGTTTTGGACTGACTTCCCATTAAAACTTGGAAGTTTAATTATTAAATAAGTTTTATTGAGCCTCTATTATATGCTAGACACTGGACAGAGTTGGTTCACTTTCAGGTTTATCTATGAGTCTTGATGGTTCATTCTCCCAGTGTCTTAAGTAGCATATACAGTTTTATTTTTTTTAACATCTTTATTGGAGTATAATTGCTTTACAATGGTGTGTTAGTTTCTGCTTTATAACAAAGTGAATCAGTTATACATATGTCCCCATATCTCTTCCCTCTTGTGTCTCCCTCCCTCCCACCCTCCCTATCCCACCCCTCTAGGTGGTCACAAAGCACCGAGCTGATCTCCCTGTGCTAAGCGGCTGCTTCCCACTAGCTATCTATTTTACCTTTGGTAGTGTGTGTATAGCATACAGTTTTACCAGCCAGATAATAAGCTTTGAAGTTGCGGTACTGGGCATGTCACTCTAGGAGCTGTCTAGGTTCAGATATTCTAGTGGAAGATGGAAGCTTTGAGTTCCAATACCACTTGGCCATCCCTAAAATGGCTGAGGTTTCTGAGGAAGAATCATTGACTAAGAAGGAAGTTTAAAACAATTTTCAAGACTTACTCTTGGCTGTTCAGATACATGCCCAGCTCTTTGGGCTAGACTGCAGCCAAGCTTATTTTTCAGCCATGGCTGATGATAGAATGCTAGATTTCGATGCCTAGGTCTGCTCCTTAGATAGGAATATATATAAGTGACTATGAGCTTAGGGTCCCTTAGAACAGGGCAGATTTTTGCATTAACATCCTGTCAACATCCAGTCAGAGTTGAATGGACAATGGAAAGGTGAATTCCATTTGTCCTTCTTACTATGCATCTGGAAACTACTATCTGTGCTCATCCTCCTCCATGATCAATCCTGCACCTGTTTTCAGATTATGTCAAGGTTTCAGAACTCCGTTTAAACAGAGTATTACTCTGAGCCTCCATGTTTGTCTGACTCAGTCACCTTACATGGAAAAAAAATAACGAAAATAAAAACCTTAAAAAGGATTCTCTAAAAATATCTGCAAAGTCATTCTAATAAACTCTAACATTCTGTTAACTGCAGACCCATTATCTCCCCCCTCTATTTTGATTCATGAGTGACTATCATGGCAAGGGGATTGCAAACTGCTAACAAGACTCAGGGATAAGTTTTGGCATCAGAAGCTGAATTATTATTATTTTTTTAACATCTATATTGGAGTATAAGTGCTTTACAATGGTGTGTTAGTTTCTGCTTTATAACAAGTGAATCAGCTATACATATACATATATCTTCATATCTCTTTCCTCTTGCATCTCGCTCCCACCCCCCCTCCCTATCCCACCCCTCTAGGTGGTCAAAAAGCACCAAGCTGATCTCCCTGTGCTATGCGGCTGCTTCCCACTAGCTATCGGTTTTACATTTGGTAGTGTATGTATGTCCATGACACTCTCTAACTTTGTCCTAGCTTACCCTTCCCCCTCCCCATGTCCTCAAGTCCATTCTCTAGTAGGTCTGCATCTTTATTCCTGTCCTGCCCCTAGGTTCTTTGTGACCATTTTTTTTAAATCACATATATATGTGTTAGCATACAGCATTTGTTTTTCTCTTTCTGACTTGCTTCTCTCTGTATGACAGACTCTAGGTCTGTCCACCTCATTACAAATAGCTCAATTTCATTTATTTTCATGGCTGAGTAATATTCCATTGCATATATGTGCCATATCTTCTTTATCCATTCAACTGTCAATGGACACTTAGGTTGCTTCCATGTCCTGGCTATTGTAAATAGAGCTGCAGTGAACATTGTAGTGCATGACTCTTTTTGAATTATGGTTTTCTCAGGGTATATGCCCAGTAGTGGGATTGCTTGGTCGTATGGTAGTTCTATTTGTAGTTTTTTAAGGACGCTCCATCCTGTTCTCCATAGTGGCTGTATCAATTTACATTCCCACCAACAGTGCAAGAGGGTTGCCTTTTCTCCACACCCTCTCCAGCATTTATTGTTTGTAGATTTTTTGATGATGGCCATTCTGACTGGTGTGACAAGGTATCTTATTATAGATTTGATTTGCATTTTTCTAATGATTAATGACGTTGAGCATTCTTTCATGTGTTTGTTGGCAATCTGTATATCTTCATTGGAGAAATGTCTATTTAGGTCTTCTGCCCATTTTTGGATTGGGTTGTTTGTTTTGTTGATATTTAGCTGCATGAGCTGCTTGTAAATTTTGGAGATTAATCTTTTGTCAGTTGTGTCATTTGCAAATATTTTCTCCCATTCTGAGGGTTGTCTCTTCATCTTGTTTATGTTTTCCTTTGCTGTGCAAAAGCTTTTTAGTTTCATTAGGTCCAATTTGTTAAATTTTGTTTTTATTTCCATTTCTCTAGGAAGTGGGTCAAAAGGGATCTTTCTGTGATTTATGTCAGAGTGTTCTGCCTATGTTTTCCTCTAAGAGTTTGATAGTGTCTGGCCTTATATTTAGGTCTTTAATCCATTTTGAGTTTATTTTTGTGTATGGTGTTAGGGAGTGTTCTAATTTCGTTCTTTACATGTAGCTGTCCAGTTTTCCCAGCACCACTTATTGAAGAGGCTGTCTTTTCTCCATTGTATATTCTTGCCTCCTTTATTAAATATAAGGTGACCATATGTGCGTGGGTTTATCTCTGGACTTTCTATCCTGTTCCATTGATCTATATTTCTGTTTTTGTGCCAGTACCATACTGCCTTGATTACTGTAGCTCTGTAGTATAGTCTGAAGTCAGGGAGCCTGATTCCTCCAGTTCAGTTTTTCTTTCTCAAGATTGCTTTGGCTATTCGGGGTCTTTTGTATTTCCATACAAATTGTGAAATTTTTTATTCCAGTTCTGTGAAAAATGCCAGTGGTAGTTTGATAGGGATTGCATTGAATCTGTAGATTGCTTTGAGTAGTAGAGTCATTTTCACAATGTTGATTCTTCCAATCCAAGAACATGGTATATCTCTCCATCTATTTGTATCATCTTTAATTTCTTTCATCAGTGTCGTATAGTTTTCTGTATACAGGTCTTTTGTCTCCTTAGGTAGGTTTATTCCTAGGTATATTATTCTTTTAGTGGCAATGGTAAATGGGAGTGTTTCCTTAATTTTTCTTTCAGATTTTTCATCATTAGTGTATAGGAATGCAAGAGGTTTCCATGCATTAGTTTTGTATCCTGCCACTTTACCAAATTCATTCATTAGCCCTAGTAGTTTTCTGGTAGCATATTTAGGATTCTCTATGTATAGTATCATGTCATCTGCAAACAGTGACAGCTTTACTTCTTCTTTTCCACTCTGGGTTCCTTTTATTTCCTTTTCTTCTCTGATTACTGTGGATAAACCTTCCAAAACAATGTTGAATAATAGTGGTGAGAGTGGGCAACCTTGTCTTCTTCCTGATCTTAGTGGAAAAGGTTTCAGTTTTTCAACATTGAGGATGATGTTGGCTGTGGGTTTGTCATATATGGCCTTTATTTTGTTGAGGTAAGTTCCCTCTATGGCTACCTTCCGGAGGGTTTTTATCATAAATGGGTGTTGAATTGCGTTGAACGCTTTTGCTGCATCTATTGAGATGATTGTATGGTTTTTATTCTTCAATTCATTAATATGGTGTATCACATTCATTGATTTGCCTATATTGAAGATTCCTTGCATTCCTGGGATAAACCCCACTTGATCATGGTGTGTGATCCTTTTAATGTTTTGTTGGATTCTATTTGCTAGTATTCTGTTGAGAATTTTTGCATCTATGTTCATCAGTAATATTGGCCTGTAGTTTTCTTTCTTTGTCTGGTTTTGGTATCAGGGTGATGGTGGCCTCATGGAATGAGTTTGGAGGTGTTCCTCCCACTGCTATCTTTTGGAAGAGTTTGAGAAGGATAGGTGTTAGTTCTTCTCTAAATGTTTGATAGAATTCGTCTGTGAAGCCATCTGGTGCTGGACTTTTGTTTGCTGGTAGATTTTTAATCACAGTCTCATTTTCAGTGCTTGTGATTGGTATGTTTATATTTTCTGTTTCTTCCTGGTTTAATCTCAGAAGGCTGTGCTTTTCTAAGAATTTGTCCATTTCTACCAGGTTGTCCATTTTATTGGCATAGTTGCTTTTAGTAATCTGTCATGATCCTTTGTATTTCTGCAGTGTCAGTAGTTACTACTTTTTAGTTTCTAATTCTATTGATTTCAGTCTTCTCCGTTGTTTTTCTTGATGAGTCTGGCTAATGGTTTATCAATTTTATTGATCTTCTCAAGGCACAAGCTTGTGGGCTTCCCTGATGGTGCAGTGGTTGAGAGTCTGCCTACTGATGCAGGGGACACGGGTCCGTGCCCCGGTCCAGGAAGATCCCACATGCCACAGAGCAGCTGGGCCCGTGAGCCATGGCCGCTGAGTCTGTGCATCTGGAGGCTGTGCTCTGAAACGGGAGAGGCCACAGCAGTGAGAGGCCCGTGTACTTCCAAAAAAAAAAAAGCACCAGCTTTTACTTTTATTCATCTTCGCTATTGTTTCCTTCATTTCTTTTTCATTAATTTTTTTTTCTTTCCTGTAACTCTATTTTGTTTATTCTTTTTTTTTTTTTTTTTTTTTCAGAGGGCAAACCTTTTAATGCCAGCCATGGCTGGTTTCATCGGTTCAAGGTTAGAGCAAACTTCACAATGTAAAAGTAAGTGGAGAGGCAGCAAGTGCAGATAGGGTAGCTGTCCAGGAACTTCCGGAAACACTTTGAGAAATTATTGACGATGCTGTGTATTTACTGAAGCAGGTTTTTTTTTTTTTTTTTTTACATCTTTATTGGGGTATAATTGCTTTACAATGGTGTGTTAGTTTCTGCTTTATAACAAAGTGAATCAGTTATACATATACATATGTTCCCATATCTCTTCCCTCTTGCATCTCCCTCCCTCCCACCCTCCCTATCCCACCCCTCCAGGCGGTCACAAAGCACCGAGCTGATATCCCTGTGCCATGCGGCTGCTTCCCACTAGCTATCTACCTTACGTTTGTTAGTGTGTATATGTCCATGACTCTCTCTCGCCCTGTCACAGCTCACCCTTCCCCCTCCCCATATCCTCAAGTCCGTTCTCCAGTAGGTCTGTGTCGTTATTCCTGTCTTACCCCTGGGTTCTTCATGACATTTTTTTTTCTTCTTAAATTCCATATATATGTGTTAGCATACGGTATTTGTCTTTTTCTTTCTTACTTCACTCTGTATGACAGAGTCTAGGTCTATCCACCTCATTACAAATAGCTCAATTTCGTTTCTTTTTATGGCTGAGTAATATTCCATTGTATATATGTGCCACATCTTCTTTATCCATTCATCCGATGATGGACACTTAGGTTGTTTCCATATCCGGGCTATTGTAAATAGAGCTGCAATGAACATTTTGGTACATGACTCTTTTTGAATTTTGGTTTTCTCAGGGTATATAGCCAGTAGAGGGATTGCTGGGTCATATGGTAGTTCTATTTGTAGTTTTTTAAGGAACCTCCATACTGTTCTCCATAGTGGCTGAACCAATTCACATTCCCACCAGCAGTGCAAGAGGATTCCCTTTTCCCCACACCCTCTCTAGCATTTATTGTTTCTAGATTTTTTGATAATGGCTATTCTGACTGGTGTGAGATGATATCTCATTGTAGTTTTGATTTGCATTTCTCTAATGATTAATGATGTTGAGCATTCTTTCATGTGTTTGTTGGCAGTCTGTATATCTTCTTTGGAGAAATGTCTATTTAGATCTTCTGCCCATTTTTGGATTGGGTTGTTTGTTTTTTTAATATTGAGCTGCATGAGCTGCTTGTAAATTTTGGAGATTAATCTTTTGTTAGTTGCTTCATTTGCAAATATATTCTCCCATTCTGAGGGCTGTCTTTTGGTCTTGTTTATGGTTTCCTTTGCTGTGCAAAAGCTTTTCACTTTCATTAGGTCCAATTTGTTAAATTTTGTTTTTATTTCCATTTTCTAGGAGGTGGGTCAAAAGGGATCTTTCTGTGATTTATGTCGTAGAGTGTTCTGCCTATGTTTTCCTCTAAGAGTTTGATAGTTTCTGGCCTTACATTAAGGTCTTTAATCCATTTTGAGCTTATTTTTGTGTATGGTGTTAGGGAGTGATCTAATCTCATACTTTTAAATGTATCTGTCCAGTTTTCCCAGCACCACTTATTGAAGAGGCTGTCCTTTCTCCACTGTACATCCCTGCCACCTTTATCAAAGATAAGGTGACCATATGTGCGTGGGTTTATCTCTGGGCTTTCTATCCTGTTCCATTGATCTATCTTTCTGTTATTGTGCCAGTACCGTACTGTCTTGATAACTGTACTTTGTAGTATACTCTGAAGTCAGGGAGCCTGATTCCTCCAGCTCCTTTTTTCGTTCTCAAGTTTGCTTTGGCTATTCGGGGTCTTTTGTGTTTCCATACAAATTGCGAATTTTTTTGTTCTAGTTCTGTGAAAAATGCCAATGGTAGTTTGATAGGGATTGCATTGAATCTATAGATTGCTTTGGGTAGTAGAGTCATTTTCACAATGTTGATTCTTCCAATCCAAGAACATGGTATATCTCTCCATCTATTTGTATCATCTTTAATTTCTTTCATCAGTGTCTTATAATTTTCTGCATACAGGTCTTTTGTCTCCTTAGGTAGGTTTATTCCTAGATATTTTATTCTTTTTGTTGCAATGGTAAATGGGAGTGTTTTCTTGATTTCCATTTCAGATTTTTCATCATTAGTATATAGGAATGCCAGAGATTTCTGTGCATTAATTTTGTATCCTGCTACTTTACCAATCATTGATTAGCTCTAGTAGTTTTCTGGTAGCATCTTTAGGATTCTCTGTGTATATTATCATGTCATCTGCAAACAGTGACAGCTTTACTTCTTCTTTTCCAATTTGGATTCCTTTTATTTCCTTTTCTTCTCTGATTACTGTGGATAAACCTTCCAAAACTATGTTGAATAACAGTGGTGAGAGTGGGTAACCTTGTCTTATTCCTGATCTTAGTGGAAATGCTTTCAGTTTTTCACCATTGAGGATGATGTTGGCTGTGGGCTTGTCATATATGGCCTTTATTATGTTGAGGAAAGTTCTCTCTATGCCTACTTTCTGCAGGGTTTTTATCATAAATGGGTGTTCAATTTTGTCAAAAGTTTTCTCTGCATCTATTGAGGTGATCATATGGTTTTTCTCCTTCAATTTGTTAATATGGTTTATCACATTGATAGATTTGCGTATACTGAAGAATCCTTGCATTCCTGGAATAAACCCCACTTGATCATGGTGTATGATCCTTTTAATGTGCTGTTGGATTCTGTTTGCTAGTATTTTTTTTTTTTTTTTTTTTTTTTGCGATACGCAAGCCTCTCACTGTTGTGGCCTCTCCCGTTGCGGAGCACAGGCTCCGGATGCGCAGGCTCAGCGGCCATGGCTCACGGGCCCAGCCGCTCCGCGGCATGTGGGATCTTCCCGGACCGGGGCACGAACCCGTGTCCCCTGAATCAGCAGGCGGACTCTCAACCACTGCGCCACCAGGGAAGCCCTGTTTGCTAGTATTTTGTTGAGGATTTTTGCATCTATGTTCATCAGTGATATTGGCCTGTAGTTTTCTTTCTTTGTGACATCCTTGTCTGGTTTTGGTATCAAGGTGATGGTGGCCTCGTGGAAGGAATTTGGGAGTGTTCCTCCCTCTACTATATTTTGGAAGAGTTTGAGAAGGATAGATGTTAGTTCTTCTCTAAATGTTTGATAGAATTCACCTGTGAAGCCATCTGGTCCTGGGCTTTTGTTTGTTGGAAGATTTTTAATCACAGTTTCAATTTCAGTGCTTGTGATTGGTCTGTTCATATTTTCTGTTTCTTCCTGATTCAGTCTTGGCAGGTTGTGCATTTCTAAGAATTTGTCCATTTCTTCCAGATTGTCCATTTTATTGGCATAGAGTTGCTTGTAGTAATCTCTCATGATCTTTTTTATTTCTGCAGTGTCTGTTGTTACTTCTCCTTTTTCATTTCTAATTCTATTGATTTGAGTCTTCTCCCTTTTTTTCTTGATGAGTCTGGCTAATGGTTTATCTATTTTGTTTATCTTCTCAAAGAACCAGCTTTTAGTTTTATTGATATTTGCCATTGTTTCCCTGATTTCTTTTTCATTTATTTCTGATCTGATTTTTATGATTTCTTTCCTTCTGCTAGCTTTGGGGTTTTTTGTTCTTCTTTCTCTAATTGCTTGAGGTGCAAGGTTAGGTTGTTTATTCGAGATGTTTCCTGCTTCTTAAGGTGGGCTTGTATTGCTATAAACTTCCCCCTTAGAACTGCTTTTGCTGCATCCCATAGGTTTTGGGTCATTGTGTCTCCATTGTCATTTGTTTCTAGGTATTTTTCGATTTCCTCTTTGATTTCTTCAGTGATCACTTAATTATTAAGTAGTGTATTGTTTAGCTTCCATGTGTTTGTATTTTTTACAGATATTTTCCCGTAATTGATATCTAGTCTCATGGCGTTGTGGTCGGAAAAGATACTTGATACAATTTCAATTTTCTTAAATTTACCAAGGCTTGATTTGTGACCCAAGATATGATCTATCCTGGAGAATGTTCCATGAGCACTTGAGAAAAATGTGTATTCTGTTGTTTTTGAATGGAATGTCCTATAAATATCAATTAAGTCCATCTTGTTTAATGTATCATTTAAAGCTTGTGTTTCCTTATTGATTTTCATTTTGGATGATCTGTCCATTGGTGAAAGTGGGGTGTTTAAGTCCCCTACTATGAATGTGTTACTGTCGATTTCCCCTTTTATGGCTGTTAGTATTCGCCTTATGAATTGAGGTGCTCCTATGTTAGGTGCATAAATATTTACAATTGTTATATCTTCTTCTTGGATTGATCCCTTGATCATTATGTAGTGTCCTTCTTTGTCTCTTCTAATAGTCCTTATTTTAAAGTCTATTTTGTCTGATATGAGAATTGCTACTCCAGCTTTCTTTTGGTTTCCATTTGCATGGAATATCTTTTTCCATCCCCTTACTTTCAGTCTGTATGTGTCTCTAGGTCTGAAGTGGGTCTCTTGTAGACAGCATATATATGGGTCTTGTTTTTGTATCCATTCAGTAATCTGTGTTTTTTGGTGGGAGCATTTAGTCCATTTACATTTAAGGTAATTATCGATATGTATGTTCCTATTCCCATTTTCTAAATTGTTTTGGGTTCGTTATTATAGGTCTTTTCCTTCTCTTGTGTTTCTTGCCTAGAGAAGCTCCTTTAGCATTTGTTGTAAAGCTGGTTTGGTGGTGCTGAACTCTCTCAGCTTTTGCTTGTCTGTAAAGGTTTTGATTTCTCGATCAAATCTGAATGAGATCCTTGCTGGGTAGAGTAGTCTTGGCTGCAGGTTTTTCTCCTTCATCACTTTCAGTATGTCCTGCCACTCCCTTCTGGCTTGTAGGGTTTCTGCTGAGAGATGAGCTGTTAACCTTATGGGGATTCCCTTGTGTGTTATTTGTTGTTTTTCCCTTGCTGCTTTTAATATGCTTTCTTTGTATTTAATTTTTGACAGTTTGATTAATATGTGTTTTGGCGTATTTCTCCTTGAATTTATCCTGTATGGGACTCTCTGTGCTTCCTGGACTTGATTAACTATTTCCTTTCCCATATTAGGGAAGTTTTCAACTATAATCTCTTCAAATATTTTCTCAGTCTCTTTCTCTTCTTCTTCTGGAACCCCTATAATTCGAATGTTGGTGTGTTTAATGTTGTCCCAGAGGTCTCTGAGACTGTCCTCAGTTCTTTTCATTCTTTTTTCTTTATTCTGCTCTGCAGTAGTTATTTCCACTATTTTATCTTCCAGGTCACTTATCCCTTCTTCTGCCTCAGTTATTCTGCTATTGATCCCATCTAGAGTACTTTTAATTTCATTTATTGTGTTGTTCATCGTGGCTTGTTTCATCTTTAGTTCTTCTAGGTCCTTGTTAACTGTTTCTTGCATTTTGTCCATTCTGCTTCCAAGATTTTGGATCACCTTTACTATCATTATTCTGAATTCTTTTTCAGGTAGACTGCCTATTTCCTCTTCATTTGTTAGGTCTGGTGCATTTTTATCTTGCTCCTTTATCTGCTATGTGTTTTTCTGTCTTCTCATTTTGCTTATCTTACTGTGTTTGGGGTCTCCTTTTTGCAGGCTGCAGGTTCGTAGTTCCCACTGTTTTTGATGTCTGTCTCCAGTGGCTAAGGTTGGTTCAGTGGGTTGTGTAGGCTTCCTGGTGGAGGGGACTAGTGCCTGTGTTCTGGTGGATGAGGCTGGATCTTGTCTCTCTAGTGGGCAGGTTCATGTCTGGTGGTGTGTTTTGGGGTGTCTGTGGCCTTATTATGATTTTAGGCAGCCTCTCTGCTAATGGGTGGGTTTGTGTTCCTGTTTTGCTAGTTGTTTGGCATAGGTTGTCCAGCACTGTAGCTTGCTGGTCATTGAGTGAAGCTGGGTGCTGGTGTTAAGATGGAGGTCTCTGGGAGATTTTTGCCATTTGATATTATGTGGAGCTGGGAGGTCTCTTGTTGACCAGTGTCCTGAAGTTGGCTCTCCTACCTCAGAGGCAGAGCCCTGACTCTTGGCTGGAGCACAAAGAGCCTTTCATCCACATGGCTCAGAATAAAAGGGAGAAAAAGTAGAGAGAATTAGTAGAAGTATGAAGAAAGAAAGAAAGAAAGGAGGGAAGGAAGGAAGGAAGGAAGGAAGAAAGAAAGAAAGAAAGAAGCAAAGAAGGAAAGAAGGCAAGAAGGAAAGAAAGGAGGGAGGGAGGGAGGGAGGGAGCAAGGAAGGAAGGAGGGAAAGAAGGAAAAAAGACAGAAAGAAAGAAGATACAGTAACATAAAATAAAGTATAATAAAGTTATTGAATTAAAAAATACTTATAAAAAAAAAGGGACGGATAGAACCTTAGGACAAATGTTGGAAGCAAAGCTATACAGACAAAATCTTACACAGAAGCATACACATACACCCTCACAAAAAGAGGTAAAGGGGAAAAAATCATAAATCTTGCTCTTAGAGACCACCTCCTCAATTTGGAATGATTCGTTGTCTAAAGGAGGGAAGGAAGGAAGGAAGGAAGGAAGGGAGGGAGGGAGGGAGGGAGGGAGGGACGGAGGGAGGGAGGGAGGAAAGAAAGTAAAGTATAATAAAGTTATTAAAATTAAAATTATTAAGAAAAAAATTTTTTAAAAAACCATGGACGGATAGAACCCTAGGACAAATGGTGGAAGCAAAACTATACAGACAAGATCTCACACAGAAGCATACACATACACATTCACAAAAAGAGGAAAAGGGGAAAAAATCATAGAACTTGCTCTCGAAGCCCACCTCCTCAATTTGGGATGACTCGTTGGCTATTCATGTATTCCACAGATGCAGGGTACATCAAGTTGATTGTGGAGCTTTAATCTGCTGTTTCTGAGGCTGCTGGGAGAGATTTCCCTTTCTCTTCTTTGTTCTCACAGCTCACAGGGGCTCAGCTTTGGATTTGGCCCTGCCTCTGCGTGTAGGTCGCCGGAGGGCGTCTGTTTTTTGCTCAGACAGGACGGGGTTAAAGGAGCCGCTGATTCGGGGGCTCTGGCGCACTCAGGCCGTGGGGGCAGGGAGGGGCACTGTGTGCGGGGCAGGCCTGCGGCGGCAGAGGCCGGTGTGACGTTGCACCAGCCTGAGGCCCGCTGTGCGTTCTCCCAGGGAAGTTGTCCCTGGATCCCGGGAACCTGGCAGGGGCGGGCTGCACAGTCTCCGCAGAAGAGGGGTGTGGATAGTGACCTGTGCTCGCACACAGGCCCCTTGGTGGCGGCAGCAGCAGCCTTAGCGTCTCCCGCCCGTCCCTGGGGTCCGTGCTTTTAGCCGCGGCTCGCGCCCATCTCTGGGGTCCGCGCTTTTACCCGCGGCTCGCGCCCGCCTTTGGAGTTCCTTTAAGCAGCGCTCTTAAACCCCTCTCCTTGCGCACCAGGAAACAAAGAGGGAAGAAAAAGTCTCTTGCCTCTTCGGCAGGTGCAGACTTTTCCCCCGGACTCCCTCCCGGCTAGCCTTGGTGCACTAACCCCTTCAGGCTATGTTCACGCTGCTGACCCCAGTCCTCTCCCTGCGCTCCCACCGAAACCCGAGCCTCAGCTCGCAGCCCCGCCTGCCCGGCGGGTGAGCAGACAAGCCTCTAGGGCTGGTGAGTGCCGGTAAGCACCGATCCTCTGTGCGGGAATCTCCCCGCTTTGCCCTCCGCATCCCTGTTGCTGTGCACTCCTCCGCGGCCCCGAAGCTCCCCCCGCCGCCTCCCGCAGTCTCCGCCCGCGAAGGGGCTTCCTAGTGTGTGGAAACTTTTCCTCCTTCACAGCTCCCTCCCACTGGTGCAGGTGCCATCCCTATTCTTTTGTCTCTGTTTTTTCTTTTGCCCTACCCAGGTACGTAGGGGAGTTTCTTGCCGTTTGGGAGGTCTGAGGTCTTCTGCCAGCCTTCAGTAGGTGTTCTGTAGGAGTTGTTCCACGTATAGATGTATTTCTGGTGTATCTGTGGGGAGGAAGGTGATCTCCACGTCTTACTCTTCCGCCATCTTCAAGGTCCCCCCTGTTTATTCTTTATACAATGTTTTAACATCTTTATTGGAGTATAATTGCTCTACAATGGTGTGTTAGTTTCTGCTTTATAACAAAGTGAATCAGTTATACATATACAAATATTCCCATATCTCTTCCCTCTTGCATCTCCCTCCCTCCCACCTTCCCTACCCCACCCCTCTAGGTGGTCACAAACCACCTAGCTGATCTCCCAGTGCTATACAGCTGCTTCCCACTAGCTATCTATTTTATGTTTGGTAGTGTATATATGTCCATTCCACTCTCTTACTTTGCAACAGCTTACCCTTCCCCCCCCCCTTATCCTCAAGTCCATGCTCTAGTAGGGCTGTGTCTTTATTCCCGTCTTACCCATAGGTACTTCATTACCTTTTTTTTTCCTCTTAAATTCCATATATATGTATTAGCATACAGTATTTATTTTTCTCTTTCTGACGTACGTCATCCCTTTAATGTGCTGTTGGAGTCTGTTAGCTAGTATTTTGTTGAGGATTTTTGCATCTATGTTCATCAGTGATATTGGCCTGGAGTTTTCTTTCTTTGTGACATCTTTGTCTGGTTTTGGTATCAAGGTGATGGTGGTCTTGTAGAATGAGTTTGGGAGTGTTCCTCCCTCTGCTATCTTTTGGAAGAGTTTGAGAAGGATAGGTGTTAGCTTTTCTCTAAATGTTTGATAGAATTCGCCTGTGAAGCCATCTGGTGCTGGGCTTTTTTTTGCTGGTAGATTTTTAATCACAGTCTCATTTTCAGTGCTTGTGATTGGTCTGTTTATATTTTCTATTTCTTCCTGGTTCATCTCAGAGGGCTGTGCTTTTCTAAGAATTTGTCCATTTCTACCAGGTTGTCCATTTTATTGGCATATATTTGCTTGTAGTAATCTTTCATGATCCTTTGTATTTCTGCAGTGTCAGTTGTTACTTCTCCTTTTTCATTTCTAATTCTGTTGGTTTAAGTCTTCTTCCTTTTTTTCTTGATAAATCTGGCTAATGGTTTATCAATTTTGTTTATCTTCTCATAGAACCAGCTTTTAGTTTTATTGATGTTTGCTATTGTTTCCTTCATTTCTTTTTCATTTATTTCTGATCTGATCTTTATGATTTCTTTCCTTCTGCTAACTTTGGGGTTTTTTTGTTCTTCTGTCTCTAATTGCTTTAGGTGTAAGCTTAGGTTGTTTATTTGAGATGTTTCTTGTTTCTTAAGGTAGTATTGTATTGCGATAAACTTCCCTCCTAGAACTGCTTTTGCTGCATTCCATAGGTTTTGGGTTGTCATGTTTTCATTGTCATTTGTTTCTAGGTATTTTTTTATTCCCTTTTTGATTTCTTCAGTGATACCTTGAATATTAAATAGTGTATTGTTTCGCCTCCATCTGTTTGTATTTTTTACACAATGTTTCCTGTAATTGATATCTAGTCTCATAGCGTTGTGGTCGGAAAAGATACTTGATATGATTTCAATTTTCTTAAATTTACCAAGCCTTGATTTGTGACCCAAGATATGATCTATCCTGGAGAATGTTACATGAGCTCTTGAGAAGAATGTGTATTGTGTTGTTTTTCAATCAAATTTCCTATAAATATCAATTAAGTCCATCTTGTTTAACGTAACATTTACAACTTGTGTTTCGTTATTTATTTTCATTTTGCATGATCTGTCCATTGGTGAAAGTGGTGTCTTAAAGTCTCCTTGTATGATTGTGTTACTGTCGATTTCCCCTTTTAAGGCTGTTAGCATTTGCATTATGTATTGAGGTGCTCCTATGTTGGGTGAATAAATATTTACAGTTGTTATATCTTCTTCCTGGATTGATTCCTTAATCATTATGTAGTGTCCTTCTTTGTCTCTTGTAATAGTCTTTGTTTTAAAGTCTATTTTGTCTGATATGAGAAATGCTACTCCAACTTTCTTTTGATTTCCATTTACATGGAATATCATTTTCCATCCCCTCATTTTAAGTCTGTATGTGTCCCTAGGTCTGAAGTGGGTCTCTTGTTGACTGCATATATACGGGTCTTGTTTTTGTATACATTCAGCCAGTCTGTGTCTTTTGGTTGGAGCATTTAATCCATTTACATCTAAGGTAATTATCGATATGTATGGTACTATTACCATTTTCTTAATTGTTTGGGGCTTGTTATTTTAGGTCTTTTCCTTCTCTTGTGTTTCCTGCCTAGAGAGGTTCCTTTAGCATTTGTTGTAAAGCTGGTTTGGTGGTGCAGAATTCTCTTAGCTTTTGCTTGTATGTAAAGGTTTTAATTTCTCTGTCAAATGTGAATGAGAGCCTTGCTGGGTAGAGTCATGTTGCTTGTAGGTTTTTCCCTTTCATCACTTTAAATATGTCCTGTCACTCCCTTCTGGCTTGCAGAGTTTCTGCTGAAAGATCCATTGTTAACCTTATGGGGATTCCCTTGTACGTTATTTGCTGCTTTTCCCTTGCTGCTTTTAATATTTTTTCTTCGTATTTGATTTTTGATAGTTTGATTAATATGTGTCTTGGCGTGTTTCTCCTTGGATTTATCCTGTATGGGACTGTCTGCACTTCCTGGACTTGATTAACTATTTCCTTTCCTATATTAGGGAAGTTTTCAATTATAATTGCTTCAAATAATTTGTCATTCCTTTTCTTTTTCTCTTCTTCTTCTGGGACCGATATAATTTGAATGTTGGTGCATTTAATGTTGTCCCAGAGGTCTCTGAGACTGTCCTGAATTGTTTTCATTCTTTTTTCTTTATTCTGTTCTGTAGTAGTTATTTCCACTCTTTTATCTTCCAGGTCACTTATCTGTTTTCTGCCACAGTTAATCTGCTATTGATTCCTTCTAGAGAATTTTTAATTTAATTTATTGTTTTGTTCATCATTGTTTGTTTACTCTTTAGTTCTTCTAAATCCTTGTTAAACATTTCTTTTATTTTCTCCATTCTATTTCCAAGATTTTGGATCATCTTTACTATCAGTATTCTGAATTCTTTTTCAGGTAGACTGCCTATTTCCTCTTCATTTGTTAGGTCTGGTGGGTCTTTACCTTGCTCCTTCATCTTCTGTGTGTTTCTCTGTCTTATCATTTTGCTTAACTTACTGTGTTTGGGGTCTCCTTTTTGCAGGCTGCAGGTTTGTAGTTCCTGTTGTTTCTGGTGTCTGCCCCCAGTGGCTAAGGTTGGTTCAGTGGTTTGTGTAGGCTTCCTGGTAGAGGGGACTGGTGCCTGTGTTCTGGTGGATGAGGCTGGATCTTGTCTTTCTGGTGGGCAAGTCCACGTCTGGTGGTGTGTTTTGGGGTGTCTGTGACTTTATTATGATTTTAGGCAGCCTCTTTGCTAATGAGTGGGTTTGTGTTCCTGTCTTGCTAGTTGTTTGGCATAGGGTGTCCAGCACTGTAGCTTGCTGGTCGTTGTAGTGGAGCTAGGTCTTGGCATTGAGATGGAGATCTCTGGGAGATTTTTGATGTTTGATATTACGTAGAGCCGGGAAGTCTGCTGGACCAATGTCCTGAACTCAGCTCTCCCACCTCAGAGGCACAGGCCTGATGCCTGGCCGGAGCACCAAGACCCTGTCATCCACACAGCTCAGAATAAAAGTAAGAAAGAAAGAGAGAGAGAGAGAGAGAGAGAGAGAGAGAGAGAGAGAGGTAGGGAGGGAGGGAGGGAGGAAGCAAGGAAGGAAGGAAGGAATGGAGGGAAAAAATAAAATGAATAAAAAGTTATTAAAATAAATAATTATTAAAATTTAAAATAATTTTTAAGTATTAAAAGAAAAAGAGAGCAGCCAAACCAAAAACACAAATCCCGCAATAATTAAAAGTGCTAAAAAGTATGCTAACAAAAGAAAGGGAAAAAAATATATATATCGTTGTTCCCAAAGTCCACTGCCTCAATTTTGGGATGATTTGTTGTCTATTCAGGCATTCCACCGATGTAGTGTACATCAGGTTGACTGTGGGTATTTAATCTGCTGCTGAGGCTGCTGGGAGAGATTTCCCTTTCTCTTCTTTGTTCGCACAGCTCCCGGGGTTCAGCTTTGGATTTGGCCCCGCCTCTGCGTGTAGGTTGCCTCAGGGCATCTGTTCTTCGCTCAGACAGGACAGGGTTAAAGGAGCAGCTGCTTCAGGGGCTCTGGCTCACTCAGGCCGCGGGGAGGGAGGGGCACGGATGCGGGGTGAGCCTGCGGCGGCCGAGGCCAGTGGGATGTTGCAGCAGCCTGAGGCGCACCGTGCGTTCTCCCGAGGAAGTTGTCCCTGGATCCCCGGACCCTTGCAGTGGCAGGCTACACAGCCTACCCGCAAGGGAGGTGTGGAGAGTGACCTGTGCTCGCACACAGGTTTCTTGGTGGCGGCAGCAGCAGCCTTAGCGTCCCATGCCCATCACTGGTGTCCGTGCTGTTAGCCGCGGCTCGCGCCTGTCTCTGGAGCTCGTTTAGGCGTTGCTCTTAATCCCCTCTCCTCGTGTACCCCGAAACAATGGTCTCTTGCCTCTTAGGCAGGTCCAGAGTTTTTCCCGGACTCCCTCCCAGCTAGCTGTGGCGCACTAGCCCCCTTCAGGCTGTGTTCACTCAGCCAATCCCAGTCCTCTCCCTGCGATCCGACCGAAGCCCGCGCCTCAGCTCCCAGTCCCACCCGCCCTGGCGGGTGAGCAGACAAGCCTGTCGGCCTGGTAAGTGCCGGTCGGCATCGATCCTCTGTGTGGGAATCTCTCCGCTTTGCCCTCTGCACCCCTGTTGCTGTGCTCTCCTCCACGCCTCCGAACCTTCCCCCTCTGCCACCCGCAGTCTCCGCCCACGAAGGGGCTTCTAGTGTGTGGAAACCTTTCCTCCTTCACGGCTCCCTCCCACTGGTGCATGTCCTATTCTTTCGTCTCTGTTTTTTTTTTCTTTTGCCCTATCCAGGTACGTGGGGAGTTTCTTGCCTTTTGGGAGGTCTGAGGTCTTCTGCCAGCGTTCAGTAGGGGTTCAGTAGGAGTTGTTCCACACGTAGATGTATTTCTGATGTATTTGTGGGGAGGAAGGTGATCTCCATGTCTTACTCTTCTGCCATCTGAAGCTCCCCTCAGAAGCTGTGATCCTGAATGAAGTCTTCAGGCTAAAGAGAAAAAATTCAAAACACTCTTCTAAATTAATTAGATCCACCAAATTTCATAGAACTTGGATTTTCTACGTTGATGCTGATATTCACACTTTAAACATGTACCCCTAGTTTCATCTGTTTTGTCCTTTGTTCTTTTGGGGTCTGTGGTGGCTGGTGGTAATGTAGGTGTGGAGACAGCACACCTTCTTGGCTTGCCATAAATGAAGGTCAACGGTCTTATTTCTTCTCAAAGGAATATAGGCATTCAGAAATGTGTTACTACTTGAGCAAATGTAAGCAGAGGATCTCAGTTCATAGGGCCCATTTTTCTTGGGGATAATTATGTAAATAACTGGAACTTAAACAGATTTCAATTGCTATTACTTGAACATGCATACTTGAGTAGGGTTTTTCATGACTGAGAAAAGAAATCTGAGGCCTGTGCATTTGCAGCATTCAGTAACATAAATGCTCATTTCTGAACTGTGATTGTATGTTGTTTCACAGCTCTTGCTGATACATGCTCAATTCCTGTCATGGCTTTGGGCTGATTACATTTCTATAAACTATGCAGATTCTAGGCATGGCCAATGTATAACAATGAGGCATATATATATATATATATATATATATATATATATATAGTGTGTGTGTGTGTGTGTGTGTGTTAGCTAGATGTAAACTTCCATCAGATATTTGACTAAAATACAACATTTTTCTAAATGTTTAAAGCCATCTTTGCCAGTTTAGATTCAAATTTGCTAATGTAAAGAGACAATTTTCCAAGCAAACATGTGTGCACTTTTCTCTTTTGACTGAAAGTGGACATGTCCAGGGAGCACTGATTTTGTTGCAAGCAGTGATATAATAGAGAAGGAACTACAGAAATTAGGGCAGGGGGAGTGTGATTGGCAGTTTGATCAGGACTAAAATCCACACAGAGATTGGAAGTTATCTCTTCTGGCAGAAAAAATCAAAGAAACAAAACCAAAAGCAAAGAGCTGGCAACATGCAGAAGATAGATAGATAGTTAGGTAAGCAGATGATAGATAGATAGATAGATAAATAGATAGATAGAGAGATAGAGAGAAAGACAGAGATAGACAGATAGCCACAGGGATATTGTAATTTCCCACTTTTTTCTATTCCATTAAGACTATTAGATGTGAGTACCCACTTTTTTCTATTCCACTAAGACCATTAGATGTGAGTAGCATATTTTAGAATAGCAGGGAGCCAGGAAAGAGCTATGATAATCCCTAGGTATAGGAATTACTTAAAATGTCTGAAATCCTTTACCCTACCCCCTCCCCATTGTCTTTAAGAAAAAGTCCGAAGTCCCTCAAGTGGCTGTAAGTCCTGAGATGATCCAGTCCCTACCTACTCTTTAGCCTCATTTGTGGCTTTCTTTAAAAAATTATTCTGCTTCTGTCAAACTGACATTCTTTCAGTTCCTTGCATGGCCATATCCTCCATGGAATCTGAGTATTCACACAACCTAATATTTCTGATTGATGACCCTGTTCTCCCCTCCCACGCTTATACTTTCACATAGTAAAATGCTATTTGTCTTTCAGGTTTCAGCTCAAGAGTCACTTTCTCAAGGAGGCCTTCCCTGATCTTCCATCTCCCTGATGAGTCGAGGCCTCCCCACTATGTGTTCCTATAGCAATCTAAACTTCTCCTTCACAGCACTCATTGCTGTTGAAACCACCTCTTTAAAGTCTGTCTTTTCTATTATACTGTGAGCTCCATGTGTTCATTGCAATATCCAAGAAACTCGCCTGGTTTGTGACCAAATTTTTGAATGTATCAAGAAGTGAAGCCAAGTAGAGAGGCTCCAGGGAAAGTGAACACTTGTATGTAAAACGTGAGGAATAATACATACTTACAGGTTGTTGTTGAAATAAGTCACGTAAAACATCTACTGAAGTTTCTGGTAAATGGGCTAGTCAATTTGTAACTTTAAGTAGCTTTGAGTTTTTTACTGGAATTAAATAGCATAGAAATAATAAACACTTATATATCTCTACTTGGATGTGTCAAAAGTCCTTAAACTCAGCATATTAAAATCAAACTTAAGATCTTTTTCCCCAAGCTTGTACTAATCTGCTGTCATCAGCCTCAGTGGATGCAAGCACCGTGTCCAGCCTGGATAGCCATCCTCAACACCTCTGTCTTCCTCCCCAGTAGCCAATCCTCAATAAGACCTGATGACTATTTCTTCAGTTCATCCGTTCCTCTCCATCTCCAGGTCTTCCTTTCTAGTCCACCTACCATCGCTCATTCCTGGACAGTACAGTATCTTCGTAAGTGGTCTTCTTGTTCCATGCCCGCCTTCTCTCTAAGTCAGTTGTCTCATTGTAGCTATAGTGATCTTTTAAAAACTTATATCTAACTATGTCACACACATGCAGCTTCATATTTTTCAGTTTCCAACAGAATAACAACATTAACAACAAGTAACATGTTATATAGCACCTTATGGTAGTCATTATGTACCAGACACTGTACTAAGTGCTTTGTGTATTTCAACTCATTTAATCCCCACAATAAGTTGGGTTCTTATATGGATTTGGTCCATTGTGGAGAAACAAGAGCAGAGGGGTTGAGCACATTAGGCCACATATACTTATCACTCTTCAATCTTTTTCTAATTGGGAGAGGCAATGCAGAGACTCAGTGTAGAGCTAACAAAGAGTGTTGACTCAGGAAACTGACTGCCTGGCTTCAAGACTCTGTCCCCTTATGAACTAAATGGGGATAACAATAGCACCTCCTTTATAAGGTTGTTGTATCAAATGAATAAAGATGAGTAATATACCTAACACAGTATTAAAATTTAATAAAAGTTATTGATATTGCTTTAGGATATACAGCCATCCCTCAGCATCCACAGGGATTGGTTCCAGGACACACTTGGAAACTAAAATCTGTGAATGCTCAAGTCCCTTATATAAAAAGTTGTAGTAGTTGCATATAACCTATGCCCATCCTCCCATATACTTTAAATCATTTCTAGATTACTTATAATACCAATGTAAATGCTATGCAGATAGTTGTAAATACAATGTAAATGCTGTATAAATAGTTGCTGGCACACAGAAAGTTCAAGTTTTCAATTTTGGAAATTTTTGGAATTTTTTTCCAAACATTTTCAATACACACACACACACACACACACACACACATAAAATCTTGTTAAAACAGCATGAAGGACCTTGAAAATAAAGCGCCTGTCTACCCTTTCAACCTCATCCATTGTGGCTTTCCCACGTTCTCTTTACTCATTCTTTTCTGGTCTTCTTGCTGTCTCTCAGAGAATCATGCCCCTTGCCAAAAGAAACAAGTTCCCTAATATTCTCTAACAATCCCTACCTTTCCTGTTTAACTCTTAAATATTTTTCACGTCTCAGCTCAGATGTCACTTACACTTGGAAGTCACCTACCAACCACAGGCTAGTTTAGATCTCACTGCTCTATATTCTGTTTACCCTGCAACTTACCTATGATTTGCTTATCACAATTGCAATTTTGTATTTATTTGTGTGATTTCCTAATTGTCAAACTTTCTCATTATAAGATTCACAGAAGCAGGCACCAAGTCTTGTTATATTCACCATTGTCCAGTGAGCCTGATACATGTTTGTGTTCATGAATGAATACACATATGTCTCCACTATCTGGTACTTGTGATAGAAGGGGTACATTTCTGATTTAGAAACAAACTTCACTCAAATTTCTTCAGTGTGGTTGTTGAAGATGTTAAATTCATGGAGGCAGATATAGGCTCTTCTTGTGAACCTCTATGTAACTGAAACCAAAGATGCTGTTGGTTTTGTATTCACAGCTGAGGGTAAAAATCAAAGGCTGGCTTTTTAAAGTGAACTTAACTTTGGAGCTGAATATGCATTTTAGTTGTATTGTAAGTCTCTCATCAAGATCTAGGAAAGATATTCCTTAATCTTAGATATTTTCCCCCATAAATCACTCTTGAGAAATTATTTAGCTAAATCATGAAGCAGAATTTTATCTGTCCTAGTAGAAGTTACCAATAAAGCAGTTCATCTCATAAGGCATAAAAATTCTGGTGAAAGGATTAGAGAAGAAATGTTAGCACAAACAGAACAAAGGGGTTTTCATTTGTACTAGGCAATCATAAAGGGAGTCTAAATCCTGATGAATCTTTTGCTTTCTTTGGAAGCAACTGGCCTGTTAGGCATTTAATACTCCAGTCCCATGTGGTAGAAGCAGTAACAGTTTTCTACACAACCAACATGTTTTTTATTCAGGTGTGAACAGATGAAATTGTACATCTGAGCACAGATGAGATGAAAAAATAAACCATTGAAAATCTGAGCTAAAAATGGCCATATCCATTTGGCATAAGCAAACATAATACCATGGGAAATGACACAGGATATTAAGTTCAGCAGTTTCCCTCCAGTCTGGGACTCATGTCTTTGCTTCTTTGAGGTAGTATAGTGGTTATTCTTGGGGATGTATGAAAGGTTTTTTTCCTAAAGCTTCTCTATTATTTCCTCTACATAATAAAACCCCTGGTCCTACAGAGAATGTAGATGCCCCAATTTTTTTTTTTTTTTTTTTGTGGTACGCGGGCCTCTCACTGCCATGGCCTCTCCCGTCGCAGAGCACAGGCTCCGGACGCGCAGGCCCAGCAGCCATGGCTCACGGGCCCAGCCACTCCACGGCATGTGGGATCTTCCCAGACCAGGGCACGAACCCGTGTCCCCTGCATCAGCAGGCGGACTCTCAACCACTGTGCCACCAGGGAAGCCCGGCCCCAAAATTAATTGAGTTCATTATTATGATTGGACAATAGCTTTCCACTAATGCACCTTTGTTTTTCCACTTTTTTCCCACTAATCACCATTTGAGATTAAGAAGTTTAATGTCTTTTGTCATAAAAAGCAACACGTTAAATGAGTTCCTTGGAAGAAGGAGTAGTAGTAGATTTTAAAGAACACTTATTAACTTATAAAAATTGACACCAACCACGTTAGAGATACATGGGAGATGGAAAAAAATAAAAGACCAAACAAAGTTAATGATAATTTAAGAACTGTTTTCTATTAATCATTTTTTTTTTTTTTTTTTTTTTTTTGCGGTACGCGGGCCTCTCACTGTTGTGGCCTCTCCCGTTGCGGAGGACAGGCTCCGGACGCGCAGGCTCAGCGGCCATGGCTCACGGGCCCAGCCACTCTGCGGCATGTGAGATCTTCCCGGACTGGGGCACGAACCCGTGTCCCCTGCATCGGCAGGCGGACTCTCAACCACTGCGCCACCAGGGAAACCCCCTAATCATTTTTTTTAATAAGGAAAAATCCCATGTATAGATTTGTTTGAGTAAGCCATATACAGTCATTTGTGATTACAGGAATTATATGGATTGTTTCCAAATATTTATGCCAGAAATTACAAATCAAATAAAGCTTATTACACCCTTCATGAGGCTTGAAACAATACTATGAAAATAGTCACCCACACCTGAGCTCACATCAAAATGCATTTTTTTCTAGGGTTGCACTGCCACTCCACCCTAGTTTGGTTGGGTGCCTTTCAATTCCATGCTCACAGCAGAATATCCTTTATGCATATGGCCTGCAATGAGACTTTTACTATTCCAGCGCTCATGTTCTGGGTTCCCAGCCATGTCTGCAGGGTGAACTTCTCTACCTCCAGAAAAGTTAGAGATGGAAGTCTTTCTTCTGCAGTCACATGCTACTTATTCACATGTTCTTTGGGTTCTTTTGTACAATCACATATATTTTCTTTCAGTCTTGAGTACAGTTGGCCCTTTATCTTTAAAATACTCATTCTAATACAAGTGGTAAAGTTTAGTTTGTCCTATATCTCTGTAATAAATTTTAGCCTGGAAAACCAGTACAGCCCCCACAAAACACCATCCACTTGTCATGTAGACCTTTGGTTGTTGTTTCTTTTATGGTTTCTCCTTTTTTTTTTTTTTTTTTTTTTTTTAGAATAAATCTAAATTCCTTACTATGATTTACAAGGCCCTAAAGGATCTGGCCCTGGTATCTTCCCTAATATATTTCCTGCCTCTCTTCTCCTTTCCTGCTGAACTCCAGTTTTCTTTCATTTTTCAAATAGATCTCCTTTTTCCTGCCTCAGATCTCTTTCTTCCTTTGCTTGGAACATGATTACCTCCAACCTTCACATGTGAGTCTCCTAGATAAAAATTAATATTCTCAAGGATGCTTTTCCTGTTCATCCTGCATATAGTAGATTCATTCTTTTATAGTACTATGACAAGATATAATTAATTCATTTGTTTATTCATTTTTTGGTTTGAATCTCCTAGTGAAATACAAATTCCATAAAAGCAGTGCCTATACATGCTTGACCGTCACAGTCAAGATCCCAGCATCTATAGTGTCTTGCATTAGTAGTTATTTGATAAGTACTTTTGTGAACTTGGGAATGTTAGGAATAACTTCTTAGCTAAGATAAAGTCTTCTTCATTTGAAGAAAATTCTTTTAAGCAAAAACTGAAATTTAAAAAACTGATAAAGTGCATTGTGATATCAACATCTCCATCTAAGAAAGGAGTATATGACCTGTACTACATAGTGACATCTGCCTGTAAACTCCAACTTTGTATTTTAATTGTATTATATCTCATAAGCAATTACAGCATAGGTGGAGAGCTACTCATCCTGGGAACTAGGGACAAAGTGATACCAAACTTAGCTCTTAGCATGGGCTGTAAGTCCCTCAAGTGAGGCATGAACTCAAAGCTTGGAAAGTGCTATAAGATATGACATTTTGTTTTAGTGTCTGTCTGCTACATCCTCAGTCCTGGCATGATGCTGGCACGTTATAGGCTCTCAAATATAAATGAATCCATGCAACATCTCACAACTTGGTAATCTTTATTTATAATTAAGCTATTTTTTTTAAATTGAAGTTAGTCATCTTTTTCTTGCTAAAACAACATATTGCTGATTTTATATCAAAAGTCTGTAGGGAAACACGATTCACTTTACGGCCAGTTTTGCTGAAATATATTGGCCCTGCAAAGCAAGAGACATTTACACTTTGAAATATGCATTGTCATTTATGCTTCAAAAACACAGTAGTTTTCCTTAGCTGTTTCTTGGCTTAATCAGTCCCCAAAGTTGAATAAATGAAAGGAATGGAATGTGTATGAGCATTAAACTACAGTCTAGCAAGGTGACTTTTACTCTGTTCTCCTGCAATTATTAGTGAACCACTGTTTTGTCTAGATAATTATTTTTCTCATGGATTATCATTGGATTATGAAGTAAAGTGATTCCATGAAAAAGAAAAATGTTCCCAGTTTAAAGTCTTCCCAAACTCTTAAGTAAAAATGCTGTTACAACATTATTTCACCTGTTAAATTTCTGAAATTAAAAACAGAAAAGTAATACAAAGTAATGGTAAGACTGCTATAGATACGGTATTCTAAAATATTGCTAGTGGGAGGGAAAATTGCTATAACAATTTTGAAAGCAATTTAACTATATGTACCTTAAAATTGTTACTGTGTTAGGAGCTAGTAATACCACTTCTAGGAGTTAATAAATACAGATAGAGTTGTATTTCTAGAGGTTTATATACAGAAACGCTCATCAAAGCATTAGTAAGGATAACAAAAAGGAAACAATATGTTGTCTAAATATTAGGGATACAGCAGTATAAATAATGACACATGCCTATGATTTAATTCTGAATTGCCATTCAAATGAAAGTTTATGCTTAGAAAGACTATTTAAGGATATAGGGGAAATGCTCAGTTGGTAAAGTTAAGTGAAAAAGGTAGGATATTAAGAGTAAATAGAAGAGGTAAAAATCTCTTTTGTGGAATCTAGACTGTAGATTTGTTTAGTTTAGCTTGCATGGTGTTAATTGTTTTAACTAGTTGCCAATATTTTAAAACCCAGGATATACCTCTTTAAAAGAACCTTATTTTCAGGTCCTCCCTAAAATCCTGGAGATTTGGCACATTCAGGCCACACCCACCTGGAAGCATCAGTGGTCTGGAGATGAGGAGGCTCAGCTCCCTGAAACCTGGCCTGTGCTTCCTGGTTGGTCACAATCCCCAGCATGCCTGACCGTTGCCCCTCACCCATTGCCTTACTGGCTTGTGAGCTCTTGGCTCTTATGCATCATGATCAGTTTTGTAAAATATGTATGCGTATTCGTGAAATGTTTCCAAAACTTCTCTCAGGGTGGTAGGATAATAGGTGAGTTCCATTTTCTTCTTTAGTTTTTGTATTTTCCAAATTGTATAACAAAAACAGGTATTGTATTTCTGATTAGAAAACAATGACTTATTTTTTTATTTTCAAATATAGTTGATTGAAAATATATTTTAAAATTCAAATATAGTTGATTGAAAATATTATATTAGTTTCAGATGTACAGCATTGTGATTCAGTACTTTTTACAGATTATACTCCGTTAAAAGTTATTACAAGATAATGGCTATAATTTCCTGTGTTATAGAATATATCCTTATTGCTTATCTGCTTTATACATAGTTTATATCTTTTGATCCCACAACTGTAGTTTGCCCTTCTACCCTTTCCTCTCACCTTTGGTAACCACTTGTTTGTTTTCTGTATCTGTGAGTCTGTTTCCATTTTGCATATATATTCGTTTGTATTATATTTAGATTCCACATATAAGTGATAGCACATAGTATTTGTCTTTCTCTTGTGTGACTTATTTCACTAAGCATAATATTCTCTAGGTCAATACATGTTGGTGCAAATGGCAAAATTTCATGATTTTTTATGGCTGAGTAATATTCCATTGTATATATGTACTGCTTCTTCTTTATCGATTACCCTGTTGATGGACACTTAGGCTGCTTGAATATCTTGGCTATTGTAAATAGTGTTGCTATGAGCACTGGGGTGGACATATTTTTTCAAATTAGTGTTATGTGTTCTTTTTTTCTGGATATATACCCAGGGGTGGAATTGCTGGATCATATGGCGGTTATATTTTTAGTTTTCTGAGGAACCTCCATACTGTTTTCCATAGTGGCTCTACCGATTTACAGTCTCATTAACAGTGTACAAGGGTTCCCTTTTTTCCACATCCTTGCCAACATTTGTTCATTTTGATCATAGTCATATTCTATCAGAAATTAGGAGATATCTCATTGTTTTGATTTGCATTTCTCTGATGATTAGTGATGTAGAGCATTCTTTCATGTGCCTTAGCCATCTGCATGTCTTCTTTGGAAAAATGTCTATTTAGGTCTTCTGTCCATTTTTTGTTTGGGTTTTTTTTTTTAATGTTGTATAAGCTGTTTTTATATTCTGGATATTAGGCCCTTGTCGGTCATATCATTTGCAAATATTTTCTCCCATTCTGTCAGTTGTCTTTTCATTTTGTTGATAATTTCCTTTGCTGCTCAAAAGCTCTTAAGTTTTATTAGGTCCCATTTGTTTATTTTTGCCTTTATTTCGTTTGCCTTAGGAGACAGATACAGAAAAATATTGCAACAATTTACATTAAAGAATGTTCTATGTTTTCTTCAAGGAGTTTTATGGCTTCAGGTCTTACATTTAGGTCTTTAATCCATTTTGAGTTTATTTTTGTGCTAAGTGTGAGGAAATGTTCTAATCTAATTCTTTTACATGTAGCTGTCCAGTTTTCCCAGCACCACTTATTGGAGTCTCTCTTTTCCTCATTGTATGTTCTTGCCTCCTTTGCAATAGGTTAATTGACCATAAGTATGTGGGTTTATTTCTGGGCTCCCTTTTCCACTCCACTGGTCTCTGTCTCTTTTTGTACAAGTACCATGCTTTTTAAATTAGCTGTAATATAGCGTGAAGTCTGGGAGTGTGATACCTCTAACTCCATTCTTTTTTCTGAAGGTTGCTTTGGCATTTTGGGGTCTTTTGTCATTAAATATGAATTAAAGGATTATGTGTTGATTCTATGAAAAATAACATGGGTATTTTGATAAGGATTGCATTAAAACTATAGACTGCTTTAGGTAGTATGGCCATTTTAACAATATTATTTCTTCCAATCCAAGAATATGCCAAGAGTATGGGGTATCTTTCCATTTCTTTGTATCGTCTTCAAATTCCTGCATCACTGTTTTATAGTTTTTAGAGTATAGGACTTTCACCTCCTTGGATAAGTTTATTCCTAGGTTTTTAATTATTTTTGATATGATTTTAAACAAAATTGTTTTCTTCCTTTCTTTTTCTGACAGTTATCAGAGTATAGAAAAGCAACCAATTTCTGTATATTAATCTTGTCTCCTGACACTTTGGTGAATTTATTAATCCTAATAGCTTTTAGGTGGAGCCTTTAGGGTTTTCTATATAAAGTATCTTGTCATCAGAAAATAGTGACACTTTTACTTCTTCTTTTCCAATTTAAATGCCTTTTTATTCTTATCGGACTTCTCTGGCTAAGACTTTCAAAATATGTTAAACAGAAGTGGTGAAACTGGGCATCCTTGTCTTACTCCTGAATTTAGAAGAAAGGCTTTCAGTTTTTCACCATTGTGTATGTTAGCTGGGTTTTTTTCATAAATGGCCTTAATTATGTTGAGATATGTTTCCTCTGTACCTACTTTGATGACAGTTTTTGTCATGAATGGCTGTTGAATTTTGTCACATGCGTTTTCTGCATCTATTGAAATTATCATGTGATTTTTGTCCTTTCTTTTGTTAAGGTGGTGTACCACGTTGATTGATTTACCAATGTTGAACCATCCTTGTGTTCCTGGAATAAACTGAACTTGATCAAGGTACGTGATCCTTTTTATATATTGTTGGATTCTGTTTGCTAATATTTTGTTGAGGACTTTTGCATCTATATTCATCAAAGGTACTGGTCTGCAGTTTTATTTTTCTGTAGTGTTTTTGGTTTTGGTATCAGAGTAATGGTGGCCTTGTACAATGAATTTGGGAGTGTTTTGCCCTCTTCAATTTTTGAGAATATTTTGAGGACAGTTATTAGTTCTTTTTATATGTTTCATAGAATTCCCATGTGAAGCTGTCCAGTCATGGACTTTTGTTTGTTGGGAGTTTTTTTAATTTATAAGTTCAATTTCACTACTAATGATTGATCTGTTCATTTTGTCTGTTTCTTCCTGATTAAGTCATGGTAGGTTGTATGTTTCTAGAAATTTGTCCATTTCTTCTAGGTTGTCCAATTTTTTGGCATAGAACTGTTCATAGTATTCTCTAAGGAGTTTTTGTTTCTCTGTGGTATCAGTTGTTATTTCTCCTCTCATTAACAAGTATATTTTTTCTATTGATCCCTCCATCCTTATGTAATGCTCTTCTTTGTCTTTTCTTATAGCCTTTGTCTTAAAGCCTGTTTCATCTGATATGAGTATTACTACCCCCACTTTCTTGTCATTTCCATTTCCATGAAATATCTTTTTCCATCCCCTCACTTTCAATCTGTATGTGTCTTTAGCCCTGAATTGAGTGTCTTGTAGGCAGTATTATGAAGGGTCTTGTCTTTTTATCTGATAAGCCACCTTATGTCTTTTGATCAGAGCATTTAGTACATTGATATTTAAAGTAATTACTGATAAGTATGTACTTATTGTCATTTTATTACACGTTTTTGGTTGTTTTTGTAGGTCTTTTCTATTCATTTCTTCTTTTTGTTTCTTTTGTGGTTTGAAGGAAACTTTGGTTAACTTTAGTAGTATGTTTGTATTCCTTTCTTTTTAGTTTTTGTGCATTTAGTTTAGGTTTTTGATTTGTGGTTACCACGAAGTTTATATATGTTGACTCATAGTTATACCTACTTGTTTAAACTGGTAGTTATTTTAAGTTCAAACACATTCTAAAAGATCTACCTTTTTTACTCCCATCCCCCATATTTTGTGTTTTGATGTCTTATTTTATATCTTCATGCTTATCCCTTTAATGTAGTTATAGTTGCTTTTACAATTTTTTCTTTTAATCTACATACTGGCTTGTTTAGGTGGTTGATCCTGAGTCTTTATTATATATTTGCATTTCCTTGAGGGATTTTCCCTTTCCTATAGATTCTTACTTTTTTATTTATAGAAGACCCTTTAACATTTCTTTTAGAGTAGGTTTAGTATTGCTGATTTCTTTTAGTTTTTCCTTATCTGAGAAATTCTTTTTCTTTTCACTTATTCAGAGACATTTATTTTTTTAAGATTTTTATTGGAGTATAATTGCTTTACAATGGTGTGTTAGTTTCTGCTTTATAACAAAGTGAATCAGTTATACATACATATATGTCCCCATATCTCTTCCCTCTTGCATCTCCCTCCCTCCCACCCTTCCTATCCCACCCCTCTAGGTGGTCACAAAGCACCGAGCTGTTCTCCCTGTGTGATGCAGCTGCTTCCCACTAGCTATCTGTTTTACGTTTGGTAGTGTATATATGTCCATGCCACTCTGTCACTTTGTCCCAGCTTACCCTTCCCTCTCCCCGTATCCTCAAGTCCATTCTCTAGTAGGTCTGTGTCTTTACTCCTGTCTTGCTCCTAGATTCTTCACGACCATTTTTTTTTCAGATTCCATATATATGTGTAAGTATACGGTATTTGTTTTTCTCTTTCTGACTTACTTCACTCTGTATGACAGTCTGTAGGTCCATCCACCTCACTACAAATAACTCAGTTTCGTTCCTTTTTATGGCTGAGTAATATTCCATTGTATATATATGCCACATCTTCTTATCCATTCATCTGTTGATGGACACTTAGGTTGTTTCCATGTCCTGGCTATTGTAAATAGAGCTGCAATGAACATTTTGGTACATGACTCATTTTGAATTACCGTTTTCTCAGGGTTATATGCCCAGTAGTGGGATTGCTGGGTCAAATGGTAGTTCTATTTTTAGTTTTTTAAGGAACCTCCATACTGTTCTCCATAGTGTCTGTACCAATTCACATTCCCACCAGGAGTGCAAGAGTGTTCCCTTTTCTCCACACCCTCTTCAGCATTTATTGTTTCTAGATTTTTTGATGATGGCCATTCTGACCGGTGTGAGATGATATCTCATTGTAGTTTTGATTTGCATTTCTCTAATGATGTTGAGCATTCTTTCATGTGTCTGTTGGCAATCTGTATATCTTCTTTGGAGAAATGTCTATTTAGGTCTTCTGCCCATTTTTGGATTGGGTTGTTTGTTTTTCTGATATTGAGCTGCATGAGCTGCTTGTAAATTTTGGAGATTAATCCTTTGTCAGTTGCTTCATTTGCAAATATTTTCTCCCATTCTGAGGGTTGTCTTTTCGTCTTGTTTACGGTTTCCTTTGCTGTGCAAAAGCTTTTACATTTCATTAGGTCCCATTTGTTTATTTTTGTTTTTATTTCCATTTCTCTAGGAGGTGGGTCAAAAAGGATCTTGCTGTGATTTATTTCATAAGAGTTTTCTGCCTATGTTTTCCTCTAAGAGTTTTACACTGTCTGGCCTTACATTTAGGTCTCTAATCCAGTTTGAGTTTATTTTTGTTGAGAAATTCTTTATCTCTCCTGTTCTAAATTATATCCTGCTGGGTAGAGTATCTTCTGTTGGGATTTTTTTCCCTTTCACTACTTTAAATATATCATGGCCCTTCTGGCCTGCAAACTTTCTGCAGAGAAATCAGTTGATAGTCTTATGGGGATTTCCTTGTATATGACTCTTTGTTTTTCCCTTGCTGCCTTTAGAATTCTATCTTTACCCTTTGCCACTTTAAATACGATATGTCTTGGTGTGTGTCTATTTGGGTTCATCTTGTTTGGGACACTCTGTGCTTCCTATACCTGAAAATCTCTTTCCTTCCTCAGGTTTGGGAAGTTCCAGCCAAGATTTCCTCAAATACATTTTTGATACACTTCTTTTTCTCTTCTCCTTCTGGAAACCCTATAATGCAGTTGTGGAGCACTTTAATGTTATC